>NC_056687.1:150864899-151604899 GCF_018350215.1 Panthera leo
AAGTTGCATGACTTACATAAATGTAAGTATCAGTGAAGGTTTAACAATGGAAATGCAATCTAACATCCATAATATCTGATATTTTACAGACAGCAATGAGCAACGTAGAAGAGATGTATTTTTAAATACCTTTCATTTGAGTGACCTTATGTAAAATATAAAAGATCATTTAGAAGTTCTTGGTCTCCTAAGGAGATTTTCAAATGCACTAATAGAAATAGTGAGATCTTTAAGAAATATCTTCCATGTTCACATCCTGTTGTAATTTCTGCACCATTTTTTCTTCCAATTGCTTTCCTTTGCCGGCAAGAGGGGCGCGGATAAGATGAATGTTTTGCTTGACTTCTTTGATGTCCTGAACTTTCTGTAATTCTTTATTTTTCTTTAATCTGTTCATTATAAATTTAGCTTGGCGTTTCTGTTTGATCTCTTCAACTCTCTTCATTGCATCAATAGTTTTATTCCATAGCTCTCGCTGGTATTTAACAGGTTCATTTCTACGTTTTTCAAATTCAAATGAATTATCCACTGTAAGCTCTTTACCAGCTGCTTTACGGAATGCTTTAGTCCACCTGACCTTGCGAGGATTGCGCTTCTTTTTAAAGTTTTTATGACACTTGGATTTACAGAATCTGAAGACCTTGCAATCGTTGCGGACAAACATCATGCCGTGGCCAGGGTAAATGGGCCCCGAACAGAAATAACACTTCTCAATACGCATGTTGAAACCGCGTGAGCTCTCACAGACGAAACGCCGAACTCGAGCGGAAGTCTTAAATAAAATTTAAATACATACATACATACATACATCTGGGAGTAAAAATAGAAGTTTGGGGTTCATGTTGTGAGAACGTGGGAATGAGAGAAATAAAATTTTCCCTCCAAGCCAGATTGTAAATTCAGTGGGTGATGAAGTGGAAAAAACCTACACTATGGAGTCAACACAGATCTCTATTTGGCAGGTTCTCACTCTAATGAGATCGAATGTATTGGCATCTAAAGGAGGAATCTCCATTAGAAGAGGGCTTGCTCAGCCATGCAGAAACAGGAGAACCAAGGCGAACAAGGATGGTGAGACGCTACCACGATCCAGCGGAGAGAGGTTCACACGTGGTAGACCTAGAGCATTAGGGTTGGGGGGTGAAGACATCTCTACTCTAATGATGGATGTAGACATGGCAAATCATGGCTAACAGACTCTGAGTATTCTTGGATGGCCACTATGAGCCTCTCCCAACCATAAGAAGAAAGCATCCCGCTCTGATGTCCTTAATGGCATTGAACATTTCTTGTTTTTGACTCCCTTTGTTTTGCTTCTACCCTTACCAGTCGACCGTAGAATTACTTGGCTCCCTGCACAAGACCGCCCATGGGAAATTTATAGGCTCCCTTGGGCTTCAGAATTTTCTCTCCACAGTAGGGATTTCTCACTGCAAATCAGATTTGGGGCTCTGGTTATGGTTTAGCTTTGCGGTAACTCTTCTCCAGGGAAATAGCATGCGTCTCAGCTGGACGTGAAATATTCTACTTCTTGAGATGGTTCTCGTCAACTACTAATCTGGCCTGTTTATTTTCAACTTCGGTCCCGTTCATGAGCTTTATTAATGTGAAACCTGCCTGAGAGATGAATCCATTCTCAGGGTGCTGATAAAATGAGTGCAGATGAAGAAGCCGAGGGTCAGTGAAGGGGAAGAGTGCCACCACGCGAGGCCTCTTTGGGGAGGACTTTGTGTCCCCTTAATACCACCCACCATCACCATAGGCCTAGGACATGTTCACAGCCAGAGGTACGTCTCTGGAGGTGGGGACAGAGAGGGAAAGAGCACCTCAAGCTGTGTGACTCAGATTATCATTTCCATCACCCTTCATTCATCCCCAATCATCAGAGAACCAGACACTGGGATGGAAAAAGCTCCTGACTCACAGAGCGGTGATGCCTGGAAGGCTCTGAGAGGTGAAGAATCCTTGAGGCTACAGCACGAGTGCACAGCTGCACGTTGATAAAAATATTAGAGAAGGAGAATACAGAGCATTAATGCTTGGATGAGTTCGTGTTAGAAGGAAGACCAAAAACAACATCCCATAATTGGTAAAAGGGCAGGTGTGCTTCAACAACAACACAGAGGGGAAAGGGGAAAGAGCCTTCAATATGAATGTGAGTCTTCTGGTAGATGAGAAAAGAATTAAAGGGACAAGGGGAAGGTCCAGAGGGAAGGGCTGCAGGCAACACCAGCATTGACTTGGAAGGATTCAAGGACAGGGACATACTTGTCACAGAAAGTCACATGACCCAGCCTCCCAGAGGAAAGCCCCCTCTCAAGTCACCACAAAAGAAGGAAACTAGATTTGTTGGGTTGAATAGTCCTAGTGGAATTTTCCCGAAGTCTCCGGACATCCCTTTCCCCACTGGGCAAGTCTGCCATCAAAAGGCTCTCCAATATAGTTTAATCTAGAAGATGCATCTTGGTGAGTTTCTCTGGCACAAGGCGATGGCTGTTTCTTTCCCAGAGTTAGGAGGGCTTCGTCACCCAAGGGCATGGAGAAGAGATAGCAGGTCCACAGGCATCTAGGGACCTAAGGCTTGCCCCTGAGTTGGTAGAAAAATAATTCAGACAAAAACCCGGGGAGACAGGGTAACACCCCCACCCAGGACA
Organism: Panthera leo; assembly: GCF_018350215.1. Taxonomy (NCBI): domain Eukaryota; kingdom Metazoa; phylum Chordata; class Mammalia; order Carnivora; family Felidae; genus Panthera; species Panthera leo. The sequence goes on from NC_056687.1 coordinate 150,867,554, forward strand.
CGTGATGAGAAGCTCCATAGAGAGATATTTTGGTCCTACAGCTGAAGAAGAATCTATTGTGCTTTACATCCTGGACTTGATTATGTGCCGCACGTTGGAGTGAGTGTTTTCACCAGAGCACATCCAGAACCTGTGCTATATTTGTTCAGCCAAGAGTCTTTCCATAAACCTGAGAGAAAGAGTGAAGTTATAAATATAGTCTCTAAATACACTTACATGATAAAATTTGACTGAGAGGAGCCTCAAAGGGCAGGTTCTATTTATGTGCAGGGGGACAGAACTGCTTTCCATATGACAGCCAGGCAGCGGGACTTGGGAGAATTGATATGTTCAATGGGAATTTTTGAGTGGAATTCCAAAAACTACAAAGTGACCCCTCCATGGCTTCAGACCTTTAGCAGAGGAGACAAACATCTTAAGAGGCTCGGTATAGACAAGAGCAAAATGGCTGCCTCGGGCAGCACAGGAAATTTTACCACTGATATCTGACTCACATTCAGAGCTCGCTTCAGGCAGCACATATACTAAAATCAGAAGGATGCAGAGAAGGTTATCATGGCCCCTGTGCAAAGATGACACGCAAATTCCTGAGTTACACACTCATTTGTGCAAATCAATACTTAGCGAACACACATGGGGCCCCGCGTCAGAGCCTGCCGGAAGCGTTCAACCATTCCTCACTGATAAAATCCGGGTGGGAGTTAAACAGAGGGAATAAAGGATTGCCCCAGTGCAACCAGACTAAGATCAGTGAAGGGACAAAAGGAGTGACCTGAGAACGGTCAACCAACATCATAAATCCGTATATCAGTATCTGGATTTGAAGTCTTCCCATTAAGAGCACAACCCATGACGTTACTGGTGCAAATGACCATGAGAACATGCAAAGAGTGTGTATACTTTTTAGGGGAAATCTTAGTATATTAGTTTCCGTTGCTGTTTTAACAAATTACCACAAACTCAGCAGCTTAAGAAAGAACACAAGTGTGTTATCTCAAAGCTCTGTAGGTCAGAATACACAAATCCCTTTGCCATATTCATTAGTTCTAGGGGTTAGGGGGGGACACCTTTTGAGGAGCCATGATTTTGCCTTCCATACTAGACAATATGTCTAATTGGGTTCTGCAAAGGCAGACCTTGATATGAGAATTCAGATGAAAGTAGTTAGGAAATGCTTCTGAGAAAAACCTGGGGAGGTGAAAGAGAAGTAGGATCAAGAAAGGAAAAAAAAAATGCCGGGGCACCTGAGTGGCTCAGTGGGCTCAGGTCTTGATCTCATAGTTTGTGGGTTCGAGCCCCAAGTCGAACTCTGCACTTACAGCATGGAGCCTGCTTCAGATTCTCTGTCTCCCTCTCTCTCTGCCCCTTCCTTGCCTGCTCTCTCTCTCTCTCTCAAAAATAAATAAATAAACATTAAAAAAAAAAGGGAAAACATGCCAAGCAAAGTATGACATCAAGCAAGGTCCCACAGAGTGAAATTGGGCTCAGACTTGCAGGGGGCTCTGGAGACCGGTTAGGCACACCTCAGGGACAAGGAAGATGGAGTGTTCATACCCCGCATCTCTCAACAGTTGGTCAAGGGCTGACCCTGGGTTGGGAGCACATGTCTGGCTCTTCACGGGCACTGGCAAGGGGACCTGTAGCCCGAGGGAAGACTCGACATAGCACAGGTGCTGGCCGCTGGGAGGAAATCACACAGGGAGCCAGTGTGCACAAACACAGTAACAAGAAGGGGGGATACGGGCACAGCGCGCTAACTATGGGGGATACGCCGTGTGCTACAACTTGGCTGCAGGGGATCCCAGCAGGAGGTGACAGGACCCAGTGCTCTGGAGAGCACCCCTGGCAGAATTGTTTCTGGGGAAACTAACAAGCTGGGAACCAAGTAGCCACAAGGCCCCAGAATTTGCAGAAACTATTAGCTACCAGCCACCGGGGGCAGAAGTTAAACTCCAGAGATGGCTGAATGGCATCAAAATTGCTGGGCTGTCCATTGCTGAGTTTGAGGAGACTTTAACAGATAGATTCCTTGCCACAAAGCCTTGTTCTTGTCTTTGTCCATGTGGCTCTTTCCTTCAGGAATGTTCTCATTCTCCGCTTATCCAAATCTTACATATCAGTCTAAGCCTCCTCCGCCATGAAGAAATCCTGGTTCCCCCAACCCCAGATGCCCAAGGACCTTGTCAGAATCTCTTCTGTGAAACATCTGACATTGTATTTCACACTGTGCTCTTCACATCCAGGTTTTGTCGACACAGCTAGACCCAGCTTCTAGGGAGCAGGGCCCTTACTGCTTCAGCTCCGTGCCCAGGGCCCGGCACAGCACCTCGAGGGCTGAGAGTTCGGGGGTGCTGAAAGTCACCTGAGTGAAGTCTTCCTGCTCCCAGCCAGCACACGGCAGTGGGGGGGACGGGGAGCGCGCACATCAGCACGCGGTTGCCTTGGGAAGATGTGGACCCCCTCCAGAGCTCAGGCGGCCGCAGGACCTTTGGGGATGCCCTCGCTTCTTTCCTTCCACCATCCCTGCCTGTCCACAGCCCACTTCCCGGCATCGAGCTGACGGCAACAATTCTTTCTGCGATTGCTCCCAATTCTGAATTTTCTGCCCTGACCAAGTAGATCTCATCAGTGACGTTTCTACATTTCCAGCAGTTTGGGCTTCCAGAAAGCAAACTAAGGACCGAGCAGAGAGGCACTTCATCTCTGTGACACGCCCGGTGGCAATCTGGGACACCGGCAGTCCCGATTACTGCCCATCATGGTTGACAGAGTGCGGTGAGGAAGAGCCCCAAGCCCACAGGTTCCAGGCTTCCCTTCACTGACCCCTTTGCCGGGCTCCCCAGGCTGTGCGGATGAAGCGTCAGACCTCTGGCCAGCAGAGAGAGGTCCAGAAGTTTGCACCGGGCTTCCCTGGCCTTCAGTATCCCACTGCCAGAGCTGCTCTCTGAGGAGCACGCGTTCCCCTGAGCACGAGCCAAATCCGGCTAAACCGGGCCAGGCTTTGGAGGCCACGGGCCTCTGCCTGAGCCCTGCCTCTGCTCCTAACAGCCTCGGTAACCCTGGGAAAATCACTTAGCCTCTCTACCTCTGTGCAAAAGAGAGACTCAGTTTCCAAAAAGGGGCTCCCGAAGGTGTCTATCTCATCGGGGAGCGTGGGGTTCAACTGACGTGAGTGGCATGCAAATGTGTTCAAAGCTGTTGGGGCGGCACATGTCAAGGAAGTTATTCCAAAAAAAAAAAAAAAAAAAAAAAAAAAAAAAGCTAATCCAGTCCCAAGTTCAAAGAGAAGCAGCCCCCAAGTCATTTTTTGGGTCTTTGGAAGACACAGGTCTAAACAGACGAGGCTCCTCTTGACATGGCTGAGTCACACACTCATGCATCGACGTAGAGTCACGTGTTCATTCCGTCTGCAATTAGCGAGGGCTGGCCACATGCCAGACACGGCTCTAGGTGCTGGGGGCCAATCTGAAGGTAGGGAGACTCCAAGAAATGTGATTTCTGTAACGCAGAGATGACAGATGAGAGATGATGGTGCCCTGAGTGAATGAATGCAGCAGGAATGGAGAGAAGTGAATAGATCTGAGTGACATTTGGGAAGCTGACGTGACAGAGTAACAACTGGGGGACCGGGGGATGAGGGAGAGCGATGTTGGTAGGAGAAGACCTGAAATTAAGGATGCCTTCCATTTTCTGGTTTGAGCAAAGAGGCAGAAAATGGTACCACACACCGAGTAGGGGGCCCTGGGAGAGGAGCAGTTTGGGTAAAAGACACGATGAGTTCAGGTTTGGTCACGGAGAGTTTAAAGTCCCTGTGGGACATAAATGAAAAATATTCGTTAAAGACTAGGTCTAGAAACTGGGAAAGAAAGCTGCATTCAGCAGATGGACTTCAGAAAGAGCAACATACAGATCAGGATGGATGGGACTATCCACTGAGTTATCACCACACATGGAGATACAGAGACGGAGGGTCTCTGCCCTCAGGAAGTTTACAGTCCAGGGGCGCCTGGGTGGCTCAGTCGGTTAAGCGTCTGACTTGGGTTCAGGTCACGATCTCATGGTTCATGAGTTCGAGCCCCGCGTCAGGCTCTGTGCTGACAGCTCGAGGCCTGGAGCCTGCTTCGGATTCTGTGTCTCCTTCTATCTTTGTTCTTCCCCTGCTTGCGCTCTATCTCTTTCCCTCTCTCAAAAATAAATAAAGATTTAAAAAAAATTCTTTAAAAGAAGTTTATGGCCTCAAGGAGGAGACAGACACAGAGTTGATGCATCACTTCTGCTCACAGCTTAGAGCTAGTTACATAGCACCATCTGCATAATCCCTGTCACGTCGTGTAATTAACCATACTGTAACTAGCCACGAATAGTCACATGACTCCATTTAACTGAAGGGAGACCAGGGGATATGGCGGAGCCACAGATATTGGATGAATACTCAACATTTCGGCCACAACTTTCGATCAGTGGTGACTTACAAACTCTCTCATTTATACCAAAAACAAACAAACCAAAAACCAAAACAAACAAACAAACAAAACCCTTGGTTGGGAGGGTTAACAGAATAACCAGAAATATTAAAAATAAACTAGGACCTTGCCTAGGGGTGTCAGCTTGGTCTTATAGATGCAAAACATTTCTTACCTCACATTCAATGTGTTAACAATCCTGACATATCCTTTTCCTTTCCATGTTGTAAGTTTTGAGCTGCTCACATCGGGTTTTTGTTTTTCTTTCCTTTGGGACAGACTAATGGAACTCTGGCACTTGACCTTGATACTTACAAACTTTTCTAACAACTGGTAAAAACAGATCCAAATAAGACGGAAAAATGTTCATCTCACCCTAGAGCTGCTGAAAAAAGATAGTAGCCTGCTTGATAAAAGTGTTATGTGGGGCACGGGGGAGGCTCAGTCGGTTAAGTGCCTGACTTCGGCTCAAGTCATGATCTCGTGGTTTGTGGGTTCGAGCCCCGCGTCGGGCTCTGTGCTGACAGCTCAGAGCCTGGAGCCTGCTTCGCTTTCTGCGTCTCTCTCTCTCTGCCCCTCCCCTGCTCATGCTCTGTGTCTCTCTTTCTCAAAAATTAATAAACACCAAAAAAACTTCTTTAAAGTGTTATGCTATTTCTAGCAAAGGACACTTGTAAGAAGTGTGAAGTTTAGCAATTGTTGCTATAGTCTATGAAATTTGTCCTTGACCTCTGAAAAGTCTAGAAGTCTGCTTCATCAATTAATTAATTATTAATTGTTAATTAGTTAATTACTAATTCTGTATCACATTGGTAAGAATATTTAAGTCAACATCCTGGGAGAGAGAGGTTGACTAGGAAGGTGAGATTTCAGAGTATACGGTATATGGTATAGAGTATCTTTTTAAATCTCCATAGTGTTCACTTTAATGCACCTAGAATTGACTCTTGTGTATGTTGTCAAGATGCATCAGATTCCTTTTTATTTTCTTACATGGGTAACCAGACACTTTATTGAACCATACACTATTTATTGAAAAGTCTTTCTTCTTCCACTGATTTTCAATGACTTTTCCTTATAAATGAGATACTGATATAAGAACGGGTCTGCCTCCAGACTCTCTCTTCTGTTCCACTGGAATATTTTTCTCTCCTTGTTTCAGTTCCAAACTGTCTTGACTGCTAAAGCTTTATATCAATCTTGATATCTGGTAGGGCAAGTCCTCTACCTCGTTTTTCTTCTTCAGAACTATCTTGGCTCTTCTCAGCCCCTTGCAATTCCTTATAAACTCGACAGTTTGTCAAGTGTTGTAAAAGACATCTTCAGAATATACAAATTCATTTGGAATGTCTATATCTAGATATATCAACATAGATACAGATATTCTGTAGCAAGTAAATTGCAAGATTTATTTATTAATTCTAATTTGTCTATAGATTTCTTCAGCATTTCCTGTGCACATGTCTTTAAAAACGTCCACTTTGCTTCTTTATTTCCTTTCTGGCTGAGAACCCCAAAACAATGTCAACGCACAGTGGTGATGGTGGGTGTCTTTGTCCTGTTCTGGACCTCAAAGGTGACGCTTTTAACTTTTCACCATGGAAAGGGGTATTTGCTGTGGCTACCCATAGATACTCTTTATCAGATTAAGGAAGTTCTTTTTTTATTGTTAATTTTTTTTAATGTTTATTTATTTTTGAGAGAGAGAGACAGAGATAGAGTGTGATTGGGGGAGGGGTGGACGGAGAGGGAGATACAGAATCCGAAGCAGGCTCCAGGCTCTGAGCCATCAGCACAGGGGCCGACGCGGGGCTCGAGCTCACAAACTGTGAGATGATCATGACCTGATCCAGAGTCAGACCCTTGGACTCTGAACCAACGGAGACACGCAGGTGCCCCAGGAAGTTCTTTGTAGTATAGATTTGCTAGTTTTTTAATCACAAGTCAATGCTGAATTTTATCCGCATCGAACTGACAGGAGTAATACAGGAGTGCCAGTACCTTCTACAACTCAGGCACAGAGCTCCTTTCCCAGGGTCCAGGGGTTATGATGGCAGAGAAGAGGTGACCGCTAATCCCCTGGGATGGGAGGGAAGGAACCAGAGCTGCGTCTCCGAGGCCGAGTAGCTGGGAATCTCGGAAAGGTTTTCACAAAGCAGGGGAGTCCCAGGCTCAGACCCATGGCCTGGCTCCCAGAGTGTTAGCAGTAAGGAGACAATCTGGGAGCTTCCTCCTGACAAATCGTCAAACGCTACGGCTTCTATCATTTTTGAGCCACTTCGTCCTTGGGCAAGAAACAACAGAAGATGATACCCAAACCCTAACTGCCCGGGTGGAGAAAACACGCTCCCATCCTTCCAGTGAGTGCCGACGGAGACATCTGCTGGAGTGCATCCCACAGAGTTCCGACCATCTGGAAGGGCCGTGGAGTCGGATCCCACTGCTTACACGTTCATCTGCACCCCTTTGCCACGGATCCATGCATTTTCCTGAACATCAAAACTGAGGTGGAGTAAATGTGTGCCTCTCTTTGAATGAATGTCTTCTCTTGGCATTGAGAACAGAATTGCCTTCTGAGGCAATTAGTTAACATGGGAATTTAGCTAAAACTTGAGTCATGTTTATGGGACAATGAACTAATCTATAAACAGTCATTGCCCCCCTAGAACACGGCGACTGAGTTACACTTCACATGGGTAACCTGAGCCCGACCAGCCCACTGGGCAGCTGTACTCAAACCGTCTTGTTCACCCCAAAGATCTCATCGCTACGGATAGAGGAAGCGGTGTGGTAGCAAAGCAGAGATGTGGAGGGGGCCCCAAAGGGGGTTTATTCTGTGTAGCGTATTGAGCGTGTCCCTTCATGCAGGTTTTGAAGTTGTTGTTGGTTTTTAAAAGTTGATGGAGGGGCGCCTGGGTGGCTCAGTCGGTTAAGCGTCTGACTTCAGCTCAGGTCACGATCTCACCGTTCATGAGTTCAAGTCCCACATTGGGCTCTGTGCTATCAGCACAGAGCCTGCTTCGGATCCTCTGTCCCCCACCTCTCTCTGCCCCTCCCATGCTTGCGCTCTCTCTCTCTCTCTCTCTCTGTCTCTCTCTCTCAAAAATAAATAAATAAATAATTAAGTTTATGGAGAGAAGTTTTATTAAGGCTTTACAGACTGGAGTTTTATTTCCCATCCACTTCTCAGTAGGCTCTGCAGAAATGATAGATGGACTTATCTATGGGGAAGCAGGGTTCAACCCAATTCAGTTTCAAAAAGTGGTCGCAGTTCACACAGAAGGTACACAGCTCTGGGTTTGGTCTGTGGGAAATTAGGAAATGAACCTCATATGATTCCTGCCCATTTTCCTGGAGCTAGGTCTAAATAGGGAGAGACACACAAAAGGGTATTTGATGTTCTTGACCAAGGGATCTGCACCCATCTGACCGAGAGCTCTGGAAACCTATTGGCAATTATTTTAAGATACGAAGGGACAGCGTCTGTCTTGGCACTCCGTCCCTTACACTGGCTCACCCCAATTTCACAAGTGATGGGGTAAACCAAAGACAGAGAATGTTGATAGGATCACACTTCATTTTCAGATTTCTCACTCTGGCCCCTGCCCCGACCTGCCAAGGAGGTCAAGGTCAACGAAGGCAAGAGTGGAGAGGAAGGTATTTATGAGCCCACTGATGCTGCCTTTAAAATATACAATTTTATGGGGCATCTGGGTGGCTCAATTGGCTAGGTGCCCGACTCTTGGTTTTGGCTCCAGTCATGATCTCATAGTTTCGTGAGTTCAAGCCCTGCACCAGGCTCCATGCTGACAGTGTGGAGCCTGATTCTCTGTCTCTCTCTCTCTCTCTCTCTCTCTGTCCCTCCCCCACTTTCACTCTCTCAAAGTAAATAAATAAACTTTAAAAATGACTAAAATAAAATATACAATTTTATGATGGTGGAAGTCCCCCCGTCCAGATGCAAATGTTGTAAGTGAATAAACCCAGAATACAAATTGTAGATAATTTGTGAGTAATACAAAGTTGAGCTCAAATTTTCCCTCAGTCACTTTTAAGCTACATTATCCTGGGTTAGATACCGAAACTCACTAACCTCGGTTTTCTTATCTGTAAGATGGGGAAGATAAAAATTAATCTCATAAGGTTAAGTGAGGATTAAATCACTCACTTAAATGAATGAAATGAGACCTGGTATCTGTAGTTTACTCAGTCCCCAAGTCTGCTGGCAATTAAATATGGCAGACTTACTTCCATAAGTTCCATAGTTCAGGCGACCAATTTCCATAGTTCAGGCAGGAGAGAAAGACTGACCCCTCACTCCAAATTCCTCCTGCTGATGACCCTATTTGTTGTCTTGCCTCTCTGTGCACCTCACTTTGCCCCAGACAAGAAACAGCCACCTTCCCTTCATTCCTCAGATTAGCAGTGGCCCAAACAGGTGTGTATAATGTACTACCTTACTGAAGGTTCTGCAATTACAGTGGGTAAGGAGTCAGAGAGAGGACGTTTTGCTACACTTGGCTCCCTCTGACTCTATGATCCTGTGTGTTGACTTCTGGTCCCCCCGACCTCCTCCCAACCTTCTTGCCCTCTCCTCCCGGCTTTGTTCTGGTGTGGATAAGCCCCTCCCCGTTTCCCAGAGTGCCCACGCCAACCTAACTCGTATTACAGAATTTAAGTGGTTAGTTGGGAAAAGTGACAGGTGACTGGAGGGACAGGAAACATCAAAAATAGAGTATTTGACATTTTACTATTCTTCACTCATCGCCCCCACAATCCACCCGTTGATGTCTTTTCCCTGGGACACTGCTTACCAGCGCCCTCCTTGTCATGATTTTCTCCTTCTCAGAGTTTCTTCTCGTTCTCAGGAGCCCCCAGACCTCCCTGTTGGAGGGCAATTCCTGAATTTGGTGCTTTGTTTCTCAGAGCAATTAATTCTCCTTCTGTTCTCCTTTCCCAAGTCCTTCCATTTCACAACCATAAAACCCATGTTTTCCTAAACATAAGGGTTCCTTTGTTTATACTCATTTTATTTGTTATCCCTTTACAGCCATTATACTGGGGCTTCTTGGCGAAATGGAGATAATCATGCATGTTAAGTCTGCCATATTTAATCAAAAGCCTAAAGCTTCATGTTTCTAGATCCCTTGTACATTACCAGAAATCTGAAATAACATTTGATCACTTCCTGGAAGTCCTACAGGCTTTGGAGAGACCAGCATATTTGATGTTTAGTATGAGGGCTGCTTCTTCCTGGTGATACAGAAGAATATACTGTATCCCTATGCATAAATATCTCCAAATCATATTATAGGACATAATGGCTTTCACCTGCCCAGGAGTCTCTGGCTCTTGTCAGCTCAGCCACCCACAGAGTCAGTGGGTTGCTACTTTGCCATGTGACATGGGGTGAGCTTCACTTTTGAACCCCTGAGCCCTGGTCCCTATTTCCGGTGAGCCAGTAGAAGTGAGGGGCATCTTCTCTTCCCATCTTCTCTGGGGTGAACTCCTGGGAAGTCCTGCCCGCTAGTCAGAAGAGGATTGACCCAGAGTCTAGAGACTGGGATTCAAGTTCCAACCTTGGCACTGACCAAAGGTGGGAACTTGAGCAAGTCACATGATCTCCCTGTGCCTTGGTTTCCTTGCTTGTGAATGGAGGCTTATGGATCTTACAAGAATTTTGTGAGAAGCAAATGGATGAAATATGTGCCTGGCATATAGAAAGTGCTCAGCGGATAGTGATCTGGATAGGGGCGCCTCGGTGGCTTAGTCGGTTAAGGCATGAACTCTTGATTTTGGCTCAGGTCATGATCTCTCGCATGGATTGCGAGATCCATGCTTAGCACGGAGCCTGCTTAAGATTCTCTCTCTCTCTCTCTCTCTCTCTCTCTCTCTTCCTCTCTCCCCCTCTGTCCCTCTCCCCCTATTCATGCTGTCTCTAAAATTAAAAAAAAAAAAAAATAGCGATCTGGATATTCTCCATGCAAGTCTATTAAAACTTACAACTGCCTTGTTACCTGTTACAGAAATGAATCCACTAAATTGTATTCCTTAATTAAGACGGTGAGCTTTTAAATTGATGGTCTTTTCTCTTTTCTATTGACGATAGAGCCCTAAAATTTGCATCACCATCTAATTAGGTTACTTGAGTAGGTTTGAGCAGATTTCTCAAACCTTAATGCTCTGGCTGATCATACAGGGATCTTGCTAAAATGGAGATTCTGACTCAGTAGGCGTGGGGTGGTGTAGAACATGCTGCCACAATGTGTGGGTTATGGATCTTGGCTGCAGTTGGCATCCCCCAGTCACAGAGCTTCAGGCTGTGCCCAGAGTCTGCATCTCTTACCTGCGCCCCATTAGTCAGAAGGGCTGCAGGTAAGAGGGAGGAAAGCAGACGGAGAGTTTAGGAGAGGTAGAGAATAGAGGAGAAGGGTGGTGTGGTGAGAAGGGCCCGATATGGGTGTCAGGTAGATTTGGGGTTAAAAGTCTAGCCCTGCCACTGGCTAGTTTGACGACCTTTGGCAAATTCATGTAAGCTCTTTGAGGCTGACTTTTCTCAGCTTTAAAACAGGCATGGGGATCACCTGGATGGCTCAGTCAGTTGGTTTCAGCTCAGATCATGATCTTGGAGTTCATGGGTTTGAGCCCCATGTCAGGTTCGGCACTGACAGTGCAGAGCCTGCTTGGAATTCTCTCTCTCCCTCTCTCTCTGCTCCTACCCCGTCTCTCTCTCAAAATGAATAAATAAACTTAAAAAAATAATAATAAAATGGGTATGATAATCCCCGCCTCACAAGATTGTCATGAAACTTAAACATCATGTTCACATACCACTGTCACTGTTTCAGCGAGATGTTCCTTACTGTTCTCCTCTGGCCACATTTGATCCATCCAAAATACATCTCAGATAGGCACCTGCCTCTTCTCCCTTACTCTCCTACTTCTTTTACCGCCCACCTGCTCCCTCCACAGGGACCCAGTTCTGTCTTGCCCCGGTCCCTTGGGGAGGACTGGTAAGACCTAATCTCAACTTCTTTCTAGGAGGGGTAGAGATTCTATGAGACCAGTAAACACACTCTTGATAAAAACTGACGGCCTCTCTTAGCAAAAGTTCAATATAAAAGTTCTCAACACCAGTAAGAATGAGATCGAATATAGGCACTGAGAGTAAACACCCTTCTCCTAAAAGGTAAATGACCCTAGCTATGGAAAGTCCCAGTAAACCGTGGCCCCCTACACTTGTCCTTTCCCTTTTAGTCCCAAGCCATTACCACACTTAAGAATGGAATATGCAACGTTCTCTCTAATTCCAAGGTTTGCTTATTCCGAGGTTTGCTTAACACTTTCCTGCATATTCTCTTTCTTAGCATCTTTTTGTGAGTCAAGACTTTGTTGAGTTAGGGCCAAGCTAGCAAAAGGAGCTCAAAGCTATATTTGCCAGCAAAACACCATCAGCTGTTGTCTACAGAATCATGTGCTTGAGCAGAAATACCAGAATGCCGACTTAGCACGGCACAGTCCATTCCCAGTGATCTGTAAATGGATTAACCACTTTGAAGAACTTTCCTGCTGACCCCAGCATTTTCTGTTTTCCTTCCATCTAGCCAGGTTCTAGGACAGTGCAGGAGCAGGAACGAGGCTAAGACCACAGAGCAGAGACTCACGGAAGCCACGCCAAGGGCATGCATTCTTGATAAGCAGCAAGGAGACTTGGTGTGAACGCAAATACATAATTAGCACCTTCTTCTTGACATGATGTATTTTCAGGACAATAGTTCAGAAGCAAAACTACAAAACTGCCTTCATTCAAATTTAGAAGTTTAATGTTACAATGGGTGATGCCGTTTTGCTAAACTAAAACGTGGATATTGGTTTAATAATAGAAAAATGTATTTGTGAAGTTGGGTTTTTTTTCCTACCTGTCGGCCTATTCTGATTTTCTTTTTGAGCATGCTGAGTCATTGCTTTCTTCTTTTAACAATGATCTATTATTATAACGAAACAATCGATAAAATTGTGCAGTCTAAAATAATGAGGACTTATTGAAAATCTTCCCAGCTACTGCTACTAAGCTGCTCTGAGTTGATGGCACAAAACCAAGATCTGTACAAGGTTTTTACTTTCTATGAGTGTATTTCCGCCTGCTGTGATCCAGGTCTGAGTTCGGCTTGTCTATCATACAGTGTTGAAGGAGGACCGAAGGCTTCTTTTCTCTTTCCAACCCACCACCAACTTTCTAAAACTCTTTGTTGTATGTGGCTTATTCAGTACAGTCTATTGTCATGTGGCTTTTACTTGTACAATGTCTTGGTCCCATAATATTGTTCTGTTCTCTTCTCATTAGCCCGAGAAGTGAAAGACAGGAAAGTAGTCGGTACATCATTCCTCTGCAATACTTTTTATTATGTCAAATCGGAATCTCAGTTTGCAAAATGACTTATGACTCTGAAGCCTTCTTGTATAACAATGCTTTCAATTGCATACAATCTCTGCTGAAGAGAAAATTTGTCTTTATAACACGAGTACGATGCTAATTATAAGCCAACTGTCGTCATTTTGATAACACCAACCTGAAGCTTCGAGAGAGGCTTAGCAACACATTAAAAGTTCACTGCTGTCACTTCAAGACAGGGATCACTCGGTACCAACATAACTGTCAACACATCTCAGGAACTGCAGGGCAGAAAGCTGGTTTTGACTGTGAGTGTATCATCCACGTGACTTTCGAGAACGTAACATTTTCAAGAAGGTTGTCTTTTGAAAAAAGAAATTTTTAAAATTCTCCTAACATTATTCCATCCACGGGTACTGACGTGTCATAAACACTAATGTCTGTCATCTTCATTGTTCAGCAGAGGAAATAGGCCAGGGGAGGAGAGAGGTGACTGACTCAAGGGCACACATGGTGTGGCTGGAAATCAGACCTAGCACCTTTCCCACCCCACCCAGCCTTGTCTCTGCGTTGTTTTGGATCTCATGCCCTGTAAAGCAAGGGTGATCTCACTAAGGTCAAATATACAAAATGATGGTGTTAGAAGATACTTATTTGGTTTTAATTCAGGGTTTATATACATACATATATGTGTGTGTGTGTGTGTGTGTGTGTGTGTGTGTGTGTGTGTATTTATATATATTCTGTGTCTCCTTAAAAACATGGAAACTTGGAATTCCAAGTTAACACTATCAATTCATGGAGAATAATCTTGTTTCTACGCTGCAATCAGAGCTCCCTCTAATGGCTGTCTATTTGGACAGCAAATTCTTGGGAAAATGAAATACCCCCTGTTCTTTTAGAACCAAGGACTTTTTTTATTATTGTTGTGTAACGGGTCCTTATTTGCCTTCGCAATTAGATTTTCTGTATCCATTTCAATCTACATGTTCTAAAAATCTGCAATTTTCCAATCTCTGAAAACCGTATCAGTATAAGTGAAAACAAAACTTATTTGATGTAATGTTTAATTTTACATATCAGCTGGATTGGGCTACAGAATGCTGGTATTTGGCCAAACATTATTTTGGGTGCCTATGGGTGTTTGGGGGTGAATTGAGCATTTGAATAGTAGACTGAGTAAAGTAGATTGCTCTCCCTAATGTGAATGGGCCTCAACCAATCAGTGAAGGCCTACATGGAACAAATAGGCTCTCTCAAGTAAGAGAACTCCTGCCTGGATGCAGATTTGCCTGCCTTCTGGGTTGAACTGAAACATTGGCTCTTCTTGGGTCTTGGGCCAGCATTTGGGCTGAAACTTATACCGTCAGTTTTCAGGCCTTCAGACTCAGACAAGAACTACACGATCAGCTCTCTTGAGACTCTGGCTTACAGCCACAGGTCTTGGAACTTCTCAATCTCTATAATTGTGTGAGCCATTAATATGTGTACACACACACACACACACACACACACACACACACACACTCCCTTGGTTCTGTTTCTCTAAAACACTTGATTTCAAGGTGGTTTTGGAAAACATAGAAATTTAAAAATGTTTGGATCCTTCTCTTACAGGCAGTAACAGTGCCAAGTGGCTCTCCTTGAAGCATCTATCTTCCTGCCATCATAGATGGTTTTGACTAATTCATTGTCAAGTCTTGCTGACAAGTGAGGAGCACAAAAAAAAAAACAAAACACCCAGATCTGTGATCACTGCATTTTAAAAGTACCATATAAAAAGAATATAAAATATAAAAATATATACAATAGAGGCAATATCAACTCTAGCGATACTGCATTTTATTTATATTTAGTGTCACATTTTATTAGGTCCTCACAGCAATCCTGAGAGAAAGAGCAAATATCCTGAGCTCAATATGCAGATTCATAACTTGATCTCCCAGAGAGTAACTGACTCTAACACTGTGCCTTTTCCATTATAACCACATCACTCTGAGTCTTTCTCCGCCACAAACCATTAAGACAGCATCTCCAGTCATTCCTCTAACCACATAGGCTATTGATGATTTTTAATCCAAAATGTGCTACCCAATGGCTGTTTTCTGGCTGATTTGGTTCAACAGCCCAGAGCACAATGCAAAAAATTCCAAGCTTAGGGTTAGAATTTCTGTTTAGAACAAGTGACTTTCCTCCATTGAATGGGCATTGAATATACCTCGTCACTGTCTAAGTAAGTGATTAGGATCTCCTATAAGTGATTTGGATCCGAAGTGATTTGGAGTCTGGATAAAACAGTTAAATTGTACCTCCCCAACAAAAATGAAACTTCCTAGAAGTCAGGAAGCATATCTTAGTCATCTCTGTCCCTCAGAGCCTTTGTGCAGAGCAGGTGCTCTATAAACACTAATTGTATAAATAAATAAATACTTAAATAATAATTATTATTACCATCTGGTTATCATTTTGTGTGCACCTACTAGATGTCAAGACCTTTAATAAACAGTTTACATTTATTACTTGGAATCTTTTCAACCATCCTCTTGAGAGGATAATATTTTTTTATTACACAGATGAGGAAACTGAGACTCAGAGAAATGATGTTCTCAGGGTCTCACACATGAAAGTCATGGTGCTGAAACCAATGCCTCAACTGCTTGGTTCCAAAGCCCACGTAGTCTCCACACCACCCTGAAAGTTGCCCGCCACTGATGAGGGAAAAAAAGGCAACTTCCAAGCCCATAGAAAGTATATCAGTAGCATCATGTTGGTATATAATCTTCAGAAATGACCAAATAATTCATGGTTTGGGACCAGGGCCCTCTTAACTGATCTCAGTATCCTGGACAGCTCCTCCTTCTATGTCATCTGCTGCATTTGAATAAGGAGAGCATAAGGGCTGGAAGAAAAGCGCACAGAGCTGGAAGAACAAGAAGAAGGTTAGGTATGCACTCTGGAATGTAAAAACATCACTCATGAGAGTGCCTGGCTGGCTCAGTCAGAAGACCATGTGACTTTGATCTGGGGGTTATAATTTTGAGCCCCATGTTGGGGCCAGGAGCAGAAGGAGGGTCTGTTCCCTTTCCCAGTTGTGTGCCCCAGGCCTGTGCTGGCTCACCTGGTCTGAGTGCTCTTAGAGATGATGGCTTTGGGTAGTTGTTCTCAGAACTACTTTATAATATAAAAAGGAAAGGCTTTGTAAGACTTACTATTTGATTTCTAGACTTTAATAACAATCGGTAGAAGTCTAGCTTTATTTAGAAACTGATATACATCTTCAATGTTTATTTTCTAAGAGCTTTTTTCTTGTTTCTAATCCTTCCCTTCTAAGTCACCTTTTAGCTACAAAGGTTATAATCATCAGCAAAGGTCAATAAATTTTCACTGCATTCCAGATAACATCAATACCTTGAGAAAGAATTTGGCAGGGAGAGGACCTTTCCTTCCTGGAGAAGGAAATTCACAAATTAGCTTTTTTAAGGTCATGTTAGACAATTAAGATAAATTGCTACTGATACATATTAGAGGGTTGACCACTGAGTGAATACATATCGATGGTATTCTTAAAAAGAATATTTTGCAGCTTTCCTAATCTACTCTTATAAAATGAGCAAACTCTAAGACAGCATATCCTAACCTGTGCTCCATGGAGTATTAAGAGATGTTATGTGTAAAAAGGATTCTGTGGTCAAATCACTTTAGGAGATACTGTAGAAACTTGTTTGCTTGGAAAGGTAGAATCCTTACCAGAGTTTCCTAATATGCTACTCAGAACTATTACTCCCCATAAACGGAATACGGTTTGTCGTGCATTAGTCAGGGCTCTCCAGGAAACAGAACCAATGAGGTACATATATATGAGAGGAAATAAATTATGAAGAATTGGTTCACAGGATTGTGAAGACTTAGAAGTCCCAGGATCTGCTGTCTGCAAGGTGGAGACCCAGGGAAGCCAGTGGTTTCATTCAGTCCAAGTCCAAAGGCTTGAGAACCAAGGGAGCAGATCATGTATATCACAATCTGAGGGCCTGAGATGAGATGAGATGTCCCAGCTCAACGGTGAGGTAGAAAAAAGAAAGGCAAACTCCTTCTTTCCCTGCCTCTGGTTCTTTCCGAGCCTTCAACAAAACGGATGGTGCCCACCCACACTGGGAAGGGCAATCTGCTTTCCTGAGTCACCAGTTCAAATACTAATCTCACCCAGAAACACCCTCACAAAAACGCCCAGAAATAATGTTGAAACTGGACACTCCATGATCAGTCAGCATAACACATAAAATTAGTTTTTTGCCCCAAACTATCCAATCACAGAACCAGTCTATTAAAATTGAGTGAGGTGAAAGGCTGGCATTTTTCAAATACCTTTGAGAAAGGTGTTTTGGTTCCTTGAATTTTAATGAATTTCTTCTCAGCCCACAGCATCATTGGCATTGTATTGGTGCTCTGGCAAAGCACCGAAACAAATTCGATAAATGTTGGCTAAACACGTTCTCTTCCTAATCCATCAGGTTGCCAATTGGCAGTGAATTTCATTTGACAACATCAATTACCTTGGTATTTTTCTTCAGTTTGAGGAAAGCTTGTGCCACATTTTTGGCCTGGGGCGCAATCATTATTTAAGCTCTCTGTGGACCACTCAGAAAACACTTGGTTTTCCCTTTCCCACTTGGTCAGTTTCTGCCTTTATGTTCATTGTTCCTTTCTTCTGCGTTTCTTTGGATTACCTGTTTACTTTTGAACATTTGAGTAAAGTGTTTATTTCACTTACTTTCATTCTTTGTTTTTTTTTCTTGAAATTAGAGTTTAAGTCTTCTTAGCTGTATCCCTTATGATTTGTAGTATTTTTATTGTTTTCTCAAAACACTGAAATTTTGGTTTCTATTTCCTCTTTAACCAAAAATTATTTGAGAGAGATATGATGGTGGTGGTATTTTTTTTTTTTACTTTAAAAAAAAATTTTAGTAGGCTCTACCCCCAATGTGGGGATCCAACCCATAAACCCTAAATCAAGAGTCACCTGCTTCACCAACTGGGTCAGCCAAGCACCCTCCTTTTTTAATTCTTAAATTTTATTTGAGAGAGGGAGAGCGGGGGATGGCAGGGGAGGCAGAGAGAGAGAGAATCTTGAGCAGCCTCCATTCCCAGTGTGGAACCCTACACAGGACTCAATTCCACGACCCTGGGATCATGACCTGAGCTGAAACCAAGAGTCCAATGCTCAACCAACTGAGCCACCCAGGCTTTAAATTCTTAATTTTATTTTTAGTAGGCTGCAGTGGTATTTTTAAATTGGAGGAGTGCCTGGGTGGCTAGTTGGTTAAGTGTCAGACTTTGGCTCAGGTCATGATCTCACAGTTTGTGGGTTCAAGCCCCATGTCCGGCTCTGTGCTGACAGCTCAGAGCCTGGAGCCTGCTTTGGATTCTGTGTCTCCCTCTCCCTCTGTTCCTCCCTGCTCGCTCTTTCTCTCAATCTCTCTCTCTTTCTCGAAAATAAATAAGCATTAAAATTTTTTGATAAATAAATAAATAAATAAATAAATAAATTGGAGAAGGAAAAGGTCTTTCTGGGTGTCATCATTATTAATCTTTTTCTTTTTTTCTTTTGCTTTTTTTTGTTTCTTTTGCATTGTGGAACTTAAGGATTGTTTTCCAGCTTTAGTGAGGTATACTTGACAAATAAAATGCAAATTATCTTTAAAGCATACAGTGTGATAATTGATATATGTATACATTGTGAAATGACTCCCACAATCAAGCTAATTAATATCTATTACCTCACAGAGTTAATTATCCCCTCTTTTTTTTATGAGACTGAGATCTATTATCTTAGCAAATATCAAGTCTACAAAACAGTATTATTAATTATAGTCATCATGTAGTACATTAGATCCCCCAAATTTATTCGTCTTATAACTGGAAGTTTGTATTGGCTAACATCTCCCCAGCTTCCCCACCCTCCAGACCCTGGCAACCACCATCCCACTCTGTTTCTATGAGCTCGGTTTTTTTTTTCCACATATAGGTGATCCCACAAACTATTTATTTGTCTTCCTCTGTGTGGTTTATTTCTCTTAGCATCATGGCCTCCAGGTTCATCCATCTTGTCACAAATGGCGGGATTTCCTTCTTTTTATGGTTGAATAATATTCGTGTGTGTGTGTGTGTGTGTGTGTGTGTGACATTTTTATATACATCCATCCATGGACAGACACTTAAGTTGTTTCCATATCTTGGCTACTGTGAAGAATGCTGCAACAGGGGAGTACACATCTCTTTGAGATGGCCATTTTGTTTCCTTTGTATATATATTCAGAAGTGGGAATGCCAGATCATATGGTAATTCTATGTTTAATTTCTTGAGGAAGCTCCATACTGTTTTCCGGAGTGCCTGTACCAGTTCACATTCCCACCAACAGTGCACAAGGTTTCCCTTTTTTCTGCAACCTCACCAATATTTGCTATCTCTTATCTTTTTGAGAATAGACATCTAACGGGTGTGAGATAATATCTCATTGCGGTTTTGATTTGCATTTCCCTGATGATTAGTGATGGTGAGCATCGTTTCATGTACCTGTTGCCCCCCTGTATGTGTTTAGGAAATGGTCAATTTTCTTGATCTTCCATAGTCACCTATATTTTCAGGAATAATATCTGTCAATTACATCCATACGTGACAACGACATCTATCTCACTAATTGTGTTACTAAGATTTCTGTACTCTGGCTTCTTTCTTCTGCCTACTTGCTCTGTTATGGATGAGAGAAGTCAAAGCCATCTACTATACTTTGATCACTATTTGCTTTCATATCCTGTAGTTTCAGTGTAACAAATGTTAACGTTATATTGTTTTGTGAGTAGATATTCATTACTTTTGAATCAAGCCCACACTACTGTTATATAAAAAGCACTAGTCTCACTTAATACTCTTTGGCATGACCTAATATTCTTGTTTGATATTGAGATCGTGACAGTGCTGGTCTTTTCTCAGTCGAGGTGGGGACCTGTTTCAGTGTAACTTTGCCCTTCCTTTTATTTTTAGTTTTTCTGAATCACTCTATTTTAGATGTTTTGCTGGTATAGTTTGCTTTGTGGTTTAATTTGAAAATAGTTTTTAATAGGTGATTTGAACCTATTCACATTTAGTAATATAAGAAGTATACTGGGACTTTGCTCTATTTTATTACTAAACCTTCTTGAGTTTTGCAGTTTGCAGTTGTTAATTGTTGGTGTGTATTTCTTCCTCAGAAGGTTTGTGGGAAAGATGAGGTGACACTGGTCTGAACTTGCCCCTCCCTTCTTGGGGATGCCTGAGGCCGTTTTGACTCGGCTGGAACTTACAAACATTCGCTGACGGAATTTACTGATTAAAAGGAAAACGAGGGTGTGTTGGAGAAGGTCATGGAGAGATTAGAACTGCGGGCTGACCTGTGAGCTGGGCCTGGGCACTCAGAGTTCCTCACCCCCCACCCCCGTCCTCAGAATGCGCTTCTCTGTGCATTTCCCGCTCCCAGACGCTGCGCCAAGAAATAGCGAGGTGGTATTGAGGACACCTGCAGGGTATGTGTGACCAAACCCAACTAAGGCCTCTCTCTGTGTAAACTTTTAAGGTTTGGCAAGCGGGCGCAAAAAAATCCGTTCGTTTTGCTGCCTACCAAGGCAAGCCTCATTCGTAAGTTTCCTTCCGTATTGAAGCGGCCACCTACCAGCCTGGAGTGGCTGGCCTGCCTCTTGCTTTCTCTTCTCTCCCTGCCCTCTGCATTCAGGGCCCAGTGTCACATTACACCTGAGAAGCTCCCAAGGAGTTTGCAAACCAACGGGGTGTTACAAGGTTGCTTTGTACAGAGTAATTGCTTTTTATTTTCTTCTTTTTCTTTTGGACAGCTCACATTGTATCTCCTCCCTTGGGTTTTTGTATTTCTGCTTGGGAATCTCCCTTCATAGGGGCAATTTGTTTTTTAAGAGTTTGTTTTTTTCTTGGGGTGACTGGGTGGCTCAATCGGTTACATGTTCAACTTAAGCTCAGGTCAAGATCTCAAGGTTCGTGAGTTCCAGTCCCGTATCCGGCTCTGTACTGACAGCTCAGAGCCTGGAGCCTGCTTGGGACTCTGTGTCTCCCTGTCTCTCTGCCCCTCCTCTCTCTCTCTCTCTCTCTCTCTCTCAAAACTAAGTAAACATTAGAAAAAAATTTTTAAAGAGGTTTTTTTTTCTTTTAACTCAAGACAAAATATTTGGTTAAAATGTTCATTTTATTTTAAACAAAATATTGTTAATCTGATAAATTCTGTTGATTTTTTAAATTATTTTATCTTTCCATGATTCTTGGTCAACTACTTTTTATTATCCTCAGCATTGACTAGCTGGATTCTCCTGTCTGTTTTTGGGAAGTTCCCATTTTTGTTGTTTAGGTTTTAAGGTGGTCTTTGGTTTGTTTCATTTTTTTGTTTTGGTGTTTTCTGAGATTTGCCTTTGCTTGCTTTCCATCATGCATTTTCTTTGTTGATGTTCTTTAGCATCAAAGATCATGTATTTTCTAATAATAAAAAATTTAGCCCTCTGCCTGATGTGTAAGTTTCTACCATGCATTGTCACTACCTTTGCTCTCCCACGTAGTCTCCATTCAGTCCCCAACCCCACTTCCCAGATCCTTCAGCCCCTGATACGTGCAAGAAATGCTCTTGTGCCAGCCCTGATCTACAGGAAGTGCATTGTTGACATCCGCTACCAGAGGGCCACCTTTCTACTCACTTCTCTCTCTCTTTTTTTTTAAGTTTATTTATTTATTTTGAAGGCGGGGGGGGGGGGGGGGGGGGGGCAGAGACAGAGGGAGAGGGAGAATCCCAAGCAGCCTGATGCTGCTCAAACTCACCAACTGTGTGAGATCATGACCATTCATGACCGATAATGACTGATCATGACCCATCATGACAGAGCCGGAGTCGGACGCTCAACCAACGGAGCCACCCAGGCGCCCCTCTACTCACTTCTCTCCAGCAGCCTCTGTGCTGATTTCGGTTGCCTTCGCAACCCCAATTTCTTGAAATTTAGATCTTACTTGTCTCTTTTATTTGCTTAGGTGATATTTAACACGTTCCCCCCTCATCCTTCGTTCTCATAATACACAAGAGAAGATTACCGTCTCACGCAAACAAGTTCATATTGGAACTGCAGGCGTATTTTTCTTTAAGGAGATTTATTTTGATTTTTTTTTTCTTTCTCAGAAGTTCCTGAGTAGAAACCCAATTATGTGGCTCTCATAGAAGACTTGGCTTTCTCTCAAAACAAAACAAACACAAAAGGGTTGGCTCTCTCTTTGGGAAGGGAGCAAAGTCTTCCCATTACTCTCCATCTGAAATTGAGCAGGCATTGCTATGAATTTCAACCAGGACTTCCTTTAACTTCCCTGGACCTCGCTTTCTTCATTCAGGTGTTGGAGATTACTCAGTAACAACAAACAAAGCTTTAATTCTTTTTTCAATATTATACATTTGTCCGATACATGAATTTCCATTAATTAACCTGACAAGTTTTACTAATGAAATTCAAGTCAAGAAATCTCGTTTTCTTTTTTTTTTTTTAATTTTTGAAGTTTATTTTTCCTTGAGAGAGAGAGGGTGTGCACAGGCAAGTGGAGTAGGGACAGAGAGAGGAAAGGAGAGAGAATCACAATCAGTCCGGGGGCTCAAACTCCCAAACCGCAAGATCATGACCCGAGCCAAAGTCAGATGTTCAACCAGCTGAGCCACCCAGGTGCCCCCAAGTCAAGAAATCTTTATTCAAGACAGAAGGGAGAATGAAGAATAACATTTCAAGGGAAATGAGAAAGACCCTGCCTTTTTTCATATGGAATGTTTATAAATACAGTGACTTTTATTGGCTCTGTCTTCATGAAAAAAAACCCGTAACTACAATTCCAGATAAGCATGGATGTTCCCTTCCTCAGTCATCTACATCTATCATGTGCCTAGTCTCATGAAGGGTATCTGGTTACCCAGATTACAATTATAGAAATATCAATAAAGAAGTGAGCAACGTCCAGGGTGCATCCTAACTCCTGTACGATCCGGCACGTTACCCAAATGTAGCCCTTTCTTCAAAACCCGACAACCTACTATCTCCCCATGTTCCCTTCCACAGATGGATGAAGAATCAGGCATCCTCTTATACTTTATTGTACATTCTTTGTACTATCACTCACGTACTTAATTTCTTTCCTGCCACCTTCCACAGGCCTAAAAGAACAAACCCACTCGATAAAGTAGAAAACTATAAATACCTAACAGTTGAGCCCTGGAAAACTCAGGAAAGCAAACTGAAGAAGAAAGTTAAAGCACGAAGATGCAGGCTGTTACTCATCAGAAGGGGAACGTGGCAGGGACAGTTTATTGTTCATCAAAATCAGGTTTTCTTCTTGGGCACACATCTAACTTGCCTTCCCCAGCCTCCTCTGGGTTGCAAGAGCTGTGGTCAGTGTCTGGAGTCAGGCAAGGAGGCAAAATCAAGAACCTCAGGGGATGGCAGGTCAATATGGAAGTCAACAAAGCCAGGCTCCGGTCTGCTGGGTTCAAATCCCAGCTTCACTCCTGACTAATTACGGAACCTTGAGTGACTTATTAACGTCGCTGGGCTGATTTATTTCTTCTTCTCTAAAACTTGGATAACAAAGCGATGTGTCTCAAAGGGCTGTGTGAAAATTAAATACAGCTAAAGTTCGGTATCTGGCCCACAGTAAGCCATCAATAAATGATGACTTTTTTTTTTTTTTAAATTAAGATGAACGAGACAGATGATGGAGCATACGTGGGGAGAATAGGCTGTGGCCCAAATCAGGAGCAAGGCCGGAAAGTGTGAGAACCAGTGTTTCGGTCAGTACAAATTCCCATGTGAAGCTGGGGCCTCTGATCTTTGGTCTTGCTCCAAAGAGCAGACGATGTAGGAGCAGCATGTAGGAGCAGGTCAGCCACTTCCACGGGGGAGGGGACAGCAACAGCGGGAATCACCCGTCCCTGAGGGAAGGAACCCCAAGGCCTGGCAGCCTCGGAGGCGGACACCAGGCAGCATCAGCTCTCTGAGATTTACCGGGAAAAGAGGGCTTGCCCATGTGTCAGGATCTCAGATCCTCTAAATGTCAGCTATGTGACTTCTGGGCGGGTCTCCGGAGCTTCTTTTCTTCTCGTCTAAAATATGATATGTTTAAAGAGCTTGAAGTATGACTCAATAAGGTAGCCTATCAGCTTATGAAATACCTAATAGGGCGTAGCTCAGTAAATCCTTAACACATGTCAGTGCAACGGGAGAAATGGTGGCTATATGGTCTGTGCTGATGGGTAAGTGGCTCGGCCGGGCATGGGAACGATCGGTTTGTTCTGAAAACCACATTCGGAAGCATTGCTCATTGCGAGTAAACACTTAACAGTGTCCAGTGCGTGCTGAGTTGGCTCTGACGTATAAATACATTTAAGACTCTGTGAAGGAGTGTGTGCTCCATCCAGTGGGGCAGCCTCAGACCCTCCTGTTTCCTCAGCGCTATTCCCCCTGTTCTCAGGACTGCTCTTGGCCATGGTCTGGGACACCCACTTCCTCCCTGCTCCAGGTGTCCCCCCATGGCCTCCATCATCGCCTCCTCTGCCCACTGTGCTATGGCTCCCGGTTCTCAGACGGAAGCTGTGGTCGTTGTGTTTGCATTCTCTTTAGGTGGAGCTTTCAGTAGCTGTGCCGGATCCTCCTCTGGAAACTTCCCAAGGGCTGAGCCCTTGGGTGCAATGAACATCTGTTGCAGACTTTGCCAGGAAACTCTAATTCCACAGAGTGGATTATCTCCCCCTTTGCTCCTACATGCCTCCTACATGCTACCCGTACTGAACCACCTGGAGATCCCTTTCATGGCTCCGTATATACAATATGACCTCGGCTTGGAATGGTTGATCCCTGGGAATGGTACAGATGGGGTAGATGGATCTTTGTGTCATTTGCGGGTGAGGAAATTCGAGTCCAATGAATGAATGACTGTCTACTCCTTCAACATTAGCCTCCATTCCCTCATCATCTCTTTCCTGGACCTTCACAACAGCCTCCTAGATGTTTTTTCTGCCTCCCTCCCTACTCAAAGTTGTCCTCACGATCTCCAGAATGATGTACCTTACTAAAGCATTCTTTTTTTTCTTTTTTTTTTTTTTTTACATTTATTTGTTTTTGAGAGACAGAGACAGAGCACAAGTCGGGGAGGGGCAGAGAGAGAGAGAGAGACACAGAATCTGAAGCAGGCTCCAGGCTCTGAGCTGTCAGCACAGAGCCCGAGGCAGGGCTCGAACTCACAAACTGTGAGATCGTGACCTGAGCCAAAGTCGCACGCTTATCCGACTGAGCCACCCAGACGCCCCCTAAAGCATTCTTTTTTTTTTTTTTTTTTTTAATTTTTTTTTTCAACGTTTTTTTTTTTTTTTTTATTTTTGGGACAGAGAGAGACAGAGCATGAACGGGGGAGGGGCAGGGGGAGGGGCAGTGAGAGAGGGAGACACAGAATCGGAAACAGGCTCCAGGCTCCGAGCCATCAGCCCAGAGCCCGACGCGGGGCTCGAACTCACGGACCGCGAGATCGTGACCTGGCTGAAGTCGGACGCTCAACCGACTGCGCCACCCAGGCGCCCCATCCCTAAAGCATTCTTAATGATAGAAAGTGTCTCGAACAGTGGGCCAGGAAGTGTGGCTGCCAGTGAAGCTTTTCTGAGAGACTCATGGCAATTCATCTACCCTCTCTGGAACTTGTTTTTTTCTTTCCCCTGTTAAATTAGGCTCGTTGGACTATAGACTGATGTCTATACTCCTTCTACAGGTCTGTGGTTCTAAGGAATTGTTTTAGAACATGAGCTCTCTTACAGACTCAGATGACGCCTATGCATGGGAACATTTCTTATTCCAAAACTTCACCCGCTCTTGTAAGAAACTGTAGGATCCATTCTGTGTTACACTAATATTAGTGAAGAATTAATTCAAGCAAAATTCTTTCTGCAATATAAGAGAACAGAGAAAGATTGACCCACGATGAGAGAGATGAGTAATCTGGTCCACTTGTGTCTTGGGATGGGGGCATGGAGGCCCATGGGTATTAGAATTTAGTCAGAGGAGCAAAGCCAAGCAGATGGCCCAGATCCTCAGTGCCAAGTAGAAGCCATGGCCCAGGACCTAGAGGGAAAGCCACAGCTGGGCCACATAAGGGTCAGATAGTGATGGCAAGAACCAGGAAGCAGTGGGGCATCATCAAAAAACTACATAATATAAACCATTCAGTATGAACAGAGAAGCAAAGAAGGGAAGTGGGAGAGTGAGGGTAGGAATGAGTGCATTTGTAAGTAGAACATTATTCGGATTATCGATTCACCAGCTTATGACTACAGAAAGGAGACAGCATTTACATATCTGTTCCAAAAACAACTTCAAGTCCCCGATCCGTGAAGCAAAGAATTTGAACTCTTCAAAATAGCCCTAAGTTTTTCTGAGTGTACATAACGGGGCTGACAACCCAGCCTTGCTCAACAATCACCAATAAGTCAGCCTTTTCTTCTCTTCGAGTTGCTGTTCACCACCTGCAAATATCCCTGTTTCTCCTGCTTATAGAAGGCCTAGAGAAAGAGCCTTCTGGATTTTTTTTTTCACACACATCCATGCAGTAGGTGTTCAGTGGTGTCCAGAACAATATCCCTCAAATTGCTACACGTTCTGTTCAGTTATTTAAAGAGTCAGTAAAGGAGGGATGTTCATATGCTGACAGCCTCCCTTTTTACCTTCTCTCCAGGAGTCCCACTTGTCCCTCAGAGATGGTGGGAGCAAGGACAGTTTATTTAGAGCAGTAGACTTTCTCCATTACTACGAATCCCATCTGACTTGTAATCCTCACGGTGACCCCCATGGCGGAGAAGTCTAAACAAAGAGAACTTGCCAACCCCAAGTCATTGACACTGACCATGGGTGGTGCCCACAGGCTTGAAGCCCCCCCCCCCTTGGATCTATGTGTTCTACAAAGCCAACACCCTCTTTCCTTTGTTCCTCCCTTATTCCCACTGTGTCTTCACCGGGTGCCTCCATCACACATCCATCAGACTGTCCCACAGCGCTGCTGACTTCTTGCCCAAAGCACACCTCCATTACCACCTCCTTTGGGGAAAGTGGTTTGACCCCCTAACTTGCATATGCCGGGCAACTGTCCCATCCTTTCTTGATGATAAATCTGTTGTTAGTTGGTCCCATTCCAATTTTGCAGAATAAACCACAGTATGTGAGCGGGATGTTATCAGAGGCACCAACTGGTGTTAAATGACCTTTTCTTCACTGGTTTCATCATACCTTTAATTCTTACTTACAGACACATCAACCCGCATGGTGTTGACCCATTTTCCACTTGGCTTTGGTACTTTTGGTTGTTTTTAATGCAAGCGTCTTTTCCCTCATATATTTATGACCAAACTTACTCCTTATCATTGTACTTTCTGTTCCTTCACTTATTTCTTTTCCTTCTTTCTTTATTTTTTTTCCACATCAGACGGGTAATGTGCCGACATCGTAACAAGGTTTAAGGGAGGCGCATGTCACACAACGGCGTGAACATCCAATCGTCACACTTACGAACTACAAAAGGATCTCTTTTCCTTCTTTAATTTTAAAATCTCCTTAGAAAGAAAAGCTCGGTTAAAATTTACATTATTATGGCATATTTTCTCTTTAATTTATCGTTTTCCTTTTTAAATACCTTTGATACTTTTTTACCAGCATGCTTTTTTTTTTTGTTTGGTATTGCCCACTCAAAATTTTTTGTTCATCAGTGTCCATTTAACGTTTTGTGACACCTGTAGGATTTTCTCCCCTTCGGGTGAGGCTTAGTCAGGTAGAGAAGCTGGCTCCGATTTGCTATCCGAGGCACATAGCCACACGGTAATAAAAGTGATACAGAAATAGGATGTAGAGCCCCTGCCTGTGCACAGTGGATCCTTGTTGGATAAATGGCCAGCACAACACGACATAATTTGCAATAGTGCACATCTGCTGGCTAGTTGATTAAACTTCGTGTCAATTCCGGGGGATGCCTCTATCCACCGTGCAAACGCTGCTGGCAACGCTTAGGGAAGATGGTGATTTACTACTGGAAAGATGAGGCAAAGAACTCTTACAGGTCATTGGTGGAATATCCAGAAATCCTGGTTCTCTCCAATCTGCTGGCATCCTTGGCTAATCAAGCCAACCGCATCTCACGGAGATCTTTGGCACACTGATAATGTCCTGCGATGCCCCTTCTGACACCCTCCTGCTACCAGCCCATCTCTTCATAGAGAAAACTAGCATCTGGCATTTTCCAGCTGTTGGTTTTAAAACCTTAAGTGTAGGCCTCACATAATTTGTAGTCATCAGCACACAGCTTTTTAAGTAAACAATTTCAGAGACCAGGTATGTTTCTCGGCCAGTTCTGTTTTATCTTTTTTATTTATCTATTTATTTTACATCATTATGGACTACGGTTCTCTGATACCCTAAGGCAACCTTGTTTTCTTTCAACATCCAGGAGCCGCAAACTAATCCTGATTTTTTTCCCTGCCCAGAAATATGAAATCAACTATCCTCCAAGGGCATTTGTTTTTTTCACTGGAGAATAGCTTTAGAAGCCACAGTTTTACAAATCAGCTTCTTCCACATTCTGACTAGAATTTGGCAGGATGATAGCAAAAATGTCCAACAGCGTGAATCACTGTAGGGACAGAACAGATAAAGCCTCCCTTAAAAAATGCTTATAATTCTTATTGAGATTTCCAGTTCACCTCTATTTTAATAAGTTCTTCTTGCCCTGCCCTTACAGAAGAGTTTATTAATCCATTTCATTTGTTCAACAACTAATTTTCCTTGTTTGTATTACTATCAATGTAATTTAATTTTTTTAAATTTTTTAATGTTTACTTATTTTTGAGAAAGAGAGAGAGAGCGAGCCAGTGGGGGAGGGACAGAGAGAGAGAGGGAGACACAGAATCCGAAGCAGGCTCCAGGCTCCGAGCTGTCAACACACAGCCCAATGTGGGGCTTGAACTCACGGACCGCGAGATCGACTTGAGCCGAAGTCAGACACTCAACCGACTGAGCCACCCAGGCGCCCCTCATTAATATTAATTTTTTAAAAACCCACTATATTATCATACCAAACCATGGGTCTAAATTGCGTTGTCTCCCCCAAATTCAGAAGGCTCCATACTTTTTCTTCTGTCTTGAACCTCAGCTCAGCCGTCCCGAAACTGGCTTCACGGTACGCAAGTGCCATTGATTCTTGGGTCATGCTGACTTCACACCAACATCTGGAAGGGAAGAAGCCCTAGCCTTCGTCTAGGAGAACACCAATGAAACAGAGTTCCGAACACTCAGTGTGATACATCGATACCTCGTTCGCATAATAAAAGATAATAAAATGCGGACTATGCACAAATACCGCTTCTTAAAAAGAAATCCACTGTCAATTATCACCATTTGAGCTCCCAACTTGAATTTATTTTATTTTCCCTTTATATATTTTTTCTTTCACTAGTGCCTTTGTCTATCTATGGGGCAGAAGTTTTAGTAAAAAACTGCAGTCTCACACACGCCCTTGGGTACATACAGTGGCCTACGCCAACTTACAAGGGTCGGCGGTATACATGGCTCCCGATTCTGCATTCAGTGACATCACGCGCATGGCTTGCAATCAGCCATAGTGGACGTATTTCTGCCACGGAAATTGGCAAACACTGCAAATCAGGGCTTTCCACCCAAAGAGCCAGCCGTTAAACATTTACCAGCACAACTCTGGGTTCAACCTTGGGACAATTCAGTTTTCCCCAAACCAGTCAAAACGTCAGAACATGAAATCAATTAACATACAGAATTATCAGAGTTAATATACCAAAGATTATGGTCAAAAATCCCCCAGTCAGGAAGTTTACATAAAACAGCTTTTGGGGCTTTATGTAATATTTTTTTTTTTTTTTGCATATTCACTGCACGGTGCTTGCCAAAGCCAACCCTTAGAAGACAAAAAAATACAGTTGGATTATAGCACGTTTTAGTTGTAACATCCATTTAGTTATCCACCGGTTTCAAGTAATTTCCAGATATTTTTCATCCATCCCCAGGGGGTTTTATTTCCACAACAGACAAACACAGAGAATTTGGTAATTTCTAGTCATTACATTTCTGTGCTAATATCCAAAGTTTACATGAATTAATACACACCAATGTGTTGGCTTCTCAACTTTGCATTCCTTTTTTTAAAAATTTTATTTATTTTTTTTAATTTATTTTGAGAGAAAGTGAGAGAACCAGCAGGGGAGGGGCAGGGAGAGAGGGGATCAGAGGATCCGAAGCAGGCTCCACACTGACAGCAGAGAGCCCAATACGGGGCTCGAATTCAAAAACCGTGAGATCATGACCTGAGCCGACGTCGGACGCTTAACTGACTGAGCCACCCAGGCGCCCCAATTTTGCTTTCTGTAATAACTGTATCTTCTGGATGATATGGAGGATAGAGCCAAGCAAGCTCTGAGTACGAGGTCTGGCTTTGCCAAAATCTAAAATGGGCCAAAGGAATATTAAGTTTCCTTATTGGATCTGAGTGGGACTGACCCACTAATTTGTCTGTCATGGCACCCCTTGGTGTCATTCCCAGGAATGTAATGGCCTCTCATATCTATCATTGAAAAGTGTTCATAGTAGAGGTTCTCATTTTGTTGTTCGTTTAGCACCTGAGTTTAGGCAGGAGAAACATTTGTACCTGAAGGCTCTGTGTAGTTCAATTCCCCTGCCTTGTTATTGCCACTTGCCCAGAGAAGTGGCCTCCCCTGGCCTCACCTTCCAGCTGCCTTGGGACAGCATGTGGCCTGATCCTTCTTTGTGGAGGTATGGGCTTCTGAGCTGTATCTCATTGGAGTCCAGCATTCTTCCTCCCTAATCTCTGGTTTCCCTCACCCCCCAGCCCCACACCTTGAGCAGACTTCCTCTGGCATTACCCCCGTATTCCCACTTGCCTTTGAAACTTGGCTGGGTCGGGCTGTGCTCGCTCAAGGACACAGAGCCACGGCCTTGTTGGAGCTACAGACATCTGCCTGTGCTTGGCCACCCAGACCCCAGCACAAGACTGTTTCGGATGCCCTCACTCTCCTGTACTCTGAGCCTCCCTCTCCTAATACTGCCCATTTTACATCCCTCCACATTCTACAACATTCCATTATCTTCTACTGTGCTTTCCTACCTATTACTATAGGAAGGTTGGGAAGGAGGATATACTCTAACTCTACGCCTTTGTCCCCATGTCAGACACCTGCTGAAGCCACAGCACCAGCCAGGTCCAAAATGGACTCAGGGAAAAGGTTCTATTTTCTAAGACCTGTGACCTTGGAGAGACCCGAGGCTGATCACTAGTCTCCCACTTATCCCTCCAAACACATTTGTGTCTGGCTAATAATGTTGACCGTTTCTATACAGGTTTTAATTTCTGTTTACTTAATTTTTGTTATTTCTTCAAACCAGGAATCATTTCAGATCTTCCTTTTGACTTCTAGGGGGATAGATATTTCTTGGATATTTCTTGGATAGGTTTTCATTTTGTTGTCATTTTTTAAAAGTTGATTCCATTATAGAGAGCATTTGAGAGCTCATGGTTTCTGCTTACTGTGGAAATATAATACTGTGGGTGGTTAAAAAGTACACAGAGGGCATCAGATTGCACTTACCATCTACTATTTGCTTTTTCTATTCCTCATTTGTCTTCCAAATGTGTTTATCTGGTGTAGGCATATATGTTTCACTTTGTCTTAACTGCTGTTCAAAATTTTATTTATGAACATACCATCATTGATTTACTCATTCTCCTATTAGTGGACATTTTTATTAATTTCTTTCCCTTTCTCTCTCTCTCTCTTTTTTTTTTTTTTTTTTTTTTTTTTTTTTTTGCCAATGGCAAACAAGGCTTTGCTGAACAGCTGTATGTGTGCCTCCTTTTCCCATAAATGCAAGTTTTCTCCAGGATCAGTACCTAAAATTATAATTGCTTTTTTAAAATAATTGCTTGATCATAAGTTATACAATATCCTGTTTTGCTAGCATCCCCAGATTGGACCCCAGAAGTACCACGATAATTTATAAATTTTCATCAATGGCTTATCAGAATTTTCCCCAAATCTTTGCCAACACGATAATTTTTAATTTTTGCCATTATGATGGTTATACAACAATCTCTCTTTTTTTTTTCATGCATCCCTGAAGAAAGATATGTATCTTCAAATTGAAGAAACTTGAGTCCTGAGCAAAATAAATAAAAATAAATCCGTATTTAATGACATCAGAGTGAAACTTCAGAAAATGAAAGACAAAGAGAAAAATCTTAATCAAAGGGAAAATACGGTTTACTTACAATGGAAGGACAGGCAGACTGACAACGTATTTCCCATTGGCCGTCAGAAGACAGTAGGATGACATCTTCACAAGGCTGTTGGGATAAAAGAAACCTGTCACACTAGAACTCTATATTATTCTCCCAGGATTGTACCTGCATGGCCTCGATCGGCCTCCCCCCACCTTTTTCAGAAACAGGTACGGCTCCTTGACCACGGTTGGGTAGGTGTCTGAAGCTGGGCAAATCCTAGAACCTCATGCCCTCTGGTCACATGATTGGGTCAAAGAGTATGTATATAAGCAAACATATAAGCTGCATCCTGTTTCTTTTGGTCGCTTCCATCTGAAAGGAAGCTTTCTGAGGAAGAGAGAGAGACGCACAACTTAAGAGGTTCCAGTCAGAGCTCATTTTTTACTTTTTAAAAAAAATTTTTTAAATGTGTATTTATTTTTGAGAGAGAGACACACACACACAGAGTGCAAGTAGGGGCCGGGCAGAGAGAGAGGGGACACAGAATCCAAAGCAGGTTCCAGGCTCTGAGCTGTCAGCCCAGAGCCCGATGTGGGGCTCAAACTCACGAACGGTGAGATCACAACCTGAGCTCAACCAGGGTGCCTGGCTGGCTCAGTCGGTTAAGTGTCCGACTTCAGCTCAGGTCACGATCTCATGGTTCGTGGGTTCGAGCCCTGGGTCAGACTCAGTGCTGACAGCTCAGAGCCTGGAGCCCGCTTCGGATTCTTGGTCTCCCTCTCTCTCTGCCCCTCCCCCACTTTGCTTGGTCTCTCTCTCTCTCAAAAATAATAAACATTTTAAAAAATTCACGCTCAACATGTTAATGCATCCCAAAAAGAAAAAAAAATCCTACTTCAAAAAATCCTTCAAAAAATTGAAGATTTCAAGAGGCACTTAAGCAAAGACTACCTCACAAGCCATTTGGTAATACTTAAATTTTGCCATCAAGTCTATTGTATTCTCTTTCCAAAGTCTTTCTCTTCACCCACCTTATTCCTTTGGAGTTTCTTTCTGCTTCTTCTGTCCCATAATTCCTGAACTCCCCCTCTTTGTCCAGAGCCCTTTGGCTCTGCAATCCTACAATCGTACGCTAACATTGTAAACCCCACTTGGCAAGATAAAGTGTTTTGCTTTGCCAAATATCTCGTGTTCCTCAAGGCCGTCCCACCTCAGGGTTTGTTTAGCTGGGGGGGTTACAGGTAGTGCATGCAAGGTTCTCTGTCCAGAGTATGGAACCAACACATCCTTTTCCCGGTCCAAAGTGCCTCTAAGTATTGTCCTATACCAGTCAACAGGCCACCTAGACTCTATTTAATCACAGTATTGAGGTTCCCGGAGTTCTATGTGACTAAAAATGCGTAAGCTGACCTCTGTCAACTAGCACCCTTTATAATATTCCTTCTGAAAGCTTATTTCCATGTAAGTGTGCTAAATCTTTTAAACTCAAAATTTTATCTTCTTTAGTCCGCAAGGCAGCCCTGAGAAGGGAACGTTGGCTTAAACGACTTGTCCAAAGTCATGCAGCTAGTGAGAAGCAAAGCCATGTCCCCGCTCAATTTCTTTCCTGCACACAAATGCCCTTTCCAGAATCCAGTGTCCTTGCTCATTTTCCTGAAACTTTCTTCGAGGCACTGCTTTCAACACCAACAATTGGAAAACATACTAATTTACTATATTTGCTCTTATCTGAAGGTATTGAAATTTTGCAAAACAGCCAAGATGTAGATAACACGATAAGAAATACCAAGAAATTGAGTTAATTTTTTAAAAATCAAGAGATATATTAAGTCAGATTATACTGAGAGGTTAACGTATTCAAATGAAGTCTTACTTTATAAATATTAATTGCGGATAAAACCTAAATAGGAATACCCGTAGACTATTGCTCAGGCCAGAGGAAAAATGATTTGGCCCAGACCCATACCCATACACTTCCCACCACGACACTATCAACCAATAAAGCAAGCACTCGTCAACACAGGGCATGCTCAATACACCTTGTGAACCCTGGTCTCCAGTCCCGGATGAATGGAAGAAATGGCAGCTTATACTTAGGTGAACTCAGTTATCCTCTGGAATAGTTGTGTGAGCTTGGGCTCTCATGCTCTGATGGTTGGAAATTTCATTTCTAAGTCTTTACTAAAATACTCAATAAAACTCTAAATGATATTTTTCTTCAATATATTTTCCTTATGTATTCAGTCAACAAATATTGGCCTTGTTGGCCAAGGACACTTGTGATGAGTACATTTGTCCCTGGACTTGAGGGCACTTTTATTTTGATCTCTTAGATACAAGCACAAAAGTGCTTACTGCTCCAGGGTCCCAAAGAAGGAGGGCTCCTAAAAAAACACGGGTGGAGAGCAAAGTCCAAGTAGTCGCCTAAACATTTTAAATGGGGACTCAGATTTTAAGACAAAATGAGTTCTATATCTAGGAAGAAAACACACACACACACACACACACACACACACGCCTGATTTTTCTCTTGTGTAAATAATGTCCTAGGTTAAACAGGTTGGTTGGCATAATGCATCTTTGTATGAGAAAGTCACTATATAACATTGTTCTAAAGGAGTCATATCCCAGAGAGGGTTAAAAATGTTCAGAACGCAGAGCTGCCTTAAGAAGCAGCTATATGAAGCTTTCTTGGGTGATGTATGTACATGAACGCTTTTTCATCTCACAGCAACTTGCATTTCACAAGTCAGCAGAGAGAGGAAATTGGAATGACATGCCAACCAAACCTCGTTCTGCATGGGTAAGAGGCATCACTAGGTTTACCCTTGCCACGGGGCCTCTACCTTCCACCTGCATATGATTTTGAGCAAGGGGAAGACAAGAAATGGAAGAGAAAGAAACCACCTCTCCCAAGGCATATGAAGCCACAGAAGGAAAGAAGCCACAAAAAGGGAGGAATCTCTCTCCCTCTCCTCTCCCACCCACATGCACATTTGGTGCGAAGTCCTTTGGACTCCAGAGATTCTCTTATTGGGACTCCAAGAGTTCACCGAAGTGAAACTTACACCAGAAGAAAAGGGTGGGGATCGCATGAGAACCTGGGTTCAAGTATGTGACTGAGGACTTTTGGAGACATGAGACAATGCAAGTACCAGCAAATTAAAATTGCAGGTGAACGCAAGTTAAGGAGGTAGAGTCGGCCATGATGTAACCATCCCAACTCAGATGACCACATTTGCAAGGCCTGGTGGCACCACACCATGTGGGAAGGTGAGGAAAACTGGAATTGGAAGGACATGGAGTGAGAATGAACCGTCTGTGGGTCATCAGCCCATCTGGATCATCCTTGGTCTCCTGACGGTGGGGATCTGGGTGACTCAGGCTTGGGCAGAATCTCAGCAGCTGGGAACAAAAGCTGGGGCGAGGGCGGGGGGGGGGGGGGGGGCAGTGAAGATAGTGTGAAAACCAGAGCAATAAAAATGCACGGAGGCTGTTGGTAGCCCTGCTAGAAATCTCAAAACCAGGGGCGCCTGGGTGGATCAGTCTGTTGAGCGACCAACACTTGATTTTCAGCTCATGTCATAATCTCGTGGTTGGTGAGTTCGAGCCCTGAGTTGGGCTCTCTGCTGTCAGAGTGGAGCCCACTTCGGATACTCTGTCCTCCTCTCTCTGCCCCTCCCCCACTCATTTTCTTTCTCTCTCTCTCTCTCTCAAAAATAAAATAAACACTTAAAATAAATAAATAATTGCGGCACCTGGGTGGCTCAGTTGGTTAAGCATCAGACTTCGGCTCAGGTCATGATCTCACAGTTCATGAGTTTGAGCCCCACATCTGGCAGCCTGCTCTCAGCTCAGAGCCCACTTCGGGGGCTCTGTCACCCCTCTCTCTTTGCGCCTCCACCCTCTCTCTCAAAAATAAATAAGCATTAAAAAAATCTTTTTAATAATAAAATAAAATAATATTAAAAAAAGAAATCTAAAAACCATGGTCCTTTGGGGTGGCTGCCTGGCTCAGTCAGTTGAGTGCACGACTCTTGATCTCAGGATCGGGTTTGAGCTCTGCATTACACGTGGAGCCTACTAAAACAAATAAAGAAAAAGATAAAAATAAATAAAAATAAAAACCGAAGTCTTTCGTGAATTTGAGTTGTAGGAAAACAGATGAGTGACAGATGAGATGGAAACCGGAAGGAAGACATGAGCTGAAGAGGAAGGCGTAGCCGTTGGGGGAGGCGGAGTGGAGAGAAGGCTGTGGTCCCCCCCACAGCCCTGGCTGTCTCTACCCTCCCAGCCGTACCTACTGAGATCAGCAAGCAAATCAGGAGAATCTCCAGGCTCAGAGAGAAGCTGTGGCTTAGGAAAATAATGAAGTTGAAGTTCTGAATAAATGTGCTCTGCATCTCAAACCACTGGCCGTTCATCTTTGCATCAGCGGAGAAAAATCACAGGGAAGGAGATAAACAGGGTCATTTTAAAAATAGGAGTGAATTGGCAGATTCCCACAGGAAGAAGGGAGAGAGTCAGGGATATCAGATGGCACCAAAATCCACAGTAACAAGAGTTGAGGAAAACAGACACCATTTACATTCCGAGCCAAATAATGAGATGTCAGCAAGATATCAACTGGAAGACAAAAGTTGGAAAATTATTCTTTTTCTTTCTTTCTTTCTTTCTTTCTTTTTTTTTTTTACTGCTTGTAGCCAAAGCTCTAGTTGAAAATTAAATGCAAAATCTTGCAGCTGGCAGTAACGGTCCTTCATGATCTCTATCAGCAGAAAACTAAGATTCCGTCAAAGGGTCTGACTCAGAAAGCTTATAAGCCAGAGAGAAAGAACAGAGGCTGTCAGCTGCAGAAAGGGATGTTTACCGAGAATTCGAGAAACAGAGGGCGAATGCAGTGAAAATAGATTATGTAGCAATCTGTTGGCTCACCACGTGGCGGTAAAGAAAGCCTAAGAGACCAAACTCTTTCCTTTTGATGCATTAAGATTTCTTCCCGGATAGGAAGAGAGTGCTGCCTTCCTGAGACAGGAATTGCAAGTAACAAACCCAGAGACTGGTGTGCTTCAGAGATCTCAGAAATAAAACCAAACCCAGGAAGATCGCCAAGGAACTCCTGTCAATAAGAGGTCCCTGAAGCCAGGCTGGCTCCCATGGGACACTCCCTGTGAGTGACTGCCCCGGTACTCACTGCCCACTGTGCCATTCGCCTTTCTCCGGCTATGGAAGAGGCATGCCTAGGACTGAATTAGCTGTGAATGGGCCACCACCTGGGTAACCTATGAGGTGTCAGGAAAAACTCGCCCTCTGATCTGCAGGCAAACATAACTTCCTTGATGGAAAGTTGCCAGAATGTCTACTGAGTCTCACACCCCCTGAAAGACAGACTACCCAACCCTCCTCGATGGCAGGGCGATGGCGGTCACAGTAGGGGTATCTTCACTTCAGCATTAATCAAACAGATTTGCCTGGAGGTCAACAGGGGGCTGTGTGTGAACCACCACCCGGGCCAAGGGCCCATTTTCAGTATCTGTTAATATATCGGCCTTTAATAGTGGCCCTAGAGGCTTCATTAACAAAGACTGGCCCAATATCTCTTACTTTCTGCAGGGAGGGCAGGTTTGGCTAGCGCTGATGCAAATCACTTCCTATCTTTATAAGGAACATCCGTCATTAATCAACACACGAAAGACTTCCAGCTGCGATCACCACCTTCTCAGGCGTGGACCCAGACACTCCCAACCTTTCCTCCTCAGAAGGAAAGGAAACCTTAGAAACCTAGACCCTCTTGCTGTAAAAGTACCTTCTTTCGAGATCCTAGTTACTTGAGGTTATCTACTTTTCTCTCTACAAAATACTTACAACCTTTGGGTTCTAGAGGGAAGTGCACCAGCCTCTCAAGATTCCACCCCTGGACCTCGCAGCCCCCAGCTGTGGTTACGAATGGACTCTTGGGAAAATGAATGTGCTTCAAACTCCAATGTGAATATGACTTTGGTACTTAGATTTAACACTGTTTTAGAACTTAGTTCTATTGTGCAGAGATCTTTTTGAACCAAATGATTCAAATATAATAGATATTTGATTTGCGATGAAGACCACCATTTATGCTATGCCTTCCCATTTTCTCCACTCTCCGCAAACCTATTTTATGTATTATTAATGTAGTCTATTTAGTTCACGTAGTTTATGCAACAGAAATGGATTTTTAGTACCATGTTGAATATAATACTTCCACATAAATTTGCTTAAAAATAAAATACAGGTATAATTATCAAGACTCTTTGCTAATCTAGTACTTTTGCTCATCTGTACTTTGGATAAACCTAGCCAGTTGATCAAAGGTCAAAACACTCAACTTGGTGGTGGGTGAATTGTTGCCTAAAAGGAAATAAGTTGTCACTGAAATACCAGTCAATTAAACCCAAACCTATGATGCAATGCCAAATAGTACACTCTTTGATTTAACAAATCATATAGAAAGTCACTAGCATAATTATTTTACCAGTATTTGATTTCAGTCACGACGGTGAAGATTGTCAGACTCTTTTATCCCAGTGCAACCCTTTATCTGTATAAAATTGGAAGTCAACAGAGACCCTAAAATCTGCCTAGTCGATGTGGGGATGCAGATTGGAGCCACGTTGGCTCCACCTCCTTCTCATCTCATAACATGGTACCCCAAGCACCCCTAAGTCTCCATCAAACTCATTTTGGAAATTTCTAGATCACAGCATGATAGCAAGAAGCCCAAGGTCATGGTTTCATGGCAGCCATTTACAAACACAAAACACTATGTAGTATAGGATGGATGCATAGTTGATATTTAATAGAAAGAAGATATTTTTATCACTACCCTTAACCAACACTCCTACAAGTGTGTACCTATGTTACAAACAAGAAGAGTGAGTATGCAAAATCTCTCCAAGTTGCAACTGCCCACTGTTCCGTTGGGTCAATGGAATCATCTTTAGCCATTAAGAACACTTCATTTTGTTTAAGCAGAGCTCATAAGTACCTGCTAATGGTATTATTAATGAAACGGAGACTTGTGCTATGGAATCAGTCCAGAAGCCTCCCTGGACCCTTCCAGGCCTGAGTTGCTACATCTTTCTGGTGTTAGAACAGAGTCCAGATGGACGTTCAGCAAATTACTGTCTCACAGCACAGCCCCATCTTGCTATGATTTGTCAGAATTTTTGCAGCTTCCCCTTGTGAAAGCTTCCTCGTGATTCTTTATTCCTTGAGAAGATTAGACTCTGCCTTTCTTTCTCCTATTCCTTCTTCTTCCATCTGAGACCATATGGGACTCAAGTTTAGGCCTAGGATTTACATCTAAATATGAAGTCGTATGCAGTGACTTAGTGGCAAAATGTTGCTTTGAATTGTTAATTAATTGGTTAATTAAATTCCTCTGGCAAAGGGTTTTTTTTAAAAATATGTATATTTCAAAAACTTGAGATGAAGTGATCTCTTTATAATTGTCTCCACCATCCTCATATTTCTGACCCCTGACACCACCACTAACCCCGTTGTGAAGAGGTCACTTCACCTCCAACTTCAAGAGAAGATCAAAGCCACAGGCAGGAACTGCCCTCGAGCCCCTACCGCTGACCCTGCCAACCCACCAGAATCTACACACTTCTTTTCTCCTTCCCCTTTTCCCACTGAAAAGGGACTCCTGCTACATGCCTGATCCCCTCACCTGTGCCCCAGATTCTCCCTCCTGCCTCCTCAGTTCTTGACTCAGTATTTCCTCCTCCTTCGCACACCTGCTCTGCTGTTTCCTTCCCACCAGACTTCACCAAGCTCAAGTGTCTCCTGAGTTCATGGGACACCCCAGCTACTGCCCTATGCCCTGCTTCCCTTCATGGTCACATCGCCTCCTATTTACTCCAAGAGCGCCCTCAAATGTCACCAATGGTTCCTTGTTACTAAGTACAGTAGACACTTTTGACTTTTCAAAAGAATCTAAACTTCTGAAAAATCATTCCTATTTTAAAAAAACAACAAGCAAACATCTATTCAGTCAACAAGTGTTTATTGAGTTCCTCCTAGCGCTGGGAACTGAGGATGTGGCAGGAAACAGGTGTTGGTGGTCATGGAAGTTACATTAGGAGCAGAAGGACAGCCAAGCAGTAAACAAGCAAATAAATGAACAAGATAATTCCCGAGGGTGATGAGTGCTGTGAAGACAAACACAACTGACAAAACCAGAGTGAGGAGATAGAGAGTAACTATGGAAACCGCAGTGAGTTTCCAAGGGAAACATCTCCGAGATGATATTTGAGCTGAAGTCACCAGTGCAGAGATCTTGGACGAGAGCATCACAGGCAGAGTGCATAAGAACAGACCCGAATGAGTATAAGCACTGAGTAGCTATCACAACATATTATTTACACATACAAAAGGAGACAAAAGAAGGAAGACAGGAAAGTGTGGTCTTGCTGGGTAGGGAAAGGGCTTCTGAATCACAAGTGGGGTGGGCCAGACCTGGAAAGGCAATGAGCCTTATGCCCTAGGGACTGGGTCATGGCTTCAGCTTCCCTCCACTGGCCTCCTAATAGAAAAGCATTGGAGGGGTTCAGGAGGGGTTGAGCTTGGATCTATTGCCTGTATTTCTCACCCTTCAGGCCCAACTTTAAAGCCAACAAACAAATTAGCCAAGCTTGGGCTTAAAACAAGCAGGGATGGCTTCTGGAATGGATCCCACTGGAGACTCAAGAGAGATGAGCCTTCTCCAACCCCTCTCCTTCCATCCCCCAGCTCTGAGGTGAGTAGGGAAAGTGATCCATGATGAAAGACTCTTTCAAAGCCACTGCCAGGCAAATGGTGGATCCCTAAGTCAAAGTCAAGTCCCTGAAGGGAGTCTATTAGTGTGCAGTCTTCTCTCATAATCAGCTTCAGTGGTCAGGGTCCCCAGGGAGCATGGAACTGAAATGAGACTTGGGGGGTCTCTCTAGTATTTGTGCCTGGGAAAGAACATGAGAGCCCAAAACTATTCCCCCAAAGCCAAGTTTCCCAACATATACACAAACACACAAGCCAGTCCACAGGAAAGCAAGATGATCTGAAAGTCCTCCACTTA
Organism: Panthera leo; assembly: GCF_018350215.1. Taxonomy (NCBI): domain Eukaryota; kingdom Metazoa; phylum Chordata; class Mammalia; order Carnivora; family Felidae; genus Panthera; species Panthera leo. Next base: position 150,908,863 of record NC_056687.1, read on the forward strand.
ACCCAGGGGCAAACCCCACCAAGCGTCTGTGTGTGTGTGTGTGTGTGTGTGTGTGTGTGTGTGTAGGGAACGTGATCTAACCAAGGCAGAGTCAGGGGATTATTTCCTATGTCCCTGATGGAGATCCCATACTCAAGGTCAAAGTTCTTTCCATGAGTTTGGGGCCATAGATAGTGGGAGCAAATCAGAGATGAGAAGTCAAATCCTAACCCTACTCCATTACAATTGGTTTCAGACTTACACATATCATGGGATAACCTCCCACATAGGGAGAGAAGTCTTGGACTGCTTATCTACCCTAACTTCCTCTCCTCTCCCACACTTAATTCTCCTCTCCTATTTTGCCTGACCCCACTATAGTATGTGGAGGCACCAACCAGAGACAGCATAGAGGGATTCAGCCCTCCCCAAGAATTTGGGGCATTGTGGTCTGGAAATAGCAACTCTCTGAGTACCCCTTCTGGTCCTGTGAAAGGCCCTGGGGCCACCTGCTGGAGTCCTGAGGTGGGAGGGTGGGAGAGTAGCAACTTGGCCTCACAGAGGGGCCCTCTTAGCAGCCTGGCCTCCAGGAACCTTTGGGAGAGGGGCAAGGGTAAGTCATTGAGTGAGCCCAGATAACTTTCTCAAGGTTACAACGAGTTGAAGCACTTAGTTCTGAATCTGGGACTGTCCAGATGAATTGGACAAGGCTCAAAGGTAGTGCCTGAGAGTGTATGCTCTCACCCAGGCAGGGATCAGAAGAAGGCATTCACAAATCCCTGTGTGAGGTTGGAGACAGAGGCCCGGGGAGTGGGAAGGAGCTACCTGTTCACAATGTTACTCTCAGCTCTGACACAGCACGTTGGCTGCTTCCGACATGTGGACTTGGACAACCCCTACCCTCCCTGGGAATTTCTTTGCACGCCTGGTTCATCTGCTCACCTAATATCTTACTCAAAAGGACTTGGATCTTCCCCAGAGCTAACTGTGTCTCTGGCTGTGTGCCAGTGCGGGGAACTGATTAAGGAGGTCAAATGGGAACCCGAAGGCAGAGGGAAGAGAGGAACCAGGCAGAGGATTAATTACAAAGAAGAAGGTCAAGGATCAAAAGTCAGATTAGGCAACAGGATGCCAGAGAGGGAGGAGAACAGAGATTGGAGGACAATACAAGGGCTGTCACTTGACCATCCTGATCTAAAGACCTTGAAAGCCTGTGCATGTTCTCAGGGAGAAAAGACTGCAGCTGAGACCATAGAAGCCATGCACTGGGTTCTGGAGCCCGAGGGCCACTGCTGGGACCCACCAACTGGAGCATGACGCACAGAGACGCCCCCTCTCACCTCCAGGCGGCCCCCGCACCGAGGAGCCTGTGGGCATCAGCTGTTGCCACATCAGCCGGTGTCTGTCCCTGCATCCTACTGGAAGCCAGATAACTTGCCCAAGGGCACGGGGGTCAAGAAGCAGTGAGTCCAGGTGCTGAGGTGGTCCATTCGCTTGAAACTGCCCCCTCACTTCTTCCGTGGGGTCGGCTTGCTCTTCCTTTTCAATCTGATTTACAAAGAGAAACAAAATCCACAGTGTTGCTAAGTGATGAACAAACACTCTGTGCTCAGTTAACATAATTGTGAATTTGTAGACTACCTTTGGGGTTGTTATTCTCTTGGGAAATCTAACCTTAATATCCCTTTGCTTAATTTCCCAATTCTGGCAGCATCTGGCCAAAATAATGTAATTTTTTTCCCCTGGCTCAGGCCAGGAAGAAGATATTCTTTTGAAGTTCTTCTATGTTTGTGTATAATAATTCTTACTTTACACTTTAATCATTGCAGATAATTTTAAAATACATAAAACCACAAAGGAAATCAAAATACCACTCTACTCCTAAAAAAAAAAAAACAACAAAAAACCTAGTTTTACTGGCCATAGACATAAAGAAATGAATGTATACATATATACACTTAGGGTATATGAACTCACATTATGAAATTGTGACCATATTGACATGTTCCTATTTTGACGGGGAACAGACTGTGTTTCAAATAACACCACTAAAAACATTATAGGTGCAACTGGGCGGTTTAGTCCGTTAAGCATCCGACTCTTGATTTTGGCTTAGGTCCTGATCTTGTGGTTCATGGGATCAAGCCCCACGGTGGGCTCTGTGCTAACAGCATGGAATCTGCTTGGGTTCTCTCCCTCTCTCTCCCTCCCTCTCATCCCTTCCCCTGCTTATGCTCTCTCTCTCTCTCTCTCTCTCTCTCTCAAATAAATAAGTAAACTTAAACACACACGTGCACATGCACACACACATTATAAATATGTGGCTCTGGACAACAATTGCTTGCAAACTTGCTCTCCAGCTGAGGGATTGCATTATATTAACCACAATTTATTTAGACAGCAGAACTCTACGTGGCCACCTTGGAAATGAGGGCATGTCAAATAATTACAGAACGTCACCAAAGTTCTTAATTTAAAAAAACCAAATGAAGAAGAAACCCCATCAAGATACGTGCATTAGGAATGTACAATACTTTCACACTGAAAACTAAGCTTATGAGAAACACAGCTTTTCCTATAATTTGGGGGGGGGGGAAGGTTAAAAATCAGAAATAAAGTTCGTATTCAGGTGTTAGCAATAACATTTTCCAAAACCCCTAATTACATATCAAGCTAACAAGGCTGGATACCGAGAAAAATAAAGAAACACTCGGCTGGAATTCTTGGAATGAATGGTAGCCTGAGAAGGCTGGAATGCATCCCTTGAAATTTGAGAAGAGAATCACTGTACATTTGCTGGATCGCCTGCATGCCCTTCAGACGGGGGACTGCCCGCTCATATTAGACCCCGCCATAAATCATGCCAGATACAAAACCCCGGGTGCTGGCAGGCATATGGAAGCCCACAGATCCCAGGCATCACCTGTGCAGGTCGCACTGCAACCAGCCACTCTGGCATCTTAGATGGTGTGAGCACCTAATTTTTCTCATTAGCACTCCACTGACAGTGGCAGCCACACGGATGCCGCGGGGGATGGCCAGTTTGGGCAGCAATCGCCCCTGAACTCCATTTCAACCAGAGGAAGCAACGGAATTAAGGAGGATCTGCTAGGGGCCACGATGAAGTGACACAATGTATCTATTAAATAACAGTTCTAATAACTTCAACTTACCTAATAGGATTAGATGATGAACTAAGTCCTTCACAATGATAACTCACGGGGAAGATAACATCCTCATTTTACAGATGGGAAAAATAGAGCTTTCCAAGAATAACTTTGACAGAAGAGCTCAGACTCAAACCTCGTATCAGAGTCCTTGCCCTTCCCGCTGTGCCAGAATGACAGCTAGGTTGTATTTCCAGGTCTTATTCAGTCAGTAAGATCAGCCAAGCCCTGAGTCAGACTCTGGGGATATAAGAGTTTCGGGTCCAGACTCAGGCACACTCCAGCAAGAGGGATGCACACTATTGGGTCTGAAATGTAGCAGTGGAAGGTTCCAGATGAGCCAAGGGGGGAGGTGGCCATCTGATCAGCCAGAAGTGTGAAGGCTCTTAAATCAAAGGGCTATGCAAAGGCTCCCTAGCATAATGATGATTCTGCAGACACAGGAGGGGACTTCTTTGCCTACATGAAATACTCTGCACATCATCCCCACTGACCAATTCACAATAGGAAAATAACAGGTAGTTATTACACAAGAGTCAAACCCTATATAAAATGCCCTACTCATCTTCTTGTAGCACAGCTCTGAAGAATGAAAATTATAAAGACTGTCCACATAACTGATCATCTAATTTGGGATCTAACTCCTTTTAGTAATCCAGAAAGCCAATTTGGCAAGGACTTAATCTTGTTAAACTATTTCTCTAAGAAGAAAATGTTCTCAGTGAAATAATAGTTTAAACCATACAAAAACTAGGCATACCTATTGAAAGGGGAAAAAAAAAACACCTCTCTATTCACAGACAACATGATTGTCAATGTAGAAAATACCAGAATCTACCCCAGAAAAAAGCTATAATAAGTGAGTTTAGTAAGATCACAAGATACATGATCAATATACAAAAATCAATAATATTTTATATATTGGAAATGAACAATGGGAAATTGAAATAGAAAAAATATTATGTTAATAGTACCTAAAACATAAAGTGCTTCATTATAAAGCAAACAAAATATGTACAAGATCTATGTGCTAAAACCGCAAAACAAAAAGGATCTAAATGAATGGAGAGATATATACTATGTTCATGTATTAAATATGGTTGCAATTCTCACCAGGTTGATTTATAACCTCAATACAATCCCATTCAATTCTACCAGGATATATTATATAAATGGACACAGTGACCCTAAATTTTGTATGATAAAGCAGAGGAACTAGAATAGTCACAACCAATTTCAAAAATAAAGCACAATGTTGGAGAATTCACATTAAACTGATTTCAATATTTACTATAATGCGACAGTAATCAAGTTGAAATTTGAAAGGAAAGATACATAGGTTAACAGAACAGAATAGGAAGTCCAGAAATAAACTCACACATTATAGTCAACCCATTTTTTACAAAATTGCAAAATCATTTAGTGGAGAATCTTCTAAAAAAAAAATGGTCTTGGAACAATTGAATATCCATATGCAAAAAAAATTGAACTTCAATCCATACTTCACATCATTTACAAAATATTAACTCAAAATGGACAACAATGTAAATGTAAACCTAAAGTTTTAGATTTCTAGAAGAAAACATCGGAGAAAATCTTTGTGACCTTGTGTTAGGCAAAGAATTCCCACATACAATACAAGAAGCGTGATCTATAAAAGGAAAAAAATGATAAATTGGACTTCATCAAAATTAAACCTTTGTTTCTTCAAAAGACATTGTTAAGAAAATGAGAAAGCAAGCCAAGCAAACCACAGACTGGGAAAAAATATTTGCAAAACATGTATTTGATAAATATATTAAATTTGATATATTTGCATACACATTAAAATATATCCAGATATATTTTTTAAGCTTCCAAAACACGATAACAAGAAAATAACCACCCACTTTCTAAAATGGCCAAAAGATTGAACACACACCTGACCAATAAACAAATATCACCCATCTTTAGTGGATGATATATAAGTTCATTTAAAGATGCTCAACACCATTAGGCATTAAGAAAATACAATATTAAAACTACGATGAGATAGCACTGCACACCTATCGGAGTGGATAAAGTTTTTAAAGCTGACAATACCAAGTGCTGACAAGCATGCAGAGCATCCCACGTTGCTAATGGGAATACAAAATAGTACAACCACTTTGGAAAACAATTTAGCAGTTAACATATGGTCCAGCAATACCAGTTTTAGGTATTTACTCAAGAGAAAAGAAAATTTACGCTCACATGAATGTTTACAGCAACTTTATTCATCAAAAATTGGAAATAACCTAAATATGCTTCAACTGGTTAATGGAAAACTATGATAGGTACATGCATATAATGGAATGTTACCCAGAAATAAATATGAAAATAAAACTGCTGATTTGTGCAACAAATAGTTCAATCTCTAATGCATTATGCTAAGTGAAAGAAGCCAGACTCAAGAGGATACACACTGTATGATTCCATTTATATGACATTTTAGACTTATAAGACAAAACCGTAGGAACAGAAAACAGATTGGTGGTTGTCAGGGGCTTGGGGATTGACTGCAAAGAGGAAGTATGAGGGAAATTTGGGGGAGAGGGTGATGAAAATACTCAACATCTTGATTGGGATGGTAGTTACATAATGGTGTGCAGAGAACTGTTTGCTGAAAAGGTCGACTTCTGCTGCATGCAAATTATGTTTCAACAAACCTCCTATAAGTAGGGCACGTGTTTGGGGGTAGTGTATTTCACATATATACATGACACTTTTGGGGTCCATGGCTTCCTCCTTTGTCTGCATGCAGGTAACTTAACTATGACTGCGCAAAACTAACACTTAACAAGCTACGTGATATTATGGGCATAATTCTACTTATGCCCAACTACCACTGCCCTGCTATGTGTTATTTTCCAGTGAGACTCAGCTGCCTGGAAACCGACATGGTGAAGACAGATGGCTGCATTCATCCAAAGTTAGAGTTTTTCCAAAAATATGAGACGGATATTCAGAGGGTAGGGGGGTGTAGGGTATTTTTAAAGAGATTAAAATGTTGAGCCACAGCTCCTAATTTGGAGAGGGAGGAGAGGGAAGAAAGGAGTCTGAATGGACATTTTTTCAGAGAAGAGATAAGATGACCAACAGGTACATGAAAAGATGTTTAACATCGCTAATCATTGGTGAAATGCAAGTCAAAACCACATGAGATATCACCCACGCCTATGAGAATGGCTATTATCAAAAAGACTGGAAATAACAAGTGTTGGTAAAGATGTGAATAGGCAACCTTTGTGTACTGTTGGAGGGAATGTAAATTGGCACAGCCACTATGGAAAACAGCACGGAGGTTCCTCAAGAACTCAAAAATAAAACTACAATATGATCCAACAATTTCATTTCTGGATATTCATCCAAAGAAAATGAAAACACTAACTCAAAGAGCTATATGTAGCTCCGTGTTCATTGCCATATTATTTATAATACCCAAGATATGGAAACTGCCTAAGTGTTCATCAATGGATGAATGGATTAATAAGTGTTCATCAATGGATGAATGGATTAATAAATTTATATATACAATGGAATATCATTCAGCAATAAAAAAGAATGACTACCATTTGCAACAACATGGATATACCTTAAGGGTATTACACTAAGGGAAATAAGTCAGACAGAGAAAGACAAATACCAAGCTCATAGATAAAGAGAACAGATTGGTGGTTGCCAGAGGTGGAGGGTGGGGAGTAGGGGGCAGGGGAAGTGAGAGAACTTGCGTTCCTTTTAGTTTCATAAATTGAATAATTTACAATACAATACAATCCTATACAATATAATAAATATAAAAATCAAACTACCTAGAGAACAAAAGGAGAGTCTGGTGAATGGAGAAAGAAAAACAAGGGTCAGAGCACTAGGGGTTCCTGGTGAAGTTTAAGAACAGTTGCTGTGGGAACGTTTGGCAAAGCAAACTGGAAGAAAAGAAGACTTGATGTGGAGTTGGATGATGCTGCTGGAGACTGTGGAGATGGTAACTGGTTTCCCATCCTGGAGAATAATCTCCATAAGAACAAAAGATTCATATGCAGCTCCATGGATCAGAGCTCAGCTAACCCTCAGTACTTTCCCCAGCCTGGTCTCTGGTTCTCAAAACTCTAACCTTCTCACCCACCCCCTGGCTCTCTCATCCTTGAGTAGGACTTGCCTTCATCTTAATGCCCATTAATGGGTCTTTCTCATTCCTTTGCAAAACCAAATGGCTTTTCCTGCTCCCATCAAAGGCCAGTCCCTCCACACATACTATGAAGGAGCCTTACTCTACCAACAATCTCCATGCCCCCTCTTTTGTTTCCAGTCTCATTCTCATGTCCATACCCCTTCCCATTGGCCCTTAATGTACTCTAAGTTATAGGGGAAAAAAATCTAGAAGTAAAATTGGCAGTCATGTGTTAGGGGGGAAATTTGGAAGTTAAGATGGCGCTTAGCTTTTCAATATGGGTGCTGGGAGGGGCAGTAGCGTTACTTGCTGAGATAGTAAATAAAAGGAAGAACAAGTCTTCGTGGGAAAGAAGTCAAGTGGAGATGGTTGGGTTTGACAACATCCAAGTTGATCTGCTGGGCAAATGGGCCCAGGGTTTAATGTCAGGGCTCAAGTAAGGTTTGAAAGTCATCAGTGTGCCCATCATGAAAGAAGAAAAAATTGCCCAGGCAGCAAGCTCAGGATAAAACCCCAGAGGATCCCAAGGTTTCACAATTAGCAGAAGAGCAAGGATTCACAATGGAGGCAGAAGAAAAGTTCACACGGTAAATTAGGAAATAGAAGGGTCATGGAAGGCAAGCGAGCAGAGAATTTAAAAGTTTTTTTTTTTAATGTTTATTTATTTTTGAGAGAGAGAGAGAGAGAGAGCAGGGGAGGGGCAGAGAGGGAGGGGGACACAGAATTGGAAGCAGGCTCCAGGCTCCGAGCTGTCGGCACAGAGCCCGATGTGGGGCTCGAAACCACAAATAGTGAGATCATGACCTGAGACAAAGTCGGATGCTTAACTGACTGAGCCACCCAGGCACCCCTAAAGACAGAAGAGAATTTAATGACTGAGTGAGTGAGTAGTCAACAAATTTGACAGACAGCACCATCGATATAAAGACTGGATTGAGCATTCATCTAGCAAAGCAACACAAAGAACACAGGGAAGCTGTTAAAGCGGGTGCTGCTAGTACCTGGCCTATGGCCCCTTGCCTTTACCACTATGTGCACACTGGCTGAAATTCCAGATGCCTTTCTCTGCCTGTGGGCTCTTTCCTGCTACAGCAGCTCACTTTGCCATCTGCTTGGCAGGCCAGAAGTGTCAAGGAATTAACACTATCCTCAAAGCAGTATTAGTTGACCAATGACCGAGGGCCTGGTGTATAAATACCCCAGCTCTTTCACCACTTGGCTGGGAAAACTGAGTGCACGTCCTACATTAACAACTAGGGTTCCCTAGCAGGACTAAGCCCTGGGAGCCCACAGTGAGAACTGGTTTGATAACACACTCTCTATCAGCTGCTTCCTTTCTGTCTCACTTCCCTGTTCCTCCAGCATTCCCTCCCTCCCCCTCCCCCAAATGAACTGCTTGCCGGAGCATTGTTGCTTCTGGAGGAACCTGCACAGGAGAAATTTCATTGAGGTGCTATGGGAAGAATCAGGGCACACTCAGTTGAGGAGTAAATGCAATTTAGAGAAGTAAAGGTGACAAATTTACGATAGTTTTTTTTTTTAATTTGCCTGAGAAAAGGAGAGACCAGACAGGGCCAGAGGCGAACTCAGTCATTATGAGATGACTGAGCATGTTTAAAAGCTAAAGCACTTTCTCTTGAGACCATAGAAAAAGGCTGAAGCTGTTGGGGAAATGCAGCAAGACCCCGGAGGAAACACGAGTTGGGAGAGGAAGATCACGCAGATCACACATGAATGGTGGAAGGAGGGGTTGACCTGATCAGGAAAAAATGCTTCCCCCTCTGGGACTGACAGAAAGGATTTAAAGACAGATGCATATCCTGATAAACATGTTGGGGCTGGTGGAGGCAAACTAGTCTGGAGAGAGGCTGGTGCTCATCCATTCATGGTGGCACCAACCCTTAAGGCTACGGGCTTCTCCTAGCTGTGCTCAGCAGCTGTCTGCCACCGTGGAGCCTTACTCTATCAACAATCAGCTGGAGGCTGGAGTAGCGCACATAGGGCATCAACTTGATCTAGGTGAAGGATTTGTGGGATGAGCGTGGCCAGAGGATGGGCAACAATGGCATTAAGGTTGTTAGAGAGAGTGGTTAACCATGCGCTCTAGACTGGGGACATGGAACCAGGCAGGAGCTGTCCAAATGGAAGAGTACCCACAGCTCATGGGACCAGAGGCCTCTCTGGCTAATCCCGGCCTCCGTGAGAGCCTGCTCTGCTCAGGCACCATGCTATGGGGACTGCCACGATGTGTAGAAGCCTGCTTCTGGACAGGAAGGGATCTATGCCTCAGGTAGAGCAAGACTCAAGAGTTCAGTCATCCAAACTCATAAAAGCAATGATACAATCTGAGAGGCAGGCAGACCAGAGCCCGATCTGAGAGTTACCTTTCCCTAACCCCACTGTTACCTGGGAAATGGTAGATGCATTTCTGATTCTGTTTGGCTGATGAGCCCAAAAATAGATTGCCAGGGTGTAAACACTGGGATGTGATTGAGCATAATATATGCCTGGGTGCGATTTTTCCACAATCACGTAAGGAATAAATTCTTTCTAAGACATGAATACAAAGTCAATGCTTTGGTTGTGTAAACTCAGAGAGGGCTCAGAAAAGGGACCAGAAGGGTTAGTTTGGCCAGTCCTGCACAAAGAAAGAGAAAATGGTCTGCGGTTTTCCAGAAGTACAAAATGGCAGAATGTACCTCTTGGCATGAGGAAGGACAAAAAGAGGACAAAGTCATGTCGTAGAAGGGTCTGGAATAAACTTGGGTCTGCACACCTGAAAAGCAGGCAGATGCCCCTTATCTAACAGTCTGAACCTCAGCCCCAATACGTGGTTCTGTCAGTGCACACTCTCAGACCCTCAGAGTAATTGCTCTGGGTCAGCGCTCTTTGGAAGTAAGTCCTAGCTTGTCAAGTATGTAAGTATTTAGAATTGGATTGTTGTTTGGCAGTCCCGATAATTCCAAACAAACTCGAAACTATACTATTATAGATAGATAGATAGATACAGATATAGATAGCATGTAGTCATTCAGTGGGTGTGTTTGTCTTAACCTTTAGAAGCAATGCCCTGTCATGCCTCGGCCAGGACAGTGCGTGATCAATAAAATACCGAACCCTGCTTGCTTCACCTTGAGACTCAAAGCTAAAGCACCCTGTCTCCGAAAGACCAAATTCTGTGGAGAACCTGAGAGCCACTTAGAACCTTTACCCTCTAGCAATACGGTTGTCTTTCTTAGGCTTTGATTTTATCACCTGCTGAAGTGAGACAAGAGAGTGAAAAAGCAAGCTGGGGAAGGAGATGAACCAGGCAGGTGGGACCCCTGAATGTGGGCCGGGATAGAGACAGCCGAGCTCAGCGTGGTTCCTGGATCGAAGAACAACATCACTGAGGGAGGGGCCGCTCCGAAATCCCATCCGGGCGGCGGGACCAGGGGCGAACGTCATTTCCTTTGATTGCCCAGAGCTTGGTGCATTGCTGTGCACATGGTCTTGATGAATAAGCTAGAAAATGCACGTGGGAAGAGATCGGTCCTCCAAGCTCCTGGTGTGCGGGGCCCAATGTGGTACAAGAAATTCTGTGAAAGAATGAGTCAAAGGCACACACAGCACTGCTCGAAGATGTGCACTTGGCCCCAGTCACTCACAGGCCACAGTGGCTTTCAGAGAACCGCAGGTCCTCCGCTCCCAAAGCAGAGCCCTGCGGGGCCAAAAGAGGCTTGGCCGAGGAAACATGTGTCAACCCTAAAGGCAAGGGTGACCTGTGAATCCTAAAATCTTGAGGAATTGAGAGTAGGCTAAATTAAGATGGAGATGCCAGGGTTTCCTCCCATCAGATATGAGAATGTTCAGTCGGGCTGCAAGGAATTCTACCAGTCCTAAGTCTTGAATATTCTCTGGTTCTTGAGATCTACCCAAGGGGGTTACTTAGGATCCGAAAGACCTTTGTCAATATCTTTTTTAAACTTTAAAGGTCAGAATTCAGGAGTGGCACCATTTCAGAAGGGAAGTGTGCTTCAGAAAATCTTTTTTTGAGCCCGTCTTTAAGTACAGCTTAGTAGCTCTGCCTAAGAGTGAATTTTTTTCCCATTAACCTTCCTCCCACCCCTTTGATTTGGGATAGCCAACGAGTGTCAACAGGGGGAATAAACTCGTGGCAAAGCAATGGCTCTAGTGCATCTCCTCAGGGAATCTGAGAAGGAAAAATGAGGATCTCAGGAAGGGCTCAAATGGCGTATCCTCAGTGTCGTGGGACCCTATGAACAGAGGCTGCTGGGTCCCCCATCCCAGGGGAGCGACAATGGCTGAGGAGGCAAGGACAGCCTGATACCCACTGAGAACAGTTAACTGAGGGAAGCAAATCACACCAGCCTCTTGAGTTCCGCTGGGTAGAGACAGATGAACTTGGCATTCACGGTCTTCCTCTCCTATCCATGTCCTGCTTGAACTCCCAGCCACCCAAGCAGCCGTCACACAACTCACTACACATGGTGTGGCTTGAAGCCACCCCCGCAGGTGACAGGCCTCGTACCCAATTGGTTTTCTCTACTTCTCACACTTCCTAACCACTCCCATATATCACAACTTACCTGGCCAGGCCCCCTGGACTCAGGCCCCTTGGGGGGGCCCTCATTAAGGACTCGGTAACCCGGCACACAGCTTCCTATTCCAGAGTTAGACACTGGCGGGCTCTTACCTCCTTCACAAACTAACCTCACCCCATCTTGCACCTTTCTAATGCTCTCACTTTTAGTGCCACGCATGTGGCCCCTTCCACATGTCTTTACTGCACATCACAGACAACGTGGGTCACTTATTTATGGATGACGTAGGTCAGCGCTTCTCAAAGGGTGGTCCGCATACCAGCGGAGTCGCTATGCTGGGGTGGAGGTGTTGCTTGTTGGAAAGGCAGATCTCCAGATCTCATGGGTCACCCAAGGAACTGGATTCTCGGGGGGGGGGGGGGGGGGGGCGTCTTTAATCCGCTCCTCCGTGGATTCTTCTGCATAGTACATCGGTAAACAGCAAGTGACATGCACCCCGAGTAACGGGCTATGCAGAGTAAGGATGAGAATCTCAAACACAATTAGCGCCCGCCATTAACCTACAAAGCAGCTTCATTTCCACATATTAAAAGAACTAAACAATTGGCCTGCCATGCGTGTGGGCAGGGACTATATGGGAAATCTCTGTACCCTCCACTCCATTTTGCTGTGACCCTAAAACTGCTCTAAAAATGAAGTCTATTTAAAAAAAAAAAGCTGACCCTCCTGAGATGAGACAGACAGACACATCTCTGCCTCACCTTCTCTCTGCATAGCTTCCTTTTTATTCTCTACTTACCCTAGCCTAACCTCCTCTGTGAAGCCCAGATGGGTCGAACCCTGTTCCAGGCTCCCATAGCCCCAGCGTACTTACTGATTATGACAATGTTGAGGTACGTACACCCTACACGGTGACCAACTACTCCCTTGTTTCATCCTGGTGAGTCACAACCTGACTTGCTCACTGCCGTATCCCCATCCCCCCACCATGATATATGGAACTCTGTGGAATGCATTGTTTGTTGGATGAGTGCACAAGTGAATGAATGATGTTGTTGCTGAGATTAACAGCAGCTGAAGTGTGTCAGGGGGACGGGTGGACAAACTGGCTGAACCTCTCCTTTTCTACACGTGTGAATCTATCCCTGGAGTCACCCTTCTTGTCTCTGAGGCACAGCGATGGAGGGCCTCATGTACGTGCTCTGTTTCTGGGGTGGCTATTCTGAGTTTATACAGTAATCGGTTGCAGTCCTCTCGGACCAAAGAAGCAACGGCTACTGTCCCCTGAAGGACTACACCCGCAGCTCCATGAGGAAAACAGAAGCCACACTAGGTATTTCAACCATGGGGATTTAATGCAGTGAATTGACAGGGGTTGGGTAAGGCCAACAGAGGGCCATTGAGGTAACCCAGAGGTTAGTAAACACAGGACGCAGCTACTAACCTTAGGGCTGGGGCAACAAAAGGGAAGAGATGGTGTTACCAGAACCTAGAAGCTTTGATGGGGGACCCCCCACGGCTGGTGCCCGGCCCTCTGTGGGGGCTGCTGCGCGGCGGCTGCTTGGACTTCTGAGGGGGGCGCTGCTTGGCTGGTGGTGGTCGGACCTCTGGGCGGGGGCGCGGTTGACGCTCGGACCTCGGAGGGGACCGTGGCTTGGCCGGTGCTCTGACCACCGCGGGGGGTGCCGCTGGCTGTTGCTTGGGCCTCTGAGGGGACGTTGCCCGGCGGCTGGTGCTGAGGGGGCCAAAAGAAGCTGGAGGCTGGAGCCATGGCTCTCCTCTGCTGCTTAAGGGATGCTGACAGGAGCTGGAAACAGGGAGGCAGGCCCTGCCCCCCCCTCCCACCTTCCAATCGCCCTCCGGTACCTTCGGAACCTAACAGGGAGCCGACCGCAGGGCACTGGGGGAAGAGCGGCCCAGACTCGCGGAGCAGAGCAGGACGGGGCGTGGAGCCAGCGCCCAGCCGGATGCTGAGTGGACAGTGCAGCCCACTTACCTGGTCTTCTGGCAGGCACAGCAGATCCAGTCCTCTTCTTTCTTCTGGTAGAAGCAGCCACTTTTACAGATGCTGTACTTCCGATCCACGATCTCCCGTTTGGAGTTGAGGAAGGTGAATGGCGGGCAGCAATGTATGCTGAAGTGCTCCGAAAACTTCTGGTTCTTGGAGAGTCTGGGGCCCTCCTTAACCGTTTTCTGACTCATCTCACTAGAAGTCATTGATGCGAGGAGAGGTGGGGAGACACGAAACAGCACGTCAGGGGGGAGCTTTCTACTCCAGGAGCCTAGGGCCGGCCATTCCCGCGGTCCAAAATTCACATTCAGCCTTGTCCTACACCCTGAATCTGGAAGCTGTTTCTGGCCCGGCTCTACGGAAAGGGATTCAGGGCTTATTAATTTTTTATTGGCCTACTTTTCAATCATGTTTTCCGAAAATGGACACTTTTTAACTTACGTGTCAATGACCCGTTTAGGATAGGAAAAATATTACAAAACCAAACACACTTGTGGAAAAATAATATTCTAGGTTTCAGAAAGACCTCTTCTTTAAAATAATGATAATAATAATAATAATAGGTTGGTACTAAAACCGTGGTCACTGTTCATACAAAAAAAATACTACACGGTCATGAAAAAGAACAGTCGCCATGTTTCCATCTCACGAACACAATGTTGAACCAACAAAAGGCTGAACACAAAGGAATATAAGCTGTATGATTCGATTTACATGAGGCTCAAAAACAGGGAAAGCTTAGTCTATAGTGCTAGAAATCCGAACGTAGCTATGTTTGGAGAAGGTGAGGTCTGGCAAGAAAGGGGCATCAAAGTGCCGGCCGGGGGCAGATGTTCTGGGTCTTGATCTAAGAGGTGATTGCTTGGGTGTGCGTGTATGTACAAATTCAGTGAGCTACACACTTAATTTTTGTGCATCTCACTATTTACTTGGGTTAAAAAGAAAGAGGAGAAGGAGGAAGATGGGGAGGAGGAGGAAATCAAAGAGAAGTTTGAGTCTTGAAAAAAACCTCCCAAACAGGAGTAAAAAATTGAATCACTACAACACCCTTTTGGACAAATGCAGTAATTGTCCCACCTAACACCACAACACTGTAGCACGCAGGGCATGTAAATGACTATTAATCAATTAAGAGTCAACAAATACACACGGTGACACGCATATATTAGACACTGAGAAAGTCCTTGCTCTCAACAAACCCAAGGTCAAGGTAGACACACAGCTGTGCCCTCCGTAATTACAAACAGTGTGATGGTGATCAGTAGACGTATGTACAAAGGTCGAGGGAAGCACACTGAGAAGGGATGAATTGTTTGAAGACAGAACAGATGATCTGGGTTTTAAGGATGAATACATTAAAAACAACTGCGTTACTCTGAGGGGGTATGTTCATTGTTTCAGGACATTCATGTGGAAGGTGGGTGGGTATCCAAAACACAGCAGCTACAGCCGCCATCTTGAGAGTCCCTCACCTCTGGAAGAAGCACAGCCTTGGGAATGGATGTGATGAGTAGGAACTGAGCAAGAAGCCAGGCCAGGGAAGGCTCCCAGGAGGGGTGAAGGAGTGGGCCTACCTTCACACTTCAGGGAGAGGGGCAAGGGAAGAAGGAACAGCAGAGGCAGCCAGAGAGGTGGGAGGAGTAGCAGCCTCTTAGAAGAGAAATTTCCAAATTTGCAGAGGAGATGGGCAACAGTTCTCAAAGAAACCCTTGGTGCCAACAGGCATTTTTAGAACAATGAGAAACTGAAGTTGATTTTTAGGGTCTGATTCATTGTAAAATCCTTAAAAACGTGCCAAATCCTTACCCAAACCCTATACAATGTGGCAAAAAGTTCAGCTCAGGTTTGAAAATAAAGAAACACTGCAAGACTAACCTGTAGGAGTCATTTCTTTTCACTCCTGGCACATGGAGACAATGTTATCTGGCTTTTCACAGTCAACCCAGACACCCTCCCCCAATTCCTCCAGCTTTCTGGAATCCTCTTTTCCCAAAAGGGTCAGGTATTCAACACAAACAGCAGAAAATCTAGCACTTGCCCCAAATTTTTAAGAATGACTGGCATGGGGTAAAAGGGGGACTTAAAATCTCTTGTGACTCTGAGTCCCCGCTCTGACTGAACTCTCAATTCCTACCCACCTGACGTGATGCCTTGGCCCACCCCATGCCTGTCCAGACCCGCACCCAGCCATTTCTTCCCCCAGCACATCAAGGGAAATTTCTTAAATTCTCATTCCATGACTTTTCTCACCCTCTGCCTTCCCCAACCATGTCCAGCAGGGGGCAGCCTCACCTCCTGCTACCCTCCGTGTGTGATTCCCTAAAGGAAAAGAGGTTCTCTTCCGTGAAACCTTGACATTCTTCCAGGACAACCAGCTGAAAATCTACCCCCTCCCCCCCCACCCCCCGCCTTACCTTAGTATAATATTTATAGTCTGTGGAAAGGCTCTGACTACTATTTCTCCTCGTAGTGGAAATGCAGCATTTAGCTAGGGTATGTGATTAATTGCATATGTGCACTGCCTTTCCAACTCTGCCTGCACCATGTTCCAGTTCAGGAATGTTGAACCCCACACGCTAAGCAACAGCTTTACACACGCGAGTCATTCTTTCCCAACACTCCAGGCTTACTAGTATATTAGTTATAACCACAAATAACAGCACAAGAAAGAAGTCACATTTACTGAGCACCCATTGTATGGTGGTTGCTTTCTATACTTTACCTCCTTTTATAACATGGGCATTATCACCAACAACCTAAGATGGGAGAAGCTAAAAATCATGACCAACTTCATAAAGCCAGAAAGAAATAGACAGGGGATATGAATCCATGTCTGTGTGACCTCAACATCCCTGTCCTTTGACGAGGTCCAACACTATCTGTGCCTTGCTGTGCTCAACCCTCCTCTCCCCCAAAAGACTGGACCTTGGGGGGCTGGAAATGGGCCAGATAATGGGATAAGGCTGCATAGATGCAAGGGTCTATGTCTTGGGGTGAGAAGGACTGTAAGTTGGGAAAACAGCTCACCGAAGAAGGAAGGATAGAGACTGGGCTTGGGGACATCACACAATATGGCGGCCTAGACCTCCCTGCCAGAGCAAGAAACACATGATGGGGCACTGGGATGTAAACCCCTAGTGTCCTGAAGACAGTGTGTCCCACGGGTGCTTCCTCTGCCCTTCCCCAATTGGCCCTTAATGGGTTTTAAAATCTATATTTACTGTTGAAAAGTAGAAAACTTGGATGGATAAAAATAACAAAAATCCCATAGTTAACCACTTACAAAATATTTGGACATTTTTTTATTTGGTAATATTTAGAAATAAATATATAGTTAATAAAAAGCAGGACCATACCTTATATACTCTTCAGATTTATATACTTGGAAAATCATCCATTTTAAGTTTTACAGATATGCACATTATTTATAGTATTCTTATGCTTTTTTAAAATTCTTTTTAACGTTTATTTATTTTTGAGACAGAGAGAGACTGAGCATGAACAGGGGAGGGGCAGAGAGAGAGGGAGACACAGAATCAGAAGCAGGCTCCAGGCTCTGAGCCATCAGCCCAGAGCCCGACGCGGGGCTTGAACTCACAGACCGCGAGATCGTGACCTGAACTGAAGTCAGACGCCCAACCGACTGAGCCACCCAGGCGCCCCTATTCTTATGCTTTTTAAATCTGTGATAATTTTTATAGTTACAGCCCCCTTTATAGTTCATATCATTGATTTGCATCTTGTCTCATTTTTCTTAATTCATCTTGCCAGTAGTTTTCCTACTTTATTATTCTTTTCAAAAACAAGCTCTTGGTTTTCTTGCTTGTCTTTGCTCTTTTTAATTTTTTTTCTAGTTCATTAATTTCTGTAGGGATATATTATTTTCTTCCATTTTTTTCTAGGTTTATGTCCTTGGGTCTTTTTTTTCTATATTCTTTTTTTTTTTTTTTAATGTTTATTTTTAAGTAATCCCTACACCCATCATGGGGCTCAAACTCATGACCCTGAGATCAAGAGTCACATGCTCTTCTGACTGAGCCCACCAGTCAATAGAGAATTGACTCTCTATTCTTGAGTCAAACATTTCTCACATAGGCTTTTACGGCTACAACTTTCCCAGTAAGTACAACTTTAGCTGGATACCACGAGTATTACCTTAAGCCATTGTCACTTCATTTTAAATATGACTGAGTTATTTGATTCATCCATTGTTTTTAAAAATCTGTTGCGAAATTTCCAAGTGCGCATTGACTTCTAATTTTAATGCATTCTAGTCAGGGAAAGTGGTCTGTACGATAATGACTCTTTGATAATTGTTGAGATTTGCTTTATTAGTCAGTATTTTTAAATGTCCCACATGTGCTTGAAAGGATGGTCTTTTCCAGAACAATTTGGAATTATCTATGCTTGGGCACAGCAGCCATATTGGATCATGGCTCAGCCCGACAAGGAAGCCACGTTGAGGAACACAAAGCCTGGAGGAGCCTGAGTCTGAGGACCGTGGAGCTGCTGTTCTTGGCCTGACTCTCAGACACTGAATATCTTTTACATGAGAGACAAAGTTGCATCTCCTTTAAACCACTATTATTTCAGTTGCAAGCGTGTACAATTCAAATTAAAATGCTCAGTTTCCTCATCTAAAAGAGGGTGTCTTCGTCCATATAGGCTACCATAACAAGATATTATAAACTGGGTGGTGTACAAACAACAAAAAATTATTTCTCAAAGTTCTGGAGGTTGGGGGGTCCAAGATCAAGTTGCCAGCAGATTCCGTGTCTAGTGAGAAGCCCCCTCCTGGTTCAGAAGTGGCATTTTTCTTGCTGCGTCCTCATGTAGTGGAATGAGAAAGGGAGCTCTCTGGGGTCTCTTGTATGAGGACTCTAACTCCATTCGTTAGGGCTCCAACTCTCATGAAGCTCTTCCCAAAGGTCTACTCCTAACACAATCACATTGGAGATTAGATTTCAACATATGAATGTGGGGGGACACAAACATTCAGTCCGTAACGGAAGGGAAGAACAAATAATAATAATGCTGAAGAGATGCCTGGCCGGCTCAGTCAGTAGAGGCTGTGACTCTTGATCTCAGGGTGGTGAGGTTAAGCCCCACGTTGGGCATGGAGCCTACGTAAAAAGTTTTTTTAAAATAATGCTTAAGGGGCGCCTGGGTGGCGCAGTCGGTTGAGCGTCCGACTTCAGCCAGGTCACGATCTCGCGGTCTGTGAGTTCGAGCCCCGCGTCAGGCTCTGGGCTGATGGCTCGGAGCCTGGAGCCTGTTTCTGATTCTGTGTCTCCCTCTCTCTCTGCCCCTCCCCCGTTCATGCTCTGTCTCTCTCTGTCCCAAAAATAAATAAAAAACGTTGAAAAAAATTTAAAAAAATAAAAAATAAAAAAAAATAAAATAAAATAATGCTTAAATCAGCAGCCCTTTGAAGATAATAGGAAGAGAACCTAGCACTGTACCTAATGCAAATAATTTGCTTAATAAGTTCCATTTCCCTCTCCCGAGAATTCCTTCGAATGGTCTAATTCTACGACTTTGTCAGACACATTCTCTAAGAATCTCAATGTGTATCTCTGATGACATTTAATCCAAACATGAATTACATCTTTACTGACATTAGTGGCTAATGGCAAATCTTTATAAACACTACACGATGTTTTCACAAAAGATATCAGCTACTTGTGGGGCGCCTGGGTGGCTCAGTCGGTTAAGCATTCGACGTTGCAGCTCAGGTCATGATCTCACAGTCCATGAGTTTGAGCCCCGCATCAGGCTACGTGCTGACAGCTCAGAGTCTGGGTCCTGCTTCGGATCCTATGTCTCCCTCTCTCTCAGCCCCTCCCCAACTTGCACTCTGTCTCTCCGCCCCCCCCCCAAAAACATTAAAAAAATAAATTTAAAAAAACATTTAAAAAAAGATATCATCTAATTGCACAGCAAAGATAATATGAACTATCTGGCAGGATGAAGAATTTTAATTCAAAACCGTAAAATATTGTCTCAAGGCTTTCCAGATGTTTCCACATACTCTAAAACTAAAGAGGAGGGAGTGCCTGGGTGGATCAGTTGGTTGAGCGTCCGTCTTTGGCTCAGGTCATGATCTCCCAGTTCATGGCTTTGCACTGGCAGTGCAAAGCCTGCTTGGGATTCTCTGTGTCCCTCTCTCCTTGCCCCTCCCCTGCTTATGCTTTCTCTCTCTATATCTCTCAAAAATGAATAAACATTAAATTTTTTTTAAAGAATAAAAGAGGAGGGAAAGTAAGACAGGTATTTGAAGAAGAAGAAAAAGGAAAAGAAGGAGAGGAACCAAAGAGAGGGGAACAAGAACCCCCCCCGCCCCTGCCACTATTTATTGACTACCTGCTATGTCCCAGATGCTTTATAGCCATCATTTCTAATTTCCAAAGTAATCCTTCTAGCTAGTCCCTACTTAACCCATATTAGAGATGAAGAAATCAAGGCCTGAAGAAGTAAGCTCTCCAAGATCATATAATACTACTAATAATAAAATAGCAAACTCATTTCTGTCCATTTGACTAGTTGACTGCCAATATCCACTCTTCCCTTCAGTAAGAAACCTGAATTTTGTTTGGCGAGTTAATGTAATGTCAAGTTAAGTACATACAACTGTGTGATCACATTGTAGCCAATGAGATATAGACAAAAGTCCATGAAGAACGTGACCTTTCTTTAGTAATAGGCTTTATTCAAGAAGGGACTGCCCCCTGGTGAATGCATTCAGCCCAACTCAGCTGTTCCCCCATTCCCAAGTGGTAAGATTATTTCAAGCCCTTGGACCTTGGTCCATAGGGCTCCTTCCCGCTGCTTCCTACCAACCCAACAATTACACAGCAAAACACCTCCATCATCTTTGCTCAAAAGCAAGTCACTCCTTCAAAACTTTGCAGAGCCTTCCCTTCCCCCAAAAAGAAATGATAGCTTCTCCCTCTTTCCAGCGCCAACTTTGTGTGCTATACATAATTTTAAGAAAGCATCTGGAAATTTTATGTTACGCCTGCTTCACCACCTCTTTAAATTTTCTGTCCTTGGAGGCTTGTTCAATGCCTGATTCAGAACAGGTGTTCAGTTGATACTTGATTAAAATGAGAGAATGAATAAGGACATTTCTCACAAGTGCTGCCTGTCCCCCGATGCTCTTTAGCAGTCCCCTCATCCCCGCAGGGACCTCTGCTCTGGCTCAGGCAAAGAATCTGTTCGATGAGAAGGGCAACACAGGAAGGGACCTTTCCACCTGACCTTGAAAGTTATAAAACTGGGCTCTTTAGAAAGAGCATTTCCAAAGTCTCTGTGAACCTGCTACATCTTTTCTTAATCATGCAAATTAATTAGCAAGCTTTAGTCAACACACACATTTAATTACACATCTTAGAGATGGCACTAGCATCTCTGTATTTAAACATGTGTTTAAACATGGCTTCACTTTTCCCTAAGGGGACTGCAGGTGGCTACTAGGACCTTAAACGTAAGGTGGATTTTCTTGGATGGAGCTAGAGTGCATTATGCTAAGCAAAATAAGTCAATCAGAGAAAGACAAATACTATATGATTTCACTCATATGTGGAATTTAAGAAACAAAACAGATGAACACATAGGAAGGTGAGGCAGGGGGAGAGAAGAGAAGGAAACAAACCACAAGAGACTCTTAACGATAGAGAACAAACAGGGTTGCTGGAGGGAGATGGGTGGGTGATGGGCTAGATGGGTGATGGGTACAAAAGGAGGGCACTTGTGATGAGCACTGAGTGTTGTTTGCAAGTGATGAATCACTGAATTCTACTCCTGAAACCAATATTGCTCTGTATGTTAACTAAAATTTAAATTTAAAACATAGATCCAAAAACTAAAATGGATTTCAGGGGTGCCTGGGTGGCTCAGTCGGTTAAGCATCTGACTTCAGCTCAGGTCATGATCTCACAGTTCGTGAGTTCGAGCCCCGCGTCGGGGTCTGTGCTGATGGCTCGGAACCTGGAGCCCGCTTCACATTCTTTGTCTCCCTCTCTCTCTGTCCCTCCCCTGTTCGTGCTCTGTCTCTCTCTCTCTCTCAAAAATAAACAAACATTAAAAAAAAAAATTTAATACTTAAAAAATTAATAAATAAATAAAATGGATTTTCTTCCTCCCATCCATCTGCCCTTCCTACCATGTTTTCTTAAAAGAGAATTGTAGGTATTTAATAGAAGTGGAATGTCGCCCTTGTCCTGGGCCGTTCTTCTGACAAGGAAAGACAATGCAAGCAGTGAGCTGATGTGGCAGCACAGGAAGTCAAATGTGGAAATGGGTGCAGGCTCTGTGAAGAGTGGACACAGGTCAGCACTTGGGAAACACACTAGTCCTTCAGTTCTTAGCAGTCAGATCCTCAGAGCCATGAGCAAAGGTCTGCACTTATCTTGTTTAAGGAACTCAACGTGCGAAGCACAGGAAGCAAGCCTTCACCCCGATCATCTAGGGCAGGAAGCCCATGTGAGAACAATACTCTGGCTTCAGATATCAAGACTCCAAAAGGGAGACAATGATCCGTCCCGAGGACTTAATGTGTCATATGGATTAAGGAATGGGATGTTTAATATGCTTCGTTAAAAAACGAAGCAAGAAATTCTTAATTTATTTAAAATCAGCTCTGTTGTATCCCCCAGAAAGGACTTTTTTCATCTCACTATAATGGCATAATTGGTGTAGCTGTATTGGCTGGGAAAGGAGAGAGAAAACTAACTTCTGAATTCATTCCACCGTGATCACTTCTGGCATAAATTATCTCTTCCTAATAAGTGGTCAGTTAAAGTTCAGCTCCCGGGCAGAACTATTCCCCACCTCCCTCTGATCCTTCTCATGGTGGATAAGGGTACAGGGAGGCTGACAGTCCTCATGGTGACGAGGGAAGGGGTGGCTGGTCTGGGTAGTGTCCTCGTCTGCTGGCCATGGGGTGCCATAGCATTAATGACACAAGTTACTGCTGGTCCCACCAAGCCACTGCTCATCAGCGTCCCTGCTCAGTAACCCCTTATTCTGGTCGAGCTGAACAGGTGGACATCTCAGCTTCTCCATGTCTACTCAAGGTAACTCCTAGTTCCCACGCATGAGCTACGGGTGGGGAACGGAGAACCCTATCTATCTTGGGGCCATTGGCCTAGACAGCTCCCCAGCCAAACTTGTGCACTCACTCATGGGCCACATTGGACATGGCTGACGGCAGGCCTCTCCCAGGGACTTGAAGCCTCTCCTCACTGTTCCTGTGTGTCAGTAGGCCCTCCCCATCACCACCCCCACACACCCCACACGCATACACACAATTTCACACCTATCTGGACCTTTCTACAACACCCTACCACATCCCCTGCTATGATTCTCAGGCTTCATCTGGAGAAAAGAGAGAACATGAATCCCTGTTCCTTAACTTTCCCTCTCTCCCCCAACCTTGAATGAGCTTCACAAGGTGAAGAGTTCCTGCAGAAATTTGCAAAGTGGAGAAGGCTTGAGCAAATAAGGACATATTCTTCCTAGACCTTTTCTTTCCTTTACTCAACGCCTCCTGACACATGGTTATAGATTCTCATTAAATCCCTCCCCCCCCCCACCCCACCCCCACCCCCGCCACCCTGTCCTTCCCTGGCTCACACTCTCTCTCTCTCTCTCTCTCTCAAAAATAAGTAAAAATAAAAACGTTAAAAAAATAAATAAAAATAAAATAAAATACTAAATTAGGCGCACCTGGCTGGCTCAGTCAGTGGAGTATCGTGACCCTTCAAGGTTGTGAGTTTGAGCCCCACATTGGGTGTAGAGATTAGTTAAAAATAAAATCTTAAAAATAAACAAAATAAAATAAAATAAAATACTAAATTATCTTGGAGCATGGAGAATTAACTTCAAGTGCTTAAAATATTTATAAATCTTGAATGAATTTCTGTTAAACTTACCTCCACTTTACAATTTAACATGTACTCTGAAAAGCAAAGCCCTTGAGAGCAATAAACTCTTTTAACCTTTCATCCCTTGAGAGGAGACAGACATAAAATACATTTTCAGTAATAATGTAAGAATATGGAGGGAAAAAATTGTAAATGGGTTTTTACTTACTGGGAGGGACATTCTCTGGGGGCAATGGTAGGAAAACCCCCAGCTTCATTCCTGCATGTTCCCCCAGAAACAGGGGATGGTCTTTCAAGAAGTTGTCAGAACAGAAAAAGGACAGCATTCATTATTCTACACATTTCTTAAAATCAGGCTGGCTTTTTTTTTTTTTTTTTAATCAGGCTAGCTTATTAAAAAGAGAAGGGAGGCAAGGGGATTTCCTAGCATTTTTGTGCAAATACAGTGGAATCGGTCACACTTTGATTTTTGTTGAATTATTAATATTTTATAATTGATTAATCATGGAATTATTCATTGGCCATTTGAAGATTGACTGAATATTAGGCAGCCCTTTCACAAGGTGAAAGAGATTGTACTGACATAGAAAACATGTCCAAAATATCCAGTGAAGGCCACAGGAAGCTAGATTATGTATTGCATGGCATTGACTCGGGGCACCCAGCCAGCCCAACTAAAACCAGCTGACGATCTATATGATAGTCTCTCAAGTACCCCCGGACACCTCCAAAGCTAGCAGCCTCGGTAGGGGCTGGGACAAGAGCCAGGGGGCCCTCAGCAAGGTGGCTGCACACTCAGACCCTGCCTTTATTTATTTTTTAAGATTTTATTTTTTAGTAACCTCTACACCCAACGTGGGGCTTGAACTCACAACCCCATGATCAAGAGTCACGTGCTTTTCCAAATGAGCCAGCCAACCACCCCGCAGACCCCGTCTTGAAGAGATGAGATACTGGTCCTCTGGAGACCTCAAGCAATCTTGGGCAAATCTTCAAGCTGGCGAGCTCCCTCTGACGTGTAGGAGGGGCTTTTAGAACAGTTTGTGACCACAGTGGACTCCAATGACAGAGGGGGCCAGGTGACATCAGGCTGTCACATGTAAAAATTATACACAGCAAAAGACCCGAAGTAAATGTGGCCAAACACAACACCACCCCTCAGCCATCCATTCGAACATTTACCGAATGCTGAAGTGCTGAGGCGAACAAGACAGAGAAGGTCTGGGTGCCCATAGAGTGCAGGGGACAGGGACAGAGACTGGCCAGCCCATCTCATGAACAAGATAACACATGTATGACTGCAGCATAATGAGGGCTCTGAAGGAAAGGAGTGGGATACTAAAAGACAGTACAGCAGCGAGACCACTTTAGACTCAGGGGCCAAGGCGGGGCTCCTGAAGAAGAGATCATCTGTCTGAGATCTGAAGGATAAGTGGGAGCCAGAGGAGGACAGAGCTCCAGACAGAGGTCCCGAGACTTGATGTGCTGGAGAAAACAGAGGAAGGAGATGGCTGGAGCGTTGCGAGGCTTCAGGGGGAGGCGCGGGGAGGCCATGAAGGGCCTTGAAGGTGAGATAAAGAATAGGAAGAATGGAAGGCATTGAAAGATCTTGACTAGAAGAGGTAAGTCTTCCTGTTTATGTTCCGTGAAGATCCTTCGGGCTTCCTGCATTGTAGACTGGAGGCAAGGGGGAGTGGAAGCAAGGAGACCAATGACAGAGGACAGGGACTTCAGCCAGGGCAGGGGAGCAGAGGTGGATCTCGGAGGCAAAACCAATAGGACTTGAGGATGGGTCGGATGTGGGGTTCGTGGGCAGTCATCCTTGCCATGCCTCTGACTTGAGCGAATGCCCAGTGGAACCATTTACTGAGGTGAGGAAAGCCGTGGGGGAGCGGGGTAAGGGTACCGTTGTGAACACTCATTTATTCAACATATCAACTGAGCACCTACTGTGCCCCAAACATGTTAAATCGGAGATGCTTATGAGGATCTAGGGGTGATGATGACACACAACAGACTAGAAGGATTGGCAGATGCCTCGAAATTGTTAAGGATCAGAGCCTAACTAGTTTCCTACAAGTGAACAGTCTGGTTGTTTCCCATCTGTTATTATTGCAAATGGTGCTATAGTGAAGAAAGCGATACACCCTTCATTTCCCACGTGTGCAAATACCTGAGGGGTGAACCGCTAACAGTGGGATCACTGACTCAGGGAAGACTACGCATTTGTAATTCTAAAGACTTTGATGGATTTTTTTCCAACTTGCTCCCCATGGGATTTGTACGAATTACTATCCTATAAACAATGCATGATGGAGGCCATTTTCCCATCACCTCAGCAATAAAAGTAGGTTATTACACCCTCAGATTTTTGCCGATCTGATAGGTAACATGTTTCATAGTGCAAACCAAAGATGCAAATCTCAAAATGTTTTAGATTTGGAAAGGCTAGATGTCTGATTTACCATATTGACAGAATAAGGGGGTATACAAACACTAAGTAACAAACGCTAAGAAAGCGTTCACTAAAATTCAATATCCACTCGTAACAAAAAAAAAAAACTCTTAACAAAGAAGGAAGGGAAGGGGATGTTCTTAATGTTACTAAAAGCTAGCTACCAAAATATCTATAAATAACGGCTTACTGTGGGTGAAATCTTAGAAACATTTTCATCTGAATCAGATACCCCAGGAAGGATGCTCTCACTACCACTATCCACACCGTGCTTGAAATCCTAACCAGTCAAACAAAACACCGTGAAACTCTACAAACTGTTGGAACTGAAAAGAAAGTTCAACAAGATTTCTGGACACAAGATCAATATTCCAAAATCAGAACCATTTGTAAAGATGAGGAAGATTGAATCAGAAATGTAAAATGAAAGAATCCATTCAAGCTGGACACAACACCACAGGACACCTACAAGTAGAAGGATATCTGATTAAAGAAATGCAAGAACTTTATGAAAAAATTTGCAAATCTTTTTTTGAGGGCTGCAGAAGAAACAGTTAGTACAAGCAGGCTGAATATGTGCTAATAAATTGAACGCTAGTCCGATAAAGATCAAATTTTCATGTCATTGACAAGACGATTTCATACTTCTTACGGACCTATAAAAGACTGAGATGAGCCAAGACTATTTTGAATAAGCATTGGGCCTTGTTCTACAAGATGGAGACACTTATCATAAGCTGTACTAATTAAGACAAGAGAGCGTTGCCGTGGAAATAGAACCAACAGATCAAGGGGACAGAACAGAGAGCTTAGAAACAGACCCACGTAGGTAGAGTAACATGGTTCATGACCAAGGTGCCATTTTTATTTTTACCGGAAAATGGAAAAAGGGAGACGAAACGAAAGCAGACCAATAACCCCAACGAGAATAATCATCGCGAACACATGTTAGGAGATACCAGCCAGGCACTTGTTCAAAGGCTTTATGTGTGTAACTCACAGAATCCTCACCCCCTCACAGTAGGTCTCGCGGTAGCAAAGATACAGAGAAGTCAGAAAACCAACCCCAGGACACAGAACTAGCAACTGGATCCCCAGGATCCCAACCAAGGTGAGCTAGTCCGTGTTCCTAACCTTGACACTCCGTGGCTTCTAACACAGCGGACGTGAAGGGAAAGAAGAGAAATCATAAACACAACGATGTCATAGAACAAAAGATGCCATGAAATTACAAGGCAAAAGACCTGTGCCATGACAGAAGAAAAATACAGGAACACAATGAAAGGGCAACGTTTTCATAATCAGAATGTTAAAGGAAAAAAAAAAAAAACAAAAACAGACGATAATTTTTTTTAAATATGAAAACAGGCACAAAACAGGAAAAAGAGGACACTTTAAAAGCCACTAATTCTATACACACGTGGGGCTGGAGGACTCAAGAAAATGACAGCGAGGAAACATAATAGATGCCCATTCCAATTGACCTCCCTCCAAAAAAAGGAGTGACAAGGGACTCCCAGAAGCACGAAGGGACAGGAAATCGGGGAACAGGGTCTGGGCTGGAGTTCAAGGCGCACCAGTGAGGAATGCACGGGGGCGCTTTGCGGAAGAGATGTTTCTGGAATAAAACCCGGGCGGGGGGCAGAGGCCTCACTGCAGACCAGGGCTTCGCTCAGCTACCGCAGCCTTCCAAAGCTCCTCCGCTCTGGAAAACAGTTATCACTGCAGTGCTTAGCCATTCCACCCTTGGCACCTTCCTCACAGACCTTCAACGGTTCCTAAAGCCTTGCTCATTGTCTCAGGCCGAGGGTTATGCTTTCCTCTGAGTGTCGATTTGCGCGCTAAAAGGCAATGCCTTCCGAGTGGATTAGTCCGCAATAGCAAAAATACATGCAGAAAGTAAACTTGGGTTGTAACCACTGCGTGCTGTGTCTCTAAGGAGGCCTTTATCCGTTTGGCCTCATTTATCCATGTGTCTATCTCCTTGGCAAACAAGATGTCTACAAATCGGTAGAAGGAATGTTGAGCGGTGGATTCTTGAACTGGGAAACCGGTTCCCGGTAATGGAAAATTTCATCTAAATATTTCTTTTGATTCAGGGTGCTTTTCCGCAGAGAGCATCATCTTGCCAAACTCCGACACTGACTTGGGGATCTGCTGACGCTATAAAAATAACAGCATAGAAGTGCCTCGATTATCTTGGGGTTGACCACCCATCTGGGGAGACAGAGCAAAGCCCGCGTTGCTTTGCTCTGTGCCAGGGGACAAGGACAAAGGACAGTGACCCCAGGACCATCCTACTCACACACCACTATCTCGTACACTTGCGCAGAGCCCTTTCTGACGACAAACGCTACCTGACTCCAGCTGTTCTAGGAAAAGGAACAAGTGTGACCCAAGTTTGATATCCTCAGCACATAGATAATATATTTAGCAAATGTTTTGGGGGTAAAATCCTTGCTTATTATAGCAGAGCCACAGAAATGTGTAAGTAGTACAGTAGTTTTCTGAATGTAATTTTAATAACATGACATTCTTTCTTCTAGAAAGTATGCAATACATTGCTTTAACTTATGGGTATGTGAACTTTACACTAGAATTTTATATAGATCAATAAATCCACAATTTTCTATAACTGGGGGGGAGGGGGGTGGTGGGAAGGAGGGTCCAGGAGAAAGAACCAAAGGCATGAGTTTGTCTCCTCATGTATCCACTTCCCTACTCAACAGAGTCTTTCCCCAGTCACAAGGCAAACGCCTTGCTTCTTAGTTAATATGTCACACAAGACTCCTCATAATTTGGTCTTTGCCCACCTTTTCCCTGTACAGAGAACCCATCTTCCAGACTTGCATTATCTTCTAGAGAAACTTAAATGTTAATTTGGCCTGTGGTCACAGCAAGGGGGTAAAAGGAAGAACCTGGATTACCTGATCAGCTGATTTATTGTTCCACTGACCACTCGGGGAAGGTGAGAGCTGTGAAGCTGCCTTGGGTTCTCCAAGGGCATCAGTTTCAGGGAGACAGAGAAAAGAACCAGCCAGAGAGAAGCTGAAACAAGCACCGGGCTGTCGACTACCCTTTACCTAAATTTTGTGTCCAAGGACACAGTGTGAGTCACCCAACAGCAGCTACGCTGGTAGACTTCCTCAGATGGAGGAAATGCCACTTATCTTGGTTCCATTTTGCAATTTATTTCCTTCCATCTTTATATTTACTTATTACGTTGAAATCACTCATCTAACCAAAGAAGCAGGAAGGGGAGTCAAGGATGAGTCCAAGGTGTGTAGTTCAAGGAACTGGCTGAGCAGCAGAAGCATCTACCAGAAGAGAAGTTTTAGGGGAAGAGGCTGACTCATGAGTTGAGTTTTAGGTGCACTTGAGTTGGGGTGTTTGAAGGGCATCTAGGCTGAGATGTCAAGTGAGCATTTCAAAGAAGATGGAATTTAAGTTGTGGGAGTATAGGGAACAACTGAAGCCCTGGGATGGGATTGCCCTGATATCAGACTGTGGAGTGAGGAGAGGGTGGGGTGTGCCAGGGTGTTTCCAGGCAGGCAGAAGAGAGGTGATCGGCAGAGGGTAAAGAGAAGAATTGGGGGTGGGGGAGGTAAACTGGGCTGTGTGGTATTGTGGGAGCCAAAGGGAAGGAGGGTTTCCAAAGAGTGAGTGGACACCTTGGTGGAATGATTCTGAGAGGTGGTGTAGTAGGAGGACCAGAAAAAGTGCATTGAATTAAGTGATACAGAGGTAACTGGTGACTTTGACAAGAACTGTTTCCATGGCGTGGTTGAGACAGAAGGTAGATTAGAGGATTTGTGGAGAGAATCGGGGCTGAAGGCACGGAGAGACGCTGTAGGCAACTCAGGCCAGAGATCTGAGAATGAAGGGCAGGAGAGCAGTGGTAGGGAGAGGAAGATGTAGTTTCCAGACTTTGGGAAAGCGGAGGGGTGACTGGTCAATTTGTTGATTTGTGGGGGTGGGTTTTGTTGTTGTTATAATGAGACAGATAAGAGCAGCATGAGTGCTGATGGGAAGGGACTAAGAGAGGAAGAGACTGAAATCAAACAAGAGAGAAAGTAATTAGTGTCCTTGAGGAAACCCCGAGGAGACGGGAGGGCAGAGCACACACGCAGGAGGCAAGAGGGAAAGCAGTTGGCTGTATGAAGTTCCCACCGAATGGATTCCATTTTTCCAGTGAAATGGGAGGCAAGAGAAGCTGAGAATGAGACGGTTGGAGATTTGAGAAGAATAACATGCGTTTAAAAGAGATTTTGTAGGGGCACCTGGGTGGCTCAGTTGGTTGAACGTCCGACTCTTGACTTTGGCTCAGGTCACGATCCCAGGGTGTTGGGATTGAGCCCCGCTGTGGGCTAGACGCTGAGCATGGAGCCTGCTTGGGATTCTCTCTCTCTCCCCCTCTTTAAATAAATAAATGAGATTCTGTAGACATTTGAAGGTCAGGCTGCCAGGTAGTTTAGATGGCCTGGGTGGGGTCACAGACTATTCATGTGTAGCGATAGAGGTAGCCTTCTGCCTCACTGTGTTTTTCCCCAGTTGTTCTCAGTAGCCAGGGCGCAGACAGGGCAAAGACACATGGTTCATCTAAGGACGGGATTTGCCAGAGAATTTGCAGGAAAATCATTGACATGATGGATTCCAGAATCTACCAGGAATAGGAAGAAAATAGACAGAAAGGGGCAACTGAGGAATAGATACATAGAGGGACGGGGAGACGGAAGGGAAAGTCAACTCAAAGCACCTGGCCGAAGAACAGTGGTCGTGGGGAACGTAACAGAGCAGGTTGAAAGAAAGGAAGGCTGTAAATGAAATGCTAGATGTTGGCACCATTTGATTCGGAAATGGAGTCGTTTCGAGTATTGTTGAGTGCCGTAGCATGCGATGGACAGATGAGGCAGACTGGGTAACTGACTGGAGTAGTGAGTAGTTCATTCACAGGAACATTGAAGTCATGTGGGCTGATGGATGGAGTCGGAGCAGAGAGGGATGGGGAGGCTGACCACAGACACATCGGTGGAGGAGGCGTGACCCGAGGCCAAGTGAAGACGGGCGCAGGGAAGGGAGCACAAGCTTCCAGGTGGGGAAGACCAGCTAGGGAGTGAAGGAGTAGTGGTCTGAAAGTGGCAAGGAGGAGGACGCGGGCTCACTCAACTCTGGAGCCACTTGGAGCATACATGTCCCCCATTTGATTGGCTGACAGATGAAGCCTTGTTATCAGAGGACTGTCCCGGTTCAGTTAAGACAAAGAAATAGAAGGAATCCCCCGAGTAGGGTTTAAAGACAGGGGAAGGAAGTCTCTTTTTCACAGAATGGCTCCTCCCCCATGCATAGGACATGAGTTTGCCAAAAGTGGACAAATGGTGGCCAGGGTCATGGTCCCTTTGCTGTAGAGAAGTGTTTTTGTTCTTTTTTTTTTTTTTTTCATATTTGTATGTCCCCAAATCCAGGATACCGTGAAACACCTGCAATAGTTTCTTTTTTTTTTTTTTTTGAAGCATTCAACTCTTATGGAAAGTTTGATTGCTCAGTCTTTTGCTGATCCTGCTTTGACGTTCTGAATACTAGGCATCATTATACAATAATTTAGATGCAGACCCAAAAGAGTGTAAGAAATTCATTTTGTACCTGTGTTTTCATCCGTACACCTCTGGCGATTAGATCTCTGTTATGAGCTTGTCTTGGTATCATTTGCTCCTTTTTTCCCCTGAAAGTGAAGCAATAGAATGCATTCTGGTTAATTTGGTGTTTTGGTTATTGAAGTTGTCATAAATCCAAACGCGCTATACGCAGAGCTTCACTCTCACCGCCCTAAGAAGGATTATGATGTTCAATTTAGATGTGAACTGTCAGTTGGGGGCCAGGGAGAGGACAGCATTACAAAATGGCAGGCAAACTTTTTAAAGACCGTCTTACCATTATAGAGGAAAAGTGCTATATGTCCAGTTAATTCACTGTCATTAAGGAAAAACTCTTCAGTCACTTCTCCTAGTAAATCTGGAGCTTTACGACAAATCTGGTGTTTTGCTTATAGCACTAATGAATGAATCAGTTTATCAGTTTTGTTTGCCCATGCAGTATGGAGATTTGTGACCATCCATAACCATCTGTGCCCTTCTTTCTTAATATATATCAAATCCTGGAAGTGTCGTTTGAACAAAGGGGTCTTATAGTTCCAAAAAATAACCTGCAAAAGAAACCTGTAATTCCCATTAGGTGTTCTTTTAAGGCTCCTGGACCCAATCCCAATGTTGTGGGGGGAGGGGTGTCCTCCCACCATGCACACAACACCAAGCAATTCTTGGACGTCAGCAGGGTGTCGGGGAATTCAAGTCAGTTCTGACGCTACTGGGAAACAGCATCAGATTCCACAGGGTAAGGGTTCTGTCCCACAAGGCTGTCTCTCACCCCCCCCCATTTCAGACTCCAGACCCGTGGCAAACCCCAGGATGTTACCTGTGCTTCTACAAAGTGGCTACAGCTTGGAGGTTTTAACAACCTCTTTGGTAAGTTCCATTAATTTGCTAGAGTGACTCACAGAACCCAGGGAAACAGTTATTACATTTCAACAGCCAAGTGAAGAGATACAGAGGACAAGGTTTGGGGGAAAGGGGCGGAGCTTTCCTGCCCTCTCCAGGCACTTTGCTGTCCCCACATCTCCAAGCATTCACCAACTGGGAAGCTCTCCAAGCCTTTGGGGTTTTAGAGAGGTTTCGTTATACAGTCAAGGTTGACTAAGTCACTGGCCATTGGTCAACTCCCTTTAGCGGCTCTCTCCCCAAGGTCGGGGAGTAGGACTGAGAGTTCCATCCCTCTAATCACCTGGTTGGTTCTCATGGCAACCAGGCCCGTCCTTAGGGTACCTAAGGGCTTTCCCAACTCACCTCATTAACATAACAAAAGACACCTTTATTGCCCTTATCCTAGGAAATTCCAAACGTTTTAGGAGCTTCGAGTCAGAAACTGTAGATAAAAACCAAATACACAACAGAAATTTATTTTGGCCATTTGAACGACCAAATGTATATTTCTTGTAAATCACAATATCACAGTTGTCTTGGTTGATAATTTGTCTTAGTTGACAGCTAATCATTGTAATAATGATGGAATTGACAATTCTGTGTCACTAACTGTAAAAACTATCGTAAGATTGCTCCGTCAAATCAGATGATCATGTTCCTTTTAAATTTAAATTAAGTTAAAAAAAATTTGTTATTTTTACATTTATTTATTTATTTTTGAGAGACAGAGAACAAGTGGGGGATGGGCAGAGACAGAAGGAGACACAGAATCCAAAGCAGGCTCCAGGCTCTGAGCTATCAGCACAGAGCCCAGACAGCCCGACGCAGGGATCGAACTCACAAACCGTGAGATCATACCTGAGCTGAAGTCGGACGCTCAACCGACTGAGCCACCCAGGTGCCCCAATTTAAATTAAGTTTTAAAAAGTACATTGCAAAGGGGTGCCTGGGTGACTCAGTCGGTTGAGCGTCTGGCTTTGGCTCAGGTCATGATCTCATGGCTCATGAGTTCAAGCCCCGAGCTGGGCTCTGTGCTGATGGCTGGGAGCCTGGAGCCTGCTTCGGATTCTGTGTCTCCCTCTCTCTGAGTCCCTCCCATGCTTGCACTCCCCCTCTCTCTCTCTCTTAAAAATAAATAAACATTAAAAAAAATTTTTAAGTGCATTGCAAAAATAAACTATTGAGACTACACTAAAATGAAAACCTTTTCACAGGGAAGGAAACCATGAACAAAATGAAAAGCCAACATACCGAAAGGGAGAAGATATTTGCAAATGACATACCTAATGAAAATGAGATTTCAAGATACAGCAAGTGAGCCGAGATAAAGGATCTCTTTAAAAAAAAAAAAAAAATAGGGCAGGGATGCAGGTACCTACCTAACTCAGTTGGCAGAGCATTCAACTATTGATCTTGGGGTTATAAATTTGAACCCCAAGTTGGCTGTAGACATTACTTAAAAATATAAACCTTTAAAATGAAATAAAATAGGGCCAGGAGGCCATAAGGGAGAAGGAATTTATGCACGTTCTCCTGAAGGAACTGTGAACTCTTCACCAGCTACAAGCCCTAGGGCTGGACTCCTTCCTCACCAAGACACCAGAATCTTCACCATTCTTCAACTCCCAAAGGAGCCAGTGAGATTTGACACGTCTCAATCCCTCATTTGCATATTAACCCAACCAATCCCAGTTCACCTCGCTCCAATCCCTGTTTTGCATAACAGACCTGACTGAGAACTGCACTTGTGACCTTTTGCCTTTATAACCCTGTCCCCTCTTAGTCTTTCTCTGAACATAATTCAGGTTTCTATCTGAATCTGTGTTTCCCTTATTACAATTCTACTTGCTAGGATACGTGCCTCTTAAATTTTCAGTGAATTCTTATTTGGTCAACACCCATGAGGGGTTAATATCTTAAATACAAAGAGAACTTATGCAGCTCAACACCCCACCCCCCAAAAAAGAGGAATAATCCAATTTAAAAATGGGTAGAGGACCTGAATAAGCATTTTCCCAAAGAAAACATACAGGTGGCCAACAAGACGCATGAAAAGATGCTCAACATCTCTACTCACCAGGGAGATGCAAATCAAAATTGCAATGAGATACCACCTCACACCTGTCAGAATGGCGAGTATCAAAAAGACAAGAACAGGTGTTGGTGAGCGTGTGGAGAAAAGGGAACCTTCCTGCACTGTTTTGGGACTGCAAATTGGTGCAACCACCATGGAAAACAGTATGGAGTTTCCTCAAAAAGTTAAAAATAGAAGTACCATACGACCCAGTAATTCCACTAGGGGTTATTTGCCCAAAGAAAATGAAAACACTAATTTGAAAAGGTATATGCACCCCACATTTATTGCAGCATTATTTATAATAGCCAACATATGGAAGTAACCCCAGCGTCCCTTGATAGATGAATGAATAAGGATGTGGTACGTACATACCCGTGCAATGGAATATGACTCAGCTATAAAAAAGAATGAGATCTTGTCATTTGTGACAACATGGATGGACCTAGAGGGTATTATGCTGAGTGAAATGAGTCAGACAGAGGACGACAAATACTAGATGATTTTACATCTAAATGTGGAATCTAAAAAATCAAAACAAATGAAGAGATACTCTCCCTTAAAGAATATTTCAAATGAGTACATGTAGAAGCAATGAGGGAAATAGAAAATCATCATTAGAATACCTGGGGGCGCACAGGACTTCTCTATGAGTATGTCTTTCATATACAAACCAACCAATCGAGAGCCTACCCTTGTCAATTACCCTCTTTATCAAGGTCCCGCAGATTAAGCCAGCATTCCTGTCCTAAACACCCCAAGGCCAGGAACCAGACAAATCAGAAGAGCCCTTCTCAACAGGCCTTCCCAGAACCCACTGAAATTATTCAAACTAGCTCATCCTGAATTTACCTAGCCTGTTTACACTGCCTTACCCAGTCCTCCCTCCAAAACACACAGTAAAGCTCTTGCCCATGCTTTCCCCTCATTCCCTCTGGCTTCTGATCACCCTGGTGCTTCCTCATGTGGCCCTGCATGGTCAGGCATATGCCCTCCTTTTGGTAACTGTGAGTAACAATCTTAATGGCAATCATCTTCTGGTCTGCTGCCCTCCTCAAGCCTAAATAAAAACAAAATCCTGAGTACACTTTTAAACAGACTGGTCTTTTACTCACCCAGAGCACAGCTAATACCTCCAAGTTTTTACCTGTACATCAGGGGTAACAGGGTTACAGAAATCAGAGAGGCCTGCACAGCCAAAAAGAGGTCACTTTTGGAGCCTACACAATGGAACCTAATCCTAGGGTCCCAGCCCAGCCCAGCCCAGCAGACTTCTATATTGTGGAAAGAAACTCAATTCCCATCCATAAGACTCTTCTGGCCTTCCAAGGCTTCCATGTACTGGCCCCCAATTCTTTTGGCTAAGTGAGAGAAGGAGGACCTCATTTTTCAACCCAGGATGGCTCATTATGGGAACACATAATCCTCTAAGTAAAAATCATTTTTTCAAACTCCAGGGTGACTTCCAGATAAGACAATCAAAACAGCTAATGCTACATTTTCCCAAAAGCTGAGTTCCTCCA
The DNA here is from genome assembly GCF_018350215.1 of Panthera leo. Lineage (NCBI taxonomy): Eukaryota > Metazoa > Chordata > Mammalia > Carnivora > Felidae > Panthera > Panthera leo. Next base: position 150,945,225 of record NC_056687.1, read on the forward strand.
TAGTAAATAGTTGTATGTCCAGAATTCTAAATTTCTTTTTTTTTTATTTTTTTAATTTTTTCTTAAAAAAAAAATTTTTTTTAATGTTTATTTATTTTTGAGACAGAGAGAGAGAGAGCATGAACAGGGGAGGGTCAGAGAAAGAGGGAGACACAGAATCAGAAACAGGCTCCAGGCTCTGAGCTGTCAGCACAGAGCCCGACACGAAGCTCGAACCCACGGACCGCGAGATCATGACCTGAGCCAAAGTCGGATGCTCAACTGACTGAGCCACCCAGGAGCCCCCAGAACTCTAAATTTCTAATCTAATTCCATATTAGGAAAGAAAATATCTATATACCTTATCCAGGGAACAGTCCTGTTAAAGCCATAATACATTTACTTGACTACAAAGATCCTATAAGAAGTTAACAACTGCTTTACATTTATATTATGATGACTTCAGCATTTTCTCTAGGGGGAAAAAAATGGATGCTTTCTATTTGGAAATCTTAAGAATCTATTTAAATAACTTTCCCAAAAGAGAGGAAGTCTGTTAAGAAGTTAGTCTCCACCTTCAGAATGATAAAACTGTCAGTCACCTCCAAACAGAGGTTTTCTCGCAAATAGAATGAAATTTCTTTCTTTTCTAGCACCCTGCCAATGTGCTAAAGGTCACCAGCAGGCCTGGAGTGGCTATCCAAGACCACTTTTTGTGAACTGTATGTTTTCAGTGGATGCTTAGAAAGGAACAATCACATTCACGAAATGAACACTCATAAAGCAGTAGACATGAACCAGCACATGCAAAGAATCTACGTTAAAAACTTCACTATATACCTACCAAGTTCATGTACATATTGTGGCAATTGTTATTTTTAACAAAAGGGCAGCACTTACACACTTTTGATGAATACTTGAGAATTATCTGTAAAAGCTCTAGATTTTAGATTTTGTGTGTGTGTGTTTTCTTGTAAGATTTTAGGTACTCCTTTAAATTTTTTTTAATGTTTATTTATTTCTGAGAGAGAGAAAGACAGAGGTGAGCAGGGGAGGGGCTGAGAGAGAGGGAGACACAGAATCCGAAGCAGGTTCGAGACTATGAGCTGTCAGCACAGAGCCCAAAGCCAGGCTTGAACTCATGAACTGTGAGATAATGACCTGAGCCAAAGTCAAACACTTAACCGACTGAGCCACCTAGGCGCCCCTAAGAACTCATTTAAAATTCTAGTTACCATTAGCAAACCCAGACCCCAAGTTAGAAGTCTGTACAATCAGATTCAAGGATAAATTTGGAGACATACAGTCTGAAATGCAAGCATATTCCTTACAAAACTGCCTAATCTGGACCTAATCATGTGAAGACATCAGATCAAACCTATACTGAGGGACATTTAACCAAAGAAAAGGCCTATACTCTTTAAATTTCTCTATACTCTTTAAATTTCTAAATTTCTCAAGGTCATGAACGAGAATGACTGTCTCAGGTGCTCTTCCAGACTAAAGGACACTATAGACACATGGCAAGTAAAGTCATGCATGATCTGGAACTGAAACCTGGGACAATTGACAAAATCTACGTGTCTGTGGATTAGATAACAGTATTTTCTCAATGTTGGTTTTCAGTTTTGATCGTGTCTGGAAATTCATCTCAAACGGCTTAGAAAAAAATACATATAGTGTCTATAGAGAAAAAGGAGAGAGACTGACAAAGAAAATGTGGTAAAATGTCAACATTTGGGTGATCTGAGTACACCTGGAATTTTTGTACGGTTTGCAGTTTTTCTGCAAATCTGAAACAATTTCTTAAAGCAGACTCAACACTCAACATGGGGCTCGAACTCACAACCCCAAGATCAAGAGTTGCACGCTCTACCAACTGAGCCACCCGGGCGCCCCCGAAACAATTTTTAAAATCCACTCACGAAGGCATTCTCCCACTAATCCAAATAAACATAAAATAGCATAGCTATACATATAACAGTGATCTGTTTTTTTCCTTCCTGTTTGATTTCACAAAGCAGTAAAAATGATTTTCCCTATTTTTCACCTGTACTCTAGCCAAGTTAATTGTTTTATTCCCATGACACATAATCTTTTCTTTCCTTGCTCTACCCCCCACACACTGGAAAACTCTGAGATTCTAAGAGATTCTGCACAAGATTGAGCTTGAACATCTTTCCATTTAAGGTTGTTAGTCTACAGGGAGCAAAATTCTAACAAGATTTGGGCTTTCTTGTTCCATAAGTATCCCCCATACATAAGCCCAGCTGCATGAAGGAAGACTTTTTCCTAGATAAGAAGAAAACAACTCATTTTCAAATCGTGACAAATGATAAACGCATACATAGAAAAAGAAGCTAATGGCTCCATTAATCTAGTTCCAGGAACATCAAGCTTTAAACCTGAAAGAATCTGAGTTAGGGTTTGGAACCTCTTCCCCAGGCTCAGACAATTCCCATTCCAGGAGGGCCCTCTGCTCACATTAGAATAACCTTGGTGTCCTCTGCTCTTGTTTTCTCCACCATCTTATGTTCTCCCGATCTTGACTGCTATTACGCCAAACTGCCCCTGGAATATAATGAAATGGCCCATACCAAAATGTGCACTTGCCACTTGAACATGAAGTACAACCTGAAGATGAAAAACTATGGAATTCCCTTACCTTCAAGTAGCAGTTGTGTGAAAGAGGCTCCACCGGATCGGGTCCCTGTGGGGGGGGTTGAGGCTACCTCAATGCATGCAGAATATATAGGGAGAGATTATATATCCGGGTTTTTCATTACACAAGGTATTTTTGATGGGTTCTCAGCCAAGATCCACTTAAAAACAAAAGCCACACAAAGACTACAAAAAGGCCACACAAGGTTTAAACAAAAGGCTAAAGAAAGACCAAACAAAAGCCAAAGAAAGTTTAAACAAAGAGTGAAACAAAGACAAAACAAAGGCCAAACAAAGACAAAAACAAAGACAAAAACAAAGGGCAAAGGAAAATCTAAACAAAAGCTAAGCTGAGCTACAGCCATACTATACACACACACAAACCCACACATATGCGCACCCCACATCCACACTATATCTCCACATACACTCGAATATTTCAGTCCCCCACCTTCTTCATCCCACATAATCAACACTCCATGTCAAAGCCCTCACCAAGGCTCACGCCATACCAACTCCATGGCACATCAAACCACATGCCAGGTCCAACCAAACCAAACATCATCTCCGAACCACACACCCTTTGGTGTGTGATTTGGAATCAGAGACATGCATAGAGGAGAACATGAGAAGACATGGGGAGAAGATAGTCAACTACAAGCCACAGAGAGGGATCTGGAACAGATCTTCTCTCACAGGCCTCGGAAGAAACCAACCCTGCTGACACCTTGACCTCAGACTTCAAGCCTGAGGACAGCGAGGCAATACATTTGTGACTTATGCCACCCGGTTTGTGGTACTTTGTTACACCAGCCCTAGCAAACTAATATGCCACAGTCCCCGTAAGTACTATTTTAGTTAATTTTCATATTTATCAAAATAATACGCCACCTCACTCCGCTCCACAACCCCACTTACCAGAGGCAACCACATTGCCACATTTAACTTTTTTTTTTAGCCATTTTTTCTAGATTTATATCCACATTGCTAAATAATTCCACAAACAGCCATTTATATACTTATTATTTATTGTAGGCTTTTGACTTCTTAATGAGGGTTTCATTTTCTTACTCTCTACTCTTTGCTCTCTCTTCTCCTTCACCCACTGAATGTAGTCTTGTCAGTCAGTATATCTATTCCTATAAACATTTCCTACGAGGGTGTCTGGGTGGCTCAGTGGGTTAAGCGTCTGACTTCGGCTCAGGTCGTGATCTCACGGTTCTTGAGTTTAAGCCCCGTCAGGCTCTGTGATGACCACTTGGAGCCTGGAGCCTGCTTTGGACTCTGTGTCTCCCTCTTTCTGCCCCTCCCCTGCTTGTGCTCTCTCTCTCTCTCTCTCTCAAAAATAAATAAATATTTAAAAATAAATAGATAGATAGATAGATGATAGATATTATTTCCTACAGAACTTGTAATCAACTCTATTATTTCCTTCCTCTTTACAACTTCATTTTTTTTTTGGAGTTAATAATTATCCTGTTTTTGCTTTCATTTATTTATTTTAATTTGCTTAGTTTTTTATTTATGTATCATTCATTTTTTTCCAAATATTCCAGCAGATCTCTCAAATATCTATCAATAATTTTCTCAAGCATTCCTATCCATCAAATAATCATTTCCATCTATTGTCTTCTGTGATTGTCTATTCTCTAATTGTTCTGTTTTTAGACTGGATGCTCTCAAAGCCAGTGCAGGGCGGGGACTCCCTTTCATTGCTTTCCTGTAATAGATCACCAGTGCCCCGGATCCCATGTCATTCTCATTTTTGCTTTGCCCCCTCATTTTCCTGAAGCACAACCTCTAGTATCTTCCTTAGAAAGGATATATATGTATATACAATAAAACCATGGTTTGCAAGCAAAATCCATTCTGGAAATATGCTTGTAATCCAAAGCACTTGTATATCAAAGTGAATTTCAGGAACCATTGGCTCAGTTGTGATCACGTGACATTCAGTGTCACCTACTACTCATATTGCAAGACATCGCTCGTTTATTAAGTTAAAATTTATTAGAAATGTTTGCTCATCTTGTGGAAAACTCACAGAACAAGTTACGTGCAATCCAAGGTTTTACCACACATGTAAAATGAATCTTTTTGAGTGCTCGAATACCTGAAAACTGCTCTATTCTATTCTCACACTTGGTTGCTTGTTTGGGTATAGAATTCTGTGTTGAAAATTAGAGTTCTGGGGCACATGGGTGGATCAGTCATTCGAATATCTGACTCTTGATTTTGGCAGTCATGATACAAGAATCATGGGATTGAGCCCCGCATCAGGCTCTGTACTGAGCCTGGAGCCTGGTTAAGATTCTCTCTCTTTCTCCCTCTCCCCCTCCCATGCTCTCACTCTCTCTCTCTAAAATCAAATTTTAAAAAATTCTTTTTAATTTTAAATTAAATTAAATTAAAAGGGGCACCAGTTGATTAAAGGTCTGACTTCAGCTCAGGTTATGATCTCATGGTTTGTGGGTTCAAGCACTGACAGCTCAGAGCCTGGAGCCTGCTTTGGATTCTGTGCCTCCCTCTCTCTCTGCCCCTCCCTGCTCCTTCTCTGTCTCTCTCTCTCTTTCAAAAATAAATAAGCAGTAAAAAAAAAAAATTAAAATTAAAAAACAGAAAACTAGAGTTCCTCAGAATTGTGACTGTTATTGTTTTTCTGTGTTTTTTTCCTACAGGGCAACTTATTGTTGAAAAGTTCTAGGCCTTTCAGATTCCCATTCTTTTTGTGATTTTTTTAAAAATGTTTTTTTTTTTTTTTTTTGAGAGAGAGAGAGAGTACGAGCAGGGGAAGGGAAGAGAGAGACGGAGACACAGAATCCGAAGCAGGCTCCGGGCTCTGAGCTGTCAGCAGCGAGCCTGATGCGGGGCTCAAACCCACGAACCGTGAGATCATGACCTGAGCCGAAGTCGAAGACTTAACTGACTGAGTCACCCAGGCGCCCCTCCTTTTGTGATTTTTAACAAATGTCTGGAAATGTTCAAGGTCTTATTTTCACCCTAATTGTCCTGAAACCTCCCCCCCCCCCCATTCCTTCAACGTGAGTGTTTTCTCATCCCCACTTGGTAGGTCATTTTCCCCTGGAAATTTGTAACGCTCTATTCTTTAATTTTTATGTAGTTTTTATTCATTATCCCTGTCCACTTTCTTTCTTCTGCCTGAAAACTTTTATTGGTTGGCTCTTGAAAAGTAATGATAGAAAACTAAATGGATCCTCCAAAGTGTTCCTCATTCCTCTCTTTCCTAGCTTTCAGTTCTTTGACTTTTGGTTCCACCTTTCATGAAGTTTTCTTATTTTATTCATTGTATACCATTGTATATTTTCTTTCGGCGATCAGATTTTTCAATTCTTTCTTGTTTGCTGACGTTCCCTCTTTCAAAGCACATCGTCTTTTCTCTAAGCCCCAGGAAGATAGTAACTATACTATGTGGGATTTGTTCATTACTTTTGTTTTGTTTGCTTCTTTGTTGGCTTTGTTCCTTAAATTGAATTAGCGAGCTTATTCCAGATTCCTTCATCCTTCTGTTGTTTTCATCTCTCCTCTTCCTGTTGAAAGCTCCCTCCTTTGTCTGCTGACCTTCACTGCCTCTTTCTGTCCGTTAGGCATTCAGGGGGTGACTGGATGCCCCAAGTACCAGCACAGGGCTTGTTGACGAGTGGTCCAATGGGCAGCCACTCTGGCCTTTGTGTGCGCAGATTTGAAAACCTAAGTAGCTGGAAGATTTTCCCCTAGGGTCATTCAGTTCGTTCAGGGAGGAGCAATGCGTTCTCCAGCCTGGAAGGAGTAGGGATGGTAGGGGAATTTGAATATCTTGCTACTGAGTCTGTGATCAGGAGAGGCTAGGGACTGCACGACTCTGCGGATGTGTCCCCTTTGCAAGCCCTGCCCATCACCTCTGCTCTCCACAGATGCTGAGTCTGGAAATTTCTCCATAATAAACTTCCAGTGACCGGAGCAAGTTGGTGCAGTGAACCTGGAAATCCATTCAGGATGTTGGCTTTCATGACTGGCACTTCCCATGTGGACACTCCCAGCATCCTAGCACATACATTTGTCCTGCTTTTTCTGCCATCGCCACTGAAAGCAGTTAAAACTTTTTAAGCGTATTTATTTATTTTAGGGGAGACTGGGTGGCTCAGTCGGTTCAACATCTGACCGGCTTAAGTCATGATCTCACAGTTCGTGAGTTCGAGCCCCACATCGGGCTCTGTGCTGACAGCTGAGAGCCTGGAGCCTGCTTCGGATTCTGTGTCTCCCTCTCTCTCTCTCTCTCTCTGCCCTTTCTCCACTCGTGTGCTGTCTGTCTTTCTCTCTCTCAAAAATAAATAAACATTAAGCTTATTTATTTATTTTGAGAGAGGGAGTGCTCCTGTGCATGCAAATGGGGGAGGGGCAGAGAGAGAGGGAGAGAGAGAATCCCAAGCAGGCTCCGTGCTGTCAGCACACAGTTCCACGTGGGGCTCGATCCCCTGAACCGTGAGATTGTGGACCTGAGCTGAAATCAACAGTCGGACGCCCAACCAACTGAACCACCCAGACACCCTTTGAGAGCACTTACATTGGAATCTCCTCCACTCTGCCAGGTCAGTTACTTTCCTCCACCAAGTCTGTACGTCCCCAAAATGGGTTCTAATCACTCACCTTTTGGTGTCTCCCTTTCTTGGGGGGCTAAAACTTTTAAAAAATTCTCTACTGCCCCTCTGGAATAAAATATTTTTTTAATTCTTCACTTTTTAAAAGGATACTTTTTACTACCATAATTTTGATAATTTTTTGGAAGAGAGAGGAAATAAAATAAGCATGTGGAGTTAACCTGGCACTTTTCTACAATACATTTTTTTTTTTTAATTTTATTTTTAAGCAATCTCCACACCCAGTGTGGGGCTCGAACCCGCAATCCCAAGATCAAGAGCTTCATGCTCCACCAACTGAGCCAGACAGGCGCCCCTAACCTGCCACTTTTAAGCAACAAATGCAGTAATTGTTTTAACTGAGATATAATTTACATACCATGGAATTCACAATTCTGTGATGTAAAATTCAGAGATTTTTAGTATGTCCACAAGGGTGTGGAGGCATCACCACTACCTAATTCTATAAAATTTTCATCACTCTAAAAACAAACCCCAACTTATTAGCACTCAGACATAATACTATTTTATATCAGCACATAGAGAGTCAAGCATTCAATAGGTTAGAGAGTATGGCAAATATTTTGTTAGAGGGATTACTGACAATGAGTATAAAATGAGTGACTCATCTACAGGAGAAAATTACTCTAGGAAAGTCATCGGTGAGATAAAGACATCCCCATGTTTCACCTAAAAACTGAAATGTACGAAATGTACATAAAGTCGTATCCACCGTTAAATAAGCCCTTCTCCCTATCAAATTATGTATCAAAATATGTGTTGTAAAAGTTGCTTTTTGATTAAAAGGATAAAAGACAAGCGAGAGATTTTCAGATTCCTAACAAGAATGCTATTTTTTCCTGTAGAATATGGGGGAGGGGGAAGGGAGTTTTATAAATAACTGTAAGAGCATTTAATTATTACAAGACAAATAATTGGTTGATTACATCTGAGAGAAACAAAAGTCAATGGTTTCTAGTCTGCCCTTCAATCCTCGCTTTCAGAGCAAACCTGTCTCCTCCAAGACTTTGACCTTGGTCTTGTAGATCTTGGACTACACAGAGCCCAACTTTCGATGGTAAACAGAGGATTATGATACCAACTGAGCCGCCAGCCGCTCAGACAAAGCCTCTGTGTGTTCCCAGGCTCCACACCCAATCCCTCTCTCCCTCTGCACTAAGCCAGGGGCCAGTCACAATTGTGTTCTGGCCAGTGGGGACCTGCAATCATGTACATTGTGTTCCCTAATTGAGGGTCTGGTTTTGTCCAAGTTGCTGTGTTAAAACCCGGTCTGCGGCAGACATGCCTTTGCTACTCAGCTTCCTGGGCCCTGTGCGTGGATTTAGTCCTTGTAATATTACCGCTAGAGCGGGAAAAGGTGGACAGAGGGTAGCAAGATGCAAGGCTTCTAGCAAAAGGAGAGACTCAGGATATGAATGTGTCGGTGTGATGCGTTAAAGAAAACCGGAGCCTATCAGTAGGGTTAAAGATAGATTTTATTCAGGAACTATTGCAATAGGGGGAAAGAGACTTTGATATAAACCTGGGTTCAATCCCAAATACAATAGGGACAGTGGGGATTTATAGCCAAGGAGCAGGTTGGAGGAACTGGTGGGTAGAAAATTACCAAGAGGCGAAAGAAGAAAGAAAGAAAGAAAGAAAGAAAGAAAGAAAGAAAGAAAGAAAGAGAAAGAAAGAAGGAAAGAAAGAAGGAAAGAAGGAGAGAAAGAAAGAAAGAAAGAAAGAAAGAAAGAAAGAGAAAGAAAGGGACGCCCCGATGTCTCAGTTGTTTAAGCATCCAACTCGATTTTGGCTCAGATCATGATCTCACAGTCGCAGAGATGGGTACCCAGAGATGGGGTACTTCTGGCTGAAGCAGCTTGACAGTGTCCTTGCTGCAGGTGAGCCAGGGAGATCAGGCATCCACCTGGAGGTGGTGGGGGTGAGGAATTTGGTCAGAGATGGGCTGGGGGATTCTCGATAAACTGACTTAGCCAGATTCTTGTTCAAATTGGTCAAGGCAAAGACAGACTTGGAAGTCCCAAGGTCGAGGCCTAATTGGAAAGAGGCACCAAAGGAGCCTGACTGAGGTTAGTCAAGAAGGGTATCTGTCACATGTCAGCAGGCTGCAGTGAGGGACCCCTGATTCTAGTTAGTGATGTCAGTTATCTAGAGACAGGAAATACACACAGTGAGATGCGACCCGACCTTAATGGGAATAATCTTATTAAAAAAAAAAAAAAAAAAAGAACTGTCTTTGTTTTTAATTTTAGGCTTGCCAAACAGCCAAGAATGTACCATTTTGTTACCTGGTAGTTTGTTGAGAAAGTGCCTTGAGAAAATCACAGTTGCCATGTAATCTGCTTCAAAAATAAAAGTGCCTATCACACTGCCCACACTGTATTATTATAGAATAATACCTCTGGCTTCTCTAACTTATTGCCCCTTGACACACTAAAAATCTGGCTTCTGATCCTGTAAATCTAAAGTCTACATTAAGTGTAGACAGCACACACGTGACTGACAACAGACGATCTTTAACACAGTCTTTACTGCAGTTTGCATCTAAAGTTCCAAGTGACCCTCCTCCTCTTCTCTTGACTCCAAGTTTGGTTTCTGGGCAAGTGCAGCCTCATTGGAGGAAAATCTACATCCGGTTCCACGGAGCCCGCGCTGCGCCCTCTCATGGGGCACAAGAACCCTGAGATCATGACAGGAGCCAGAGTTGGCTCTTAACCGACTGAGCCACCCAGGCCCCTCCTGTAAACGAATTATTTTAAATTTGGGTTGTGTTTTTGTTCAAAATCCATCATAACTCTGCTCAATAGTCGATGAATGGAGCACCAAACGACTTCAGTGTTTGAAGCTTTAGCAAATCACAATTATCATTAAACCTGAGGAACTTGGTAATCAGTTCCCACCCTGCCCAGCACCTCTCTGTTGAGACCTGCCTCCAGAGTCCCCAGTGGATGGATCGCCCACTTGGCCACAGCACTTGCCTGCCCAGTGATGTCCCCAGTTTCCCTTCCCCACTCTGCTAAGTGCCCAGGCTTCCTGAGATGGCCCCCCACCCCAGTAAATTACTTGTACTAGATTCCTTGCCCCTAGGTCTACTTCAGGGGGATCCCAACCTAAGTACAGACCGCAGGATGGTCTTCCCATGAGCCTTGACCTTTATTCCTTCATAAAATATGGAGCCTCATCAAACCTGGAAGGTGTATCTGCCTTGTAAGGGAACGCATTCCCCACCTGGACCAACTGAGCCCTAGGTCATCCTAAACTTTTGGCACGATTCAGCCAAGTGTTTGCTTCTGTTTGCTGCTAAGGCAGATGCCACGACAGTCCTTGGTCCTACAACCAGTTCCTGCTCCAACAGGTGCATTAGCAGCTTCTGAGACTGGGGCCTCTCCATATGAAGGTGCTACCCACCACTCAGTTTTAGATTGTTATTAGCTTCTAGATATACTCTTTTTTAAAATAATACGAACACGGGGCACCTGGGTGGCTCAGTCCGTTAAGCTCTGACTCTTGATTTCGGCTCAGGTCATGATCTCATGGTCTGTGGGATTGAGTCCTGCGTTGGGCTCTGCACTGACGGTGTGGAGCCTGCTTGGGATTCTCTCACTCCCTCTCTCTCTCTGCCCCTCCCCTGCTCGCTTACTCTCTCAAAGTAAATAAACCTTAAAAAACCTTTTTTTAAAAATAAGATAATATGAACCGATTATGGATATAGGATATGTTAAATTCTATAAATGTGCAACACTGGTTACTAAAGGAAAACCACTTTATGCTTGAACATTCGGACACTGCAGATAGACACATATCCAACCGTAGTGACCCGCAGCAAAGCCATGAAGTCCACACTCATGAGGCTATAGACTTGGTCTCGTGGAACCAGTGACTGGAAGAAATAAATACTGAAGGGCAGGGCACCCAGGCATGCAAATAAGGAACGTGTAGTGTCTCTCAACATCTGCAGTGTCTTTGTTAGTCGCACAAAGTGTGGTTTTACACTCTAAGGACAAATGCCCTCAGTCTTTGTACAGATTTGACCATAGTGGGTCACAATCAGAGTTATTTTATAACATGAGATTCTAATCTCTCTGCAAATAATTTAACGTTTTGAATATGACTTACTTGCAGCGACTGGTTTAGAAGAAAAGAAAAACAACAAGGCCCCAAACCAAGATTCCATGAAAACTTTGGTTGAACACGATCTTTATTTCAGGAAACATGCCGAGGAGATGGTATTTTACGGTCAGTGTTTTCATTTATTCATTTAAATATTTAATATTGATTTGGTTTTTTGCTCAGTAGATTTCAGTGAATCACAGTGTTCGGCATGATAACTTGGTAACTTGTTTTTATTATGAAGAATTTTTTTAAATATACACAAAATTCAGGGAGAATTCTGTATTTGTTTTTACCTACTTCCAGTAACAGTATTTTCCTTTCTTGTTTCATTTACCCCCCATTTTCACTCCCCCCCCCCCAGGCCCACACACACTATTTTGGTGGGGAAAGAGGGAAAGGATCAGAAGTTTAAACATCAAATTCTAGGGTCGCCAAGTGGCTCAGTCTGTTAAGTGTCCTCAGGTCATGATCTCGCGGTTTGTGAGTTCGAGCCCTGAATCAGGCTCTGTGCTGACAGCTCAGAGCCTGGAGCCTGCTTCAAATTCTGTCTCCTTCTCTCTCTGCCCCTCCCATGCTCATGCTCTGTCTCTCAATAATAAACGTTAAAAAAAAATTTTTTTTTTTAAGTCAAATTCTAGGGGCACCTGGGTGGTTCAGTCGGTTAAGCGGCTGACTCTTGGCTTCCACTCAGATCATGAGCTCATGGTCTGTGAGATCGAGCCCCAGGTCAGACTGTGCTAACAGTGGGGAGCCTGCTTGGGATTCTCTCTCTCTCCCTCTCACTCTGCCCCTCCCTCCCTCATGCTGTCTCTGTCTCTCTCAAAATAAACAAACACACAAAAAAGATATGGTTAAAGAGAGAGCACATAAAAACAAAGTTTCTCCTATCTTTTTTAAGTTTTTCTTTTTATTTTTTTTTAATAACCTCCACACGCATCGTGAGGCTCAAACTCACACAGCAGATCAAGAGTCACATGCTTTTCTGAGACAACAGGGCACCCTTCTTATCTCCAATCTATTTTTTTAATGCTTATTTATTTTTGAGAGAGAGAGCGCACAAGCTGGGGAGGGGCAGAGAGAGAGAGAGAGGGAGAGAGAGAATCCCAAGCAGGCTCTTAACTGTCAGCACTGAGCCAGATGTGGGGCTTGATTTCACAAACCACAAGATCTTGAGCTGAAATCAAGAGTCAGACGCATAAGTGACTGAGCCACCCAGGCACCCCTCTAATCTTTTTTTTAAAATTTTATTTATTTACTCTCTCTCTCAAAATTAGACACTAAAAAAATTTTTTAAGGTTGGGGGGAGGTAAAAATTGGGTAAAAATAGGGATATTATAAAATAGACTATCCTACTTATGTGTTTCTCACATCAGACACGATGGTTGGAAGCAAAAATAACACCATTGGGTGTTCTCAATGTATATAGTGGGAATACTTAAGACAATTACATTTTAAAAGTGAGAAGCAAAGGGTCGTAAATGGAAGTAAGGTTTCTGCACTTGGCTAATTGAGAAGTTACGTATGTATATTGTCACATCTAGAGCAACTACCGAACAAATTTTGACGAAATGATATACTAAAGCACGATATAGATCAGGGTGGAATTCTGCAAATGTTACGAGGAGCCCAAGAGAAGGCCAGAAAAGAGCAACAGAAGAACAAGGGGGCCGGAGATACACTGAAAACAAACAAAAAATCCTCAGTCTCACATTAATCAAATGGCTCTCAAGAGGCTAGATCGTGACTCTATCTCAAGGTTCTGTGTTTTCGTTTTTCATTTTCGGATAAGAGTAATAATAATTGTGAGGAAAACACGCTGCTGTAATAAGCCAGTCACAAAAAAGACAAATAGTGTATGGTACCATCGCGAGGTCCCAAGACCCTCTGTCCAGTAACAGGAAGGTGATTTTTATATTTCTGGAACTTTGATCACTGGAAGGCAGGACAAAGCAAGCTTTCTAAAATTGCCTTAAAAAATTTTTTTTTAATGTTTATTTATTTTGGAAGGAGAGACAGAGTGGGCGGGGCAGGGGAGACAGAATTTAAAGCAGGCTCCAGGCTCCGAGCTGTCAGCACAGAGCCCAACGTAGGGCTCCAACCCACGAGCCGTGAGATCGTGAGCTGAGCCGAAGTCCCACGCTTAACTCACTGAGCCACCCAGGCGCCCCTAAAATTGCCTTTTTTTTTGACAGTAAGTGTGGGATTGGAATTTGTCTTCTGTGGAGGGCTTTTCTATTATTATACATAAAAATAAATGGCCCCCTAGCTTTACTTATATTGCTAGTTTATTATAAAGGACCTACCAACTCAGGGGGCACCTGGGTGGCTCGGTGGGTTGAGCGTCTGACTCTCGATATCGGCTCAGGTCCTAACGTCACAGTTGGTGGGATTGAGCCCAGCGTCAGGCTCTGTGCTGACAGTGCAGAGCCTGCTTGGGATTCTCTCTCTCCCTCTCTCTCCCTGCCCCTCCCCCACTCTCTCTCTCTCTCACTCTCTCTCCAAATAAATAAACTTTAAGGGGAAAAAAAAAAAAAAAAAAAGAAAGGACCTAACTCAGGAATTGTCAAATGGAAGAAAAATGGGGAAGAGATATTTCAGTGCAGGGGGTGGGGGGTGGTCTGTACAGATGTCATGTGTCCTCTCTGAGACAGCCACATTCCGATGAGTCCTTCAACCCAGAAGTACTCTATGTTTTTATCTTATTTGTATTTGTATTTTTAAGTAATCTCTATACCCAATGTGGGCTCCAACTTGAGACCCAAGATTGAGTCATATGCTCTCCCAACTGAGCCAGCCAGGCACCCCCACCCAGAAGCTCTTTAAAGGATACTTTATTTTCCTTTTATCTTTTTTTTTATTTTTCTTTTTTTCTTAAATTTATTTCTTTATTTGAGAGAGACAGAGACAGTGTGAGTGGGGGAGGGGCAGAGAGCGAGGGAGAGCGAGAATCCCAAGCAGGCTCTGCACAGAGCCTGATGCGAGCTTGAACTCACAAAACTGTGCGATCATGACCTGAGCTGAAACCAAAAGTGGGACGCTTAACCGACAGAGCCACCCCGGTGCCCCTCTTTTTCTCTTTATTTAAATCAAGGTTTCATCACTTAAGCACGATTGATTAAATTGTCCATCATTGCTGATTGAACACAATCTCTGGTCCCTCTTGCCTCCCTGGAGGTCACAGGGTTAGGGCTGTGCTGAAAGTTCTGGCCTTCTGATCACCTGGCTGCTTTCTGGGTGAGCAGCTGCCATCCTGAAGTGATCTAGGGGACCCCACTTTGAGTCATCTTAGCATACAGGGCACTCTTCTTCTCCCTCAGGAATTGCCAAGGATTTTAGGAGCTCTGTGCCAGGAACTGGGGACAAAGACCAAATATATACATATCTATATTTTATTAGACCAAACAAGAAGGGTAGGAAAATTCTGTTAAACTCATTTATCTGCATAAAAGTAGGTAGATACCTCTTCCTGGCCCAGTTCTAGACCTATCTAATACGACTTCTATTGACTTTCTATCTAATGGAAAGAAGAGAAAGCCAAAGTAAGACCCCACAGTGGAGACATACCTCTTACTCACAGTGGGTTCCAAGGGCCAAAGCATCCGCCCAGGGCTCCCCGGGGACAGAATTCTACACAGACCGTTCAGAAGTTTCTCCAGCTCAAGCTGACACCTAGATCTGTTGTCAGAATTCTGTATTTAACAATCTATCTTTGACAAGACCTACATTAAGAATGCATTTGGCATCTTGAATTTGTTCACTCATGCTATAAATAACTGAAACGCAATTTCACCAAACCCTGCTCAATCACATTAGGAGTGATTTTCTGGTGTTTTCTATTTTATTACATCACTCATAATGCTATTCCCTTTCTTTATAAAGATGCTAGGTGGACTATTTAATTTGAAGAAGGATTAAGAGTTTATTTTGTGTGGTTTGGACAGCACTTTCTTATATTCATAGGAAAGTGGAGAAATCCATAGCTGTTTCTATAATCAGAATCAGGGAACTTTGCTCTGAGTTTTTAAGTTCCTTTTCTCTGTGATGTACAAAGTGATAATCCTCCTTGGTGAAATCTGCAAGCATTTTCCTGTTTTTTTTTCTTTTGAGAGAGAGAGGGTGCAAGTGAGCAAGAGGCAGAGAGAGAGAGAGAGAGAGACAGAGAGAGAGAGAAGTGGGGCTTGTGTTCTCCTGAAGTGGGGCTCAAACTCACGAACTAAGATCATGACCTGAGTCGAAGTCAGATGCTTAACTGACTGAGCCACCCAGACATCCTCCTTCTCTTTTAATGATTATTTTCCAAGATGTAAGTAATCTTTCAGCGCTCTGACGCGGGGATACAGAAGACAGGACTGATCAAGGAACAGTGGGAAGTATTCGGAACAATCTTGTGACCTCCCTTTAGGGGAAAAGACCACAAGAAGGAAAAACAAAGGATCATGGAGAGTCCTGTTTGCACCCCAAGACTTTACTCCTTTTGTTCTGTACCACGAGCCCTCTGGCCAATCCTGTATTAAGTGTTCTTTCCAATCACAGCTATCGCTTTACCTGGTGACAATGGATCTCCCCATTTATTCTGATCCATGGCTTTGGTATATACCCTGACCCCGACCATGCAAAATATGATCTTCCTCTAACCAAAATCCAGAGGTAAAAAAAATCTGCCCTACCTTATGCCATGATAAAGCATAGAGCTTTAGTAATTAGGAGAATGTAGCATTGGCCTAGGGACAGACTCATAGAGCTAGCTGGGGAAGAACAGAGAAACCAGGATCAGACCTTGCATGGATGGACCCTGGATTTCTGAGAGGTAACAGTTCTACACAATGAAGAAAGGATGGGGTTTTCAACAGAATGTGCTGAGGGTTGTGGCTATTCATAGGATTTTATATACAGTTATGAAACCATTTGACATAAGTTAGAGTTTAAGACCCACAGTGGAGAAGTTCTAGCACACCAGGCTCTATCCAAAATGTTCAAACACCCTTATTGGTAATGGCCAGAACCTAGAAATAATTCAAATGACCATTGCAGTTGCTATGGTCTGAATGTCTGTGCCCTCCAAAATGTGTATGGTGAAATCCTACCCTTAAATGTGATGGTATTAGGACATGGGGCCTTGGGAGGTGATTAGGCCATGGGGTGGAGCCCTCAGAAATGGAATCAGTGCTCTTAACAGATAGATGTCACAGAGCTCCCTAGCCCTTCTACCCTGACCCAGAAGAGGACCCTCATTTGACCATGCTGCCATCCTGATCTGTAACTTCCAGTAGTCTCCAGAGCTGTGAGCAATACATTTCTGTTGACCATAAACTGCCCAGTCCGTGGTGTTTTGTTACAGCAGGACGTGTCGTGAATGACTCGACAGGAGCATGGCGACTGTTGACGGAAGCACAAAAATAACACCGAGGAAAGGAAACAGATCACACAAAGCATAGTAAACGTGCTACGCTTCCATTACAGGAAACTCAAAACCAAACGGACCCAATTCGAAAGCGGGCAAAGGATCCGGATAGATAGCTCTCTAAAAGAAGGAAAACAGATGGCCAATAGGCATGTGGTCATCAGGGAGGTGCACGTCGACACCGCAACGTAAAAGGCAGATAATGCCAGTACTGGTGGGGACATAAAGAGAAATCATCGCCCACTGCCGATGGGAATGTAAAATGGCCCAGCCACCTTGGAAAACTGTCTAGTAGTTTCTTAAGGTATAATCCAGCAATTCCACTCCTAGGGATCTGAGCAAAAGAAATGAAACCATATACCCACACAAACACTTGTACACAAACGTTCGTAATAGCATTATTTATAACAGCTCAAAAGTGGAAACAACCCAAGTGTCCATCAACTGGGAGACAGATTTTTTCAGTGTGGCATATCCACACGATGGTAGGTTATTCCGCAAGAAAAAGAAATAACGCACTGGGGTGCCTGGGTGGCTCAGCTGGTTAAGCGTCTGACTTGTGATTTGGGCTCAGGTCATGATCTCATGGTTCATGAATTCGAGCCCCTGACGGTGTAGAGCCTGCTTGGGATTCTCTGTCTCTCCCTCTCTCTCTATCCCTCCCCTGCTCTCGTTGGAGGGCACTTTATCTCCCAAAATAAATAAACTTAAAGAAAAAAGTCCTGCCCCATGCTACAATATGGATGAATCTTGAGAACATCATGCTCAAGTAAGAAACCAGTCACAAAGGGCTAAGGACCATATGTTGTATGATTCCATTTATACGAAACGTCCAGAACAGAAGGTATCTATAGAGACAGTCAGCACATTAGCAGTTGCCTAGGGTTGGAGAAAGAGAAGGGAGGTGGGAAAGGGAAATAGGGGATAACTGCTAATGGGTGTGGTTTCTTTTCGGGATAAGGAAAATGTTCTAAAATTGAGTAGGAAGAAGGTTGCACAACCGCTTGAGTATATTAAAAAAACACAGAAATGGCACCCTCGTAATAGCTACCCCCGCCACCACTAACTACTCAGTGCCATTGGGCCAGCTCCTCAGCCTCCGGCCTCTACACCCGGCTTTCCACTCACCATGTTAAAATTAACACCCTTCCTAAAAATGACAGCGTCCTTCGGGTCCCTCTGCGCGGGCACCTGCCTCTCCCCTCCGACCCCTGGGTTTCCCACCTGCCTCTCACAGCCACCCGCTGGCCTCTCTGCATGGTTCAGTATGCTCTTAGAAGAATGCTTCGAAGGGATGGTTATGACATTTCACGTTTTCCAGAACTTCCTTTCCTTCACGCGCTGCCCTGGTAGAATTGTCCTTCGCAACAAACGTTCTGATATCTGTGGCAAAAGCATACAGGTTTACTTCCCAGCCAAGGCCAGAAGGGGGCGTCCTTAGTTGGGATGGGAAGAAGCTAGGATGTCACAGGGGAAACAAGGGCTGGGGGAGGGGCTTAAAGAAGTGAGGGGGGAGGGTTCACAGGGGATACAGGAAGTGGGGGGAAACCACAAGCCCCCGGCCTGCCGTGATTACCCCAAGAGTGACCCTCCCATTCCTGGGCACACAGTTGATTTGGAAAGGCTTCAACGTGACCCCCTCCCTACCAAGACTCAGGGCTCCAGCTCCCCTCCAAAGGCACTTTTAAAAAACTACCGGGGCGCAGCACGGCGGGTGGTAGGAAAGGGCTCTCTTCCCTGGGAAAACGTTTCTGAGGCCTCAGTAAGCATCCTGGGGCCTGTTGGCCACTGTGCCCTCCCCCGGAGCCCTCTGGGCAGCCCCGTGAGCCTGGTCCGAGGGAAGGCGAAAGCATCTCTTTCTCCTCCACTCCCTTCAGAGGTCTCCACCTGGGGCCCCCCCATGCCCACACATCTGGGATACTCAGTCCCCTCGGCTAAACTGAGGACCTCTCCCCTTCCTTCCGCTAAACACACCGGCTTCTCCCGGGCGGCCACGCCAACAAACACACATCCACACGCTTAAGACACTCACACAGACACGCACTGTCCCTCCAAGGCCTGTAGATGAGCAGGTGGCCGCCAGAGGACAGAAGACGCCTCTTCCGGAGTGGAGGCATCCTGTCCCGAGGCTGGGCTTTCAGCTGCCTTGATCTTGCATGCGGCTGGAGAACTGTGCAAAGGACAGAATGAGCGGGGATGCCGGCCAGGCTGGGGAAGGGCAGGAGGGGGGGCTCCAAGTCAGCTCAGAATCAAGAAGACGCCCCCCTCTTATCTTTTCCTTTCTTGGGCGTAGACTACAAAGGTTCTCGGCCTTTTGCCGAGGTCGGTGGGGGCGCCAGTGTAGACAGAGGAACGGTCATCAAGCAGACGCAGACGGGCCCCAAACCTCCCACCTCCCTGGGAACCCTGCCTCGGCCTGCTTGAAAGCCTGCCAATCTGGGAGTATAGAGGCTTATGCCTTTTTCCATCATAGGTACTTTTATTTTATTTTATTTTATTTTAACGTTTATTTTTGACAGAGAGAGACAGAGAGCGGGGGCGGGGGGCGGGCAGAGAGAGAAGGAGACGCAGAATCCGAAGCAGGCTCCAGGCTCCGAGCTGTCAGCACAGGGCCTGAGGCGGGGCTCGAACCCACCAACCGTGAGATCAGGACCTGAGCCAAAATCGGATGCTCAACCGACTGAGCCACCCAGATGCCCCATCATCATAGGTACTTTTTAAAAAAATACTTGTTTGGGCACCTGGGTGGCTCAGTCAGTTAAGCTCCTGACTTCTGCTGAGGTCATCTCACCGTGTGTGAGTTCGAGCCCCGCATCTGGCTGTCTGCTGTCCGCAAAGAGCCTGCTTCAGATCCTCTGTTCCCCTCTCTCTCCACCCTCCCCTGCTTGTGCTCCCTCTTTCTCTCTCTCTCTGTCTCAGAAATAAATAAAACATTTTTCAAAAACTAAAAAAATACTTGTTTACTTCCAGTTGTGTCATTTTTAATTATACCAGTAACTTTGCATCTGTGTGTTTTCTTTGTTGGAAATCGAAGTTCAAATCCTCTTTGGTATCTCTCTAAACCCCTGTGCCCTCAAGTCCTGCTCAGTATAACCACTTCTGGGGTGTCTCTCTCCAGGCCCCTCCTTACACTTTATATTCATATACATATACCCCTTAATACATAGGAGTTTTGTTGTCTTTGTTTTAAGTTTATCTGAGAGAGAGAGAAGGCGCTAGCAGGGAGAGTGGGGAGAGACAGAATCCCAAGCGGGGCTCGATCTCACGAACCTAAGATCATGACCTGAGCCGAAACCAAGAGTCGGAGGCTTAACTGCTTAACTGACTGAACCACCCAGGCGCCCCAGGAGGTATTTTTTCATTAAAAAAAAAAAAAAAAAAATGTCCACGTGACTATATTCGTCTACTTTTGCTTGTTCAGCAGTGTTTTAGAATCTATTCAGATACATAGGTATGTGGATTCCTGGTTAGCCGGCGTATGTCCTGTTTTTATCACATGCACGGACCATCTCTGGTTTTGCGTCTCCCCTGTGGATGGACATGTAGGATGTTCCCAGAGTTCCTGTTACAAACAATGCAGCGGTAAGGTTGGCACTAGCCCCGTGCCCAGCCGGAGGGGCTTAAGGCAGCGGGGGGCTAGAGTGGGGAGGACTCTACCAAGGCCTTTGGTCAGAACTCCTAGTGAATAATGATAATTAGAAGCAGACAAGCTTTTGGTCTGATAGCTCCTTTTAAATTCTGCCCAACACACCCCTTATTATTGCCTGAAGGGATAGACTGCTCCCTCCCTCTGTCTTCCTGGCAGGAATGACATTTCTTCCTGGTAGAATGACATTTCGATTTTCACGAGTGCGGCCGAATATCTACTCCAAACTCCATTCCAAGGCGGGTTTTTTTCCATCAGCCTTTAAGACACCTTTACTTTTGATTTTCTTCTCTTGCCTGGCCCCCCTCAGCCTCCTGGGAACTTTCTCTCCCTCTACCTGGCCCTGGGACGGGGCTGAGCCCAGCTCTCTGATTTCATCCAGTGGCTCCGGTACATGCTGGTGAATCCAGCCCATATCAGACCCCCATGTCCACAGCCTGGACCCCTCTCCCTGTGAATCCTGGATGGGCTCAGGGTATCTCTGCTTACAAACAAAACGTTCCCAAATTGAACTCGGCCTCCCCCCGCCCCTCCCCACCACAGCCCTACCTTCTTTTACTGCTGCTTCCTCATCTCAGGTAGGGGCAGGGGCAACTCAGCCACCTTCACCCTTGGCCCACTGTCTTCAAAGCCCTGTCCCCACTGTCCCGACTGGTCTGTGATGTGTGTTCCTCTTACTTACAGTTTTAAAAACAAGTCCACAATTCTCCACCCGAAAGGACCGTCTTCTAACCCAGGCCACCTCCTCTCCTTGGTCGCTCAGCCACACAATCTCCTGGCCAGCTTCCCACCCTGGACTTGCCTAGGAACTTCATCCATTGTCCCCCCCCCACCCCGGCCCCAGAGCTTCCTTCCACACCACACATCTGACCACACCACTCAACCCTCTCCATTCGAGCATGGAGGCCTCCTGACCCTCTTCCACTCTCCTGCCCAGTGCTGTCCACTCCCCTCTCCCCCAGCTCTAAGCTGCACACTAGGTAACCAGAGAGGCTCCCCCAAGTTATGACTTCTCCAGGAACCTTCCTCCCCTCAGCCTGCAACACCCTGCAGACCTTCCTCGTTGGCAACTCCTCAGCCTTCCTGCCCCCACTTAAATACAGCGTCCCCTAGGGCCCTCCCAGCGCCAGCCCCACCCCACCAGTGACGGAGATTAAATTCTGAATGCTGGGTCATTGAGGGCTATTGGAGGCTGATCTGGGTTGGCCGGGGACCGTTGGAGATTGGTTGGAGGCCTTTGGAGGCTGGCAGGGGACCGTTGGGGATTGACCAGATTCACTTGGGGGCTGACTGAGTGCCATTGGAGACTGGCTGGAGGCCTTTAAGGGCTGACTGGGCGCCTTTGGAGGCTGACCCAGAACCCTTGGGGATGGGCTGGCTTTACTTGGGGGCTGACTGGGTGTCCTTGGGGATTGGCTGGGTGCCCTCGTGAACTGAGTGGGGGCCTTTGGGGATCGGCCGGCTATTGTAGACAGTTGCTGAGAGCACTGAGGGAGGGAGGCCTGCGCTCAGTGCGGGTGGCCCGAGACAAACAGGGCTGGAAGGTGGGGCCCAAAGGGTAGGCGCCAGGGGGGCCCGCTGGTGCCCTGGACCTGGAGTGAGGAGGAATCCGACAGGAGCCCCCAGTCGCCGAGGCCCTGGCAGATGAGGGAGCACCGTGGTGCCCTGGAGCAGCCCCCCGGTCTCGGCGCCCCTGTGGTCTGCAGGGCGAGGGCGCCCCCGGGGCAAGGAGCAGGTGTGGTGGCGCGGAGGCCGAGCCCCCTAGCATGGGGGGGGATGGGGGGAGGGGATGGGGGAGGGGCGATGTCCGGTCGCTGTAAGTCCAGGGCCGCCCCTGCCGGGAGCCCCGAGAAGCCGCGCGCGCGGTGCCGCGAGGGATAGGGGACTGCACTCAGTCCCCCATATTCCTGTGCGCCCTTCCCGACCTGTTTGAGCACAGACTCCAGTGTTAGAGGCTGTGGGGGACTGGGGCAGGGAACTTCTCTGACTTCAGCTTCTGACAGCTCTGCTTTCTGAAACCCTCCCCCCAGGGCAGCTGCGCCCCGGTGGCCTTTGTCACCCTGCTTGCTTCCTGAGGTCAGGGCCCCCGATCACCTGTGCCGCCCAATCTCAGGAACTTCCCTAGTTTTTTATCTTATGGTTAGTTGCCTCTTGTCTCCTCTCATCCCTCCACGGGGTCACCGCGGCCCCTGCATGTGCTCATGCCTTCCTGTACCCAGACTTGGGGAACCTTCACATCTTGAGACTGGGCTTGGACAGGGGACTTGCTTTGGCCAATAAGACAATAGCAAAGGTGAAGCAAAAGGAAACTCAGAACTTGCCTGCTCCTCCTGAAAACCTGCCTCCCTCCATTTGAGCAAACCCCGACTCTTCTGATACACGGCATGGTGCCCATAAAGACCCGGCTGAGAGAGAAGCCGTCGGGAATGATCCAGCTCCCAGCCCTCCTGCCACCTGACCCCAGACATGTGAGGAAGCCCAGCCCAGGTCTGCTGAGCCTGGCCCGGACCAGAGGAAGCACCCGGCGGAATCTCGACTTCAAGTGTTACTGAGTTGAGGTACAGTGCCCTGTAGCAACAGACGGCTTGTATACTATTCAAACTATTTCTTCTCCCCACTCTTCCCTCTTCCACCTCTCTGTCCGGACCCTGTCACAGCACCTCCACACGAGAGTTTCTAAAAAAGCGCTTCCCCAATTATTATTATTTTTTTACATGGAGCCCCCCTGTGTCAGAATGGCCTGGAGAACCTCTTGGAAATATGGAGTCCCGGGAATTGCCAGGAATCTCTGGGAGTGCAGGATGAGAATCTTCAAGTTGACAAGTTCCTCTGTGCCTTAAGACATGGTTGGTTTTTTTTAATTTTTGTTTTAGTTTTTAAAAAAGTTTATCATAAGACATGTTAAATTTTTTTTTTAATATTTACTTACTACTGAGAGAGCGCAAGCCAGAGAGGGGCAGAGGGGGTGGGGGAGAGAAATCCCAGGCCGGCTCTGCGCTGACGGTGCTGGGTTTGAACTCGCAAACTGGGAGATCGTGACCTGAGCCAAAATCAAGAGTCAGACGTTTAATGGACCGAGCCACCCAGGCGCCCCTCGCGAGACATGTTTGGACAGGTCCCCTTCCTCATCCACAGTCGCTGCAGGGGTCCGATTGCCCCATCCAGATGTTGACCGCAGAAGATGACCCTGGAGAGTCTGGAAGACGTCAGCAGTACAGCGTGCGACCCTGAGAGCTGGGGGCGCCCAGCTTCCCCTTCTCCTCTCCGTGGCTCCATGCTCTGCTCTGGCCACTCGCAGGGCTGACTCACCGGGCCAGCCTTCTCTCAGGCTGATCTCTCAGCCCAGGCACTTCTGAAGACTGAAAATGAAGCGGGAGGAGGAATCAGGGCGAGGTCTCGGAAAATGGTCCTCCCATTCGATTGACTTCGCGTTCAGGAGTTCACTCAGGACGTCAGGTTTACAATAATTCTCTCTCTGCGGTGCTCCTGAGCTTGCTTTTCTAAGAAAAGGGGCCCCGGATCCGGGCCCTAAAGAGAAGAGAGTCAACCTTCTCTCCACCCTCTGCTTTACCATCTCACTCCTCCAGAAGGTGAGACCCGAGGAGAGCGCTTAGCCCAGGCCCACCACCACGTCTTTTCCCTCCTGCGGGCTCTTCCCGGACTGGCTGAGGGCGAGTGCTCAGAAGGTCTCGCCGGCTGCCCAGCCAAGTGCTCGCTCACGGGCTACCCGCTTGTGGCTGGAACACTGAAGACCGAGGGCTGACCTCAGTGACTTAGAACAAAGGGATCGTGTGAGCCGTGAAAACCCTGAGGTGTCCTGATCCCCAGCACGCAGCTCCTGTTCTCCACGTCGAGGCTTAGACCAGACTTGGCCGCTTTTACCAAGAGCTTTTACCAAGAGTCAGTCTTGTCTGACAAAGACCTTGACAGACGCGGTTGGATTTAGCCCTTCACCAGTGGATTTAGCCACCACGGAGGCGGGACAGGTGAGTTTCCAAAGCCCACGCCGTGGAAACAGACAAATGCACGAACGTCAACAAAGATGATAGAATTATGAAGGCCCGGTTGTGACGGTAGCCGGGACAGGGACGACCCTTAAATCCTCCATAGGTGGCCCGAGGTTCGATGCCTTTATCCTACCACTGCCTGTTTCTGGACGAAAGAAGCAGCCTTAGCTGTTTGTCGGCCACTGGGTCCTTTTTCCTTCAAATATTAAGTGTCCCCCCAAAGCTACTTTTCCCACCAAACTCCTTCTTGCTGTTCTTTTTCCCCAGCAGTGATTTGGACTTGGGATTTACACTTGAGATCCAGCATCCGTAGACAGACGCCCTTCTTTTTTTTAGACAATAACCAAGCTCAGAGAAGGGACGACCCAAAGAGGAATTTGGGGAGGTGACATCTGAACTCTAAGAATGTTGTTACTCTTTCTTGAGAAGGAAGGAAACAGTCGCCGGATGCCTGCCACGTGCTGTACCATCTGTGGCTGGTCATGTCACAAAGGCGTCCTTTGTCCTTGAACGGCCTCAGGTACACATTGCCATCCTTGCACGTGTGAGAACATGGGCAGAAAAGGCATTCCTTTCCTTGTAGGAGATGATGGCCAGTAAGTGCCAGTGGGGTTACAGGTACTTTAACTAAATTGCCTCCAACTAGTTGTCATGACTCCTGCTGGAAGACCGCCGGATTCCATTCCAGCTTTAGCTGTCGTGCTCCGGTGGACCGAGGTAAACAAAAGATAACGGCTACAAAAAATGGAAAACTCATCCAGTGGCTTAATTCTTGTAGGGGTCAACTCCCTTCCAGGATCCACTTTCCGCTTACTTTTTTTTTTTTTTTTTTTAGTATCTTACAGCAACAGTTTTTGACATTTCCCCCGCAGAGATTTTAGTAGTCATTCGTGCGAGATCGTCTGATAGAAGCAGCTTGGCCATTCCAAAAGCGGGTCCAGCAAAGTTCTGTGAAATATGGGTCGAGTTTCATGACTGACCCTTAAACTACAGATGGCACTTGCACAGGAATGTTGCCCTTTAGGTGCCACGTTTAGGGGGGTGCCTGGGGGGGCTCAGTCAGTTAAGCGTCCGACTTCTGCTCAGGTCATGATCTCACAGTTCGTGGGTTCGAGCCCCGCGTCGGGCTCTGTGCTGATGGCTCAGAGCCTGGAGCCTGCTTTGGATTCTGTGTCTCCCTCTCTGTTTCTCTGACCCTTCTCTCTCTCAAAAATAAATGAACATTTAAAGAAACAAATAAATGATTAAAAAAAACAAACGCAAAACATGTTTAGGACTCCTCACTGGAAATAGCTTTTGGAACCAGATTAGAAGTCATAGAACCTGGTCTTGCTCATAAGAGTCAATTTCTATTTTCCATCCCAAGTGGTAATATGCAGTTTAACTGCCCTTTTATTTGCCTCATCGATTCCAAACTTCTTTCAGTTTTTATGAGAAATTTAGTTCATTCTCTTATAAGGATTTCTCACCTTGGAAAATATTTCAAAGACCCTTGAGCTAAGGACTTTGAGAGGGGGGCACCCCAGAGGAGTTCCAGAGTGGTAATAAGCTGTCACCTCCCAAGTGGAGCGGCTAAGCTGCTGTCTGAGGGGATTCTTTAGAAGGCAAGAACAAGAACTCAATTAGATTTATCTGGGTTGTTCCACAAAAGCAGACCTCAATCTGGGATGTGT
The DNA here is from genome assembly GCF_018350215.1 of Panthera leo. Lineage (NCBI taxonomy): Eukaryota > Metazoa > Chordata > Mammalia > Carnivora > Felidae > Panthera > Panthera leo. The sequence goes on from NC_056687.1 coordinate 150,971,360, forward strand.
ATAATACGCACCAGGTTCTTTGTGCAGAGTTAAACTGGATATTCTTTACTTCACTGAAAATTTTCAGTCTCATATTTAAGGTGCTGGTCTCCTGAACAATGGTAGATGGCATTTTAACAGGTGGTTGGGGTCTGTGCTTTGGTAAGTAATGTACTAGCGTGGGTCCTGGAAGGTTCGAACGAAATGAAATCGTCTAAGACAAAAGACAAGAAAAAGCAACCCAAGATAGGGTCATTCTGGGCCTGCTCAGACTGGGATGGCAACCGGGATGGGCCAGTATGTCCTTCTCAGCCTCAAGAAGGTGTGGTGAGAAAGATGCCCGTTCCCAACCACGCCTTCTCATTGTGAATGTCCCACTCATCTGAGTTGGAGGAAGTCCTCTGGTGATACTGAGCCCCTCGGATTGCCCATCACTGGCAGGATACGAGGGGTTCCAAGCAATTCCTTGTGAATCTGTCACAAAAGGGACGCCTTCCCCCCGGCCTTTGACCTGTCTCTTGGTGGATCCCTTGTGAAGGTGAGAGCCCGAGTGACAGGTGAGAAGCCACGTTTTAAGCACCGGGTGTCACATTCTGGTCCTGAGCACCAGATCTCAGATGGTGGGAAAGGCACAGATCCTCACCAGGGTTTGCAAGAGTACTAGCGAGGAACCGTCACATGCGGAGTTCCTCTGCCCTCCTGTGGTTAACAGGATGACTGATAGTGACCTGTCAGGTGCCCTGCTTAGGTTTGTGGATTTAGATGAACTAAAGCCATAAATTCCTCCACTTTCCCAATTTAGATGGTAGTCTCTATTACAGGCATGGGTAAGGTGAAAGATACAAATTCTTTGAAAAAAGCAAATGGAAGGTTTTTCTCAAGTACTGTATCTTTAATTCATAAACCAACCATTTTACAGGAAAAAAAGAAGTGGTATAGATCTCTCTCTTTCTCTCTCTCTCTCTCTGCTTTTTAGTGCCTTCACATGATAAATGCCTTTCTATTTGTCTTCTTTCCAAATTGCAGGGTAAATTCCTGGAGGGTAGGGAATGTTACTAGCTCTTTGTCAGATCCCATGTTCCTAGCTCAAGGAAGAGCACATTGTTTTCAGCAAATATCGTTGAGTAGCAAAATTACAAGGGGTAAGAGTTTACAGTATTTTTCTCTTTGTTTTTGCAGCACTGGCAGGCAGTGGCTTTTTTATTTGATCACCTTATGCATAGATTATTGCCGGTAGAGGGGATGGTATGCTACCAGGACCCATTTCCTTTAAAAAATACATATTTTTTAACATTTATTTATTACTGAGAGACAGAGAGACACAGAGCATGAGCAGGGAAGGGGCAGAGAGAGGGGGAGACACAGAATCCGACAGACACAGAGACACAGAGCCTGACACGGGGCTTGAACCCACAAACTGCGAGATCATGACCTGAGCCGAAGTCGGACGCTTAACCGACTGAGCCACCCAGGCGCCCCTACCAAGACCCATTTCTCGTGGCATGGCGAAATGCTCAAAGCAGTGAGCCTTGCCGCCTCTCCCTGGATATTGAAATCAAAACAGGTCAGCAGTTGCTCTCCACCTAAGGTGAAAGGCAAAGAAACAACCATGAATCAGATTAACAAAAGTCAGTGCTTTGTATGGTGGGCGATGATACTCTGAACCCCGAACTCTCTTTTGTCGCTACTAACCCTGTGAGTTCAGAAAATGTCCCTGTCATGTGGTCCACGAGCCGCAAGGATTTTCACGATAGCTGTGTTTGTAAAAGGAGAAATTTTGTAAAATGTGAAAAATAGGAAAATAAACAAACTACGTGGTGGCCACGTAACAGTTCATTACATAACTGACCTATGCAATAGGTACAAACGCTAAAATATCACGGAGAAGTGCTTACCGTCAATTCTGTAGGAAAGACCGTTGGCTCTTGTGGTGTATAATTGCCTAACCGCATCGCCTGCGAAGTTCATTGCTATGATGCAAAGGAGCGGTGATAGCGGGCATCCGTTTCTTTCTGACCGTGGTGAAAATGCCTCGAGGATTTTCCATCACAGCAGCTATCGTGGAAGAACCAACTTTCCCAAAGTGAAGCCGCTTTTTCATTTCTTCTGCTCACAAACACTCAAGTGTCGACAGAGCTTGACAGGAATGACTTCCCCTTGGCTCCACACGGCATCCGCAGAGATGGCTCAAGCTGAGACCGGACCATCCACTTCCAGTCCGGATCACCCCCATGCCTGGAAAGCGAATGCAGGCCGTGGGCTAGCAGCGGCGGGTCGCGGGTCTGGGAGCAGGGGGCCTTGCTTCTTCTCCAAGAGGGCTTCTGCACTGGATGCTGGCTGTGTTCCCAGAACAAGTGTCCCAAGAGACCCAGGCCGAAGGGGGTGGGCACTCTTATGCTCGATCCTTGGAAACCACCCAGCATCGTTTCCACTGTTGCTTATTAGTGGAGGGAGTCGCAAAGTTCCACGCAGGTTAAAGGAGGACACAGATTCCACCCATGAGATGGTGGCAAGGTTGTATTATATAATGAGTGGGGATGAGAGACATTCTTCTATTCTAAATTGTTTTTAGTGTTTCTTTTTGAGAGAGAGAGAGACAGAGCATGAGGGGGGTGTGCAGAGAAAGAGATAAGGAGACACAGAATCCGAAGCAGGCTTCAGGCTCTGAGCTGTCAGCACAGAGCCCAATGTGGGGCTCGAACTCACCAGCTGTGAGATCCTGACTTGAGCCGAATGAAGTCAGACGCTTGACAGACTGAGCCACCCAGGTGCCCCGACATTCTCTAGTCTAAAGCTGACATGTTAACCTCTCTTATTAACAAATTCATTGAAACACTTTATCTTCGAAATGCCCCCTCTGCTCTTTGTATATATTTTATTGAATGCTTTTTTTCCCCCCTCTTTTTGGTTTTTACCGCAGAAATTGGATGCTTTCTTCGTTTCAATAATGTTTACCACCAAGGAATGCATCTCTAAGGATGTTACTAAATAATGCCAAACTGTACCAATTTATACGCCCACCAGAGAGTGTGAGAGCTCCTGTTCCAAGCCCTGTTACCATAATCTGATTTTACCAGATTTCTTTCTTGTTGATGGTGGGTTTGTAATGGAGAAGAACACGTGGATCTTACTTTACTCTCGCCTTCCTTCACGCCATCTTTCCAATGAGTGAGAATGTTATCTCCTTTAAAGTCTGCCCCTCCAGATGCATAGCTCATAACTGTTTGACTTGGTTATACAGAAATATCTGGCTGAGTATATGGAGACCAGAGGTAGAATGTGCCTCTATTAGCAAAACTCTGGATCCTTCCATTTCTGCTTTAGTGGCTGGCTGGAATTAGCTGGAGTTCTTGTCTCTCTCATGACTTTGCTCCAAGCAGTCAAAAAATGGTCAACATAGGCCATCATTCTGGATCTTTCCTACCATTTCGCTAATGCTACATAATCGATCAAATTGTAGTCCACCCTCCAAAATAACGCAGGTAATAAAACCTGACCAAACATTCTACCACCAGGTAATCTGAGGTACCAGTTTCTCAGTCTATGCCCAGCTACAAAAATCAGGGGACCTGTTACTACGGAAGAAGGAAGGATGGACATTGGTGGACCACGAGCACTCTTGGCCACAGCCTCCTTCTGGCATCACTTTTGCCCCCCTTCTTAACTTTTTGTTTTCTGGAAAAGTCTTTAGATTATCCCAGTTCTTGGATAACAGAGCTGGGTGGACCATTCATTTTTCTCATTCGACCGTCTCCTGTCACCATTGATGGGAACACTCGGGTATTCTTGTCTCCTTGGCTGCTTTCAAGAACACTTTCGTTTTTGGTGTTTCCATGATTCCTCAACAACGTAAAGGATACGTTTTTAAAAATTGATCCTACTTGGTACACAGTGGGATTCCTGAATTTGTGGATGCATGAGAATTTCAGAAAGTTCTCAGCCTTTTCTTTTTGACACCGACTTTCCTCATTCTCTCTCTCCTCTCCTGCAATTCCCAACTAGATGTTTGACGTTTTCATTTTACCTTCTGTGTATCTTCTCTTTCTGATTTTCTGTCCCTCTGTTCTCCTTGTAATTTCTTCCTATGTTTTTCTAGTTCACCAGACTCTTCTCCAACAGTGTCTTATTGTCAAATCTGCTCTGTTTCCTTTAAATTGTGATGATCATATTTCTTCATTTCTAAGTTGCAAATGCAGAGTAGTCATAGACATTGTTTTGAAAACCAATTTACTTAACAGAATCATATCCATATGAAATGATATACACTAATACAAAAACAAAAACAAAAGTCCTCTATCAGGGATTTTGAAATAAACGTCAAACCAGCCCTTCATTCCTTCAGGCTTACAAGCCTGTGAGGCCCCGGGCACGGTCCTATGTATGGCCATGATGGTCTGGAGAACTACTTTCCCAGGCTCAAGGCCGTGCCTTTCTCTTGCAAAGCATAAATTGAAGATACCTTTGGGTTAGGATAGGGCATTGGGTAGAAGGGAAAACAGAGGTCAATGGCTGAGTAGGTGGTGGGGGGCCTTTTGGTGGGGACATGATCATGGGCACTTCTTGGCAATGTGGGGTGTGCCTTGTGCCAGTGTGAGCTGAGCCAGCCACCATGGAGAGGGAAAGTGCTCCTTGGGCCATTGTCTTTCATTAAGGGTACAGCGGGGGACAGAACTGGGGTACATGTCTATGCAGTTAGAGATTTTTTCCTGGTCCCCAACTCATTTCCAGATATATCTAAAGGAGAAGGGAGAAAAAATGTAGGTGAATTTTCCAGGGGGCAGACAGGAGATCTACACCTTTCACATAGCAAGGGCTCCAAGAGACTCGATGGCCTCTGGTAAAGGCCCCCAGCCTCCCATGAGAGTAAACCTCTCTCAGCTCCACTTGGTGAAGCTGCGTGGAGACTCCTTCCAGAGGGGTTTCTTCGCGCTCTTTTTTTATTCCCCCCCACGATTCTCTCCATTTGTTTCTCTTTTCTATAGCCTAATGCCTAGGTTTCTTGTTTTAGGCAAAACTTCTCCGTGTTCCCATCACTTCTGTCCCCATAGAAAACGGTTTACTTGTTAACTAATGACTCGCCTCCCCGATCAAAATATATGCCACGAGGTCGCAAGCTTTGATTTCATTCACTACTCTATCCCCAGTGCTTAGCATAATGTCTGGTCGAGAGTAAGTCCTTAATAAATATTTGTTGAATGTTGAATTCTGATTTTACTTGAGATGCTTGGCAGAGATAAAACTGATTAATTCTTGGGTTATTCCTAAGTGAAGCCTGCTGCACTTAGCACCAGAAGTACGACAGGCTCTGCTCTACTCAAGGAGTACAATGTGTGGCTTGGAGGTTTGGCGCAGGTGTTTCATGGATGGAATTTAGTAATGCCCATCCTTGCTTTGCACAAAAGGTCTGGACTGCTCAGGCAGGGTCAGAAGCCCCATGGCAACGGTGACATTTACCATCGGATATCTACATTATTCCGAATATGGATAAAGTTGTTACGAGATCCCTAAGAGTAGTTTCGTAAGGGGTACGGCTTGAAACATCTCGAGTATCTAGGAATAAATTTACCAGAAGATGTCCAAAACTTCTCCAGGAAAACTTATAAAATTCCATTGAGGGAAGGACATAAAATGAGAAACTGGCAAGAGATAAAGGTTGTTCATGGATCAAAAAACCCAATGCTGTAAATCAGTCAGCACTGCCGCAAATTATAGAATCAATGCGATCCCAACTGGGTTTATAGTAGAACTGTGCTAATTGTTTTAAAAAACGTATATAACAAAGAACCGATCAATAATAGCCAAGACCCTCTTGAAGAAAAGAAGGCAGGAGGATTGCCATACCTGTTGCCATAATAGATTATGAAATTCCAGTAAAAAGGGAGGACAGTGGGGCACTGGCCCAGGGACTGACTCACAGAGCAGAGGGTAGAAGAGGGAGGCCATGGGATCCTGCAGGGATGGACCCTGGACTTTGAGAGGCAGGGGTTCTGACCACTGAGGAAAGGACGGGGTCTTCAATAGAAGTTACTGAGGTTCGTGGCTGTGTTTTTCTAGGATTTTGTACACGGTTGTGAAACGATCTGACGTTATCTGGTGACGTTGGAGTTGAAGGCCACTGTGGGGAAATTTTGGTGCACTGGGATCAAAAAATGTTCAAAGGAGCTGTGTTGACAATGGCCAGAACGTGGAAATAACCCAAATGGTCATTCAGGATATTGATGTCATGGACGACTCTGTAGGAACATGGCAACGGGGATGAAAGGCACAGAAATAACACTGAGGACAAGAAGCAAATCACACAAGATACGCTATGTTTCCCTCTACAGGAAGCTCAAAAACAGGGAGACTAGAAACAATCCTTGAAAGGGCCTACTTAGCTGAAACAATCAAGGGAACCAAGGGATTGCAGGAGAGGAGCCCTGTGACTTCTCGGGACAAGGAACAGGACGTTCCCATGGCAACCTTCTCAGGTCCTGGCACCTTTCTGTTTCAAAACCTGCGTTAAGGATTGCAGAGGCCTTCGTTTGATTCTTATTCAAGGATATACAAATATGTCCTTTGTCATCATCTGCATATATGGTGCATTTGACAGTTAAAAATTATTTTTAAATTCTGTACTAACAACAGACAATGTGACACGTAGAATGTTTACTACGTGCCCGGACCCAGGGTAATTGCTGTGCACAGACAGCAATCCCCGAATCACATCCCTGTGAATATCCCCATGCCGGGGTCACTTGGGCCACTTGATGACATTGTCTCTTGCCCAGAGCCACACGGGAGGAAGGAGCTGAGCAGGGCTTTCATCGTCTCAGGCGTGTCTGATTCCAAAGCCCGCTTCTGCTATCCTACCCAGTGGCACGTGAGGTCAATAGTAATGCAATGGCCAGGGTCCCTTCACGGGTCACTGGGATATAGGAGGGTGTCCTTCGTGCTTGGCCATGGCCCAGACCAGACCCAGTCTCACCCACCCACTCCTCAGAAGACCACAACCCAAGCCAACCTCAGGGAGTGCAGCCCGTTCCTGAAACGCCACGTGAGCCCGCGGCTCTGACGTAGGGCTAACACCCTACGTGAAGTTCAAAGCAGGCGACGCAGCTGCCTGTGCTGAGCCACGTGCCACTGGACAAGGCGCCAGAGAGAGTGGGCACCTCAAGTCTTGGTGGGAGCCTCAGGCTTGCCAAATGGAGTTTACCTCTCCAGCTCTTTCTTAAACGCTCAGTAAATCCCTACCATTTACTCTTAACCACTTGCTCTGTTCGGAGAGTGCTTAGTGCTATCTCCCAAGTGTCAGATTCGGTATTAGGCTGAATCCAGTGGGGATGCCAATCTGCCCTTGCACTGGGATGCGAGACACGTGTCCTACGGAAGGAGAAGTCCCCAAGGTACTTAGGAAAGCGGGGGGAGGAGGGGGGAGACTCTACAGACCTCTGTATGGAATTGTTTCTATGAGTTTAGAAGACAAAACCCGAGACGTGCATCCAGAGCTGGAAGCTGTGGTAAGAACAAGAAAATCCTGAAGCCGGAGGCTTAATCGCCGCAGGTTAAGCATTGTTTCCACAATAAAGAAAAAAGCCGTGTATTATTCACAGCAGTTTCCAGGGTCAGGCGGGACAAGAGATCTGTCTGGGAAGACCGTGCCTGTGTGACTAGAGGAGGCCCACTTGGCCAACTCAAGCGCAGTACCGGGGAGGGAGGGGTCTTCCTCCTTGATCCAGTACTAGTCCCTGAAGACTCAAGGCTGCCAACGCCCATGGGGGAAAGCCCCAGTGGCAGGTTGCAGGGTGAACACTTGGAGGGGGAGATTAGTCACTTAGATTCAGCAGTGCCCGGGCATTGACCATCAGGTAGGCACCACTGAGCCGAAAAACGGGTGTTTGAATTAGTTTAAGATGCTTTTCCACATTGGGCTGGCTCAAAGGCACTGGCCTGCAGCCATATTGGCCCGGAGTGGAGTGACTTAGGTCTGGGCCACCTTAGGTCCTGGGTCGGGGCAGAATCTCAGTTGACATGAGGAACAGAATCTAATTCTCCTGGAGGCAGCGAGGAGGGTGTGAGGCCCCGGGCAAGCTGAACCCAAGTAGGATCTGTGAGAAATTCCATCTGGGATCTGGCTGCATCACATTGGGCATCAACCAACTGTGCCAAGGGAATCCCGTCTCTGGTCTTTTCGGTCTGGGGTTCAAGTTGAAGAACTTAGATTCTAGGGGGAAAAGGCTGTTTGTGGAACTGCTGTGGGAAGCCAGGAGGCAAGGGCCAGAGCAAGGAGCGAAAGCAATGCAGACAGGTGCCCATGTTGGAAGGCACGGGCCCCTAGTACACACGGCTTGAGGGTAGGGATGGGAGCTGGGCCAGCAATTACCAGTCAGCATGTGATGCCAGGACTATTTTCTGGAACAGACTAAATTGCCAGGAAACCTAGTGTTTTCCTAGTCCTTTCGGGAACAGCCTCCTCTACCTCCCCCACCGCAGAATCTGATAAATGAGCTCTTAGCACCATTCACGCCTCCTCTGAACCTAAGGTCTTCCCGGTCCTCCTCCCGCACCTGTCCCTCACTCCAGCCATCCTGAATCCAGGAACTGGTGGGGCTGACCGCTTGGCAGCACTTCAAAGTGCCACGGGCTCAAGGCCTAAGCACATCAGAGCTTTGCAGGCCAACGGCAGAGGCGTCCTCGCTCTGAACGGTCAGCGCAGAATCCCCACGAAGCTACTGATGCTTGGGCTATGGGATCCCTTCATTGCCCGTCCACCCCGGAAGGAGCCCTGGGAATAAGGGAACGTGAACACACACAGCTCTTCCAAGAGGGGAGTGAACCAGTGTAAATTCAGGCTCCTCAAAACCTGGGCCCACCCCATTTCTCCATTCGCATTTTTTTTTTAAAGTTAGAGTGGGCACGTGAGTGGGGGAGGGTGGAGAGGGAGATGATCCCAAGAAGGCTCCGCTCAGCACTGCTGGTGCAGAGCCCAATGTGGGGCTCAAACCCACAAAGCTGAGATCATGACAAGGGCCCAAACCAAGAGCCTGACGCTTAACCGACTGAGCCACCCAAGCATTCCCCTTGTTTTAATGGGTCAAATGTTATTGTGAAATCAGGAAAGCTGCTAGACATTTTAAACAATTGAAAATGTGTAGTGAATGGCAAATATGGAGAACATCATCTAATGCCCTTTCCATACACCCATACAACCCTCCTAGAACCTGTAGGCAAGCTGACCTGGTGACAGGCTGGGGGCCCTCTAGTGGCTCCAGAGTAGAAGGCATCCCACCCGGGCCCTAGGCAGGTTTTTTCAAATGCCAGATGTTATCCAAGGTTTGGCTGCGTAACTGGCATTAACAGCAGGGTGGTGACTGAGAATCAATTTCCTTCAGAACTGACTGGACACAATTTACCAATGCAGATGGTAATACAAGAATATTGGGTTGGACCTAGGGAAAAATATTTCCAGGGTTACCACCTATTTACAATTATTTAAATCTACTTTCACAATAGCTGTTCCCTACGCAAAAAGGAAGTGCAGGGAAACTCCTAAGAAAGCAGCACTGTCTTCTAACTAACGTGGACTTTAAGATGTGTATACATACAACGGACTACTTGGCAATGAAAAAGCATGACATCTTGCCATTTGGAACGTGAACGGAACTGGAGGGTATTATGCTAAGTGAAGTTAAGTCAAAGACAGGTACTTAACAGAAGACCACAGGGGAAGGGAAGGAAAACTAAGTTACAGAGAGGGAGGCAAGCCCTAAGAGACTCTTAAATACAGAGAACCGAGGGTTGATGGAAGCGGGGGGCTGGTGGGGGGAGACGGGAACTGAGGAGAGCACTTCATGGGATGAGTACTGGGTGCTGTATGTTCAGTAGTGAATCACAGGAATCTACTCCTAAAGCCAAGACTACACTGTAGACACTGTATGTTAGCTAACTTGACAATAAATGATCAAAAAACAAAATTTTATTTAAAAAAATGGAAAAAAAGAGTAGGCTTTAGAAGTAAAAGGAACATCAAGACCTGAAGTAATCCCAGGCATCTTGATTTGGAATGCAAAACAGACAGACGTGGACCCAACTTATAGAAACGGTTTATTTTCCGTCAACCTTATTTCCATTTTGTTTCTCCGCAGAAGAGCAGCTCAAGACCACTCGGTGGTGGTTCCCACCCATTCGGTGGCCTGAGCAGTGGGGGCTGCAGACCAGTCTTCCGTGGCGGGCTGAGCGCTCCAGTCCTCTGTTAAGGAAACACCAAAGAACAGTCAGGCCCCTTCAGTGTTCTCGTCACCCTACCCCCACCCAGCACCGAGCCCTGAATCGCACCAGAAACACATTTCAAAGGACAAACACCCGAGGCCAAACCACTTCAAAAACACCCAACTCCCATCTGTCAAGTTAGCAGCTCAGCTATAGCACACTGGGATGAAAACCTTCTGATGCTACATAGCCAGGGAGATCCTTCAAGCTAGACTAAAAACCCCCCAAGATGCAAGCCGCCAGCCTGAAGCATCAGGACCCGTACCAGTGGGGAACTGCTGGATAGGCACGGAGGGCACCTGCACGCCTTCGGACCAGTCTGCGACCTCAGGCTGCGTAGCAGTGAACTCAGGAGCTGGAGCAGTCCATTCACCCTGAAATTCCTCCTTGGTCACAGCCTTTTCGGCAGCAGCCTGCTCTTCCTTCTCAATCTGGTGAAGACAAAGCGTATAGGGACCAGTAAATTTTACTTCTTGAGCACAAACCAAGAGGTCTGATTTACTTACGCGTCCACAAGCCTTTGGGGAGCAAACTTACCTCTTCAGGATCCCTATAGAAGTAGAGGTCAGGCATGACCTCCCAGGGGTGTTCACGGGAGATGGTGCCACGCATGCGCAGAACTTCCCGGGCCAGCATCCACCACATCAGACCCACCGAGTGAGCTCCCTGCGGGAGCACCAGGTGTTAACAAGTGACGCTTGGTCAATCCCCAACAGCACGTCCTTCCCCAATCCACCCATCTGTCCCATCATCCAGGTCCTCGGTACCAGGAGATAGGAGACCCGTCTCTTGGTTTGCAGAGAGTGTACTTCTAACAGAGCACTCTAGAAATTCGTCTCCATCTTGATTGTCACTGGAACCAGGGGGATTAAAACACAACAATCGAGACTCCACCAATGAAATGAAATACCTGTGAGTGCCTGCACACTAATACTGCTATTAAAACATCTCTTTGGGGGATTCTCACACGGAACCAGGGTTTTGAGACCCAGGAAACAGGGCCGATTTGAATCACAGGCAACCCACCTTTTTAGGATTTCATAGCAGTTCATCCAGTTGCTCTGAAAACAGAAAGGCCTAGTAATGCCCGAGAGGCCCAAGCAGTTAATATGGAGAAGAGCAGACAAACACACACGCCACTTAAATGATTTCTCCTTAAAGTTCTGACACACTCGAATCATACTTGTAGCAAGAATTACTATCAAACTCCACTCACTGGGCCAGAGACCCTTGTGGTGTTAGCGAAAGACTTGCCCCTCGTGTAGCACACTACCTACACTTGTGAGTTCATCGGCCAGAGCCTCAACTCCAAGCTCTAACAATGTGCAGAGGAATGCCCAGCTGTTTCCGTAGCGCTCTCGTGAGCTCTGGTGGACGTCACGGCGTTATTACCTTGTTGTTGCAAGGGATGGCGATGTCCACATAGCGCAGAGGAGAGTCTGTGTTACACAGAGCGATGGTAGGCAGGTTAACGTAAGACGCCTCGGTGAGAGGCTGGTGGTCAGCCCTGGGATCGGTGACCACCAGAAGTCTAGGCTCCCGGAAGGCTGCCTGGATCTGGTTAGTGAAGGTTCCGGGAGTGAAGCGGCCAGCAATAGGAGTGGCTCCGGTCGCAGCAGCAAACTTCAGCACAGCTCGCTTGAAGAACGAACATCGAGAGTTACCAGCGCTCGAGAAATGGCATCGCAGGAACTCCCCCAAGCGTCCGTGTGCCGACACCCGGGTCTGTAACCGCCGGAGCGGCTCCCTTCCAACAGTGAAAACATCAAAGCACTTCAGACACCCAGTAATTCTTTGTCCTCCGCGTTACCCGACAACTACTTGCAGAACGGGGGCCCAGAAACAGTAAGCACGCCCCACCCTCTGATCCTGTCTGGAATGCTCTCCCCACTCCCACCGGCTGGTTTCAAGAACCGGGCAGGTCACTCTGCTGAGTGACGCGGGCAGGTCACTCGTGTGCTTCCACATTCTTCACGGGGCCGTGACGACGAGTCAACACAGCACACAACAGTGCCCGACACACCAATAAGCACTTCTCTGCTCTGGTCGAATTCCATCGCAGCTACCCTATACACCACAGCAACATACCCTTCCTTTTTACCCCGTAAAACTTATTTCCTGCATCCCTTAAAAAAGGCAGAGTTACTCTGAAAACTTACTTCCTGCATCCCTAAAAAAGGCAGAGTTACGTTTTTTCTGCTACATCCCAAGCCCCCTGCAACACTGCCTGGCCAATACAGATGCTCAGTAAATCTTTGCTAAGGAAAGCCAGGAGAGTGGTCACTGGGTCCATTCTACAGCAATACTTAAGTCTTCTACCGTGCACCAAACTAGGGGTCCTGATACAAGCCAGCCTCTGGAGAATAACCCCCTGCGCAAAACACATCTTCGGTTCGTGGCAATCAATTTTATGGTCAACCTAAACAATACAAACGAACCTGTCTTACTACACGATTTAAACAGCTGTCAAAATCCAAGTCAAGCATCTTTTTCAAATTAGAATCGGGGTCAATGAAATCCTTGCTAAACCTCCTGTAGTGGACTCTTGAACACATGTTTTAAACTCTTCAGGGCCACTTATATGTGGATATTTTTTTTTAACAGCACTCTATTTTCCCTTCTGGCTTATTCTTTAAAATACAGTATATAATACATACAGCATACAAAACGTGCTAATTGACTTAGGTTATCGGTAAGGCTTCCAAAGGTATTGAAGACTGTTAACAGCTGAGTTTTGGGGGAGCCAGAAGTTAAAACAGATTTTTGACCACGTTGGGGGTTGGTGCCCCTAATCCACCGTGCTGTTCAAGGCTCAACCATAAATCAATTTTTAAGGAATCCACTGGTTTTCTCCACAGAAAAACAAAGAATTGTCAAAACAGAAATGGGGCAATACAAGTTTTACCCATTGGCTATTAAAAAAACTAAGTTATTTACGTTAGCAAAGATTTCTACTCTTGCTTGGAGACTTGGATGAGGACTGGCACCCTATTAGAAAACCTTTCTGAAAAATCCTGCAGTTGGCACCAAAGCTTGGAGCCAGTGTTTCATCATTTTCAAGAGAAAAGTCTGGCTACAGAAAAATATGATAAGCCATTTTTACAGGATTATGTCAGGACCTAGTGGCACAAGAAAACACACAGGAAAAACAAAGCTCAACACTCTACCAGATGCCAAGTAGCGTGTAAATGGAAAACATTGAATCCGGGCAATTCAAGATTTCTAAAAACCAAGCATATTGTTTCCAAACCTGGCCAGTATTCCGGGATGATATGACACTGACATCAGCTGGGTTTTCAATGGCAACAATGGCCCGAGCTGCCAGCAGAAGCTTCTCCCAGGTTCTCTTCAGATTGATGATGTAGATACCTAGGTGATGGCAGAAAGCTTTGTAGTACCAGACTTAATTTTCAAGTGGACTTTGTTCTAAAAGGCCGAATGTGGCAGCGAGTACTATCAAGCTCCAGTCATCGAGGCAGGCTCTACTGGTGTTAGCGAAAATCCTGCAATTTCTCTAGCACACTTCCGACACTCAGAAGTTCATCGGCCAAGGCTGGCCTCCACCCTGAGCTTTAATAGTGTGCAGCCTTAGTTCGGTAGACGAAGTGCATCTTCTTGGTCCTTTCCTGCACTAAGCCTCCATCAAGGCCCCATCCTGATTCCTGTAAGTTTTCACCCACCTCCTGCTCTCCAGCCCCACTTTCCCTACAACCTGTCTCAATGCCAGATTTCAGCCAAAACTGCTTCACAGCACACAACCCCCAGGCTTAAGTTCTTCAGTGGCTCCATCTGAGCTTGAAGCACTGCCTTGCCCAACGTACCTTCCAAAGTCTTCACAACCTACCTTCCCTTTTCTAGTACCTTCCAAGCCTCCTCATTAAGGTCTTAGCTCTTGCTCTACTCTCAGAATTCAGTTGAACGAAGGGAACGCCTGACCGGCTCACTTAGAACGTGTGATCCTGGGGTCAGGAGTTTGAGCCCCACATTAAGTACAGATTACTCAAAAACAAAGATCTTAAAAAAAATAAAATTCAAATGAACCTGCTTTCAGTACCTGTGGAATACAAGACACTACGGAAGATGAACTAATGAGCTTCCTCATCATTTATACGTCTCACAGCTCCTTCATGGCCCAACCTAAGTCCCAGAACCTATCAACTGACATACTCTTGCACTGGAGCCCAGAAAGCGGTCCTTCCAAAAACCACCAGTACACTTTTGTTTTTTGTTTTGTAAAAAAAAATTTTTAAAAATTTTTTTTAAGATTAAGAGATGCATGCTGTATCAACTGAGTTGACCAGGTGCCCTACGTTCACTTAAGTCTTAAAGCTTACTTCCGATGTAGACCTCTGGTTTCATTTATTACTTAGTTGGAATGCCCTCCCTCCCAAATCAACGCAACGACTGACCATCACTTTTCCTTTTGTAGATGTACTGTTCCATCTGGAAGTCAAGGTTGGTGCCACCTAAGTGGGTTCCTGCGGCAAGAAATTTGAGGACATCCTCCTCCTTCATTTGCAGGACATCAAGGGCTCCGGACATTGTGAAAGTTTCCCTTTAAGTTACGACGGGAACCTGGAAAACAACGGTTAACCAGCTATTTTCATTTCATTTCAGTGGGTTATGGGACCAGGTGCATTCTAACTACCCTGGCGAGCCAAGCAACCGATCTGAACACAGCCCAAGGACCACACCTTTTACAGTAGTGTAATGGAAAAAGACCCAACATAACAGACCTATCCCACACATTACACAACTGCCGCACATCTTGAGTGTGTGGAGATGGGAAAAACACCCGAATAATTAAGCAAAATGAAAACGGTGATTTGCCACTTAACATTCCAGGGGGCAACCGGGAGTCGAGTTACCGATGAGCAAAAATAACCAGATGCGAACAAGTTTATTTTCAAGCGGATTGAAGGCAGGGCGCTCCACAATTATTTCTCTCTACGGTCACAATTGATTTTCTACAAAACCTTGCCAGGTATCTTAACGCGAACGGGATACACCAACCGGCCCAAATAGCTGTCGTAAACCGGGACCGGGGCCTGAGGTCACGGCCGGCCGAATGCCGGGGTCCGAAGCAACTGCAGCGCGGTACGCTGATCCTGTTTGCTGCGCCACGGCCGCCCAGCCGCAGCCCGGCCCGCACCCTCACCCGGTGCCCTGGCTCCAGCACGACCTCCACGCGCTCCGGGGACACTGTGGGAACCCGCGGGCCCGAGTTCGGCCACGTGCGGGCGGCTGGGCGCAGAGCCGCAGATACACCCGCTTTGCCTGCTGGCTTCCATCCCCAATCCTCGCACCCCTCACTCCAGCGGAAGGCTATTTTAATAGCCTTTGGGACTATTTGGGGGACGCCGGGAACCCCACAAGGGACTCACGCAAAACAACGCCGTATGGACCCCTCCCTGGGTAGCGCGGAAAAAGGCCGGCGGCCGGAAGTGACGTCCTTATATACTCCGCCGCCAGCCAATGACAGCGAAAGCTAAGCGGAAGGGTGAATGGGCCGCCTAATCCAGCGGGGCCTTTTGCGACGTTAGTGCTTTCCGGCGCCGCGAAGGAGTTCCGCGGCACGCGGCCACCTCCGCTGTAATTCATCAGCGACCTGCCGCTGGAGGCCGAATCGGCTTTCTGGTCCCTGTCGTAAGTTGAAGTGTCTTTACGTAGGGAGCCATGTTGAGCAAAGCGTGACAAAGTATTCGTTCAACAAAAGCCGGAGAAGTTATTTTCATTTCTTGGAGAGCAATTTATCAGTACGTAATTCAGATTTTGAAAGTTCGCTTACAGGAAATTTTCCTGAAAAACTTAAAAGGAAAACACTACAGATGGCAGGTTTCTTTTTCTAGAGGAAAAGGAATCAATATCGATAGATGAGTAATTAAAAATTCATTCCGTTCATATAGTACTATGCAGCCACTAAAGACCTGCCGGGTGGGGGAGATTATTTTTAAAACTTGAAGCCAGTATTAACTAAACTTCAATAATAAAAAAAATTGAAGCCCTGCACATTAAAAGATGATGGTAAAGAGACGGCCAAGTTATTAACTTATGTATTGGGTTTCCATCTTTGCTGCACTTGCGAATTACGTGGAAAGCTTTTAAACATATGCCCAACCCAGATTTTAAAAATCTGATATATATATATATATATATATATATATATATATATATGTATATATATACGTATATATGTATATATACATATATATATGTATATATACATATATATATATATACACACACATATGTGTGTGTATATATATATATATGTATATATATATGTATATATATATATATTTTTTTTTTTTTTTTTTTTTAAAGAGTGCATGCTCGGGTGAGGGGGAAGGAGGGGAAAGGGGGAGAAGCAGAGGGGGACAGAGAAGCAGAGGCAGAGGGCCTGAGCTGGGGTTCGAACTCATCAGCGGTGACCTGAACTGATGTCAGAGGTTTAACTGGCTAAGCTTCCCAGGCACTCCAAAAATCTGATTTTTTAAAGTGAAGTATTGCCATAAAACATATTTGTATATATTGTGAAATGATCACCACAATGAATCTAGTTAAAATCTGTTACCATCCAGTTACAAAAAGTGTGTTTTTCTTGTGATGAGAACTTTTACCCTCTTAGCAACAGTGAAATACACAATATGGTATTATTAACTATAGTCACCATGTTGTATATTACATTCTCAGGACTTAAAAAAATCTGATTCTTATAAGTACCTCCCTAGATAATTTTAATGTGTAGCCAGGCTAAGAACCGCTAATATACTAGTAGAGAAACTGGGTGAGTTTTTTTTCGTCTCATTTTTAGCATTTTTGAAATTTTCTGAGGAACACAGGTTAAAAAATTTAAAAAAACAAAACCCCATTGCAGCTGATAGAGAAGGAATGAAAACTTAGGAATGGGTTTAAGCATCCTTAGAAACTGCTGAAAATATCTGGAGACATTTTGGCTCCCAAAGAAAAAATAGCTATGTGGAAAATAGAACAGGTGGCTTTTAGGGGCAGTTTTCTGTCACTGTATTGCATGACTTCTCTGGAGGGGCCTCCCCAGCCACCTCAACAGCTCCCTCCCATATGCACGCTGGAGTCCCAGGACTACTTCCTTTGTTGCAAGGACACTGTACTGTAATTATGTTTGGGTGTTTGTCCCCAAAATAGTATTTTTCTCACAAAACAACTTTGCTCTTGAGAACTAATCCACGTAAGGAAACTCCTTGGTGAGGAAATGAATCAACAAAAGTCCAAAAATGAAGAAGGTACTATAGTAAACCACGGTGGGGAGCCCATGGCCCAAGAGGCACTTGTCAAAGAAAATCTGTAGCGAGCAGCTAAGTGTCCTCCCCACCTTCCAGGGTCCCTGGTCGTCTGCACAAGTTTCTGCAACATTTTTTAACCGTGCCTGTTTTTTTTTTTTTAATGGTTTTTTTTTTTTTTTTTTTTTTTTTTTTCCCGAGACAGAGAGAGAGAGTGGGGGAGGGAGACACAGAATCCAGAGCAGGCTCCAGGCTCTGAGCTGTTAGCACAGAGCCCTTTGCGGGGCTCAAACTCATGAGCCATGAGATCGTGACCTGAGCCGAAGTTGGATGCTTAACCAACTGAGCCACTCAGGCGCCCCCTCCCCTCACCCTGTGCCCTTTTTAAATAAAACTCGGAATTTCCTTTGGCAAACTTTTGATCTTGGGCATTCATATTTAAAAAGAGAAAAACTCGGTTTACGTTTTTTTCCAAATGCAAAATTGTGGTAGGGACTGTAGTTTTGGGGGGGATACACTTCATGTGTCATTGGATGGCTAGAGGAGACCCTGTTCTGGTTTACAGCCGAGAGAATACAGAGGACACCAAGTTGGCCCCAGGCTTCAAGTTCATCTTGGGCACCTTCCCACCTCCCTCTCTAACCTGACTTCCTCCTTGACCTGTTTGTCTGGTATCCAGCCATGCTCCAGTCCTCTCCAGGAATCTTACCTGCCGTGGCCTGAGCAATGTTCCAAAATAACTGTTCCCTCCTTTGCCCCAAAGCTCATTCATTCCCTTAGTTAACTGGCATGGGCCTGTTTGTTGAAAGGATTCTGTCTTATAACTTTTCTCTCTCACTTGGCACTTTTTGTCTTGTATTTTCATGCACTGGAATGTATTTCATGCACTGCCGCATTGCTAACTGGGACTCTGAACTAGTCACTTAACCTGCCTCAGGAGACGAGCTATTGCCTGTGTTAGCTGCTGCCGTCCCCCTGAAATGAGTCCCTGGGCCTGGAGTCCCAGGATTGCACAGGATGCAAAATGAACAGAGAAGGCTCACCTGATGTTCATATTTTATGAACCAAGGTGACGTTTTAATGGTCTATTAAAAAAAAAAAAAAAAAACAAAGTCACATATCAAACATCAAAACTCAAAAGTTTTCAAAATTAAATCACACGTATATAGACTTGAAAAATCACATTAACTAAAAAGGACACAATTGTCCCTGAAATGGAGACAGGCCTAGAGATTCCGGGTTGCTTCAGTCATCGTGACCCTCAGTCTTCAGAGCATTTTCACCGAACACCTGTATCCTCATACAGGCCCAATGGTCTCGCACAACTTCCAGCTTGAACCTCTAGGATCAGGAATAGCCACACCTGCAGCATATTCATGAACAGTTTATTAAGAGGCCAAAGTTCAGGGAAGTCCAGTGACTGGATGAGTTCTCAGCCGAGCCAAATCTCCTTTTATGATGTGGAAACCAGGGTTTAGTATAGTCCAAAGTTACACGAAAAGTGAGAACACAATCACAATGAAAGCTCATCTTCAGCCCGGAGTTTGTGAACTCTAAGTAAACGCTGGTCTACATACAGTTTTCCTTCTGGTGGGATGGGACCCAAGCCGCACCCTAAAGAATGTGTGGTGTAGAGAAAGCACACAGAACAAAGGACGCTTCAGGCAGAAGGGAGAGAATGAACCATAGTTCATTGTTCAATGAACATAGCCAAGAGCATTCATTCAACATTCATTAACCCACAAGCCTGGTTCTGTGAGAGGGGATGCCTGAGGGGAGGACAAATCATCCCCATGTGGTCAAGACCCAGGACAAACGGGCAGTACGGGCCTGACAGAGAAGGACTTGGAACATTCTCCTAGGGCAATCTGAGTATATTCCGCAGGCAGTGGGGAGTCAGAGGATTATTAACAATGGGATGGGTTTTGTAAAGAGATTTAAGGGAAATGTAGGTTGACTTCCAACTTAGGGAGTTAAAGACGCCACAGGACAACCAGCCAGGTGGGGATGGCTGGAAGGTGGCCAGATGCACAGAGGTAATGAGGCGAGGTCTGACGAATGGACAAAACAATTAAAAGACAGAGACTAGTCATTCACCAAACGTTCATCACATCGCTTCTCTATGTCATAAGGCACCGATGGAAGCTGGGATACAGCAATGAATGAGACACACAGCCTCTGCCTCTTGGAGCTTATGACTGAACTGGAGAGAGATTCGTGGCCACTGCACAGTCCTTTAAGTACAGTGGTGCTAAATGCTGCAGAAGAAAAGCACTGGGTCTGTGAGCAGAGCACTCGGAAAGAGCTGACCTAGCATGAGGCCTTGGCGGAAAAACTTTCCCGTGCAAAGGATGCTTGAACCAAACCCGGAGGGGCGGAAAGGACTGGAGTGGAACAGAGCATCCCAGGCAGAGAAAACAGCATTCAGAGGTACCGCGCAGCAAGGGAGAAGCTGGGGAATGGGTGGCGGGTGGAAACACGAGGCATCAAGGGCAACAAAGTACAAACGAAGACCCCCGGGTCAGACTCGAGAATGGCTTATGGAGTCAAAAAGGAGACGAGTCTGGCTGCAGACAACAACATGGGGGAAATCAGGCGAGCCAGGACAGGACTACACAGAGACAGCTCTTGAAGACTAAGCCAAGAAAACGAGGATGAACGCCAGCACCAAAGTAGGAGAGGGTGGAGTGTAA
Organism: Panthera leo; assembly: GCF_018350215.1. Taxonomy (NCBI): domain Eukaryota; kingdom Metazoa; phylum Chordata; class Mammalia; order Carnivora; family Felidae; genus Panthera; species Panthera leo. The sequence goes on from NC_056687.1 coordinate 150,991,539, forward strand.
TCAGTAAGGGAAGCACATTATAAAAATGGTCCACAAATCGAGCTGGGCTTCCCTGTTTTGGTAACAGCTCAGGAAAGCCCATTTTCAAAAACAGTGATCTTTTCAAAGAAGTCAAATTATTTACAAGCGGCAACTATACATGGCCCAATCTTGGAAAAATACCACGTATTTGCAAAACAAACCGGAGAAGTACAACTGGTGACAGAAATAACCCCAAATGATAACCATTAGAACCGCGCTACAAACGCTCTCTGTTCTTTACACCGTCGGTTATAAAGCAGCCCTTAGTTTTTCATCCTCCCGATGTCAAAAGTACACAGATTTAGTTAAAGTCGATTCCATGACAAGTGACACTTTTATGGGTTCCTCGTGTAGATGAAACTCAGTGTGCACCACTCTGTTATTCACCTGGAAGATTAAAGTACAGACTGTTCAAAAGCCCTGAGCGAAAGCCTTTTAGTCAACCCACGGCGTGAAATGGCAGAATTCTATGCATTTCGGAAAGCAATATGCAAATGGCGGTGGAAGGAGCATGGCCCCCCAAGTGTCTGGAATGCAGCTGTCTGGACTCCAGGGTCCACAGACCTGGGTTTGGTCTCGACTTGCCCCTGGGGATTAGTAGGCAAGGGAACCCGCCGTAAAATGAAAGGGTTGGGTTATGTTATGTCCAAAGCACCCCGTGGCCCTATAATCCCAGGGTTGGTTGTGAGCACATCAGCCACCCTTCCATGTCGCTGGGCCATGAGGGCCTTCAATGCAAAGGCCCCATCATGCTCATTTATGGATTTTTTTTTTCTTCGCCAGTGTCTACTCAGCAAGCACTTTCAAAATAAAGGGTGTTCGGTAAAGGCTTAATGAACGTCGGTCAGCCAAACAATTTTTCAGCTAGCCTTAGCTACGATGGATTTCCATTACAGTTGGCCAAATCTGTCTTTATTATAACATTGCTGAGAAGCTGACAAGAAACTGTTTTCTCAGAGAAACTGAGCAATAGAAAATACTCGGGCATATGGTCGGAATGAGTGTCAAAATTGTCTTGTGGTCCCTCCCTTTCACGTCCCACCCCCACCCAACTCTGACCTCAAATGAGGTGAGAAGGAGTTTGAAGGGCTGTTAAGCATCATATGTAAATTTTTAAAATTAAATCTTCCTATTTTAAAGAAACAAAAATAGTTACCATACCTTGGGCAGGTGTGGAGTAATTTATATGTAATTGTGATTAGGGCATGAACTCTAGAAGCACTCTGCCCAGGCTGGGGTGCCAGCTCGGCCACCGACTCGCCCCCATCTGTCACAGGGGATGTGAATCCCAGGAGGTCCCTGAGGGGTGTTGGAAAGCTTGACTGGATTCGCATCTGGGAAGCGCAGAGAACGGCAACTGGCGTGGAGTGAGCCACGCAATCAATGTTAGCCTCGCTGTTACTGGGCGCTTCTCTGATCTCTTCTCATTAGCTCTCTGTGGGCGTAAACCTCTCAGAATGAGAAGAAAATTTCTCTTCAATCCTGATACGATAAACTACAACAATTGGGCCATTCTCCAAACTAGGGTCTGTGTGCACATCAACCGCCATTACCGAGCACGTGTTCATTCAGTGAATGTTTACTATGGGCTACAAGCTGGGGAGACAAATGTGAGCTGGGGTCTGTCCTTAGAGATGTCCTAAGGCTCTGCCCTCTCTAGGGGTGCTGAGTCGGGCCAAAGCTGGCTGCAATGGTGGGCTACACAGCAGGCAGGGTCTTTAAAGCTCACCTAATATCCAATGCCCTTCTATTAGCAAGGAACGGAAGGTGTCATTCTGTTTCCCTCGGCAGGTGGCTCAACCCTGTTTTCTGAATGCTACAGTCATTGTAAGTCATGATCAGCCCATCACTTCCAAGCAACTTTTCAGTATCTCTCACATTTTCATGGGTAAAGCCAACCTCATGAAAATGCTCCGATCAAGTACATGAATGAAGCACGTGTTCACTTAGAATCTACTTACTTTGGTGAAAAAGTCAGCGATGTGCCACTTATTTCCATGCTGTTTAAAGACCTCAGCCATCGCTTCAATCATCACCGAGCCCGTGCGAGGGTGCCGTAAAGCAACGTGATCTACAAAGTGAAAATATTTCATGTGTTTTCCTCCTCTGGTTGCACCGAACTTTTCTTTTACCCACAGTGAAACCTGTAAAATGGTTTTGAACTGAGAATACGGAAGCATTCTTGTATTAATAGGAGTGGGCCTGGGTCCATAAGAGACACAGACACAAAAAGAGGAAGCACTGAGCCTCCCAGGGGACTCCTGTGACCAACAGCACGTAACCCCTCAAGAGGGCAGTTCTCTTCTATCAATCTTTAAATAAAACTTTTCAAATATTCACAAAAGGAGAAAGCAAAGTTTAACAAACTCCCATATAATCATCCCCCAGATTCAACAGTTATCATTTTGCCATATTTCCTTCATTTATCCCTCCTTTCTATATTTCTTAATGTTTATTTATTTTTGAAGGTGGGGGAAGTGAGAGACAGAGACAGAGACAGAGACAGAGAGAGAATCTTAAGCAGGCTCGCACTATCAGTGCAGAGCCCAATGTCGGGTTCAAACTCACCAACTATGAGATCATGACCTGAGCTGAAATCAAGAGTCAGATGACCAGCCAACTGAGCCACCCAGGTGCCCCGTCTATTTTTTTTTTTTTCTGACTTTTGCTATAGGATCTTAAGCTAAATATCCCCCAAATACATCAGTATAGAATTTATTTTGGGGTCCTCAAAAAAATTTAGTGGAATTGTTTTTATTAGTAGTTAGTAAAAAACATGAAACGTGTCTTTTTTCAGTGTGGAAATTTGATGGGAATATCAAAATCGTACCCTCTGATAATAAATCTAGGTTGGAACAGAAAAAAAACATGGATACACCTTTGCAATCTCAATATAGGCAAAGGTTTCTTAGAACACAAAAAGCATAAGCCACAAAAGAAAAAGATGCTAATTTGGACTTCATCAAAATTAAAAACTTTTGTTTTTTGAAACATGTTATTAAGAAAATGAAAAGCAAGCCACAGTTTGGGAGAAATATTTGCAATACATACCAGGCAAAGAACTTGAATCCAGAATATATAAATAATTATCAGGGGTGCCTGGGCGGCTCAGTTGGTTAAGCGTCCGACTCTTGGTTTCGGCTCAGGTCATGATCTCACAGTTTGTGAGCTCGAGCCCCACTTTGGGCTCTGTGCTGACAGCACAGAGCCTGCCTGGGATTCTCTCTCTCCCTCTCTCTCTCTGCCCCTCCTCTGTCTCTCACAATCAATAAACTTAAAAAAAATTAAAAAGAAAATAATTCTTACAACTTCATAAGAAAACCAACAACCCAATAAAAAATTGGACAACACACATGAACAGACATTTAGCAAAAGAAGATATGTGAGCGGACAACACGTACAGGAAAAGATAATCACTAGGCCTCCAAGAAATGCAAATTAAAACTACAAGGTGATACTATTCTATACCCATCAGACTGTCTAAAATTTAAAAACAGATCAAACCAACTGATAATGAGGATGTGAAGCAACTGGAACTCTCATATGCTGCTGGCGGAAATGTAAACAATACAACCACATTGAAAAATAATTTTCAACTTGGCAGTTTCTTTAAAAGTCAAACACACCTACTATGTGAACCAACCATTCCACTTCTTCGTATTTACCCAAGGAGAACAAAAACATACGCCCAAAGATGTACACACGTGTGTTCACAGCGGCTTCATCTGTAATAAGCAAAACCTAGAAACAACTTAAATGTTCAGTAACAAGTGAATGGCTGAGCGCATTGTGTTAACATTGTGTTATATTCACACAACTAAATACTACTCAGAAATAAAAAGGAATGAGCTACTGATATACAAACGACATGGGTACAACCCGAAACCATTATGCTGAGTGGAAGAAGACAAGAAGGGAGGGGGGGAGGGAGGAAACCTACATGCTATATAATTCTAGCCATATAAAATTCCAGAAAATATAATCTAATCAGTGGTAACAGAAAACACAACCGTGGTGACTCAGGGATGGGGATGGAGGTAGGGACAGATTCAAACATGAAGAAACTTTTTGCGGTGACGGCAATATTTGCTTATCTTGATCATGGTGATGGTGTCATGAACATATACTTCCATCTGTTTGAATGGTACACGTGGAATATGTACAGCTCATACTTCAATTATATCTCCATAAAGTTGTAAACAAATCCACAAAACATATCTGTTTAGTATAGGAACCATACAGCAATTTCAGTATTGTCCCTCTTGGAGTAAATCTGAGTTAGAAACACCACATCACAATGTTTGACAATCCATCCAGTGTTCTTCAAACTGCAGGTTGCGGCCCAATTATCAGCCAACAAATCAATTTAGCATATTGAAACTGTATTTTTTAGGGGCGCCTGGGCAGCTCAGTCAGTTAAGCATCCAACCCTTGATCTCCGCTCAGGTCATGATCTCATGGTTGGGAGTTCAAGCCCCATGGCTCATCCCATGCTTGGGATTCTGTCTCTCCATCTCTCTGCCCCTTCCCCGCTTGTACTTTCTCTCTCTCTCTCTTTCTCAAAATAAATTAATTAATTGATTAATTTAAAAAAATGAAACTGCCTTTTTTGAAAATGGGATAAAATGGGATATAGTAGAAAATATTAAAGTACATCAATGCAGCAAGGGTAGCTATAATTTATAAAACTAGTGTGTTACATGTGTATTTATACTTTTACATAAATATATGTGATAGACTATAATGAAGTGTAGATTTTAGCAATTCTAATATTGAAGTTTTCGGCCCACCCCCCTCCCCCACTTAGGCATCTCTGAAATCTGGATGTGCTACATAATCTCTTCCGTGTCACAGAGTAATTAATTGGTAGCTCCCTGAGGACACAAAATAATGGTATGTCTTACAATCAAGGCATTAGATTTGATGCAACACCATAGCTCTTTCTTCCTGTAGGTTGTGGCAAATAACATTTGAAAGCCTCTAACCTAACCTGGTCTGCAACCCCGTGGAGGATGTGCCAGTCAGCAGAGCGAAAATCAGTGTAGCTGCCAAGCATCTTATTAAATGAAAGATTATACATTTCTTGTCACTTTGAAAATAATCAGCTATTGTCGTCCATGGCCACGGGTTCAGTCCTCAGGACAGACTCTAGGCCACAAAAAAATGAGTCTGATGAGTAAAACTGGAGAACTTTAGACTCGGGCTGAAAGCTAGTGAATTTCCACAGATTTACCGAACAGGGTCAAATTAAAAAGTCATCAAGACCGGGATTCCCCCAACATTGCATTAGATGATGACTCTGGCCATAGAACAAGAGCTCCAATCACTCACAAGACTGAAAACAAGTAGCCAATGAACACATGAACACCTTATAGCTTCTCTTATATATAGGTGAGATGGCTTGGTCACAGGCCAGGAGGGACAGGCTCTAGAACTCACAGGGGTCAGGTAGCTGGTATAAACTCCAACGGTGAACTAGATGTCGGAAGCCCGAATTTTGTTGAAATCTACTTTCTAAAAGAGGATAACTTTAAAATGTTTTAAATCCATCTTTTTTGCCCTTGATCTTAGCCAAAAGTCAAGCCGTGATTAAATCCATTGTTTGAATAGATAATACATTCAAATGGTTCACAATTCATCTATCAATAGATGAGTAGATAAAAATATAGATGTATATTTATCTTACATGGACACCCATGCACACACACACACACATATGCACAAGAGAATATTACTCAGCCATAAAAAAGAAAGAAATCTTGCCAACATGGACTAGAGGGTATTCTGCTAAGTAAAATAAGCCGGACAGGGAAGACCTGCCATGTAATTTCATTTGTATGTGGAATCCAAAAAGCAACAAAAAATGGACTCAAATACAAATGGTTCACAATTCAAATTATAAAAGGAATCCGGCAAAGTCTCCTTCCCGCCTCATCCCACGCCCAAGAAATCAAACTCACGATCTGTGAGATCACAACCTGAGCCACCCAGATGCCCCACAGCTGTCTTATTTTCATTAACTGTTGCATTTGAAACTTCACCATGATGATTCTTTTCAACTGCGGCACAGTATTCTACAGTATGAATATACGACTCCCAGTGGCTTTTAGATTCCTGCCCCTTTATTTGCCCCACTAAGCAACTTGAAAGGAGTGCCCAGAGTAGAGTGCTCGACTCAGCCCCATTCATCACTTTCCTGGTATTAGCACTGAAAAGTCCAGTCCCGGGAAACCCCTCCATCTCAGGCAAACTGGGACAGTCGGTCATCTTGTCCATGTATATACATGTGCAGGAGATTCCTCTGGGCAGAAGATCCCAAACTTTCTCAGTTCATGGTGCCCTTAGTGTCTCAGTAATTTTTTCACAGCACTCCTAGGCCAAAAGAAATACCTAAGAGATCCATTTACTAAAGTAGTTAGTTCCAAGCTCAGTATTAATATCTTAATAGCTGGGGCACCTGGGTGGCTCGGTCAGTTAAGCGACCGACTTTTGATTTCAGCTCAGGTCATGGTCTCACAGTTTGGTGCATGAGATCAGGGAGGGTCTCTCTCTCCCTCTCTCTTTTTTTTCTCTCTCTCTGTCAAAATAAACACTTTTTAAAAAGTTACATGTTATAATGTGAGGGATACAGTAAAAGCAGTACTCAGAGGAGATTATTTGAAAATGCTTATATTTTGGGGACGCCTGGGTGGCTCAGTAGGTTAAGTGTCTGACTTTGGCTCAGGTCATGATCTCACAGTTTGTGAGTTCCAGCCCTGCATAGGCCTCTGTGCTGACTGCTCAGAGCCTGGAGCCTGCTTCAGATCTGTGTCTCCCTCTCTCTCTGCCCCTCCCCTACTTGTGCTCTGTCTCTCAAAAATGAATACATGTTAAAAAAAATTTTTTTTAATGCTTATTTTTTGAAAAGAGAGAAAATAATGAGCCAAGTAACCAAAATAGTTGGGAAAAGAAGAGTAGAAGAAACCCCCAAATGAAGAAAAATGGAAATTTTAATGAAAATTTATGAAATCAAAATTAACGAAATCAAAAACCTATGCTAGAGAGAATGAACAAAACCAGAAATAGGTTCTTTTTTTTTTTTTTTTTTTTTGAGAGAGAGAGAGGGCATAAGTGAGCAAGGGGCAGAGAGAGAGTGAGATTGAGAAAATCCCACGAGGGGCAGAGAGAGAAGAAGAGAGAGAGAGAGAGAAAGAGAGAATTCCACTCAGGCTCCGAGCTGTCAGCACAGAGCCCGACTCAGGGCTCGAACTCACAAACTGTGAGATCATGACCTGAGCCGAAGTCGGATGCTTAACCAGATGCTAAGCCCAGCACCCCTAAAAATAGGTTCTTAATGAAACCACTGGCAATACTGATCAAGATTAAAAGAAGGAAGCCACAAATATTAGAGATAAAAGGATCATTACTATAGACTTACTGGACATTTCACATGATTAAAGATACAACGAATCCTATGCCAAGAAATAATTTTTTGTTTTTCTCCCACGGAGAAGCCAGTTTTCCTAGCAGTACATATTGAACAGCCCATTTTTTCAACACTAATTGCTAATGGCTTGTCACATACCTAGTTGTCCTGCATATCTGGTTCTGCGTGTACATTCTCTATTCTATTCTAGTGGTCTGTGTATACATAGAGTTTTTATTATTGTTATATACTAAGTATTCTTTTTTTTACTGTTGATTTATTTTTGACAGAGACATAGAGACAACAAGCAGGAAGGGACAGAGAGGGAGACACAGAATCCAAAGCAGACTCCAGGCTCTGAGCTGTCAGCACAGAGCCCGATGCGGGGCTCGAGCTCACAAACTGTGAGATCATGACCTGAGCCGAAGTCGGATGCTCAACAGACTGAGCCACCCAGGCGTCCCTATATCCTAAGTATTCTTATGTCACAACACAAATTCTCTCAAATATCTGCATAAGTCCCTCTCTCATGTCCCTCAAATGTCCACACAACAATCAGCTTCTCCATGGGGACATCTCTACACAACTCTTTTTTAAAACGGCCATCTCCACTCCTCTCCCTCGACACTCCCTATAACCCTCATCCCTGCATTATTTTTCTCCATAGCACTTATCAGCATTTAACATATTTTATTGTATTTTATTTTTTTATTTATTTTATTTTATTTTATTTTATTTTATTTTATTTATTTTTGGTAAAGATTTCACTGAAAGGGAACCATCCCATAGCAAAGTGGGCAAAGCCTTAGGGGTACAGAATAGCTCCATAAACTTTCATAAAGTGAACACACCCCATAACTAGAACCATCTAGAAACAAGATGATGCCAGCATTCCAGAAGTCCCCTCCTTGCCCCCTCTGGTCATTACCACCCCCACACTCTGCAGCCCTGAGGGCAAGCAGTATCCTGACTTCTGGCACCACAGATTAGTTTTGCCTGTTTCAGAGCTTTATATAAATGGGATCGTAAAGTAGCACAACATATAATTTCTCTCTGTGTTTCTCGTCTGTCTCCCCCACTAGCGCAGAAGCTCCGTGGAGGCAGAGAGTTTTAGTTCTTCTGTTCAATACTGAGTCTCTAGCCCTTAAATGTATATACAGTCCAGCAGTCATAAAACTCATTCGTTCCATAAAACTGGAGCATGAGGTTTCTCGCCTTGACCCTGAACCGTTCCATAATAATTCTGCAGTTAGTTTATATCAGGAGCTCATTTCCTTTCATCGCTGACTGGTAGTCCACGTGTGGCACACCGGGATTTGTTTATTCGCTCACCTGTTGATGGTCACTTGGGTTGTTTTCAGTCTTTGGCTATTTCAAATCAAGCTGCTATGAACTTTTGTGTGCCAGTCTCTGTGAGGCCACATGCGTTCATCTCTCTTGGAGAAACAACCAAGGAGTGAGATCTTTCGTCTAACCCTAGTGGGGAAGTTTCTCGCATCTTACCACGAAGGATGGTTTCATTTTAAGTGGTGGCCCTTAGTTTCCTTTGCTTGCATTTCTTCACTCACATTTTATATCAAATTCCACATTTTATATCAAATTCCACATATATATATATATATATATATATTTGCAAGCTACTTTAATCCTCTTTTCAAGTCAAGATAAAGCAGTGCCTGGGTGGCTCAGGCAGGTAAGCGTCCAACTTCAGCTTGGGTCATGATCTCACAGTTCATGAGTTCGAGCCCCATTATCGGGCTCTGTGCTGACAGCTCAGGGCCTGGAGCTTGCTTCAGATTCTGCATCGCCCTCTCTCTCTGCCCCTCTCCTACTCGCATGTGCTCTCGCTCTCTCTAAATAAACCAACAAACATTTTGTTTTTAAATAAAAATAAGCCTAAAAAAAAAAAAAAAAAAAAAACCTAAAGAAATGTCCTGGACCCCTTAATTCTATCTCTCCAACATTTTTGTTTCCCCTCACAAGTGAATCAAGTCCACCCTCGCATACACAGATTCTTCTGGACTTTAACTTATTATCAATAATAGTATTAGTAACAATGATGATAATATTATTAGCAGAATATGTTAGTAATAATAGTATCTAATTTCTTTTTTTTTTGTATTCACTATGCCATTAATTATGATAAGCACATCTGCTTTATAGAATTCAATTTATATAACATCCCAAAGACATAAGTGAATTCTATCATTCCCGTTTTACATGAAGAAACTAACATAGCTAGCAATTAAAACATACTGAAGGTCTCAAATATACTAAGTGGCAGAACTAGCTTTTGGGCCAAGATCTTTTTCACAGAAGAGCCAACCATCTCATTCACCATGCAATACTTTGCTCGGGGGCCTGTGCGTTCCTGGAAGAATGATCTGCTTCTTTTGTTTAGAGATGCCAACCTGCCATCTCTAAAAGTGGGAACATTTGTAAACGGAGATGGAGAGGTTAACAAAAAATTCTCCTTCTAGATGTCAATTTGTAAGGCACAAATAATTTAAGGGAGGCCTGGGTGGCTCAGTTGGTTAAGCATCCAACTTCAGCTCAGGTCATGATCTCACGGTCTGTGAATTCGAGCCTCACGTCGGGCCCTGTACGGACAGCTGGGAGCCTGGAGCCTGCTTCCGATTCTGTGTCTCCTTCTCTCTCTGCCCCTCCCCAACTCACACACACTCTCTCTCTCTCTCTTAAAAAAAAAAAAAAAAAAAAAAAAAAAATTAATTAAAAAAAAAAGATTCTGAGAATCATCACGAATAACTTAAACCTTCTGGAAGAAAGTGTGTGTCACTGGCATCTACCCTCACTGTCTCACCTGCCTGGGTAGGATAGATGATGAAGTAATCACTGAACGTGGGCAGCCTCCTCTTCTCAGATACGTCATCAGACTCCATGGGTTCATCGTCTGTCTCAACACCATTATCTCTTTTCTCTATTTTTTGGAGAACAAAAATACACACTACAGTAATGCGCCATTGACACCAGGAACCCTTAAGCAACGTCCCAACAAGCTTGCACCTCCAGAAGAGGGAGGAATAGCCACAGAAGCTACAGAAGTCGGATATCGGCCCGGCAGGTCGCCAGGCATCACGTGGACGGTGGGATAGCCCTTGGGAACTGCACACATATCTCTCAGATCTGAGGCTCCCTGGCCTACCCCATGATGTGAGTGACTGGGACCATTCCTCAGCCAGAGTTAATGATTCCATCCCAGGTAAGTGTCCCTTCTGTCCCTTCCTCCCAGCCCAAAGTCTCTAGTACCCCACACAACTAAAGTCACATCAGCCGAGGGGCCTCTGATCGTAAACAAACAAACAAATAAATATTTGTAACTTCTTTTTCTTTTCTCAGTCATCCATATGAGAATGCCCTAGACACAGGACTGGACCAAGAAGTCTCCACTCACCTCCTCTGCAGGCCTGGATTATAAAGATCTTTGGTTTCTCTTGAAGTGCCGGACAATTTTTATTATTAAACATTTCAAAAATGTCCTCCAGGCTGACTCTCTCACCATCTTTCATCTTAATAAAGCCTTTCTCCCCGTGGGACATAAGAGTAACAAGGCAACAGCCAACATCATCCTTAATTTCATTGAGTCCATCCCGAAATGATGATATTTTCCCAAGTAACTCCTGTAAAATAGGATCACATATTCAAAATAACTGGAGGGAAGTAAAATCAGAAATGCTGGAGATGGTTCTTTTCAGTAGGCAATCCGAGGATATGACAAATATGAAAATAACTACATCTCAGGCAGGGTTCGTATGAGGTAAATATCAGTTCCTGAACTTGTCCCTTCCCTTTTGGCTGCTCTCAGAATTCCCGTAATCTCTGTTTGTGCCATTGGTTCTTGTTTAACAGAATTAGGGCATTTCTGATTCTCTACTGCAAAAAAAAACAACAAAATGATAGCTCCCCAAAGGGTTAGTGTATGTAAATTTTATATTATTAACTTATTTTAACATATAAAGTTATTGTTTTCTAAAATTAATGCCCTCAATAAGCTAGAAATGGAAGGGGATGGAGGGATCTGCCAATAATATACACCTGCCAGGACCTATGGAGAGGCCTCATCAGAATCGAGCCCCCTAGAGAGAAACGCAAGACGGGAGTGGCGGCCATCACTGCTCCCGTAAACCTGGTAGCCAAGATTCCAGTCCCTTCAATAAAGCATGTAAAAGTGAAATGAAGTCTAAATAGGGTACGGTAAACAAAGAGCCAAAACTCATTTTTTACACATATCATGACTTTCTAGAAATACGAAATAATCAACCAAGTAACTACTGGAACCAGAGGCCAGTGAGCTGACTGGATACAAGATTAACTCACAAAGATCAAAGATCCTCTCCCCCCACCCCCCACTCCGGTTACCTGGCAACAATCTTTTAAACCCCATAACAGAAAAGGGGGTCCCATTCACGGTCACACCCAAACTAGGACAATACCTAGGAATAAACCTAAATGAAGAAAGGATAAAGCTTTGGGGAAGAGGCGACAATGAACCATGACATGCCCACGCTTCTCTTAATACTATTGATTTGCTGATTCACTCCAAATGAATCTCAATTCAATGTCAAGGCAATCAAAGGGTTTCGGTGGAAATTAACCAGATTATTCTCCAGGTCACAGAGGACAGACAATCCTCAAGAAGAGCCAAGCATATTCATAAGAAAGAGAGAGAGAGAGAGAGAGAGAGAGGAGGGATAGCCCTATCAGGCATCAAAATATCCCTAAAAATCATGGTGAATGAAACAGGGAGATACTGGCTTAGGTATAAACAAATATATGAATGGAATATTTTAGATTCTAGAAACCAATCAAATTATATATGGGAATTTATTTCACAATAAAGGCAGAGTTTTAAGTATGTGGGGGAAGGACACATTATTCAATAAATGTTGAGACAACAGACTATCCATCTGGACATAAGGTGAGGCTTCCAACTTCACACTGTTCCAAAAATAAGATTCCAGAGTAGAAAGGAAAACCTTAAGCTATGCAAATATTAGAGAAAAATCATTTAAGCATTTTCTAAGTTGGGAAGGCATGGGGTTTAATCAAGACACAAACAACAAGAAGCTGACAAGAAAGACTGACAAGTTTACTCACAAAAAAATTAAAAGACTTCCATATGACTTAGGACAACAAAAAATCAAGTCACAGGGTAAGAGAAACATATTTGCAGTACGTTTTGTAAATGAATAATATCCAGGAAAATAACTATAAGAACAAGAAAAAGACCACCCAGTAGGAGAAAGGGAAAAAGAAGACAGAACAGATAATTTACAGAAGGAAAAAAAATGGCCAAAGGATGTTTAACCAAACTAAGAATCGGAAAAACGAAACTCCGAACAATGAAATACTTTTGCCAGTGACATTGCTAAATATTTATAAACGTTGCCAGGATCCAGGAACAGTAACCACTTAAGACCCTGAGGAGCATAAACTAAAAGAACATTGGCAGTTTCTGCCATTTGAATGAAAAGGACAGGATTAAAAACCATGCAAAATGAAGAGATTCTGGTCCAATCCTTGGGGAAAGGACATTTGGGGCCAGAAAATTCTTTGCTGTGGGGGCTGTTCTGGGCATTGTAGCACCCTCCAGTTGTGACAACCAGAGATGGCTCCAGATATGGCCAAATGAGGGGGACAAGTCACCCTCAGATGAGAACCAGATTTAAGGGAGCAACTAGCAAGGGACAGGATTCCAGCCGAGGCAGCCTGTGTGGCATCCACAACCCCATGCTATGCTGTTCCTTGACATTCATTAGCAGTGACTCCTGGGATCTAAGGAGGGCTTTCCTATGTTACTGTCCCTAAATAAGGGCAGGTCTGAGTCATGTCTCAGCTAAGGTCAAAGAGATCAAATGGAGTTCCCACCATCCTCTTCCACCTTATTTTTTTCAGTACAATCTAGTTAAGTCACAACGCAATTCTGCCCAGTGCTATCGGCTCCCTCCCCACGCTTCTCCCAGGGTTCCAAGTGAGTCCCACAAAGACTCATGCTGCTGGAATCCCTCTGGCCTGCCTCCCGATGACCTCTCAAAGGGGTTTCCTTGGTCCTTCCTGCTCCTAAATGCTCTGGAACTTGCCTACTCCAGACTCCGCCTTGTCCTTGGCCCCCTTGCCCATCTTGCCAAGGATGCCTTCTGGGGTTCCCTTCCCTCTTCAACTGCAGGGCCCTAGCCAAGACTGGAGCCCAAGAGGTCCCTGCCTGACTGGAAGGGGAGGTAGGGTATCGCACACGTAAAATTACAAAAGCATCCAGAGTTTTATCAGGACACACATGTCATTGAGCAGCAGGTAGGTCCTGATTCTTACCAGGTGTTAAAACCCAATTTTTTAAAAAAGAAAGGAAAATTGGAAGATCCAAGTTAGGTTCCTCATTGTTTTTTATTTTTACCATTTTGTTGGGATCGATGCACGAAGTATGCTCAAACTGGCACTGGCCAAGCCATTCGGTCATTAGCATGACGTCCCGGTGAGCCCCGGGTCTGTTCTTCTCCACACACATGAGGAAAGCCTTCCGCTTGCCACTCAGGTCATAACAGTCCTATTTTCCAGGAAAGCCAACAATAATTAAACCAAACCAAACTCAGAAATCCAAATGTGTCATAGATACAAAATAATGAGTTTCTCTAGGGATCGATGGTGAGGTTTCCCAGTTTGGATCAGGGATGCAACACTGATTGTCTCTCTTATTAGTTATGGAACGGGGGTGGGGGGAGTCATGACTTGATTTATAATCCTTTCAAATATCTTCCTCAGACTAGGACTAACAGGCCAATCTCAGTTTTAAATTCCTACGTATAGCTAGAGTATCAGTTTAAGGAAATATGGCAGACAGAGGAAACGGTAAATGACCACACAAGGCTGCAATCATCAAAATCCAGAATGTGGGACATTCTACAGACAACTTGGTTTCTTTAATAGATAAATAACAAGAAAAAAGGCTAAAGAAAGAAGAAGCATCCTAAGTTAAGAGTCTCAAGGCACAAAGCAAACAACTGTAATTGTGTAGGCCCTGTATGAATCTGTATCCTGATTCAAACCACCCCCCTGCAAAAGACATAGGAACGAGTCAAGGATATCTGAATGCTAACCGCCTCTTTGCAAACATTAAGGAAGTTGTTTTTAGGTAGAATAATGGTATTGTGATTATGTTTTGCAAAACCTTCCTTCCTTCCTTCCTTCCTTCCTTCCTTCCTTCCTTCCTTCCTTCCTTCCTCCTGCTAAAGATTCAGAGATCCACACGAAAGTGTCCGTAGATGAAAGGGACATGATTATCTTGATTTGCTTCAAAATAATGGGAGCGGGAACAGACAAAACAAGATTGGTTCTATGTTTCTAATTTGCTGAAGCAGGGTCATAAGTACATTGGGCTGGAGTTGGGGAGATTCGTTTTTCTATCCCACTTTACTATTTGTTCAAAATTTCCGTAGTAAAACTTAAAAAAACCAAACGCTAGAACCAGCAATGTACGTAGTCGTCCAAGGCCATACAGCCAGGCATTGAACTTCCATTGAAGTTGCCTCACTTTTCTTGACTTGTCAAACAGAAATAACAGCAGTTCCTACCTTGTTTGGTTAATGCACGCACAGTGGTTTTAACTGGCTCAAGTTTATCTTCCACTCTCATAACAAAAAGCAGTGAGATATGACCACTTGAGAAAACCATACAGATAGTCTTTAACCAACAAGAACAGCACACACAAAAATGTTAAAATGGCAGTTCAAGCGGCTAAATAAATACCATCTTTCCTAACCAGCGTGCGGTGCTGGAGTGAGAGCAAAAATATTTACCAGTTCGCCATCCACGCAGTCATAGCTTCTCTTTAGAATCTTTCTTGGAATCTCTGCATGAATTTTCATGAAAAGAGAATAAAACAGAAAAAACACATTATTATTTTCCCATTTTTTAAGTTTTAATCAAGATCCACTGTCATCCCTGTTAACAGGAAGCTCCTCCCAAGGAATTCTGTTGCCTCTTACGTTTTGGGGGTCCAGCAGGCTTCAACCTCGCTTTAGAACAGGTTCCCTGGATTATGAACACCTTCCTGCAAACTCATGAGGCTGGAAACTTAAAACAGGCTTCCCGGAGGCCGCCGTGGGATACAAGGGCAGGAAGAGCCAGGCCAGAGATAAAAAGGGACAAGGTCTAACTGACATATTACTGCACATGTACTTCCTGGAGAGGAGATTAAGACATCAATAAGGGGAAAATTGAAGTAAAGGAACTAGGCATTAAAAAGAAAAAAATAGCATAATCTCTTAGCATTTAATTCCAACATGTATTGGGTGCCTCCAGTGTAGAGCCATAATATTGTGTAGGTTGGATGACTCTGGAAAAAAAAGCCCACTTTGCCAACAGTCTAAAGAGGTGATAGCAGAAGTGGTACATGACCAACGCACCTGGGAGGAGGGACGACACAAATGCTTTGTAGGTGCAGTGAAAGCAGGGAGAGTCAAGGCTCCACAGGGCCAGTATTCTGCCTGTCGGCCATGTGTGGTGGGCCATTACAGTTGTGATGCATTACAAATCTAAACAAAATCAGCGACAGTAACACACCTAGAAGCTCAATCAGATCATAGGCATGCCGATGGCAGAGGTCACCGACGGCACATTTTACTGTCTATCTCAATGGCTCCCATGTAAGTGCTGCTTCCTCTCTCTCCTCTCTCTCACATACACATTATGTACACACCCGTTTATCAAATCGGGCCGGTGGGGGGGAGCCCCACCTCCCTCAACCTGCTCCATACTACATTTCTTGATCATAAGCCACATCGTCCCAGATTGACGGCAAATGGTCTCATGGTGTGCAAGAAGAGCCACCCCTTCCATAAATACACCCCCTGGAGGTGTGGCAGTGGGGTTTCCAACACTGGGCTTCTCACTGCATCATTTGGAAACCTCCCACATCATAATCTCTTGAAGGTGGTCGTTAACGAAGCATCTCAGGCCTGCCGCTGAGTCGATCTGCTCTTTGAGCCGACCCCCAAAATGTGCTCGTAAACCCTGATGGCCGCTCTTCGACGGATCACTCGGATTCCGCGCCTGGGGATGGCGATCCTACGGGCTGCTTCACCCAAGCTTCCCACCTCCCACCGCGCGTCACCTGGGTCCTAGGGCACCCGCCAGCCCCTGGCTCCGCTAGCCTCCGCCCCGCGGGCTGCCCGGGAACCCGCCCCCAGCCCCGGCAGCCCCCCGATCACCCGGACCTCTCCCCCCCTGCCCGGCTGTCCCCACTCTCACCCAGGCTCCGCCCCTCCGCCGGCCCGCCGGCCGCGCACCCGGGCCCCGCCCCCTAACCCGGCCGCCACCACCCCGCCCCCCCATCCCGGCCGCCGATCCGGGCCCAGCCCCCAGCCCCGGCTCGCGGCAGCGCCCCCGCTCACCCCGGCGGTCGTCGTCTTCCGCGCTCTGCCAGCGCGGCAGCAGGTCGGCGCGGCGCAGCTGCTGCAGCACCTTGACGAGAACGCGCGACACGGCGGGCAGGTAGTAGTGCTGGGCCAGGAGACGGGCCAGCCCCGCCTTGCTGTCGCCCTCCAGCTCCAGCCGCACGGGGCTCACGCGCGGCCGCTCGTCCACGGTCTTGAGGAGGACGCGGAAGTGGCTCAGCTCCCGCGGGGACAGCAGGTCCAGCGTCTCTTGCACGCGGCTCTGCAGCTCCTCCACGGTCGGCATGATCTTCGGAGGCGCCTGGCGGCCGTCGGACCCCCAGCGCCAGCCGCTCCCAAGGCTCGTCGCCATGGCCACCCAAAGATGCTGCAGCGCCCGGGCCGGAGGGGCCAACCGCCGAGGTCTCAGCCCCGCGGGCCGCGCACGCCTCCCGTTTCTGCCTTTGTTTTGTAAAACGGAGGCGTTTCCGCTCGTCTTAGCTACGGCCGGGCGGGCTGGCGGCGGCGACCTGGAGATCCCGCCAGGCTTCCTCTGCGGCCCCGCCCCTGCCTCGAAGCCCCGCCCCCACCCGCCCGTTCCCGCTTAACCCTCGGAGCCCGGGGAGGGAGAGCTTGGTGGCGGCGGCTCCTCCGTGGGTCTCCGCCGTGGCTGCGCGTTAGGGTCACCTGGCTAACTAACTCCTCGAGCTCAGGCCACAGTCCCGGCTGATTACATTCGGATTTCTGGGTGGCAGACCCAGGCATCAGCCGTTTTGAAGCTCTTCAGGTGAGGGGCGCCTGGGTGGCTCAGTCGGTTGAGCGTCAGACTTCGGCTCAGGTCACGATCTCGCGGTCCGTGAGTTCCAGCCCCGCGTCGGGCTAAGTGCTGGCAACTCGGAGCCTGGAGCCTGCTTCTGATCCTGTGCCCCCCCCCCCCCCCTCCGCCCCACCCCTGCCTGTGCTCTGTCTCTCTCTGTCTTTCAAAAATGAATAAACATTAAAAAAACATTTAAAAGCTCTTCCGGTGATTCCAATGTGCAGCCTAGTTTGATCCGGAGTGTTTATCAGCTACCGAAACCACTGGCTCCACTTGGACGCTGAAATAGGACGCTGAAATAACACCTAGAGGCAATAGCCTGGAGCCAGCTTTCATTGGAGAGGGAGAGGTGAAAAAGGTTGAGGCTTGAGAATTTGAAGTCAGCAAGAAGTTGGAAATGCACACTGCTCAGCCTGGAAGGGACATTGCCTTGGGGAGCAGATCTCAGCTTGGCAACGGCCCGTTACTGTCACTGCTGCTCAGTTCCCTGACTTGCTGGGGACCTCAGGAGCTCACTCTAATTGTGATTTGCCCCAAAATTACTTACCCTGTGGAAGATCTGGTGAAGGAAACTCATGACCTTGTTTGCATCCCGATTCTAGTAAGCCAACTGTAAAAACTCCCTTTTTAAAAAAGATTTTATTTTGGGGGCACCAGGGTGGCTCAGTTGGTTAAGCCTCCAGGCTCTTGATCTCTGCTCAGGTCATGATGTCATGATTGGTGAGACTGAGCCTTGCATGGGGCCCCCATGCTAACAGCTTGGGGCCTGCTTGGGATTTTCTCTCTCCCTCTCTCTGCCCCTCCCCAATCACAGGAAAACACTCAGGTGTGCTCTCTCTCAAAATAAACTTAAAAAGATTTTATTTTTCAGTAATCTACACCAACTGTGGGGCTCAAACTCACAACCTGGAGATCAAGGGTCACTAGTTCCACAGACTGAGCCAGCCAGGTACCCCTAAAAAGTCCTATTTGAGATCATTGGAAATGTGAATATGGGCTGGGTTTTGGATGATATGCAAAAAATTTGTTAGCGTTTTCCAGGTGGGATAAAAACATTGTAGTTATGTAAGAAACATGTCCACTATTTTTAGAGCTGCAGATTTTTCGAGATGAACTATGGGAAGGGTGAAATAGTGTGATGTCTGAAATCTGCTTTCATAAAGGAGAAAGTGGAAAGACAAGAGTGGCAAAATCCTGATCGTCAGTTTTCATCTCAGTGATGCGAATGAAGGGCTAATGTACCATTTGCCCTACTCTGTGTTTGAAATATTTTTTTTATATATTTATAGAAACTGAATGTAACAGCAGCTTGAAAGCTTTGCTTCTGTCCTCTTTTGGCCCATATGCCTTACTAGGCCTTATCTGTAGTGGCCAGACGAGTGTTTACTTCCACAAAGCTCTGCCTCTAAATAATTTGAAGTCTGAGGCAGCCAAGAACAAGTCAACTTGTTAAAAAGGCACTGGGCAGAGTTTCCAAAGCCAGCTGAGACTCACAAACTTTAATAGCTGTGACAGACTGCAGGAAAGATAAATTCTTGGGGCCTGGAATATGCAGATATCCAGGACCACATCCCTCTGGAATCAGGGTTAAGGGCAAATTCCAGTTTTCCCCCATGTTTAGAGAAAATTAGACTGTTCCTCCAAACCTCATTTGCCCCCAAAGAACAAATGAGCATGGAAGGGGACTCTGGTGGCCAAAACTCACCAACCAAGTAGAAGGTGAGCAAACTGGGGGGAAGCCTGTACCTCTGGGCCTCACCTCTGCCCCTCCCCTCCCAGGGGCTCTTGGCAGGTCCCCCACTGACAAGTTAGGCTCCCCTGGCCTAAGATGAGGGTCAAAGATGACCCAAACACCCTAACTCAGGACCCAAGTTCTTAGGAGGCAGACACTATACCTAGGCCTGTAGTGACTGGCCTGCGTTCCATTCCTGTCCCAGCACACATCTGTCCTACGTGACCTCCTACTTTCCCCAGCACAGGGCCTCCCGCACCTAGGTCACCAAGCCCTGGTGGCTTCAGGGTCACTGAGATTAGGATCCTCCTCTGCCCTCTCCCATACTCCTCCCATTATTTTGAATAGGGTATTTATTTATTTATTTATTTAACATTTATTTTTGAGAGCGAGAAAGACACAGCACAAGCAGAAGGGCAGAGAGGAAGACACCGAATCCAAAGCAGGCTCCAGGCTCTGAGCTGTCAGCACAGAGCTGACACAGGGTTCGATCCCACGAACTGCAAGATCATGACCTGAGCTGATGTCAGAAGCTTAACCAACTGAGCCACCCAGGTGCCCCTTGAATGGGACACTTCAACCTAAAACCTAAAGTATAAACATCATTAGATTTATATGCATCACAGGTTGAATTGTGTTCCTATGAATGCGATCTTATTTGATGATGGGTCTTTGCAGATATAATCAAGTGGAGGTCCTTCTAGAGTAGGGTGTGCCCGAATCCAATTACTCGTGTCCTTCAAAGAAATTTGGACACAGAGACAGATGGACAGATGGGAGGCTTTGTGGAGACGGAGGCAGACTGGAGTGACGAGTGTCAAGAATTGCCAGCAACCACCAGAAGCCACAACTGTCCTCCCCCAGAGCCTTCAGAGAAAATTATGTCCCTGCTGACACTTTGATTTGAAGACTCTTAGGCTCCAGAACAAATTTCTGCCAGAGGCTACCCAATTTCTGGTCACTGGTTGTGCAGCCCCAGGAACCTACCACAGTGCACCAGAAACATCTGCTCTTTTAACCCTCACCATCGCCCTAGGAGGTGGGGAATATCCCAATCCCCGCTTGACAGGAACAGTTGCAAAGTGTGTCTAAATAAGTAGAGGACCAGGTTTTCTATCTGGGCCACGTAGATCACAGCCCGTATCCTTAACCAGGAGACCAATCTTCTTCCTGCTGTCTGGATAAATGTATGGCTCCTTCCGAAGTTGAAAAGTTGATAGAAAAGCCTGGGTACCCAACTCGGGTGGCTACAGTAAATAAAACAAACAATAACATGTGTGGAGGAGGATGTGGGGAATCAGAACGCTTCTGCGCTGCTGGTGGGAACGGAGGATGGTCTGGAGTCTGGGAGTTTCTCAGACGGTTAAACACCGCCACCACTTGATCGCGCAGTTCTCCTCCTAGGCACATACTTCCAGAAGAGCAATGAAAAGCTAGGTCCACACAAACACTTGTATGTGAACGTTCACAGTGGCATTATTCCTAAGAGCCCCAAAGTGGAAACAAAGCAAGTAGTCCTCAACTGAGGAATGGATAGTACGATGTTATGTGGCCACGCACACAACAAAGGACAGTGCTGAACGTGCCACATGGATGAACCTCAAAAGCGTTACGCTAAGCGAAAGAAACCAGATGCGAAACTACAAATTGTACGACTGCATTCATAGGAAGCACACAGTAAAGGCAAGTGATGGACGGAAAGCGGATCAATAGCTCCCAGCGGCTGGGGCTCAGAATGAGATCTTTAAATCTGAGATCTTGGGGGCTGAACGTGTTCTAAAACGGATCCGTAGTGATGGTTGAGCCCCTCAGTGAAGTTACCAAAAATCACGGATTGGTTTATTTGAAATGAGGGGATGGCACTATGTGTGAAATAAAGCTTTTTAAAAGATGTTTAGGTCGAAGGACGTATATGGGTCAAGAGCCAGCCGCCTTGGATTAATTTGGTTATTTTAGAACACAGAGGGGACACTATTGAGGTTTTCCAAACAGTTGTCAGTGATAAAGTGCTTCACTTTATTTACGTGAATTTTAGCAGCAGCAAAAAAAAAAAAAAAAAAAAAAAAAAAAAAAAAAAATGCCAGAACAATTCAGAATTAAAACAGGGCGGAGGCCAAGAACAAAAAAACGTTATTTGGACACTTAGAGGCTAAGAAGCCACTGTCTCCACTTCTTTAGAGGCTCTCCAGGTGATTAAGTAACCACCAGTTAAGTAACATCTTTTTTCCCCTCGTCCTAACAGCACCCCGGACACAGCCTTCAGCCTCGTGACAAGGACCCCTCTCCCGGCAGATGGGCTTCCCCCACTGGAGCGCCTCGGCCGTAGCGCCAGTCCGCGGATTCTCTGGCGGTGCGATTCCTTGCCCAAGGACAGATCCAAACGGCAGCCTGGTGTAGGTGGGTGTAGGTGAAGCGGAGCCACCTGACAGAGCTGTCTCCAGAAACCCCTTTTTAAGAAGTCCTGCAGGATGGGCAAACCCTCTCCTAACTCCCTAGCGCGCGGTATGCATCAGTAACACCTCTTTCGGGAGATCCTGAAGGCTTGAGTCGGGCCCATCTATTCTCTACTCAAACTGGGTAACTGAAGGTGACGTAGCTGCCTGGCTTTCCAGACAGGACATCCTCTAACTCCGGGACAGTAAGACGGAGCAGCCCTTGGCAAGAGCCAGGCAAGGCAACAGAGCCCATCTGTCCCCAGGCCCCTCTCGGTCAGGACTTCAGGCCCATCTTGGCCATCATCTCCTCGTAGACCGTCCATGCCATTGCTGCCATCAGAGTTCTGCGGAGGGCCCGGGGAACGCCACCTTGGAAGAAGCCACGCAGCCCATAATCCTACAAGGAAAATGAACGTCAACACTCTGGAAGCAAAGCGGCAATACAATGAAACACCCCTAGCACACAAGAGCGAGGGTCTCCGTTACCCCATTGTTGAGTCTTCACTTTCAGACTTTTATAGATAATGCCAAGAGTATGAATAATGGACCCAAGAAGGCAATGAACTTGAAAAGGTTTTTTTTTGGCACAGTTGCGAAGCTTTCTTGCTTTATCCAGGGGAATGCGTTTCTCGGCTGAAAATCTTCATCAAGGGTTGCCGTATACCGCTGTGCAGCTTACACAGCTCACAGAGGCACCAAGCGCCAGCTGGCGGCTGAGTCCCAGACCTCGGTCTGCATGCCAAGCCCTGGGCCCTGGCTCCAGGCTAGAGGAAAAGGTGCCTTTATGATGATTTGTCTGCCTGGAGGGAGCTTCTTTCCATAGTTTCGTAATATAAGAATTAGAGACAAAACGCCTGTTACTCCTCTAGAGCAAATTTCTAGAAACAAAATAATGTGTCTGTGGGGTTTTTTGGGGACTCTGGTTCCTCCTAGGTCCTTGATCGGATGACTAGACCCTCCCTGCTCACCTGATTCAATAGGTAAGGGGTGGAGCCCAGCAATTCCAAGTTTAACGAATATAACTGGTTGTCCTAATGTAGTCAGTTTCCCCCACCCACCACCAAAAAATCCCGGCAACCAACCATAGGTTTTTAGCAGTGATTTCAATCTTGGCAACACCTTGGAATCACTAGGGAACTTAACTACTGATCCGGGCTTCACCTGCTTCCAGGCATTCAGATATCACCAGCCCAGATTATGATCTGGAAGTGAGGACTTTTCTTTTTTAGTTTATTTATTTATTTTGAGAGAGAGAGAGAGAGAGAGAGAGAGAGAGAGAATGCAAACCAGGGAGGGTCATGGAGAGCGAGAATTCCAAGCAGGCTCCACACCACCAGTGTGGAACCCAAACTCATGAACCGTGAGATCATGACCTGAGCCAAAATCAAGAGTTGGACACTTAACCGGCTGAACCACCCAGGCCCCCCAGGGAGTGGGAACGTTTTTAAAGCTCCCCAAGTGATTCTAATGTGTAAAGGGCACAAGATACTGCTCTAGAGAGAGCCGTAACCCCAATAAGAACCAATATTTACTCCATAGCCTTACTTTGAAAATGAGGGTCACCGCCTGGCCAATCCACCGAAATTTCATTGGGGTGAGCTGCATATGAGTTTTGATGACATCCGCAGGTTGAGTTACCAGGGAGGCCAGAATACCAGCAAAGATCCCACAGCTGAAATTTACAACAGGAATAAGGACTGCATCCAACTGGTCTGAAATAGGACAAAGGCAACATTCGGTTACAAATAAATCCCACACTCAACTCAGAAGTATCCCTACTAAGTTGACCACTAATCCTTCCCCAAAGTTAGAAGGATGTAGATTCAGACAAGGTTAAGAAATAGACATTTAAAGGTACACTATGTGTAGATGGAGTAGTGGGAGTTAAAATTCGCCTTTTTTTTTTTTTTTTTTTTTTTTTTACAACTATCGCCATCATAATTCATTCGGGCAACAATCACGGACTAAAACATATGAATGAAAGGAACAGGATGTTTTATATAGATGTATACAGACTCCAAGTATCTCCCCACTGAGACGCTTACAAATGACAAAAGAAAAAGTGAGTTTTCAGTGGAGACACTATCTTGTCCAAGTGATAAAAAGTTAGTATCGCCCACAGTGGGTCAAACCAATGTCATGAGCTTCCTGACATGGAGATATTTAAGGGTAAAGGGGCATCACTCCTGCGACTTGCTCTTAAACAGGTGGGAATAAACAATTATACATATAGAGAAATCAAAAGCGTACATCCAAGCTCCCTTACTGCCCTAACTTTCCATGGCAAAATGAAGGCTGTGACCGACAGTGTCACGGCCCCCGGTGCCTTGGGCGGAGCAGGAAGCCTCCCAAAAAGCACCCCAACTGTACTTGATCACCACCGTCATGATGGCATGCCAGCTTTCCCACTTACGTGACCTTGGTTGCATATCCTTTCTCGAATTATCCAGAGACCCCTTATTGAACACAGGTTCATGCCACAGAACGTGTTTCCATTAGCACCTGGCTCCGCTTGGGGGAACGTTTGCTGCCCACTGATTGTGTCCTTGTCGTATCCAAATGAGCATGCTGGTGGGGTGGGTCTGCCAGAACGCCTGAGGTTTGGCACCTTTCTCTCCACCCCAACAGAGGCTCAAAACCACTCTTAACTGGGAACACAGCATGAAATGGTACTTTCCTTCCAGCTCCTACCCTACTGGCGTTTCCCAGACTTGTCTGATGAGAATCCCACCAACTGCTTCTTGAGGAATAGACTCCCAGGTCTTGTTCCAAAGCTTCTGATGCAGGAGGCCCTGGGCAGGACCCAGCAATCTAAAGATGGGGTAACTCTGCAAAGTATTATGGCAGGACTTCTGCGAAACACGCTTTACTTCACCGCCTACCCCACTCAAGAATTTTAGTACTACCAGTACTCTGCCGTAAGAGACTATAAACTGGAGAGGGCAGGGACCAAGTCCATCATGACCACCACTGCATCCTAGCACCTGACATGGCTCAGTTCCTAAAACTCTGCCAAGAATCTGGAGTCGCTAAGAACGTTAAACAGTGTCACACAGCAGAGGAAGCAGGGAGGATCTGCGGTCTCGGAGCTCTCTCTTCCCCACCACACCTTCGACCGTCCGTACCGTGGGTCATGATGTTTTTGGTCTGGTTGTAAAACATCAGGTAGATTCCAGAAAAGGGTGCGTCACGCAGAAGTGTTGCTGTCAGGCCACTGAAGAGTCCCCGGTGCCCCTCACTGCGATAGATGCTCTTCAGGGCTGCGTAGATGCTCTCATAGCCATACCTCCCGCTCTGCAAGGGAAGCACAGGACCAGTGGCTGGCGGGGCGGTCCCGGGCTGGAGCAACGAACCAATGCGACTCCGGGGTATGTGGCATTACCGGGGCACCGGGGGCTCTGGTTCCCACGTGGCTTGGGTTCTCTGACCACAGCAGCCTCTATTTTCGATTCTAAATCGGGGGTGGACATCGGAAGGCGGCCCAGTGCCTCTGGTTACCCAGCCTTGAGGCCTAGAGCAGTCAGACTCACCTCGTAACGGGTCTTGATCACAGTGATGGGTGACATGCAGACGCCTGCAACTGAGCGAGAGCCCACTCCCAGGATGACCGACTCCAGGGCGGTTGGTGGATGGCCTCGCAGAAAGTACTGCTTCAAGGAGTAGAGGGTGCCGAAGTAGATACCAATGCCGGGGACACACCTCACAATGGACTGCAGAAAACGTCAGAGGGGGGAAAGAAGTCAAAGGCTGACACGGTAAGACACCGTCTTAGCCGGCTTTTCCCAAAACAAGGCCAAGGTTTGCGTGCCAGTAGTCGACTGAAGGTGCGGAGGGACACCAAGAAGAGAAAGGGGAAGTGAGAGGCAGGGGGGAAGGCGGCCGACAAAGGGCGTGTTCCCTAAGCCACTACTGCCCCGGGCAACTCAATCCCTTTGGGGAACTCTGGGAATCTTGGTGTAGGGCGCCTGCCTGTTACCCCGCCATCTGAGGAGGGTGAGTGAGAGTTTTAAGTATCCACTGCCATCTTCCGTCGACTAAAGGGCTGCTGCGGGCCTGGGTGAGCATTAACTCTCTGGCACTTCCGGCAAAGTGACTTCCTCATTTCCGGCAAAGTGACTTCCTCACTTCCGGCAAAGTGACTTCCTAAGGCCAGGAAGGCCGGCAGGTAAAGAAATGAGGTGTGGCCAGCGTGCTCTGAAGGGCAAGGACAAGGACATGCTGGCAGCTGAGGGCACCAGCTGCATCTGCTCTGCCGCTTGCCCCAAGGGCGTACAGACGTCCCATTTCCTTCCCTGAGCCCTCAGAGCTAGCAGCCGGAGACCAACCGAGGACCACGTAGGACGCTCACCTATCCTAACGAGAGGATACGTGAGGTGCATGAGAAATGGCTGGCTATTACAGCAAAGGGCGCAAGAGAAGACCCAAAACGCAGCTTACGGGAGACATCCCTTTCCAAAGGCCCAGAATGCTCTCCGTGCGAACCACCTTCAAGAGAAGAGCCAGCATCCCAACACGCCCGGATCTGAAAGCAGACAGAACGGAGACACAGAAGAAAAAAAAATGACTTAGACCCCCATCCTCGTAAAAGAGCTCCCCACCCAAAGACTGCTTTGCAGGACGTCTTTCCTAAGAACGCTCGGGAGTCTCGGCAACACCTCTCGGGGTAACTCCGAGTTCGGCTACGTTCGTGGTTTGGCGCGTACATGTCGATCTCTGTCCATTCACACTGGAAGGATGACCTCCCATTTTGCATGCGTGTCGTATACTTCCCACAGTGCCAGGCCCAATAGGGGCATAAAAGAGACACTTAACGTTTGTATTATTTCCAGAAAACCACCCACACTTCTAGTACCAGAGAGCACAGTTAAAACATTACAGGCTAGCTCGAGAAAATGCGAATGTCCCCCCCATTCAATTAACAGGAAATGTCGAAGAAAAGGTGGGGCGAAAAGTTGGGCCTGGCCTGTGTTTCTCTCGAAGCATCCAGCAGGATGGGCGTTGACTTAACATCGCTGAGAGGCACCGGTGTCTGAGAGAAGTTGTTGAAACCAGTTCCTCGAAGAAACGGGGGGCGGCAGGCCTTACCCATGGGCTGGGGGCTGGAGAGTCTGCAGGCGAGTTTTGAGGAGGTCCAGGGGCTGGAAAAGGAGGGTGGAGCAGGTCCCACTGATGGAGCCACACAGGAAAGCTTTGATCACCGGATGCAGCTGCAGGGCAAGAGAACGCTGGGTCAGCAACTTTGTCGCCATGGGCCTCAGCCTTCTCCACCCGAGACCAGTCAACTGCTCTCTAGGGGTGGCTTAGAAAACCGTCCGGTGGTGCTCTGTATTACCTTCCCACTTCAGAGAAGGGAAAAGTGTTCCCAGGAATGAACAGCGCTGGAATGTTGTGCAGACCATAATATCCTGCTGTTGGGATCTCTCCAGCCCTAGTGCTGAGAAGGAGCCAGGAACATCCTGCGGAGCAAGGTCTATCCACGTTCATCTGTGAATCGGGCCCCCAACCACACCTCCCTCGGTCTAGCTAGAGACAAGTTATTGGCCATCTCCTTATCTTCACAGAGCAAAATCAACTGAAGGGGAGTGTCTGAACCAAGGTCACCGGGGTCTCTTGGTTATCAAACCTGTAGATATTTATAGGAGCAAGACAGAGAAATGAAACCACAAGTTCAGTTTCAATGTAAGACATGGGCTACTTCCTGAAAAACCTACGAACTTTCTTAACTTGGAGTTTTCCCTTTCTCTCTCCTATCCAGGCATCTCCCTGCCACCTAAGCAGATCACAGACAGTGCAGTAGACCAGCAGCCACCCCCGGGTTTGGTGGCTCTCCTTTAAACCAGGACAGTCGCACACGCTGGCTAATCTAGAGGCACCACCAGAAGGGGCAAGGGCTAGATGTACTTCCTCTGAGCCCGACACACTAGAGGTCGCAAAGCTTGCCTCAGAATCCACTCGATCACAAATGTGTGAGAAAGGACCTTAAAAAACCCAACCACGGAAGAAAAGGCCTCTTTTCCGAAGGAGACACTGGGCAAACTCCATCCTAAAAGACCTTCCTTCTCTCTCCTCATTAAATGGCATTTGCGCTATTATTTTTCAATAAATGGTACGCTGTGGCCCTAAGACACTATTAAGATGAGGTCACCGGTTATACACACATAGCCACCAACCCAGAACGAAAATGTTTGGAACCTGTGGTTATTTGTCCCCCAGGGGACAGAGATCACTCCACGTTTCTAGCAGACGAGCAGGTCTCCCATGATAACTGAACCCACTTAAGAGACGAAAGTAGTTCAGATGATAAATACTGGAGGTTATAACTCTGTTCAAACGGCTTGCAAAATATCGAAGGGGTGACAATTAGTAAGACAACACGTACGACCAAGCAAAATGTATACCTCACCAGTCTGCCGGCACACCATTCCCTGTCCCGCAAGAAGGGGTGTCCTGCTCCTTCCGATAACTTGGAAGCCATGTGTAAAGGGCACAAGCTACTGGCATCCTCTACTTTGCCTGGCAGTGAGCTTCGAACCCCCGTCTTTCCAGCCTGATGCCACATCACCTCCCCTCCCTCTTGGCTGGTCACCCCTCAGCCCCCACGACTTGCCATCCAGCTAAAGGTGCCCCTCTCACGCTCACCAAGGATCCCTTTCCCACCCTGGGCCTTCTCTTACTCGGCCTCCTCCTCCTTGGGGATGCATTTCAAACAGCTGGCTGCCTCTTGGTTTTTGGCTCCCCTCGCCTTTTCCCTCAGCCAGGGTGGTGGTGGTTCCTCTTATCTCCTCCAGCCACAGCCCCTAGGGGGCCACCTCACCCACACCCACACACCAACGCCCACGGCCCTGCCCAGCACTCCCCCCAAACGCCCCCAGGCATCTACAGCTCACACTCCAAAATGGAAACCCAGCCAACCGTTGCCCACACTCTTGTCCCTACTCCACCCCACAAGATATCCCAGCAGCACATTTGGGAGTCGCGTAAGACTCCTCAGCAAATGCAGAAGGAAATGGCAGATAAAATTAAATTTCCTTATAACCTGCAGCCCATTGACAGTTGAGGCCGGCAGAGTTCTCCAGGAACTCCCTGCGGTCTTAAAGATGTTAACACTTTGCTGGAGGGAAAAACAACCCTGGCTTGACCACAGCTAGGCCTCCAGGCTCCGGTGCGCCTTTTTGCCCTGAAGATGTCTCAGGAAATCTTTCTTGGCCGTCAGGTCCGGACCCCACCACCGCTCCAAAATCCCATCAGCTGTACCGACTGCTTCCGGACTGAGTCCGGCTGATGACCCTCAGTGTCCCCAGAGCCTGCCCCTGTGGATCTCAGTGGCCTCCTCGGCAACCTCCAGCCTCAACCCTACGAAGCCACCCTCCCCTGAACTGGAGAAGCACTGGATGAGGCATCTGTGCATACCACCTCAAGATCTCACAGCCCTTTGAAAAGCTAAATCTTTAAACCCATTTTACAGACGGAACTGGAGCTCACAGCGGTTATGAATGTGTCCTAAGTCACAGGGTTTGAAGCCACTGGCTAGGCTTACAAGGCCTTCCGTGAATCGAGGGGCCCCTGCTTTCCTTTTTGGCCTGTGTTCTCAGCCTCCTCCTCCCTCTTGCATAGGGCGCAGCCGGAAGGGATCCTCTGCCTTCCTCTAGCCTCGGAAAACCCCATCCTAGCTCCTCTGGCCTCTGATTCATCCGGGGAGGGGGGCCTCTGCCCAGATCTCCCCTGCTGTGGGAAAGCCCCGAATCCCCGCCCCCCACTGGCATTCAGGCTTCTCCTCCAATACTTCCACTGCACCTGAGCCCACCTCCCTTGGGTCGAGGACAGAAGAGGCCACTAGCTGTCCTGTTCACGATGGTACCTCCAGCACTGACCACCCAGCCTGGTGCACAGTCAAAATGGGGCCCCACAGCCAAAAATGAATGAGTCCTGTCCTCTGCAGGAAATCTGCATATGGCTCTCCCTTGAGCACAGTTCCATAGGATGAGGCTTAGTGGGTTCTGCCCGCCCCTTCCCAGGACAGGCTCCCTTCAGCCCTCTGCTCCAGTAAGGCTGTAGGAATGACAAGGCGCTTACAGCTTCTGAGAAGGTCTCGGTGTGGCTTCCCCGAGGCTCTCACAGGTCTTGTATGGAATTTGTTTTCAGGCTGCTGTCCTTCACAGGCTTGCTCCATGTACACCCCCTCCCCCCACCGTAGCAACTATTTTATGTCTTTATTTTCACAGCACAAAGCTTGGAGATGTTATTGGTTTAATAAATATTTGAATGAAGAATAGAGTCCGTAACTTCTTTAACTTTGTAAACTTCCAGGTCCATTAGCACACAGCAGATGCTAAATATATACCAGCGGTATAAACTAACCTCTAATAGTTAAAACACACACACACACACACACACACACACACACACACACAGGTAGCAGCATTATTTAAAAAACAAAAACCAAAAAAACAGAATTGGGGCACCTGGGTGGCTCTGTCCTTTGAGAATCTGACTTCAGCTCAGGTCATGATATCACAGTTCGTGAGTTCGAACCCTGCCTCCGGCTCTGCCGTTAGCCCAGAGCCCACTTCAGATTCTCTGTCCCCTTCTCTGCTCCCTCCACCCCACTCACACTCGCCCTCTCTCAAAAATAAACAAACGTTAAAAAAAAAAAAAAAAAAAAAAAAAAAAAAAAAAAAACAACCAGAATTTACACTTTTCATTTGAATAGGCTTAAGATATTGTCCTATGGCAGGCACATCCTTTGAAGGCATGTTTGATTTTCTTTTCAAGTTATTCAAGTTAAAAACAAGGAGTAACAATTTGGTTTTTTGAGGAACAGGGGCAAAAACAACCAAATGATACACAGTACACAAAAGCATAAGCATAGGAGCGCCTGGGTGGCTCAGTCGGTTGAGCATCCAACTTCGCTCAGGTCATGATCTCGCAGTTCTTGAGTTCCAGCCCCGCGTCGGGCTCTGTGCCGACAGCTCAGAGCCTGCAGCCTGCTTCGGATTCTGTGTCTCCCTCTCTTTCTGCCCCTTCCCCGCTCATACTCTGTCTCTGTCTCTCAAAAATGAATAAAAGTTAAAAAAAAAAAAAAAAGTACTTAAACAGATAGTAAATAGATTCCCCAAGCAATTTACTCCCTTTTAAAAAACTAAATCGTAAATCCAATTCAGATCTCGAGGTCAGAGCTGAAAGGAGATGTAGAACCCCAGTGGTGGCCTTTTTTAAGGATTAAAAAAGAAACGAAACAAAACACCTCTGACCCCGCCCGCCAGAGCTGGTAGACGAAGCCGCAACCTCAGGGTGAGGGCGGACAGCGCCCCCGCCCCTCCCAGCGCTAAACCACGCGGCTTCCCGCCTCCACACCCCGCGAGCGGTAACTCCGGCGGCCCCGCCTCCGTCTCCACCAATGGAGGCCCGGCGGCACGACCACTGCAGCCAATCCAGACGCGGGGGCGTGGCTCCGCGCCAGGCCTGCCGCGCTAGTTCCCCGCCGGCCGGGAAGTGGAGCCCCAGACCGTGATCTCCCGCCCGAGCCGCGGGCGCAGTGGACCCACGTCGCTCCAGCATCCACCTCTTCTCAGGCTTGTTGCTACCAGCGGTCTTTGCGATGGTCCAAATACCTGGCCGAGCGCCCTCCCCACCACGGTCACTCTGGGAATCGAACTCAAAAGCAACGTCCGGTAGCGCTCTCACGTCGTTCAGTGTCGCGCGGGCACACTCGCCGACACCCTCAAGACCCCGGCAATTCCTTGCCCACTCTACCCAGACATCAAACATCAGCGAGACCTTCGCCAGCCTGTCCTAAGGAGGGCTGCAACTGCTCTCCTCCCTCGCCCCACCCTTTTCAATTCCCTTAGTCAATCCATCCCTCCTGCGCCACGTCCCCAACCTGTTCTGCGCGCATCTGGAGGGCGGAAAAGGCTCCCAGAGGGCCGCTGACCCTTGGCAACCTACAGAATATCCCCCCCCTCTCCCCGCCACGAGCCAGCGGTCCCGGAGCGGCCAACCCCTGCCTCCACTCCCCGCAGTTTACCATAAGCGTCTCCACCCTGTCTCCGACATCTTGAGGCTGCAGCAGCGCCGGGCGTGACTTCTGAATCATTGGAGACGAGGCCGGCAAGTGCGCCGGGCTCAGTGTGCCGTCAGTAGGAGCTCGGGCCAGCGCTGGCGACCCCGGGGGGCGAGGGTGACGCGGCCGCAGTGGTGGGGCGCCACGCAGTCAGGCGGCGGCTCTGCCGTCCGCGCCCGTCGGGGGCCGGGCCCGCGCTCCCACCGCCCCTGCGTGGCTAGGCGCGCCGCACCGGGAACTTCTCGCCGCTCTTCACTCGCTCCGCAGAGGCCGTGGCTCTGCTCTCCCGCCCATCCCGCCCTGTAACACGCTTCTGGACCCCAGAACAGGCAGGATGCACCGGGGAGGGCGTGGAGAAAGCCGGAGGAACTGCACGGAACCGTGGGATTTCGCTTCCGGGGTTGGACACCGCCGGTCTGGAGCGCGTGAACGGGTTCGCCTTAGTGCCACCTAGCGGAGACGTCCAGAACTGCAGGGCCCGCGGTTGCCCTGAGCTTGAAGGCGCGTCTGCGCGGAGGCCTCCCTCCAGTGTAAGGTCTGATGCGAGATTTGAGCTGAGCTCGTTTGCAGTAGAGACTTGCCCTGCCCCATAAGGTAGCCTGTAGCCTTCCGTGCCTATTGAACTTCAAGTGTGGTTCGTGTGCTTGTGGACCAGAATTTTACACTGTATTTAATTTTAGTTAATTTGTATTAAAAAACGGAAGCAGTGTGGAATAACTTTCCGTTAAACACTTTATTGTCTTGGCAGACGCACGTTTCCTCTTGAACGCTGGAAATGTAGCCTAGGAATTGACCAGTGTTGTTAAGTAATCCGAGCACCACATTTCAAGACTTACAGCAATATGGTAAAATAACTTATTAATAATCGTTATATTATTACGTTATAATAATTATATTATTATTATATTAACCTGATATTTTGGATATATCAGGTTAGGCATATTATTAAAATTAATTTTGCATGCTGCTTCTTCCAACTTTTTTTTTTTTTTAACATTTATTCATTTTTTGATAGAGACAGAGTGTGAGCAGGGGAGAGACAGAGAGAGAGGGAGACACAGAATCCGAGGCAAGTTCCAGGCTCTGAGCTGTCAGTACAGAGCCCGTCACGGGGCTGGAACTCACCGACTGTGAGATCATGACCTGAGCCGAGGTCGGACACACAACCGACTGAGCCGCGCAGGCGCCCAACTTTTTCTGTTTTTTAATATGCCTACTAGAATTTAAAATTACACGTGTAGCTCACACTACATTTCTTTTGGACCACACTGGTCTGGATGTTTCAGATCATGGTTTATCTCTCATCTGGACTGTGGGAATAACCTTTATGGTCTCCCACCTTCCCATTATTCCTTGTCTGGGAGAGACATGGGAAAGTATTGCTACTGGGATCCTGACACTCCTGTTGAAAAAAGCAGGCACACAACTTCAATGTACCTGGTTACCTGCAGAATAACTTTTCATGACAGTCTTTGCTACTTTCTAGCATTCATTCTCCACTGGGGGGAAATGTAGGTCAGGAAAGATACTTATAATTCAGGGAGCAAGATGCTGTTATTTTAAGGCTTCATTTCTGTGTTATTAAGGCACAAGGAACAGCAAGAAAGTAGTTCTTTATCTCCAGAAGGGATTAAGCAAAGCATAAACATTAAAAAATTACATATACAGGGGCACCTGGCTGGCTCAGTCCGACTTCGGCTCAGGTCATGATCTCACAGCTCATGAGTTCGAGCCGCATTGCTCTGTGCTGACAGCTCAGAGCCTGGAGCCTGCTTCCAATTCTGTGTCTCCCTCTCTCTCTGCCCCTCTGCCACTCATACCCTCTCTCTCAAAAAACGAATAAATGTTTTAAAAAACGTAGAAATACATATACAAATCTGGCTGGTGATTGTTAAAAACTTTCCTATCCCTCGTTCTAAGGGCAAGGCTCATTTTCTTTGTGCAGTGTCAATATCTAAGCTAAAACTTTTATTTTTAAGTAGAAACTTAAAAAAAAATTTTTTTTAATGTTTATTTATTTTTGAGAGAGAGACAGAGCCAGAGCATGAGCAGGGGAGGGGCAGAGAGAAGGAGACACAGAATCTAAAGCAGGTTCCAGGCTCTGAGCTGTCAGCACAGAGCCCAACACGGGGCTTGAACCCAGGAACTGTGAGATCATGACCTGAGATCATGACCTGTGAGATCATCATGAAGTCAGACTCCTCACCGACCGAGCCACCCAGGCGCCCTGAAACTTATTTTTCACTAGAACTCACACCCAGTGCAGAGCCCAGCGTGGGACTTGAACTCGGAACCGTGAGATCAAGACTGGAGCTGAGATCAAAAGTCAGACGCTCAGCTACCTGGGTCACCCAGGTGCCCCTGAAACTTCTTTTTAAAGGAACAGCTACATTTTCCCCCAGAGGGCAAGGGTTTCTACTTTTGAGAAACAGAGTGGATTGGTGTATTTCAGAGACTGCTGTTGGCCACTCTGGGAAAGGGGGCCCAGAGTGAAAGCCTCCTGCCCGCTGGCCGCCCTACCACCAGCAGGTGGGCTTGGTTCCGGGCTCAGAAGAAGTGGGCTGGCTTTCAAGCGTGGTACGTGCCTGCCAGCTTTTCCTCCTCGGTATCTGTTCCTGCCACACTCCCAACCCTGGAACCCAGAGTCCTGCCCCGCCCCCCAGCCCCTCCAACCCCCCTCCCATGTTCTTGGAGATTGGGAAATGTATGAGATAATGTGGAAGAAGCATTACCCATTAGCAGATGAGGAGGGTTTTGGAGCAATACTTAATGGCAGAACTTGGAGCAGTGAGTTAAAAAATAGAAGAAAAATATATGGTGAAAACATGGTGTGTGACCTGAGTTCAAGACAAGGTCATTGGGGCGCCTGGGTGGCTCAGGTGTTTGGGCGTCCGACTCTTGATTTCGGCTCAGGTCATGATCCCAGGGTCTTGAGATCAAGCCCCGTGTATTTCACTAGGTGCACTAGGTGTGGAGTCCGCTTAAGATTCTCTCTCTTTCTCCCTCGGCCCCTCTCCCCAGCTCGTGCTCTCCCTCTCAAAAAACAAAAAAAAAATAAAAAAATTCCAAAAACGAGGCCATTAACATCAGGCATAGCTTTCCTGACTTGTTTGCAGTCGGCGGAAGGTGATTTTTGCTTCTATGACCTAATATCCCCCAGTTACACAGTAAGTCTCCCAAACCCCATCTGGCCCCTTTTGCTGAGTTGGGTGTTAAGATTTCATGATGCTTGGGGCACCTGGGTGGCTCAGTCGGTTGAGCGGCCGACTTCGGCTCGGGTCATGATCTCACACTCCGTGAGTTTGAGCCCCGCGTCGGGCTCTGTGCTGATAGCTCGGAGCCTGGAGCCTGCTTCGGATTCTGTGTCTCCCTCTGTCTCTGCCCCTCCCCTGCTCATGCTCTGTGTCTCTCTGTCTCAAAAATAAATAAAAACATTTTTTTTTAATTTAAAAAAAGAAAAAGATTTCATGATGTTTTCCCATCCCGATGACTGTAGTCACTCTCTATCCAGGTTACATAACACCCTCTTAAAGTTTTATTCACAAGTTTTATTGACATCTGGAGTTTCCACCATCCAAGAAGGAAAAGGCTGGCATAAGCATGGGAAACTGGATGGGAGAGACAGAATCTGCTCCCAAGGCAGCTTTGGTTCCCTGCCCTCCAGGCCTGGAGGAGACGAGCCTTCCAGGGCCTTCCAGGGCCTTCCAGGGCCATGCACCTGTGTCACTTCCTTGGGGACAAGGTCGCTGGAAGGGTGAAGAGTCCATAGTGAGTTGTCCCCCATGCTTCTGGGAAAACCAGCTCAGGGAGACTTTTTCTGTCTGCCTGGAGCCAGAGCTGTTTCTGGAAATGTCTAGATTCCCTTTACTGTTGTCAAGGCAACGAGCCCCCTTTTGCCCTTGGAAGCCGGGAGGGGGTCAAGAGGGGAGACATGATGCACGTGGCAGGCCACAGTCCCCTCCCCTCTGATGTGGAAAATATTGAGGTTAGGAGCCCACAGTCAAGAAAGAATTCTTTTTTTTTTTTTTTTTTAAATAAATTTCTTTAAATTCAAGTTAGTTCACATACAGTGTGGTACTGGTTTCAGGAGTAGAATTTAGTGATTCATCTCTGACTCACAACACTGAGCGCTCATCCCAACAAGTGCCCTCCTTCATGCCCATCCCCCATTCAGCCCCTCCCCCCACCCTCCTCCCCTCCAGCAGCCCTCAGTTTGTTCTCTGTATCTAAGAGTCTCTTAGGGTTTGTCTCCCTCTCCGTTTTTTATCGTATCTTTCCTTCCCTTTCCCTATGTTGTGTGTCTTCAATTCCACATACTTCTTGGGACGCCTTCGGTGAGAAAAGATGGTTTTACTAAAGCCTGGGGACAGGACTGGTGGGCATAAAGAGCGGCGCTGGGATCACGAAGAAGAGTTGACTATAGACTTGAGAGTTGGGAGAGGCACAGACAAGGGGAAGTTTCCAGACAGGCTTTTCATAAGCTACAGAAGACCTAGGGGGTCCTGGAGGCCCAGTCAGCCTCGAGCCAAGGCTGTTCTTCCCCCTCGCAAAGCATTACCAAAGAGTGAGGGGTTCCTGGAGAGACATGCCTGCCTCGGCTGTTTGCCAGTGGGTCGCAGGTTATAAGGAAATGTAATGACATCTCCGTGTCTTTTGCCTTTGTTCTTCACATCACCTTCCATCTTCTTGAGCCTCTTTACAGCCAGTGGCCTCCCAGAGAGGTGAATGGGTGTTACGATGGTTCCATGGCATAGCCCGTGGAGGCTCCTCTCCATTTGAACGTCCCCTCCCATCCCAAACGGTCTGAAAGAACATTCTTCAGAATCTCCAAGGGCCCGGTGCTGCCCTCAGCAGTGGCAGAAATCATCCTCTGTGCCTGGTCTTGAAGATGGGCACAAACCCGCAGGGGGAGAAAAAGATTCTAATGGCTTTCCCAGAAGCTCTGGCAAAGAGAATGGTCCTGTTGCTGTTTCGGGCTTCGCCAAGAGAGAGATACCTTTCTTCCTCCCGTGCCAGTGATAAAATCATGAACTGGGGTTTGTGAGCAAATGGCTATGAAAGAATTCTTAAAAAGAACTTTTTTAATGTTTATTTATTTCGGAGACAGAGAGAGACAGAGCATGAGCAGGGGCGGAAAGAGAGGGGGACACAGAATCCGAAGCAGGCTCCAGGCTCCGAGCTGTCAGCACAGAGCCCGATGCGGGGCTCGAACTCACAAACCGTGAGATCATGACCTGAGCAGAAGTCGGTAGCTCAACCGACTGAGCCACCCAGGCGCCCCAAGAAAGAATTCTTGAGACGTCTTTGGTGCAAAAAGGTGATTTTATTTAGGCCCGGAGACAGGACCCGTGGGCAGAAAGAGCGGTGCTGGGGTTGTGAGGAGTGACTGATTACATGCTTGTAAGTCTGTGGAGGGCAGGGGGACAGAGATAGAGTTGGTTTCCAAGGACTTTCTGGATGCTGATATAGCCATTGTTAAGATAGAGTTGCCTTTAGTTTTTAATGACGTGGCAACATTAAGGCATCAAGGCAGCCATACACTTCTTGAGGAGTCTCTGGCATCTTTCAGTGGGCTGCAAGCTGTAAAGGGACTTAATTTAAGCTACAGTGTTCGGGCCTTTGTTTCCCTCATCACCTGCAGCCTCACCACTGAGTGGAGGATGACCGGGCTAGGAGACAGAGCAATGCGGTACAGCTATTCATGGGCTGGTCTCCGAGAAAGCAGTGAAACAGTAGGCTGTGTGTGTGTGTGTGTGTGTGTGTGTGTGTGTGTGTGTGCATGGAGTGCCCCTGCAGAGTGGGAGTCCTGGGATTCTACTCCAAGGGCCGAGATATCAGGGGCAACGGAAGAAAGAAGCTGTAAAGCAAACCCAGGCTCTGTGGCATTCCGTGTTGAACCATCCCGTGGGAGCCACAAACCTCTCCCTCAACATTGCCACGAACCGTTTCCCCATCTTCTGCACCCATCAAGCCCCTCTTGCTTTCCTGCCATCTTCCCAGGGAGGAAACGGAAACTACATTTTGGCTACAAGTTCACAAACACAAGCACCTGTTTTCTCCCGGTCCCTGCCCAGCCTGAATTGCCCACAGGGGTGAGTGGGACCCACCCACACTTTGTGAACTGTCGAGTGGCCCTACCCACGCGTGGCGAGTTATCTCCGTCTTTGGCAGAACGGCCCTGTCAGTAAACAAGTATTCCCTGTGAGATGGTGAGTTTTACAGGTCAGCTTGACTAGGGTTATAATTCCCAGTTATTCAGTCCACCCTAATCTAGGAGTTTCTGGGCAGGTAAATGTTCATCACACCTACGATCAGTGCGCTGTAAGCAAAGGAGGTTATCTTCAATGATCCGAGTGGGCCTGATGTAACCAGCTGGAAGCCTTGAGAACAGAACCAAGGCTGCCCTGAGGACGAAGCAATCCTGCCCCAGGACGATAGCTTTAGTTCCTCCCCAAAGTTCCCAGCCTTGATGGTCTGCCCCGTGGATTTGGGACTTCCCAGCATCACCATTGCTTAAGCCAATTCCTTGAAATAAATCTATTCTATCCATCTATCTATGCATTGATATTATATATATAATAGCTATGTTGATTAATATATTAATATAATATTTTATACTATACGTATACATGTATATGTAAATACATGTTTCTCTGGAGAACTCTGACCAATACACCTGGCTTCCCCTCCTTGCAGGACAGAGACTGTGTCCTCCTCCTCCCCGTGTGTCCTTGAGACCCCACGGAGGGAGAGTGCTAGTATGAAGAGAAAGTGGCCTTTGGGAGCAGGCCAGGCCACCGGCATCCGATCCTGGCTGTGTCACCTGCTAGCTGTGTATTCACCGCAGCTTCCCCGTTTCTCAAATCGGAGATAGAAGTACCTACCTCCCAGGACTGCAGTAAAGATCAAATGAAATCACGTGTATGTAAGTGTTAAGTAAGAGGCTAATTAAACGTAGGGAATTATCATTTCAGTGGGGGCCCAGTAATTATTTGCAGGCTTAGGTCGTTACAGGCACGTTGGCTGGTGTTCCCTAAGTCAGGGGTGGCCGAACATAGCTCATCAGCATCCCGCGTAGATTGTTAATGTTTGAACCCATAACCCATCTTCAAGCTTGTCACCTTGTCCTTGGATGAAAAAGGAACATCTGAGATTGGCCCATGAGAAGAGCAAAAGTAGAAAGTCCTGGGGCACCTGGGTGGCTCAGTCAGTCAAGCACCTAACTTTGGCTCGGGTCATGATCTCACGGTCCATGGGTTCGAGCCCCGTGTCGGGCTCTGTGCTGACAGCTCGGAGCCTAGAGACTGCTTCGGATTCCGTGTCTCCCTCTCTCTCTGCTCCTTCCCCATTCTTACTCTGTCTGTCTCTCCCTTTCTTAAAAATAAATAAACATTTTTTTTTTTTTTAAAGTAGAAGGTCCTCTTTGCAATCGGGATTGCTACACGAGCCCTTATTTTCCATCATAACCCATGGAATAACTCCACACCCACTCACTCCTCACTTGGACCCAGGCAAGGAAACAGACCTCTTGAAGGTGATGCTCATGGTTCCTGTAAAGACCACATCGACACTGTCGTGTGTCGTCATGAAAAACAGTGGTGCCAGGGTGGGTTAAGTGTCAGACTCTTGGCTGGGGTCAGGTCATGATCTCACAGTTCATGAGTTCGAGCCCTGCGTCGGGCTCCTCGCTGATGGTACGAAGCCTGCTTGGGATTCTCTCTCTCCCTTTCTCTCTCTCTGCCCCTCCCTGCTTGTGCTCTCTGTCTCTCTTCTCTCTCTCTCTCTCTCTCTCTCTCTCAAACAAACAAAAAACAGTGGCATCTATCAAAGTGCCCAGATAATCCACTATGGATATCCTGCGGGGCCAGATGAAGGGAGAAAAGGAAAGAAATAGTCACCCGGGGTTTCACTTCGCACAGCCAGGTGCTGATGAGGCGAAATGCTGGAGGTTCCCCGCCATCCGGGATCGGATTCTTGCCTCCCTCGTGCGCAGCCGAGAAGTGACAGAAACACACATGCGAGAGAGACAAGCGACGTCTGAAGCGAGTTGCACCTGCTTAGGAGGGAATGAGCTGTTGGACGTGGCAGAAGGCTTTCACTCCACCGCCAGCCTCAACTCAAAGTCTGCTGAATCCGGCTTTCCCTCCTGGGTGAGAGCCCCGACTCCCAATCCCGCACTTGTAGCCACGTGCCCTCAGGCACGTGACCACCTGGGGCGTCTGCGGCTTCACCAGTAAGATGGGGAAAATGTAGTATCTCCTCCTAAGAGTTTTCGTGAGCAATTAATGCAACCAAACTCCCGGCGCCGGGTCTGGCACGCGCAAGGACTGAAGGTGCGGACTTTTCGGCCTCATCACTTTTAAAATCCGCTGCAGTTTCCACTGCTCTTTAGGAGGCTCGGGGATCAGAGATGAGGTCCCTAAATAGGGTGGGTCGCTGAGGGGGCAGGTGGAGTCACTCTTCTCCGGGGAGTCCGTAGAATGGCGTTTATGTTCCTCTGGGCAGCAGTCACCGAGGACCTGCTGGGAGCAGCCACGGACTCACCAGCTGGCCTCGGGCCCCCTCCCTCCTCTTCGGCCAAGAAAAAGCCCATTCGAGCTGCCGGCTGGGAGGGTCCCCCGGCCTCACCCAGATGGGCCCTCCAGGAGGATCCCAGGCTCTCACAGGCAGACGCACTTCTCTGAGTCACCGTGAAAGATGCCATCCTCAAAGCCGGGGTCTCCCCCTCTGTGACCCCGGGGAAAGAGGTGGGAGTCTTCTACCATTTGGACGAGAGAGGAGAGCTGGGACAGGGGAGGGGACCTCAGGCCGGAGACTGACCCTCGGGGTGGTGCGTGTCTCCAGGGCAGAAGGCACCTGACCCAGAGGGGGGGCCTCAGGATACCCCACTGCCCTAGCTTCCCACCTGCACCTCTTGGAATGGCCCCACACACCTCTGAGGGAGGGGAGCAGCTTCCAGGGAGGAGAAGAGGTTAGCTGCGTGAGGAGCGGACCACGGGATGCCACGCTTTCTATCGACCGAGTAACACCCACTAATCGGCAATGCACTGATTTGGGGCCGCTCCGGGGATTAGCCGATGAAAATCCTTCCCGTAAGATAAGCAAACCCGTCCCCTCCTCTGACTGCCAAGGTCTGAGATTTAGGTGGGATTTTCCTCTACAGTGTCATCTCCAAGGGAAATGGGGAGGGTCTCGAAGACTTCATCCGAGCCATGACTTCTGATGACTTCATCATCTGATGACTTCATCAGATCGGGTGAAGCCTCCAGTCACTCATCCAACACCTGCAGTTGCGCTGCGAATCTCAGGGCAGGATTTCTCACGACAGGTTAGATGTATACGATCTGAGGTCTCCCAGGGCCACCTGGGTGGCTCAGTCCGTTGAGCGTCTGACTTCAGCTCAGGTCGTGATCTTGCGTTTCCCGAGTTGGAGCCCCGCATCAGGCTCGCTGCTGTCCGTGTGCAGAGCCTGCTTAGGATCCTCTGTCTCCCTCTCTCTCTTCGCCCCTCCCCTGCTCACCCTCTCTAGCTCAAAAATGAATAAACGTGAACAACAACAACCAGATGTCTTCCAGTGATGTCCTCCGTCCCTTCTAAGCTTCTGCCCTTTTCCATTTGTGCTCCTTCAACCCGCTGGGGAAACCTCAGCTCAAACTGACCGCTAGGGGGGAGCATGAGTGCCGTCCCCAGCAGGTTCTGGCTCCCGGCCTCTGGGACAGTAGGATATGTGGCTGGTGGTGTTATTCTCGTTTTACAGACTCGAAAACTGATGGTCAGAGCAGTGAAGGGACAAGCAGCCAGAAGTGCAGTGGAATAATGGGAAGGAGTTGTGGACAATGAATTCAAATTCTGCACAACCATCTACTTGCTGGCAAAAGAGCCCCCCCGCCCCCCTAACCCCGCAGGAGGGCAGGGAGGATTGGAGATCATTACCAGGCCTTTCCCCAGACTTAAGAGGCTGCCTGTCAGGGCGCCTGGGTGGCTCAGTCGGTTGAGCACCCGACTTCAGCTCAGGTCATGATCTCACAGTTTGTGAGTTCGAGCCCCGTGTCGGGCTCTGTGCTGACAGCTCGGAGCCTGGAGCCTGCTTCAGATTCTGTGTCTCCCTCTCTCTCTCTCAAAAATAAATAAATATTAAAAAAATTATGTTCTTCTCTCGCCATCTGTGTAGGTAAGAAAGGGCATATACATGTAACTGTGAGTCAATAACCCAGCCAGGAAAAAAATAGCAACTGTGTAAGCACAGGGAGGACTGACTGGCACCAGTGAATAGGAACTCTAACCAGGTAGAAGATACCAAAAGGTGTTGCCATATCATGAATTATCCAGAATTCCTGGCAGGAGGGCTGGGCACTTGCCTCTGGTTTTCTCCTCTGTCTGCTAGAAAAGGGATTCTCTGGTTGAGCCTCTGGTTGTAATGTGGCAGGAAGGAGGCATAATAAAGCAGGTGGCCGGCCAAGGTGGGCCATCTCAAGAGTGAAGCCTGGAGGGCCTGGGGGAGCAGGACAGGGAAGAGGCAGGCAGAAGACTGTGTGTGTCTTTGAATCGTGTACCAGCCGTCTCACCAGGAGCCTCGAGGTTTAACCAGGCCGCAAGTTCCCATGTGCAAGTAGGCATCCTTCCAACATGCAAATCTGACCATGGCCCTGTCCTACCCGTGACTCTTCTGGATAAAGCCCAAATTCTTTAACACGACAGCTCAGTCCCCGGGCTTGCTTTCTGATCGGCTCCCCTGCCGCCCTTCCCTACCACGAAACATTTCTGCTTCTGCAGTCCTGGGAACCTGACACGGTCTCTCTCATCTCTGGACATTGGTACTTGCTCTGCCTGGTGAAAGCAGGCGCAAGTATTAAATACATGCATGAATTAACGAGTCAGATCCGGGTAGCATCAGGCGCAGTCTGCCCCCTGTTTTTGGACTTTTCGGGTTTCCAGCCACTTGCAGTCCAGTGTAAGGATTATTCCCTCCCCAATGCCGGCTGGAGCCCCACCATGATGGAGCTTTATAACGAACTCATGGAGAAGACAGTGGATGGGTCATGGACAAGGCTATCGGGTTCCTGGTGCTTTGTGCAGTCTCTTAAAGGGCGGACCTTGGTAGGACTGCTAACACTGTCCCTAGTAAGTTTGAACCCCTATATCAAGATCACTTACCCTGGGCTGGAAGGGGGGCTCTAATAATGCAGAACTGTTGGCAAAACTTAGCTTATGTGTGGGCATTTTCCTCAAGGTGCTCTGTGCCCCAGAAAATCTCCCACCTCTCTGGTGTGGCGTGCATTAGCCTGAGAGTCAGGTACAAGGCAGTCTGAACATGATGATCCTAGACTCACGTGGCTAGGAAAGGACCTTGGCGGCCACCTAGTTCAACTTGCTCATTTTACAGGTGAGAACAGTGAGGCCTTGAGGGGAGACACAGTGAGGTTTGGGCAGAGCCTGCACTAGAATCAGGAATCCTGCCTCCTGGTTCCATGCTGTCTCT
Organism: Panthera leo; assembly: GCF_018350215.1. NCBI lineage: Eukaryota > Metazoa > Chordata > Mammalia > Carnivora > Felidae > Panthera > Panthera leo. The sequence continues at coordinate 151,034,874 of NC_056687.1, forward strand.
TTCCCGTGTGCAGTCACTCCTGCAGTCTCCTTATACCCACCCACTGAATCCTGCAGACGAGACAGGTGCAGCACAAATGAGGAAGTGGCAAGGGGCAGTGCCTTCACCCTGGCACAGCCAGCCAGGGTCACCAGGGTGATGATCAACAGTGACCAGGAAGAGAGTAAAACACTTGGGCATCTGTGTATGAGGACCAGGGGTCCTCACCTTGTCTTGTTTCAGGAACCCACTCCTTTATTCATGGAACAAATGTATATATTTTGAGTTCATTTATTTTGAGAGAGAGATAGTACAAACAGGGCAGGGGCAGAGAGAGAGAGAGAGAGAGAGAGAGAGAGAACCCCAAGCAGGCTCCACACTGTCAGCACAGAACCTGACTCAGGGCTCACACCCACGAGGCCTCGAGATTGTGACCTGAGCCGAAACCAAGAGTCGGGCGCGTAACCGAATGAGCCACCCTGGCACCCCTCGTTCAACAACTATCAATCAAACACATATAATCACACTTTCTGGCATCAATGTAAGAAATCACTCTAGGAAAAGAGGACTTACGAAGCACTGGGATGACAGTATGATGAAAGTTCTACAAAGACACAGACTACCAGGAAATTGCTGCTCGGTTCTAATTCAACTGGAATTTCAGGGTCTGGACATTCAGAATGAGGAGCTAGTCTTTTGTTATTAGCGACCTAATATAATAACGGAACTCACGGGGTGTTCAAAGTAAAGCAAATTTGCGTCTACAGCAGGAGAAGGAAACACACTTCTCATGTTTTTCAGAAGTTACACGCTTTGGAGGAGCGGTGTGGCTATCCTCAGCACAGATTTAAACATTTCAAGATAAAGCTGTCCGGACGCTTTCCTAAAATGAGTAGGCTGCCCTCCAGGCATATATTTGCAATATGGTCAATATGATGGGTGTCAATTTTGCCGAATGAGCCACCTGTAATTGAAATTATGTTGTTAACTTGGAAAAGAAAAGAAAAGAAAAATTGCTCTGAAATCGGAAATCAACGTTTGGTATACTTTTAATATGTATTGCAGAATATTCTATCTGAAGGATATTTTTAGATTTTATACATATTAGGCATCCTCATGGTACTAAAACCCTGTCTGTAGAAAGAGGAAAAGAAAGAAAACCCCAAATAATTTCTGTTTACAAGAGAGAAACTAAGTGTAAGCAAATAGTTTGAAGGAAAAGAGAACACACACGATAATTAAAAGAAAGCTGCTATGACTGTATTAATGCTGAGCATCGCAGACTTTCAGTCAAGGAGTATTGTTGGAGGAAAAGACACATTTAATGATGACAAAAGAGGGCGCCTGGCTGGCTCCGTAGGAAGGAGCACATGATTCTTGATCTTGGGGGTCGTGAGTTAGAGCCCCACCTTGGGTGTAGAGATTATAAGTAAATAAACAAACAAACAAATAAACTCTTTTAAAAAGGTTAAAAAAGTCAATTCAATAGAAAGATGTATAAATCTGGGCACTTGGGTGACTCAAGTCTGTTGAGCGTCAGACTCTTGATTTCAGCTCATATCATGATCCCAGGGTCAAGGGATCAATCCCTGCTTAAGATTCTCTCTCGCTCGCTCTCGCTCTCGCTTCCTCTGCCCCCCTCCACCTCTCCCGTGCTCGTGCTCTCTCTAAAATAAAAAACAAAAAATAAAAAAAAAAGGACTTAAGAAAGGTATACGGATCTTCTATTTGTGTGCACCGAATAACATAGCTTCAAGATATATGCAGCAATACTAAACAGGATTAAAATGAAAAATAAACCGGCAATCACAGTTAGAGATTTTCGTGTACCTTTCACAGTGACTCGTAGAACAAGCAAACAGAAAAACTCAGCCGAATGGAGACTTGACCAGTCTGGTTAACCAGCTCCAGGCAACAACCACACGATATACCCATTCTTTTCACGTGTACGTGGCACATTTGCGTAATAAACCACGTTCTGAGTCGCAAAACAATTCGCAACACATTTCAGAAAAGGAGCATCTGGCAGCGCAGTCGGTTGAGCGTCAGACTCTCGATTTCGTCTAGGTCCTGATCCCCAGAGTCCTGGGATCCACGCCGCCTCTACAGGGAAGCCTGCCTGGATTCTCTCTCTCTCTCTCCCTCTGCCCCTCCCACGCTTGTGCGCGCGCTCTCTCTCTCAAAATAAATAAACATTAAAAAATTTTTCAGGGTGGCTTGGTCGGTTGGGCGTCCAACTTCGGCTCAGGTCCTGATCTCGCAGTCGGTGAGTTCGAGCCCCGCGTCAGGCTCTGTGCTGACAGCTCAGAGCCTGGAGCCTGTTTCGGATTCTGTGTCTCCCTCTCTCTCTGACCCTCCCCCGTTCATGCTCTGTCTCTCTCTGTCCCAAAAATAAATAAAAAACGTTGGAAAAAAAAATTAAAAAAAAAAAAAAAAAAGAGAGAGAGAGAAATCAAACCTAAGGAAAGCAGGTAAGATAAAGCTAAGAGTAGAAATCAGTGTAAAGACAAAACCAGAAGATCAACAAAGCCAAAAGCTGGCTCTTTGAAAAGATTGATAAAATTGATAAACCTCATAAGACTGATCAGGAAAAAAAAAAAAAAAAAGAGGGAAAATACAAACTGCCGATAATAGGAATGGAAAACAAAAGGACATTACTTCATATTCTCGTGTATCAAAAATACTATAAGAAGATATTAGGAACAACTACATGCTAATTTGACAATTTAAGCTGGGAAAATGCCTTAAAAAGCACAACTTTCCAGAACTGAGACCAAGCAAAACCAGAAAACCTGAATAAACTTTACCTGCCGAAGAGACCGAACTTATCATGTGAGATCTTCCTACAGAGAAATTGCAGATGATCTCACGAATGGGCCTCACCAAGCAAACCTTGAAGGGGGACATCACGCCCAATATTTTACACAAACTCTTTCAGAGAGTAGTGGAAAAAGGAGCACTTCCCCACACATCTTTTGGAGGCCACATCTGACCAGGACATTTTTTTTTTTTTATTAAAGCATAATTAACATACAGTGTCATATTAGATTCAAGCGTACCATATAATAATTCAAGAGTTCTATACATTACTCAGTGCTCCTCATGAAAAGTGTAGTCACCACCTGTCACCAAACAATGCTACCGACTGTATTTCTTAGGCTGTGCTTTTTATCTCTGGAACTTGTTGATTTCACAACTGGAGGTTTCTACCCCTTAGTCCTCTTTAACTGTTTCTTTCACCCATCCACTCACCCACCGACCTTTCCTCTGACTGCCAGCGGTTTGTTCTCTGTATTTAAGAATCTGGTTTTGTTTGTTTGTTTGTTTGTGTCTTTTTTCTTTGTTCATTTGTTCTGTTTCTTAAATGCCACATATGGTGAAATCACATGGTATTTGTTTTTCTATCTCTGACTTATTTCACTTAGCATAATACCTCTAGGTCCATCCATGTTGTTGTAGATCAGACCAGGATATTTTATTTTATTTTATTTTATTTTATTTTATTTTATTTTAAGAGAATGCATACACACGGCAGGGGAGGGGTAGCCAGAGAGGGAGAGAGAGAATCCCAAGCAGGCTCCACACTCAGCACAGAGCCCGACTCAGGGCTCGATCTCACAAACTGTGAGATAATGATCTGAGCTGAAAACAAGAGTTGGAGGCTCAACCAACCGAGCCACCCAGGCGCCCCACGACCAGGACATTTTATAAGGAAAATTATAGGGCAATATTTCTTATGAACACAGATACAAAAATCCTGAGAATCCAATTATTTATTAAAAGGATCATGACCAAGAGGTCATTTTTTCCAGGTAAAATGCAGGTTGATTTAAGATAAGCAAATCAAACAATGTAGTTCACCAAATTAGCAGAATAATAGAGGAAAACTGTAGGTTCACCTTAATAGATAAGAAAAAGCATTTGATAAAACTTAAATGGATATATGATACAGACTCAACAAAAACTAAGAAAAAAAATCCCAAAGTTAACATTATACTTAAAAAAAATTTTTTTTAATGTTTATTTATTTTTGAGAAAGAGACAGAGTGTGAGTGGGGGAGGGGCAGAGAGAGAGGGAGACACAGAATCCGAAGCAGGCTCCAGGCTCCAGGCTCCGAGCTGTCAGCACAGAGCCCGACTTGGGGCTCGAACTCACACACCGTGAGATCACGACCTGAGTCGAAGCCAGACACTCAACCTACTGCACCGCCCAGGCGTCCCCGTGACCCCGGTTCTCAGAGTCTCCCTTCACATAGCCTCAGACTCTAGCTTGAAATCACTTGTGTCCCCTAAAGGAAGAGCAGGGAGGAAGGCAGAGGCCTGCTTCCGGGCCCCCTCCTCACAAAATGTAGTCTATACTGGAGGATCGCAAGGGGTTCTGGCAGGAGGAGGAGGACCTGTCCCAGCCCTGCCTGGGGATTCGTCTTCCTGCGTAGAGGAGGATGTGGCCGCAGCTCTTCTGGAATATTTCTGAGAGGTGTTTCTTGAACTTCTCGCCCATGAAAGCGTAGATCACAGGGTTCACGCAGCAGTGAGTGAAGGAGATGGTTTCTGTGACATGGGTGGCATAAATGAGCCGCTGGCTCAGGACACATCCGTCCAAGATCTTCATGTTGAACAGGGACGTGAGGAAGAGGACCACGTTGAACGGGACCCAGAAGAGCAAAGAAGCGACCACGACAATGAGCACCAGCTTGATGGCCTTGGTCTTGTTGTGGTTTGGGCAACTCTTCAGTTGGTGCAGGATGCTCACGTAGCAGAAGATAAGGATGGTGAATGGGACCAGCAGACCTAAGATGTTAATCTCAAAGTAGATGAAGATCTTCCACTTCAGAGTCTGCTGACTGTAAGACGAGTAACACTGTAGAACGCCGTCTTCGGAGGCCACTTGGTACAATACCAGGAGCGGGCTGGTGACCGCGACGGCAATCAGCCACATGACCAGACTCAGGGCTGTGCCCGTTCTGGCCGTCCTCACTGTCATGGCGTACACAGCGTGGACAACTGCCAGGTACCTGTCCACACTCATGAGGGTGATGAAGAACATGCTGCTGAAGAAGCCGATGTAATAGAAACCGGAGACCAGCTTGCACATTGCAGTCCCAAACACCCACTGGTCCAGCTGATAGTGGGTCTGGAAGGGGAAGGTGAAGACAAAAAGCAGGTCCGACAGGGCCAGGTTCAAGAGGTATATGTCTGTGATGCTCCTCAGCCTCTTGCAGGTGACGAGGACCAGGATGACCAGGCTGTTCCCCAGAAGACTGAATACAAACAAGACACAGTAGAAGATGGCAAGTAACAACTTGTTATCTCTTTGGATAAGTTCCCCGTCGCAGGGGCTTGACGAGATATCAGGATAGTAGTCGTCAGTTACTGTTGTCACATTGGGCTCCAGGGTGTAATCCATCGAGGCGGGAGGACCAGGTCAAAGAGGCACCTAGGAGAGATTCGTTCCTTAAAAATATTTTCGTTTACAAAATGCAGTCTGAATTGTAACCATCGCTGCCCCTGCCCCATTCAGATGTTGAAGCCCTGAAGTCCTGTTAGGGACTGAACATTTGTGTCCTCCCCAAATGCATATGTTGAAGCCCTACCCCGCCTCGTGATGGTATTAAGCAGTGGGTTCTTTGGGAAGTAACTGGATTAAATGAGGTCGTGAGGGTAGAGCCCTGGTGAATGGCGTGAATGCCCTTCTAAGAATCACGAGCCCGCTTGCTTCTCTCTGCTCTCAGCCATGAGATCCAAGGAGGACTTGGCTGTCCGCAGCCCGGAAGAGGGTTCTCACCTGAGTTTGCATTTCCCAGCCTCTAGAACGGTGAGAAACAAATTCCTGTTGTTTACAAACCACCCCTCTATGGTTTTCTGTTATAATAGCCCCGAACTGGCCAAGACACCACCAATGTCATCTTTGGAGATGAGCCATTAAGGCGATAATTATAGTTCAGCGATATCATAAAGGTGGGGCCCTAACCCATAGGCCGGGTGTCCTTATACGAAGAAGAGGCACCCAGGCACTTGAGCCGTCTCTCTCTTTCTCTCTCTTCGTGCATGGGGAAAAGACCGTGTGAGGGCACACCAAGAAGCTGGCTGGTTGCAAGCCAGGAAGAGAGGTCTCCCCGGCAACCAACCCTGATCTTGGTCCTCTCACCTCCGGGACCATGACGAGAGTAATTTCTGTTGTTTTAAGCTTTGGAAGTGCGTGGAAGGCAGGCGTCCTGAGGCACAAGCTAGAAAAAGCCGAGGCTGCCTTGAGCGGACTGTTGGTGGAAATTCGGATAGTAAAGGTGACCATGCCGAGGGCTCAGCAGGAAGGGAGGAGGCTGGAGAGAGAGCTTCCCTCACCTCAGAGAACACACATATCATCGTGAACAGAAAACGAGTAGAAGTTGGCTCTTGTGGATGGTAGAACTTGCGAACAATAAGACTGGATGTTTGGCTGGGGGCAGCCTGGACTCTGCAGCTTCCGGTAAAATGGTAGGGGAGAGAGGTAAGCTGAAGGAGTTGTTAAAGAGGAATCAGAGCCTGAAGATTTGGAAAACTCTCAGCCCGTCCATAGGGCAAAAATGAGGAATGGTTTCTGGAGAGCACGCCTCAGGTGTGGCTGGGCAATCACCCCACACAGAGATCACCCGCGGAGTCAACCAGCCGTTTCACCAGCAGCCAGGGGTAGAGACACTGCCAGTTTGGACAAAAGCTGCAGAGACAGAACAAAAGAAAACCAACCCCCTTGGACTTCTAAGATTCTACGGGTTAGGACAAGAGAGCCATGTGCCTGCGAGTACATTTTATCCTTCAAGAAAAGGGAGGGACCTCCCTGAAGATGGAGAAGTCATCAGGCCACATGCCCAGATGGAGGGCCAGGGCTGTTTGGAGGCCAACCCCGCCCAGTGCCATGGGTGGGGGGTGGTGAGGCCACAGCCTGGGGCCCTGAGATGACGCTGCCACCTGGTGGGCAGGGAGGGCAGAGCGCCCAAAGGAGATTATTCTTGAGCCTTACAACTTTTGGGCTGGCCTGGGACCCGCCATCTCGCTCTTCTTTCTGATTTGTTCCCTGCGGAATGGGACCATCTGTCCTATGCCTGTCCCACCACTGCCTTTTAGAAGCGCATAACTTGTCTGGTTTCATAGGTTCACAGCGGGACAGGAGTTTTGTCTCAGGATGAATCACACCCCTCGTTTCTCCCATACCTGATCTGGATGATATCCAGGTAAGACTTTGGATCTAGAAATGAGGCTGGAATGGGTTAAGGCTTTGGGAGCTGTTGGAGTGGAGTGACTGTATTCTGTGCGTGAGAAGGACATGAATTTTGGGAAGCCAGAGGGCAGGATGTTAAGGGCTGAATTGTATCCCCGTATGTTGAAGCCCTAATTCCCTCTGTGATGATATTTGGAGACAGGGCTTCAGGAGGTAACTAAGGTTAAATGATGTTGTAAGGGCCGGGTCCTGATCTGTTTGCACTGGTGACCTTATAAGAAAAGGAAGAAAGACCTCTCTCTTCCTCAGTTCATGCCCAGAGAAAAGGTCATACATGAGGACACACAGAAGGTTGGCTGTTTGCAAGCCAGGAAGGGGCTTTTACCAGGAACTCAATATGTCGGCACCTTGACCTTAGACTTCGGTCCTCCAGAACAGTGAGGAAATAAACTTCTGCCATTCGAGCCACCCCAGACTGTGCTATATTGTTACGGCAGGCCAAAACGACTTGGGAGATGTCAATATTTTCTGTCCAAATTTTCTATAAACCTAAAGCTTCTCTAAAAAATAAGGTCTATTAACATGTTTTAAAAATTGAAAACTGCCTCAGCTGACCAATACGGGGGTGGGGATTAGCTGGGCTCAGAAATGCCAAAATTTATGAAGAAAATTTAAATACCTATCGTGCCGCCACCCAGAATGAGCAATTGCTAACATATTGCCAGGTTTCCTTTTGGTTCTTTTTTTTTTTTCTCTTTCTTTCCTTCCTTCCTTCCTTCCTTTCTTCCTTCTTTCTTTCCTTCTTTCCTTCCTTCCTTCTTTCCTTCCTTCCTTCTTTCCTTCCTTCCTTCCTTCCTTCCTCCTTCCTTCCTTCTTTCCTTCCTTCCTTCCTTCTTCCTTCTTTCCTTCCTTCCTTCTTCCTTCCTTCCTTCCTTCCTTCCTTCCTTCCTTCCTTCCTCCCTTCTTTCCTTCCTCCCTCCCTTCCTTCCAGGCTGCCTGCCTAATGCAATAGTGATGAAACTAAAGCTCCCTTTAACTGCACAACGAGTCCCCACACCCTGGGGGCAATTACTGAAACCAGTATGGTATGGCTCATTCTGAATAGTTTCCCCCTGTACTTTTACAGACTTAAATGCACCCATAAATAATATATAATATTGTTTTGTGCTCCCTGTTGACTTACACAAATGGTGTCCTTTCTCTCATTACTTATCTTGCTTTTCTTCTCCCAGCTCTGTTGTTCTAGAAAGGTAGCCACGCTATTCTAAAAAGTTCAGTTCCTTCTGTTTACTGCTTTTATAAACACCATACGTAGCTATTTTAAAAGTCCAACAGAAAAAGATCATTGAAACCATATCAGCCACAAAAATTACTAAGATTTCTAAGAATAAATGTGATAAAAACTGCAATTCAGTTATGTAAAATATTGTAAAATTTTGTTGAAGGGTAACAAAGAAGACATGATTAAAAGGGAAACGTATGCTCTGTTTATGCGAGGGAAGACCCAACAATGAAAACATGATAATTCTCAGCCTGATAGATACATTCAAGGAACTTGCAATTCAGACATTATCTTTCCAAGGTGTTTGGCTGCGGAACATTCAGACCCCCCTGTCCACTAGGCCACCTTTCTATCATTTGAAATGCTAACCAAGGTAGCCATTTTTAAAGATATTAATTTCATTTAAGTATGTACCCCCAAATAAATTTAAAAACATACTTTCTGAAGTATGAGGGTGGGCCTTTTTTGTGGTGGCTAGTATCTCTCAAAGTAACAGTCTCTCCTCCTACATCTTCCTTCCTACTTGTCTTGCAGTTATTTAAAAAAAATTTTTTTTTCAGTTTGGCATCCTTCTGTTCTGCTCTCTGAATATCCTAGAGTAAGAGGGGGCCTCAACTCATTCCTTCCCCAGGTCCTTCCTGCTGACCCCCCAATCCACACTTCCCCCACACTCTCTCATCGGTAAAATCCAAGTGAAGTTTTAAGAATGTCCATTTATCACAGGGGGCCAGGCGTTTCAGACGCACGACTTCGTTTATTTCTCTTGAATCCCTGTGAAACAGGCACTCAGACCTCCTTTCTGTTTCTGGAGTTCGGGTTGTATCTGAATCTCAGAGAGCATCAGTCCATTGACTAACGTCACAGAGAGGAAGACCATAGAGCCAGGCCTCAAAAATGCATCTCCTCCAAACCCTTCATCCCTTCCATATCTTTCTATTTTGTGGGGAGAGTAAAAACCCTCCAGTCTTTTGGAGTTCAGGCCACCTGACTTCCAAGTGCTAGGCTATTTTGTACCCGAGTGGTGGTTGTCTGACAGAAGCCTTGTAGCCAGCAAAATTACAGCCTCCTCCCAGATGCCTGGTGGTAAGAGGTATTTTCTTATCTACCTTCCCACTCTTTTGACTCCCTCCTACTGTCCTGCAGAGAAAACGGCATGGCTTGCCTCCCTCAGTCAGAGCCAGACGCAGCCGCTAAGACATCTGCAGGTTTGCGGACCCAGGACACGCATAGATGAAAAAACGACTCACCTCCCATGCCCAGCTTCTGAAAGCTTGGCCCTCCCTTTGCTTTTCTCCCAAGGACATAAAAGAGTCCTTGCCTAATATCCTTCTTCCCCGGGGATGTTTATCAATACATACCTTAATTTGAGCCTTTGTTCTGGAGATTTCAGTGCTGCTATTTCCTTCTTTGTAGAACCTGCCTCGTGTGTGTGCAGCTCAGTGAACAAGAGCTCCTCTGGAGGAAGGTGTCTTATCTATCTGTGGTGAGTGGCAGAATAGGGGTGGACTTACCATCCCAACAGTGACTTAAAAAGATCTCACCCAAGAGCACATAAGAGATGACAGATTAGCATATGAAAATATGCTCAACACATTATGTCATTAGGGAATTAGAACAGCAGTGAGGTACCCCTCCGTAATTACTAGAAGGGCCAAAATCCCAAACACTGACCACACCAGATGCTAGAGAAGATGCGGAGGAATTCTCATTTCTTGCGGGGCGGGGGATGCAAAATGGTCCTGCCACGTGGGAAGATGGTTCGGCAATTTTTTCTGAAAGAAAGTTGGCAATTTTTCATGAAGCTAGAATAGGTTTATCATATCCTCCAGTAATCGTGTTCCTGGGTATTTACCCACATGAGCTGAAAACACATCCTCCCCCCCCCAAAACCTGAGCATATGAATTTATAGCAGCTTTATTTCATAACTGCCAAAAGTTGGAAGCCACCAAGATGTCCTTCAATCGAGGAATGGATAAAAGCTGTGGTAATGTGCACGATGGAATATTATTCAGTGATTAAAAAAAAAAAAAGAACCATCAGGCCACACACACACAAAGACACCTCATGCATATATTGCTACGTGAAAGAAACTCATCTGAAAAGGCTACATCTGAAATGATTCCGACTAGGTGACATTCTGGCGAAGGCAACACTGCAGAGACCGTAAAAAAAGACGGGCAGTTTTCAGGGGCTCCCGGGGAGGGGGGTGAAAAGGTGAAGCGCAGGACATTTTTAGGGGGGTGAAACTATTTGCTATGAAACCGTAGTGGTAGATACATGTCATTACGCGTTTGTCAAAAACCAGAGACTGTACAACTCAGAGTGAGCCCTGACATAAACCGTGGACTTCGGGTGATAACAATCTATCGATGTTGACATAATCAGTTATAACACATGTACCAATCCTAATGCAAGATGTGAATAATAGAAGAAAGAGTGCAGGGTGGGCAGGTGGTATTATGGACTGAATTATGTCCCCCCCAAATTCAAGTGCCGACGCCTTCACCCCCAGCGTGATGGGATTTGCCTTTAGAGATGCGATTAAAGTCAAATTAGGTCATAAGGATGGGTCTCTGATCTGGTAAGACTGGTGTTCCTATAAGAAGATGAAGATGAGCACTTGGCCGTCAGTCAGTAGAGCGCGCGACCTTGGTCTTAGGGTCAGGAGTTCTGCCCCTCCCCTGCTGGCCCTTGCTCGCTCCCTAAAAACTGAATAACTAACTAACTAACTAAATAAATAAATAAATAAATAAAATAAGATGGCAATTTTAGCATTCTTTTGAAGTTGTGTAATTTCTACCTGCACCTGCTTTCCTTCACAGCACATAGCACGCACAAGTGTGGTAGGTACGTGCGTGTATATGCATATATATTGGAATTTCAGTGGTAGCAGAGACAATTTCTGAGAGTCATTCCATTACTTCCATGCTGTACGTTGAAACTATGATCATTATTGAGTGTTCCCTCTTTTCATCCTACGGTGAGCAGAGTAATAATGTGAAGGCCATGTTGCTCATGTCTGTCAACATCCTTTCTTTAGATGAGTCTTTAGATCAAGGGACGTCCATCTAACTCCCATTCCGTGCATTCCCGGTTGGGCCGCCAAGCCCACTGATGCAACGCGCACACACACGTACACACACCAGTACAAGGAAGGATGGCTCCTTGACTCAGGTCTGATCAAGGAGGATGTTTCATTTTCCCATCCACAGTCATGATTTATTTAAAGACTCACATCTTGAGCCCCGTGTGGAAACAAGAACATCTTTGAAGGATGAAACCAAGCAGGGGAAATTAGAACCAAGAAACAGAGAAAATATACAATTCTGACGAAATTGTTTCTGCTCCTGGAATGACAGTTGTGTGATTCATTAGTGTCCACACACACACACCCCCAGCACCACCCTTTTAGGCATCGGCTAGTTTCCAGGGGGGTTTCTGGCACAACTAAAAGTGTAGATACTGATTCAATAGCTCTGGTTATCGAGTGCCTTTTATGTGCCAGTTCCTTTGTACATTTCATCCTCATTAGGTCTCATAAAGATTATGCACAAGAGTTATTCTCACTTCGGTTTGAGGAAACTGAAGCTCAGAGAACTGAGGCGGTGTAGCAGTGGTCACCCAAGTAGTTAACGGAAGGCTAGTCTTGAAATTCAGGTCCAAGGGATTACAAAGCCTGAACCTTTAATTTCATCATCTTGAAAGTGGCAAATGTCAGAGCCCTTGGGTTCTGGCCTGTGTTGCTGGGTCAAAACTGAGCTTTAGGCTTTCAAAGTAAACTCTTTCAAAAAGCAAGCCTTTTGAGGCTCACCTTCAAGGAATTTCCCCTGGCCCAAGGGAGTGAACAGGCCCCCCAGATGTTGGGAGGGAGCTATAGAAGTTCTAGACACTCCCCACCTACAATCCATGCAAGGACGCAGTAGATTCCTCACATTCGTGGTCCCAGTGTTTCATGGGGCAAGCAGAGACCTGAAGGCACATGCTCATTCTTGTAACTCTCTCTTACCATGCAAATATGCCCCAGCTTATCGGCTGGAGGAGAATCAAGTTATTTCACGCATCTGGGTTAGTCAAGACCAACCCAGATCTGTCGGCCAACTCCATGAGTTCAGTGTGTAAGTGAGCCAATCCGAGATCAACGGGGCTGCCTCGCCGACCACCACAGATGTATGAGCAATAAACGCTTTGTCATTAATACCCGAGACTCCCCCCCACCATTGTTTGTTACACAGCATTGTTGTGCAAAAAAAACTAACCGATACAAGCAGTCTTGCCAGATTGGGAGGCGGAGAAGCCTATTGTGACTGGACACATTCTTTGTGTGTAGAATGAGGATGATAGTTTCCTTCTGGAAGCTTGTGAGGAAGAAAGTGAGGTACCAGCAGGAAGGTGGAGCAGAGCACAGGTCGTCCTCTAATCCTCACTCTTGAATTTACCCCTCCTCCCGCGTTTTCACCCCAAATATGGAGTGGAGGCAAACAGGGGTATCCGGCATTCTGTTGGACACGGTAACTTGGGAGACACTTTGCACAAATGTGTGTTAAGGAAGTCAGAGAACATGCTAAGAACAGAGGGTGACAGGAAAACCACCAAGGCGACCAGGAAAGTCTCCGCTCGCTGCCTCCACCCTGCAATACAGCATCTGTGCAAAAGGGCACAGGAGCTCAGCTGAAAGTAATGTGGGAGCCTGAGAAAAAAATATAAAGTGTCTGCGAGAACCTTGGGGCCACCTTTTGGAAATCAACTTAAGGTAGTAATCTGAAATGCAGGAGGGAAAGTAAGCTATCTACAAAGATACAGTATGATATAATTTACAGTAGGAACAACTTGGAGGGAAGGAAAGAAGAAAGGAAGGAAGGAAGGGAGGAAGGAAGGAAGGAAGGAGATTAGGGGCGCTTGGGTGGTTCAGTTGGTTAAATGTCCAACTCTTGATCAGGTGGTGATCTCACGGTTTGTGAATTCAAACCCCGCATAGGGCTCTGTGCGGACTGCACAGAGCCTGCTTGGGATTCTGTGTCTCCCTCTCTCTCTGCCCCGCCCCCCTCCGCTTTCTTTCTCTCTCCGTCTCTCTCTCTCTCTCTCTCTCTCTCTCTCTCTCTCAAAATAAATAAATAAACTTAAAAAAAGAGAAAAGAAACTAGATTGCTTCATTCTACTGCGGTACGTGCACAGATAGTCGTTGGAAGAGCGCAATGTCAGGTGGAAAAAATACCCCGTGTTGCAAACTTGATCCTTTGCGCTTTCTTCCGCGCAGTGATGGCCAGAGGCATTTCGGGGACCGAACTGGGAAGTGATGAACAGTGTTTATTTCCCCTGGTTGAGATCACACCAGGAGGGCCACTCGCACGGGGGCATCGTATCTTGCCTCACCAGGAGACACAAAGCCCTAACTGGGCCCGCCGAAAACAGACCCGCTTTGGCCACAAGCACCTTCGCTGTGGAGTGTGGACCACCCCGAGGAGGCAGCAGAGAGATGGGGCACAGCTCCAAGGAGCAGGAAGGGAGGGGTGAAGAGGAAGCAGAGCTGTTCTCCTTACAGCCCGCCCCCCCCCCCTCCCGGAGGTATGTGGGAGTTGCTCTCGCAAACAGCGAGGAGGAAGGTAAGCGTTCCCAGGACAGGTGACATCCATGTCGCTGTTACACTTCGACGTAGCTGCAGTTTTCAAACGCCCGCGCATTCCTCTAGATCTTGCTTCACGATCCCCGAATCCAGCCTTTCTGCCTCCCATATTTCATCTCTTAGAAATACCTGCTGGTGCCCGCGTTGGGACCTGGGTAACCCCCCTTACCAATGTCATTCATGCTTTGACGCAGTCTGGGGAAAACCCCGGATACTTTATGTGAGTTTTGCACCTGATAAGCAAAGATCAATGGTTCACCGAGTGGTGACACTCAGGGCCCCCAGGTACTGCTGACTCACATCACAATGGCAAAAACTACGATACCTGTTTCGCCCGCAGCGGGGGGAAGGAGCCGTGGGCAGCCTTCCCCGGGCCGGCCAAGCAGGCCTGAGGGACTGAGGTGGAATTTCCCCACGCCCGGGTTCCAGGTCGGCCCAGAATGACAGCACGGCACCTGGCCCAGAGGGAGTGCTTTGTAGGTGGTGACTGAGCCGAGGGCCAGGGAAGTCACGGGGCGGGGGGCGGTCTGGTTTCCATCCACCACCTTTCCAGAACCGCACAAAGCGGGGCCGCTCGGTGGATGCCTAGTTTTAGCAAGCGACCCGGTTTGGGCAGAGGCAAGTCCGGATGGTGGAGGTGACTCTGGGGCCGACTTATACCCCCAAAGGGTCTTTGCGGTGACTTCCTTGAGGTGCTTCGGTCCACTGCTCCTCTGTCTTTGGCATGGTGCCTGGTGCATGGCGATTCCTCCATAAATCGCCGAACGGAGTGTGAGACAAGATGAGGGATTGGGGTCGGCTGAAGAATTGGAGAAGCTGTTGAAGGGTCCTTGCCCAGCCAGGCCTGAAGGACGAGCCCCTCACCGCCGCTCCGGGGCTGTCCGCGTGGGGCTGGCGTGAGCCCCGTAGGGCTGGGCACCTGTCTGCCCTCAGCCGGTGTAGCAGCTTTCCGAGGCAGCTGTCGAACAAATTACCACCAACTCGGCGGCTTAAAGCAGCAGAAATTTGTTCTCTTACAGTTGGGAGTCCAGATGACCGAAAGCCAGTAGAACTGGGCTCTCCGGGGCTGTGAAAGGGGAGAGTCCTTGCTTCCCTCCGTGCAGCATCTGGTGGCCACTCAGCAATCCCGAGTTGGTGGTGACATCACTCCAGTCTCTGCCTCCGCCTTCCCACCTTCTCTTCTGTGAGATCTCCCTCTGCTTCTACCTTATAAGCGCTCTGGTGATCGCATTGAGAATCACCTGGGTAATCTGTGATAACCTTCCTATCTCAAGGTCCTTGACTTAGTCACATCTGCAAAGTGCCTTTCTAAATAAGGGGGCATTTGCAAAGTCCAGGGATTAGGTTTTGATATCTTTGGGTGGCCTTTGTTCAAACTCCTCTACCCTGACTCTGAAGACAGGAGACTGTGATATGGCTAAAGAGAACCCTTTTTTTCTCACCTTCGGCCATACATGGGGAACCCCAGCGTTCTAGAAGGCAGCAGAAGTCAACTACACACCCCAAGTCACATACAGCCTCCAGAACTGACAGCCTCTTGGGTCCACCTCCTGCTGGACAGGCACACTCAGTGCATTCTGGAAGGAAGATCCTCTGGGCAAACATATTTCAAAAGGTACTTTTTAAGTTTATTTATTTTGAGAGCGTGCACGCACGTGCAAGAGAGAGAGCACAAGACGGGAAGGAGCAGAGAAAGAGAAGAAAGAGATAATCCCAAGCAGCACAGAGCCGGATGCAGGGCTCTCAGCACAGAGCCGGATGCAGGGCTCGATCCCATGAACCACGAGATCATGACCTGAGCCCAAGTTGGACGCTTAACCGACTGAGCCACCCAGGCGCCCCTGGAGAATCTTAATGTACCATGCGAACCACGAAACAAAAAAACACCATAGTTAATGGTGTAAATAAATAAGCAAGATTAGGAAGGAGAAGTACTGAGTCTCCAAGTACTGGGTTACTGGGTTACATGTCTTATTAGTCACGGATGACTCCTGAGATGCACCATTATATTGAATCACCACCAATCCCTCCAAAGAAATCGCTTTAGCTCAGTCCCATAGCTGGTTCAACACAACTTCTCTGACAACTAAAGAACATTGCAGAGCTCAGAGGGTTCTCTTTAGGAGAGAACCTGGTTTGGGTGTTGAGGAATTTTATAGGTTTAAGGTGAAAGACTTTCCACTTCTATGTGCCTCGATATTTTGTCATTTGACATGGAGCTTGTGCGACCAACTTTTTTTTTTAATATTTATTTATTTATTTTGGGGGAGAGAGAGAGAGAGAGAGAGCACATACTTGTACAAACAGGGTAGGGACAGAGAGAGCAGGAGAGAGAATCCCAAGCAGGCTCCACACTACCAGTGGCAGAGCCCGACTCAGGGCTTGATCTCATAAGCTGAGAGATCATGACCTGAGTTGAAACCATGAGCTGGACACTTAACCAGCTGAGCCACCCAGGTGCCCCTGCACCACCGACTTACGTGATACGAGCACACCTGCTTTACATAGTGAGTTCGGGTCTAACTTTTTACAACTTAGGGGACCTTAGTGGACAGGGGACCTGTCCAACCGTGTCATATGTTTAATGGGATATACTAAAATAGAGCCTTCTGTGACTTTGGGAATGGACTTTATTGGGGAGAAAAATTTTTCTCTACCTTTAAAATTCTTATGGCTAGTCTAAAAATTAAATTGACATGAGACAAATTAACAGGAGAAAAAAAACAAGGTTCAATTACGTGAACATACAGGCTCAATAATGAAATTGAGACCCCTCTCCACCAACAAATGACCAAGTTATGCAGTTTTTATACATTTTATTTATTTTTGATTGATTGATAGAATTTATTTTTTATTATTATTTTTTTTAATTTAATTTTTTTAAATTTATATCCAAAACAGTTAGCATATAGTACAACAATGATTTCAGGAGTAGATTCCTCATTGCCCCTTACCCATTCAGCCCATCCCCCCTTCCACACCCCCTCCAGGAACCCTCTGCTTGTTCTCCATATTGAAGACTCTCTTCTGTTTTGTCCCCCTCTCTGTTTTTATATTATTTTTGCTTCCCTTTCCTTATGTTCATCTGTTTTGTCTCTTAAAATCCTCATATGAATGAAGTCGTACGATTTTTGTCTTTCTCTGACTCACTAATTTTGCTTAGCATAATATCCTCCAGTTCCATCCACATAGTTGCAAGATTTCATTCTTTCTGACTGCCGAGTAATACTCCATTGTATATATATACCACCTCTTCTTTATCCATTCATCCATCGATGGACATTTGGGCTCTTGCCATACTTTGGCTATTGTTGATAGTGCTGCTCTCAACATGGGGTGCATGTGCCCCTTTGAAACAGCACACCTGTATCCCTTGGATAAATATCTAGTAGTGTAATTGCTGGGTCATAGGGTAGTTCTATTTTTAATTTTTTGAGGAACCCCCATACTGTTTTCCAGAGTGGCTGCACCGGTTTGCATTCCCACCAACAATGCAAAAGAGATCCTCTTTCTCTGCATCCTCGCCAACATCTGTTGTTGCCTGAGTTGGTGGTTTTGATTTGTATTTCCCTGATGAGGAGTGATGTTGAGCATTTTTTCATGTGTCGGTTGGCCATCTGGATGTCTTCTTTGCACAAGTGTCTGTTCATGTCTTTTGCCCATTTCTTCACTGGATTATTTGTTTTTTGGGTGTTGAGTTTGATAAGTTCTTTATAGATTTTGGATACTAAGCCTTTATCTGATATGTCGTTTGCAAATATCTTCTCCCATTCTGTCGGTTGCCTTTTAGTTTTGCTGATTGTTTCCTTCGCTGTGCAGAAGCTTTTTATTTTGATGAGGTCCCAATAGTTCATTTTTGCTTTTGTTTCCCTTGCCTCCAGAGACGTGTTGAGTAAGAAGTTGCAGTGGTTATACATTTTAGACAGACATAAATCTGTGATGAATTGACACTGTAAAGAAACCTTACGTTTGGGAGCTTCAATTAGCAAAGAATTGTATCCTTTTTAAAAAATGTTTATTTATTGGGGTGCCCAGGTGGCTCAGTCGGTTAAGCGGCCGACTTCGGCTCAGGTCATGATCTCGCGGTTCGTGGGTTCTAGAAGTAGTGAGTCCATTCATATGTTCATTTTTTTTTTTTCATTAATCCTATGAATATTTATCAAGTACTTAATACATGAGAGTCTCTGTGCTGGGTTGTAAGGATACGCTGGGGGATGACATAGCCAGGGCTTCTGTCCTGTAGGGTGGTAGGCAAAAAGCTAATTTTACACGTGTTTGAATCTGTGATAGTATGAATGGGCAGTACCCATACTGAGGATGTTTAGAACAGGTGGGTCCAATCTGCTGTGTCTGTGTGTCTGTGTGGAGATGACCAGAAAGGTGTCTTTGACAGTTTGTATTGGAGCAAAGCCAACTGCTGAGCAGCTGTTCACAAGGTGAAGGGTGGACGACAGAAGGGATATTATTTTTTTTTTTTTTTTGAGAGAGAGAGAGATAACATGTGAATAGGGGAGGGTCAGAGGGAGACAGAGAGAGAGAGAGAAAGAGAAAGAAAGAGAGAGAGAATCCCAAGCAGGCTCTATGCTGTCAGCGCAGAACTTGGCATGGGGCTCAATCTCACAAACCGTGAGATCATGACCTGAGCTGAAATCAAGGGTCAGATGCTTAACCGACTGAGCCACTCAGGAACCCCAATAGGAATAGTGTTTTTATTGATTTTTTTAATTTTTTTAATGCTTATTTATTTTATTTTGAGAGAGAGATGGAAAGTGGAGTGGGCAAGGGGCAGAGGGAGAGGGAGAGAGAACCCCAAGCAGGCTCCTGGCTGTCAGCATAGAGCCCCGTGGGGGGCTCGATCCCATGAACCACGAGATGATGACCTAAGCTGAAATCAAGAGTCACATACCCAACCACCTGAGCCACCCACGTGCCCCAGGAATAGTATTTTTAAAGTCCCTGAAGCTAGAGGGGGCATAGGAACTTCAGGTAATATGGCAGACAGAACATAAAGGCCTACTTTTGCTCCCCCTGGAAACACTCTGAACTACTGTAGTATTTTATTTTACTTTATTTCATTTTATTTTATTTTATTATTTCATTTTATTTTATTTTATTTTATTTCATTTCATTTCATTTCATTTTATTGCATTTCATTTCATTTTATTTTATTTTATTTTATTTTATTTTATTTTATTTTATGAGAGAGAGTGGGGGAGAGGCAGAGAGAGGGAGAAGGAGAGAGAGAGAGAGAGAGAGAGAGAGAGAGAGAGAGAATCTCAAGCAGGCTTCATGCTCAGTTTGAAGCCTGACTTGGGTCTCGATTCCATAACCCTGGGATCATGACCTGAACCAAAACCAAAAGTTAGTTGCGCAACCAACTCAGCCACCCAGGTGACCCTTGTTTTGTTTGTAAAGTAAGACATAACATCACAATAATGGAAAGAATAAGAAGTCAACAACAGAAGTTAGAGCCAGGAAAGCAGATGGACAGGTGATAACTGGCAGACCCAAGCCTGCTTGGGATTCTCTTTCTCCCTCTCTCTCTGCCCCTCCCCCACACGTGAGCACATGCACTCTCTTTCTCAAAAATCAATAAGTAAACACGTGTGCACTCTCTTTCCCAAAAATAAATAAGTAAACATTAAAAAAAATAAATAGCAGGCAGCCTCATCCCTAGGACCCCTTCTTTATTCTGTGCAGCAGGTGGCTGCCCCTTCCTCACCCCTGCAGAAGACTGGCATTCTCTGGAAAGAGGATTGAGTGACCATATGCACACCCAGCTAAGGCCCTCTGGCCTGCATCCCTCACCAGATAGAGGTGGGAAGAAGTTCCTCAGCAGACTCTGATGGGTCATTAAGAAAACCCTCAAGACCATGGGCACCGTGGACCTCCCACCCAATAGTCCAAACAGGCAATACTTGGTGGTGAAGCTCACAGCTGACAAAACCCCTCAAGTGCTCAGAGTTTCCAACAGACAGACTGCTAAGAACCACTACCCATGAGAGGAAAAGGGCTCCAAAATGAAAGACGGAGACCAAACACACTGACAGGAAACACAGATTTTGAGGAAACAGAGGTTATGCGGAGAGAAGAGAACTTTAAAAATAGAAATGCCACTATCCTCAGAGAAAATAAGAAGATATGACATCCACGAAGCAAGACTTGAATGCTACCGAAAGGACATTTGTAGTACAAAAGGGGTTCTGGACATTAAAAGCATGCCATCAGATTCTAAAGATTAACAGAAGGTTTAGAAAGTGACATTAAGGATGTCTCCCATGAAGGGCAGCAGAAAGACAACATATGGAAAAACAGAGAAAAAATCCAAGGACACTCCTAGGGTTTGGCAGCCAAGTTATGGGAGTTCCACAAAGAGCACAGAGAAGACGAAGGAGAAGGAATTATCAAAGACGTAATTCAAGAAAATCTCCTGGAGGTAAATGTCACCGGCTTCCAGAGAGAAAGGAGCCGCTGTGTGCCCAGTGCAATGGATGCAAATACACCCAAGCTAAGGTGGCGGTGGATTTCAGGTCCAGGCTGGTACATTTAACTGGCTTTAGCTGAATTGCTCTCTCTTACAATTGAAAGAATTCTGATCTGTACCCTGACCTAGAGATGATCCAATCAAAATTGTCTGGCTAACAGTAATCAACGTGGACATCTGTTTTGTTTGCTGACATTGTCGTTTTTATTCCCATTCATTGTCCATTTTCCTTCTCTTAGTATGAAAACCCTCCTTTTCCTTTGGGGAACTAAGAGACTGTTAAATGTGGTGCCTCAGCTTTAATCTTGACCCATGGTTGAGCCCAGGAAAACCAATTAGACTTTGTCTCCCGAGATTTCACATCTTTAGGAAAATGACCGCAGCTAAAAAAGGGGTTCTGCTGTTCTCATAGTGCTCAAAAAAGAGATTGCCCATGGGTTCTGAGAGACGTCCACAAATGCCCTAATTCATCCCTGGGACCTGATTTCACAGAATGTTGAAAATATTTTGCCTTTGGGCACTAAATCCCAGTAGCGACCCTCAGCTATTCTGACAAGGGGACTACCATCAACATTTCCAAATGTCCCTTCGAGAACTAGGACCATCTTTGGTTGCAAACCATTGGCAAAGGTAATGGAGGACCTCCCTCAGAAACAGATTCAGTGGGTTTCTGAATCACAATAACAATTGTGTGTATTGTTTCTCTGGGTCTCTTTGCAAAATATAGAGCACTGTGTGGGGTGGCTGGGTGGCTCCGTCGGTTGAGCGCCCGACTTCGGCTCAGGTCATGATCTCACAGTTTGTGAGTTCGAGTCCCGCATCGGGCTCTGTGCTGACAGCTCGGAGCCTGAAGCCTGCTTCGGATTCTGTGTCTCCCTCTCTCTCGGCCCCTAACCCACTCGCATTCTGTCTCTGTCTCTCTCAAAAATAAATAAACATTAAAAAAAAAAAGAAATGTAGAGCACTGTGCTTTTTAAAAAGTAGGGTTGTATACACAAAAATAAACTCAGCTGGCAAAAACCTCTTTGAACTTGGCCGTGACAACTTCTTACTCAACACGTCTCCAGAGGCAAGGGAAACAAAGCAAAAATGAACTACTGGGACCTCATTGAAATAAAAAGCTTCTGCACAGTGAAGGAAACAATCAGCAAAACTAAAAGTCAACTGATGGAATGGCAGAAGATATTTGCAAACGACATATCAGATAAAGGCTTAGTATCCAAAATCTATGAAGAACTTATCAAACTCAACACCCAAAAAACAAATAATCCAGTGAAGAAATGGGCAAAAGACATGAACAGACACTTCTCCAAAGAAGACATCCAGATGGCTAACCGACACATGAAAAAATGCTCAACATCAGTCCTCATCAGGGAAATACAAATCAAAACCACCATGAGATACCACCTCACACCTGAGAATGGCTAACATTAACAACTCAGGCAACAACAGATGTTGGCGAGGATGAGGAGAAAAAGGATCTCTTTTGCATTGTTGGTGGGAATGCAAGCTGATGCAGCCACTCTGGAAAACAGTATGGGGGTTCCTCAAAACACTAAAAATAGAACTACCCTATGACCCAGCAATTGCACTACTAGGCATTTATCTACGGGATACAGATGTGCTGTTTCGAAGGGACACATGCACCCCCATGTTGATAGCAGCACTATCAACAATAGCCATGGTATGTAAAGAGCCCAAATGTCCACGGGGCACCTGGGTGGCTCAGTCGGTTAAGCGGCCGACTTCGGCTCAGGTCATGATCTCACGGTCCGTGAGTTCGAGCCCCGTGTCGGGCTCTGTGCTGACAGCTCAGAGCCTGGAGCCTGTTTCAGATTCTGTGTCTCCCTCTCTCTGACCCTCCCCCGTTCATCCTCTGTCTCTCTCTGTCTCAAAAGTAAATAAACATTAAAAAAAAAATTTTTTTTTTAAATAAAAAAAAGAGCCCAAATGTCCATCAACGGATGAATGGATAAAGAAGATGTGGTATATATACAATGGAGTATTACTCAGCAACCAAAAAGAATGAAATCTTGCCATTTGCAACTACACGGATGGAACTGGAGGGTATTATGCTAAGTGAAATTAGTGAGTCAGAGAAAGACAAAAATCATATGACTTCACTCATATGAGGATTTTAAGAGACAAAACAGATGAACATAAGGGAAGGGAAGCAAAAATAATATAAAAACGGGGACAAAACAGAAGAGAGTCTTCAATATGGAGAACAAACTGGGTTACTGGAGGGGTTGTGGGAGGGGGGATGGGCTGAATGGGTAAGGGGCATTGAGGAATCTACTCCTGAAATCATTGTTGTACTATATGCTAACTAACTTGGATGTAAATTAAAAAATAAATAAAGGGGCACCTGAGTGGCTCAGTTGGTTAAGCATCCGACTTTGGCTCAGGTCATGATCTCACAGTTTGTGAGTTCGAGCCCCACGTCAGGCTCTGTGCTGACAGCTTGGAGCCTGGAGCCTGCTTCGGATTCTGTGTCTCCCTCTCTCTCAGCCCCTCCTCCACTCACACTCTGTCTCTGTCTCTCTCAAAAATAAATAAACATTTTGGGGCGCCTGGGTGGCTCGGTCGGTTGAGCATCCGACTTCGGCTCAGGTCATGATCTCACGGACAGTGAGTTCGAGCCCCACGTCAGGCTCTGTGCTGACAGCTCAGAGCCTGGAACCTGTTTCAGATTCTGTGTCTCCCTCTCTCTCTGCCCCTCCCCTGTTCATGCTCTGTCTCTCTCTGTCTCAAAAATAAATAAACGTTAAAAAAAAATTAAAAAAAAAAACAAAATAAATAAACATTTTTAAAATTAATTAATTGATTGATTGATTTGAAAACAAAAAGCGGGGTTGTGACAACAGGAATGATGATACCCTGGGAGATTCTGAGGGTGTGAAGGACCTGGATGAATCCTCGTGCCCCATGCATCTTAGTGAAAACCTCCCCTCAGGCTCCACTTCTCCAGAGTCTGAATTCATCCTGACCATGGGGGTAAAATAAGGACTCAGAACACAGTTAGGCCCTCTGAAGGACCTACAAGAATTTGTGTTTAATTATAAAAAGTCTGGGAAGTATGTGGGAATGGCTGCTGAATCAAGGAGGGAAGAATGAAAGTGGGGGTTTCGATGGATTCGTTGATCTGTCTACTTTCCTGAGAGATCAGCTTTGGGGTCAAATCCTAACCCTTTGCTGAATTGGTTCATACAAACCTGGACTCACTGTTGGAGCCTCCTAAGTGGCACTGAATGGGGGGGAAAAGGTCTCTTGGAGACAGAAGAAAGAATCTAAATTCACCAGGGCACAGAAATGTTGGATTGGATTTATCAGGGATGTCCCATATAAATCCAACTCCACCATGCTCCCCCAAGGGTCAAGAAGGTCTTCCTCCACCAGAATGAAAAATAAATTGATGAAGGAAGCCCCAAACTCTTTAAAAAGTGCCGTGCTAGGGATTGGCCGTAGTTGGAATGGGCTCACTGCACGGCCCTCAGTGGGGACAGGAAGAGAGGCTGGCAGCTAAGGACTGTAGTCATCAAGACAGACGGTGGGGCGGGCACGTCAATCACAGATGGGGAGATCGCACCTCGGCCCGCATCTCTGGCCAAGTGATTTTGTCACGGATTCACAGGAACAAACGGATAAGCAGCCACAGATGCGTCATTTGATTTGTGTACCCAGGGAAGTCTGCCTAGTGAAGGGGCCTCACTTGAGCCTCTGTCCTATGGAGGCTCATGTGATCATGCAGTTCCCAGATGTGCATCGGTGCAGGGTCAGAGTGCCTCTAAAGACAGGACAGAGGGGAGGGAAGATGTGAGTTATCTCCTCAAACTTCTGAGAACCTTAGACCGCTAATTTCCCTTGCGGTCCTTTGCTGTGCATGGCATTGCACCTCCTTTGACTGAATAGCCCTCTCTTGCTTAAGATCATATCACGACCTCATCTTGGGGCGCCTGGGTGGCTCAGTGGGTTAAAGCTTCCGACTCTTGATTTTGGCTCCAGTCCTGATCTCACCGTCCTGAGATCAAGCCCCGCGTTGGGCTCTGCACTGGGTGTGGAGCCTGCTTACGAGTCTCTCTCTCTGCCCCTCCCCCACTTGTGCACATGTGCGCGCACGCGGGCTCTCTCTCTCTCTCTCTCTCTCTCAAAAAAAAAAAAAAAAAAAAAAACCTCATCTGAGGTAGCTGTGTTGCAACAGGAGGTCAATTCTCCACCTGGTAACCAATAAATGACAGCACGTTCTGCCTCCTTTCCCCCAGAATAAAGACAAAGGAAAGACTGTTTAAATCAACTCTCAGTGTAAATGTGTACATTACTGTCACAGATGCTTGTCATAGAGCATCAGAAGATGCCCTCAGGCCATGTAAACTGAACTCCATCTTTGTAAATGGGGATATTTAAGTCCAGAGAGGTGAAGTAACTCTCCCCAAAGCAGATGGCGAGTCTGTAGTCGAGGCAAAGTGGCTTCTCAGGTTTTCTGAAGCACAGCCCAGGGTGCTTTCTGCATTGCACCGTATTTCAAAAATTCTCCCATGATAACGTTGCAGAGAGTTGTGGATAAAACTAGGGGGAAATCTTTAAGGGGGTTCTGTATTTTCCAGTTGTAAGTCCACCAGTAATTTTCAGGGTACAAAAGCGTTTGCTTGGCAATAGCAGACAGAAGGAGTTCAATAAAAGCATATGTGTTATTAATAATAAAGTCAGTTTATCAGAAAAAGCTTTTCCCGTGCATCTAAGTCATTTATATATAACTTAATGATATAGAATCTAATATATATTTGTGGCTTTTATATAATTTAGTTCTATATAATTTAACATATACATATGATTTATATATGATTGTATATTAAATCAATTACAATAATTATGTATAATTATATGTACATATATGCATATAATTGGATTCTTCATATAGAGGGCCAAAAAAGCTACAAAAAACAGGTTTTTCTTACTACTAAATATTTATTTCCTGTGTGAGAGTCGCCAGGAAGAGTGTCTGCATATAATCAAAAGCACAACCAACAACCACAATATTGCTTTGAAGGGTTGAACACGGAGAAGTGTGTGCAATCAATAGTACAACATTTGTGTTTTTATTTGCATGTTCGGGAAATGTATGCTGTATTGTATTCAAGAAGAACTGATTAAATCTCTCAGCCTTTTGATGGTCCTTTATTCCTAGAATTTATCTTCTACCAACATCCTTTTATTAACGCCCCCCCCCCCACCCCGCCCCGCTGCTCAAGGCTACAAACACTGAGGACCCAGCATTGCTCTGGTCAATAGATGAGTAAAAAGGTGACATTATATGAATTTCCCCTTAAACAGCTTAGCAGCGACTCTCTGAAGAATGATAAATAATGAAAGGGAAAAATCATTATGAAAACTAAGTAGAAACCCCCAAAAATCTTTAAGATCAAAAAAGCAGATTAAAGCGGTACGTATAACACTGATGGTCTGTGCCAAGACCTGGATGTGCGTGATCACATTCCAGAATGAAACAGGCGGAAATGAAAACAGTCAGGTATTAGGTTATTCCTCTTTATTCTTAAAGTTTTCTTTAATGGTGGTATCTTGTCTTCCCAATAGTAAGTGTTTTTTAGGAAATAGACAAAGGGCCGTCAAGGACAAACTCAAAGAAGAGAAGTTTCCATTTTATAAATGATTTGATGATTACAATGTAGATGAATTTACTCATCCACACTTGGACTTCTCTCCCGATGACTCGCTGAACAAAAAGCAGCTGCCTGACAAAAAAGGGGTATACGAGGGAAGTCTGGGTTGATCAAGCAGATTTATGTTTATGATGAAGCCTGGGCTGAAAAAGTGGATCTGGTTTATGAAGCAGATGTTGGGGAGAAAAATGTATTTCCCTCTACCCTCTTAGGTTTAGAACCTGGGGGTCTGTGAATTAAACTAACAAAAGACCGATTAACAGAGAAAAAGGGTACCTAATTTTTATTAATATTTACACGCATGGGAGTTCACAGAAAAGACGTAAAACTCAAAAGTGGTTAGACGTGGGTGTTTTTATGCCATTTTAACAAAGGAAAGGAGATTTGGGTTTCGGGGGATGAAAAATTATGGGGAAGTGGCAAGGAAATGTATGAGAGAACCAATGGAAGACGAGGACTATTGCAATAAGGTTCATTTATGCAAACTCGTCTTGGTGTTCAACTCCCCATCTTTGATGATGAGAGTCACTCTCTGGTACGAGGTGGGTCCCTTCATCTAAGGGAAGTTTATCCCCCGCTTTTAGGCAGATGGGGAAGGGCAGCGAACTCTTCCTGCAGGGGTTGATTCCCAATTGCTTTTAGTTCAAAACGATGCTTACACCAAAGTGGCATAGTTTTGGGGTGGCATATTCTGATTCTTAACAATGATAATCCTCATTTTGTAAGTACCCCTTATAGACCAGTCATTGCTTATATATTGGGCACTTTGTGGGATTATGGGAATGCCTTGGGCTCCTCTCTTCAACCTCAGTTGAATTTGCTCCAAGATTGGATGCAATTGGATGCAAGATACCCTCCTGCATGCAGGCAATGGGCATTTCCACCTCTGGTGAGAACCTGTGCCCAAGATGTGTTGTCTTATGGTGGCCACCTTTGCATCTCTGTACCTATGGATATGGTCTGATGTATTGATTCTAACTTCTGAGGGGGGCACCTAGAGACCAAGATGTCTGGCAAAGACAGTGTTCTTCAGAGCTCATGGGCATATGAAGGACTTTTAAGGAGACTCTAGGAACCTCCCACTCCTTCCCCCCTCCAAAAAGAACCCTCCCAAGTTAAGGGTGAAGGTAGAATCTTACTAACGGTGCTTCTCTTTTTTCTGTCCTGCTAATATTCATCCCTGCTCCTTGCGTACGAGAGGAGGTTGTGAAATCGTGTATTAGTCCTCTTTTATTTCTGTATGATTTCAGCTTGGTTCAGCATATCCATTTTGGAGCCAGGCTGGGCTCACCTCTGTCCTGGTTTCCTGGATGACCGGAAGATACAGTAACATCAATATAATCTCCACCACACCATGTCTTCTGTTGACCACCTCCAGGGTCTCCAAAGGCCACAGCTCCTAAAAGAGACTATAAACCAGCCACATCGGCATTTCACCTCTGCTAAATGCAGTCACCCTGCAGGTATTTAGATAACTTTTCCAAGATCTGCAGGCTCCCGAGAGGCAGAACTGGTACAAGGCTAGGTTTACCATCCACCTGGATGCGGATGACGCTTCTCTATACTTCATCAATCCTCACCAGAATGGGAGAGAGCTACCTAAAGCCACCTGCAGCCATCAGGGCTGGCAGAATTGACTTCTTTCTAATCTGTGCTGCCAGAACCTGTGTTCTCACTGTAGATCTTCTCCGCGTTCTCCATCTCCTTTATCCATTCATCAGTCAATGGACATTTGAGTTCTTTCCATGGTTGATAATGCTGCTATACACATCGGGGTGCATGTACCCCTCTGACTCTGTATTTTTGGGTAAATACTGAGCAGTGCAATTGCTGGATGGTAAAGTAGTTCTATTTTTAGCTTTTGGAGGAACCTTCATACTGTTCTCCAGAGTGGCTGGACAAGTGTGCATTCCCACCAACAGTGTAAGAGATTCCCCTTTCTCTGCATCCTCACCAATACCTGTTGTTTCTTGTGTTGTTAACTTGGGCCATTCTGACAGGTGTGAGGTGGTATCTCGTCGTGGGTTTGATTTGTATTTCCCTGATGATGAGTGATTTTGAGCATCTTTTCATGTGTCTATAAGCCATCTGGATGTCTTCTTTGGAAAAGAGTCTATTCATGTCATGTGCCCATTTCTTAGCTAGATTATTTGTTTTTTGGGTGTTGAGTTATCAGATGTGTCATTTGCAAATATCTTCTCCCATTCTGTAGGCTGTCTTATAGTTTTGTTGATTGTTTCCTTCTCTGTGAAGAAGCTTTTTATTTTGATGAAGCCCCAGTAGTTCATGTTTGCTTTTGTTTCCCTTGCCTCTGGGGACATGTAAGAAGTAAGGCGTTGCTGCAGCCAAGGTCAGAGAGGTTGCTGTCTATGTTCTCCTTTAGGATTTTGATGGTTTCCTGTCTAACATCCATTTTGAGTTTATTTTTGTGAATGGTGTAAGAAAGTGGTCTAGTTTCATTCTTCTGCATGTTGCTGTCCAGTTCTCCCAGCACCCTTTGCTAAAGAGACTGTCTTTTTTCCATTGGATATTCTTACCTGCTTTGTCAAAGATTAGTTGGCCATTTGTTGTGGGGCCATTTCTGGGTTTTCTATTCTGTTCCATTGATCTGTGTGTCTGTCTTTGTGCTATTACTATACTGTCTTGATGACTACAACTTTGTAGTACAGCTTGAATTCTTTTTCAGGATTGGTTTGGCTATTCAGGGTCTTTTGTGGTTCCATACAAATTTTAGGATTGTTTGTTCTAGCTCTGTGACAAATGCTAGTGGTAATTTGACAGGGATTGCATTAAATGTGTAGATTGCTTTGAGTGGTATAGACATTTTCACAATGTTTGATGTTCCAATCCATGAGCATGGAATGTTTTTCCATTTCTTTGGGTCCTCTTCAATTTCCTTCATAAGTTTTCTGTAGTTTTCAGAGTACACATGCTGTACCTTTTTGGTTAGCTTTATTCCTAGGTATCTTACGGGTTTTGGTGCAATTGTAAGTGGGATTGATTCCTTGATTTCTCTTTCTGCCGCTCCATTAGTGGTGTATAAAAATACAACAGGTTTCTGCACATTGAGCTTATATCTTTCCACTTTGCTGAATTTGTGTATTAGTTCTAGCCATTCTTTCAGGTTTTCTATATAGAGTATCATGTCGTCTGTAAATAGTGAAAGTTTGATTTCTTCCTTGCTGATTTGAATGCCTTTTATTTTTTTGGTTTTTTTTTTTGTTGTTGTTGTTTATTTTTTGTTGTTGTTGTTGTCTGACTGCTAAAGCTAAGAAAGACTTCCAGTACTACGTAAAATAGTAATAGTGGGAGTGGACATCCCTGTCTTGTTCCTGACCATAGAGAAAAAGTTCTCAGTTTTTTCCCATTGAGGATGAAATTAGCTGTGGGTCTTTTGTATATGGCCTTTATGATGTTGAGATATGTTCCATCTATCCCTACTTTGTTTTTTATCAAGAATCGATGCTGTATTTTGTCAAATGCTTTTTCTGCATCTATTGAGAGAATCATATGGTTCTCATCCTTTCTTTTATTAATGTGGTGTTTCATGGTGATTGATTTGCCAATACTGAATTACCCCTGCAGTCCAGGAATAAATCCCGCTTGATTGTGGTGAATAATTTTAATTCACTGTTGGATTTTAACGTACTGTTGGATTTAATTTGCTAGTATTTTGTTGAGAATTTTTGCATGCATGCTCATCAGGGATATTGGCCTGTAATTCTCCTTTTCGGTGAAGTCTTTGTCTGGTTTTGGAATCAAGGTAATGCCGGCCTCATGGAAGGAGTTTGGAAGTTGTCCTTCCGTTTCTATTTTTTGGAACAATTTGAGAAGAATAGGTATTAACTCCTCTTTAAATATCTCGTAGAATTCCCCTGTGAAGCCATCTGTTGGGAGATTTTTTTAGGTTTATTTATTTATTTTTGGGAGAGAGAGAGAGAGAGAGGGAATGAGCAGGGGAGGGGCTGAGAGAAAAGGAGAGAGAGAGAGAAGGAATCCCAAGCAAACTCTGTAGTGTCAATGCAGAGCCCTAGGCGGGGCTGGAACTCAAAAACTGTGAGACCATGACCTGACCTGAAATCAAGAGTTGGGTGCTCAACCGACTGAACCACTCAGATGTCCCAGTTGAGAGATTTTTTTTTATTACTGACTCAGTTTCTTGGCTGGTTTGGGGTCTGTTTAATTATCTATTTCTTCCTCTTTCAGTTTTAGTAGTTTGTTTATTTCTAGAAATTTGTCCATTTCTTCCAGATTTCTCAGTTTGTTGGCATATAGTTTTTCATAATATTCTTTAAGGATTATTTGTATGTCTGTAGTGTTGGTTATGATCTCTCCTCTTTCACTTGTGATTTTATTTATTTGGGTTCTTGCTGTCTTCTTTTTGATAAGCCTGGCTAGCGGTTTATCAATTTTATTAATTCTTTCAGCTTAGTTTCATTGATCTGTTCTAGTGGGTTTTTGCCATTGTTGTTGTTTCTATATCATTTATTTCTGCTGTAATCTTTATTATTTTCCTCCTTCTGCTGGCTTTAGCTTCCCAAAGGTTTTGAACTGTCATGTTTTCATTTTCATTTGCTTCTATGTACTTTTTAAAAATGTCTTCTTTAATCTCGTGGTTAACCCATTCGCTCTCTAGTAGGACGTTCTTTAACCTCCATGTATTTATGATCTTTCCAATTTTTTCTGGAGGTTGATTTCAAGTTTCATAGTGTTGTGGTCTGAAAATATGCATGGATTGACCTCAGTCTTTTTGTACTTGTTGAAGGCTGATTTGTGACCCAGTATGTGATTTATTCTGGAGAATGTTCCATGCGCACTTGAAAAGAAAGTATTCTGCTGCTTTAGGATGAAGTGTTCTGAATACACCTGTTAAGTCCATCTCATCTAGTGTGTCATTCAAAGCCATTGTTTCCTTTTTGATTTTCTGCTTAGACGATCTGCCCATTGCTGCATGTGGTTATCAAGGTCCCGTACTATTATTGTATTATTATCAATGTGTTTCTTTATGTTTGTGATTAACTGATTCATATAGTTGGGTCCCTTCAAATTGGGGACATAAATATTTACAATTGTTAGCTCTTGATGGATAGACCCCTTAATTATGATATAATGTCCTTCTTTATTTCTTGTTGGTCTTTTTTTTAAAATCTACTTTGTCTGATGTAAGTGTGGCTACTCCAGCTTTCTTTTGACCTCCATTAGCATTTTAGATGGTTCTTCACCCCCTCACTTTCACTCTGCAGGTGTCTTTAGGTCTAAAATGAGTCTCTTGTAGGCAGCATATAGATCAATCTTGTTTTTTATCCATTCTTATACCTTATGTCTTTTGACTGGAGTATGTAATCCATTTACATTCAGAGTGATTATTGAAAGATATGAATTCAGTGTCATTGTGTTACCTGTAAAGCTGGTGTTTCTGGTGATGTTCCCTGTTTCTTTCTAGTCTTTGCTGCTTTTGGTCTTTTTTTCCCCCACTCAAAGAGTCTCTTTTAATATTTCTTGCAGGACTGGGTTAGTGGTCACAAACTCCTGTAGTTTTTGTTTGTCTGGGAAACACTTTGTCACTCCTTCCATTCTGAAGGACACACTTGCTGGATAAAGTATTCTGGGATGCATCTTTTCCCCATTCAGCACGTTGACTATATCATGCCACTCCCTTCTTGCCTGACAAGTTTCAAAGGACAGATCTGCTGTGAACCTGATCTGTTTTCCCTCCTACCTTAAGGACAGTTTTCCCTCGCTACTTTCAGGATTCTTTCCTTTTCTGTGTATTTTGTTAATTTGACTATGCTACGTCTTGGTGATTGTCGGTTTTTATTGTATTTAGTGGGAGTTCTCTGAGCTTCTTGGATTTTGATGTCTGTTGCCTTCCCCAAATTAGGGAAGCTTTCAGCTATAATTTGCTCAAATGAACCTTCTTCCCCTTCTTCTCTCTCTTCATCTTCTGGGACTCCTATGATATGAATGTTATTATGCTTTAAGGAGTCACTGAGTTCCCTAAGTCTGCCTTCATGATTCAATATTTTTCTTGCCCTCTTCTTTTCAGCTTTATTATTTTCCATAATCTTATCTTCTGTATCACTGTTTTGTTCCTTTGCTTCATCCATCCTCACTGTCATAGCATCTATTTGGGTTTTCATCTCAGTTATAGCATATTAAATTTCAGACTGACTATATTTTAGTTCTTTTGTCTCTGAAGTAAGGGACTCTGTAGTGTCTTCTATGCTTTTTTCAAGCCCAGCTAATATCATTATAATTATTTTAAATTCTAGTTCAGGCATGTTATTTATATCTGTATTGATTAAATCCTTGGCTGTTACTTCTGCTTCCTGTTCTTCCTTTTGGGGTGAATTCCTCTGTCTTGTCATTTGTCCAGAAAAAAAAAAAAAAAAAAAAAAGCTAGACCCTGGGTGTGTTTTGGTCTCCTTGTTAAGAGAAGCTAGATCCAAAAAATAAAAGTAAATATATATACAAAATAAGAAAT
The DNA here is from genome assembly GCF_018350215.1 of Panthera leo. Taxonomy (NCBI): domain Eukaryota; kingdom Metazoa; phylum Chordata; class Mammalia; order Carnivora; family Felidae; genus Panthera; species Panthera leo. The sequence goes on from NC_056687.1 coordinate 151,067,597, forward strand.
TTAAAATCGAAAAAAATTTTAAATTTAAAAATGGAAATGAAAAGCAAGCTGGATCTTATTTCCCTTAGAGCTAAAGCTCTGCAGAACATTAAGGTCAGTATACCAGCCAGAGGTTTGTGCTGGTCCTCTGGGGGAGGGTCCTGCTGCCATGATTCTTGGGGCTGGCTTGCCCTCATAGAGATGAACCTACAAGGTATTGGGGGCCGGGCTTGGTGTAAGTGGCTTTGGTCTCCACTTGGTGGCTCTATTTACCTCCCTGAGATTGGTCAGTGCTGATGTTCCGGGGGCGGGGGGGGGTGGTGCAGCAGCAAAATGGCTTTGCCCCACTCTCTGGTCCCTGGAGCAGAGAGCTTGTGCTCTCCACTCTTCAGGAAGCCTTCACAGAAGACCAATCACTCCTCTTATGTCCCCAGCTTCTGTCGGATCCCTGCCTTCATCCTGTCTGTGTCTGAGCTGTTTTATCTCCGGGGCATGGTTTCTAAACTCCAAATGCTAGGGACTCGCCTGGTGTAGCCCTGTGCCGCTCCTCTAAGGGAGGGTTTTGCCATGCTTTTCCAGTTGGCTGGCCCGTCCCGGGAAAGTGGTTCCATGATGGCGCAGTGGTTGGGAGTTTATGGCAAAGTGGAGCAGAAAGCTGGCTCAAGACTCACTGCCCTCAGCCCCTGTCCTGCCCTCAGCCCAGCTCCTATGCCTGGGAACAGTGCAGTAGGTTGGTGCCACCCATTCTTCTGTCCCCAGAGAGGCCTTGCCACTCTCCCAAGTGCACTCCAAGCAGGGAACGGTTGCTCCCCGTGTGACCCAGGCTCCTCAGGCCACACTGTCGACTCCCAGGTCTCTGCCCTGCTTCCCCACGGGAGCACGGCTAAGCCAGCCACGACCCCTGGGGTGATGGGCTTCTAAAACCTCAGATTTTGTGCTCCACTGCCTATAATACCTTGTGGTAGTCCCCATAAGCAGGGCTCCCTCTCCTCTGCAGCACCCGCAGTTCTTACCTCCCCCAAAGCAACTCTCTGCAGTTCCTACCCTCCACGATTCTACACGTAGATTTGCAGTTGTGTTCTCTCAGTCCTCAGATTGCTTTCTGGGGGGTTCAGAACGATTTGACATTTGTCTAGCTGTGTTTTTGAGGGACTTGGCGAGCTTAGGGCCCCCCTACTCCTCTGCCATCTTAACTCCTCCTCCTAGCCCCTGAAGGCTTTGGAGTGACCCAGACCCGGGTGACTCCCAGGCCTGTTGGCTTATTCGCTTGGTGACCTTGGGTGTTTTGTTTCACCTCTGCGTCATGCTCATCTGTACAAGATGGGTGGTGATCCCTATCTCAAAAGGATGTTAAAAAGAGAAAAGCTTTCCTCTCGAGATATCTAGTACCAAACATGTGTTAATAACCACACGTTATATTCCTAACCACCAAGGTGACCCTTATCATTTTACCGTTGCGGTTTCCCATTTGCGAGACACGGAAGTCTTTTTTTTTTTTTTTTAAGCCTCTTATTTCAAAATAATATTCAGATAAGAAAAATTGTGAGACTCTACAAAGAACTCTGGCATATTCTTCTCCCAGATTCATCTAGTGCTAACATTTTGAAACACTTGCTTTATTATTCTCTCTCTATGTGATAGCTGCATAATTTTTTCTGAGTCATTGAAGAAAAATTATGGGCATTGTCTTCCTTCATCCCTAAGCCCTGCAGCATGAATTTCCTAAGAGGAAGGACATTCTCTTATGTCACCATGATACCATTATTACGATCAAGAAATTTGGCAGGTCGCAGTCATCCCCTCAAAGGAGTCTATTTTACAGTGTCACCAATTGTCTCAGTAATGTCCTTTATAGAACCTTCCTCAGGGTCCAGGATCAGAGCCAGGACCATGCCTTGGATTTAACTGTCTAGTTTTTAAACTTACCTTTGATCTGAAGCTGTGTCTCTGTTTCTCTTTCTTTTTCAAGACACTGACTTTTTTTTTTTTTAATTTAATGTTTATTTTGAGAGAGTGAGAGAGAGCACGAGCAGGGGAGAGGCAGAGAGAGAGGGAGACACAGAATCTGAAGTAGGCTCCAGGCTCGGAGCTGTCGGCACAGAGCCTGACGTGGGGCTCGAACTCATGAGCCCTGAGACCATGACCTGAGCCGAAGTCGGATCCTCAACCAACTCTCAGTTGGCGCCCCTCAAGACACTGATGTTTTTAAAAGAACATAGGCCAGTTATTTTTCAGAAGGCCCCTCATTTGGGGTTTGCCCGATATTTCCTTGCCATTAGGTTCATATTAAACATTTTTAGCAGAAACACCACAGAAACGATGTCAGATGGTCCCAGTGTTGGTGCCATTAACCTTGCTCACTTGACTAAAATGCCTACCAGTAGCAAAACTGTTCTTTTTTTCCCCTGTTGTTAATAAGTCAGTTGTGGGGAAATTCCTTGAGACCATGAAAATATCCTATCTCCTTTCAAACTCTCATGGGTGCCGTTCTGGAAGCATTTATGGAAGAAGTTCTCTCAAAAACAAAACATTGAAAATCTTTCTATACTGCTTGCTCAGGAGGCATAAATTCTTATTTTCACTGATTTCCTGTGTGGAAACACTGTGGTTAGTGACTGGGGAGGGCGGGGGGGTGACGAGCTTTGGCCTTGTGGTCCAGGACTTCATCCTGCACTGGCCCCACAAAGGGTGTGGGCAGGATAACAGCAGAGAAGCTGCCCACAGCAAAGTGGAGGCATTTTAGAGACATCCGGTGCCAGCACAGTAAGATGGGCCTCAAGTTCGTGAATGCAGAGCCTTTCTCCCTCTGCCCCTACAATCTTGTTTTCCATTCATTCCTTGTGACTGTCTGAGATCTCAACTAATTCAGGGGCTTTCGCAGACAAACATACATCACCAAGGATTCCTGGAGGAATTAATGGCAGAGCCGAACTTCATTCCTCTGGCTGGGAAATGCATGGCCTAAGCCCTTGTCATGTTGACACGAGGAAGTCTAGTTTTCTGAACAATATGGAAGAATCTGGAAATCAAAGAGTGTTAAAGACAGGCTTTCAAGTGTTTATCTTAACAATCGTAACCCTTCAGGAGGCTAGGATCATTCCCGAAAGAAAATAGAGCCCAGCCCCACCAGTGAAGACAGAGGTAAAAACTATAAACAAATAAGAGTATGGTCAGTCAAGCCACATACAAAGCAGTTTGTACCTCTTGACCCAGTTGGATTTCTCCCAAGAATGAAAGACTGCTTTCTTATTGGAAAAATCGATGAGGGTAATTCACCACGTTAGCAGATTAATGGGAAAAAAAATCAGATGATCAAATGATCGTCTCAATAGATGCCGGCAAACGGATGAAATTCACCTTTTGTTGTGAGACTCTTCCACTCTGCTGGTGGGAGTGTGTACATCACTGCAGACAGTTTGGGAAACAGTTTGCCTTCTTCTGCTGGAGCGGAGCATGGCCATATTCATTGGCTTATCAGTTCTACTCTGATATGTATTCCTCACACATGTATATTTCACACAACGCATGGATTGGAATATTCATAGCACTTTTCATAATAGGCTATCAGAAACCACCCAAGTGCCCGTCGACAGTAGGACAGATAGATTCTGGTAGAGTCACACAATGGAATACACTGCAGCAACGAGAATGCATGATCTACAATTATACAAAATAGTGTGGACGGATTCCACAGACAATGTTGCCCGAAAGAAGCCAGACACAAGGACGGCATGCTGTAAGATTCCACTTATCTAGGGACCGAAAAACAGGTAAAACTGGTCTATGGCCTCAGGAGAATATTGGTTCCCTCTGTGAGGTAACTGATGAGATGGAAAGGGGCCTCTCAGGAGCTAGTGGGTGCTGATCTGGGTGCTGATCATAAATACGAGTTCAACGTGTAGAAATCCATGCATTGATGATATAGGTCTGTTCCACATGTATGTTGCACATCACTAAAAATTTTAAGAGAAAAAAAATCTTCATGAAACCAGTCTTTTTTTTTTTTTTTTTTTTTAATTTTTTTTTCAACGTTTTTTATTTATTTTTGGGACAGAGAGAGACAGAGCATGAACGGGGGAGGGGCAGAGAGAGAGGGAGACACAGAATGGGAAACAGGCTCCAGGCTCCGAGCCATCAGCCCAGAGCCTGACGCGGGGCTCGAACTCACGGACCGCGAGATCGTGACCTGGCTGAAGTCGGACGCTTAACCGACTGCGCCACCCAGGCGCCCCATGAAACCAGTCTTAAAACTTTTTTGACTTAAAAATATAGCTTCAGGGGCGCCTGGGTGGCTCTGTCGGTTAAACGTCCGACTTCGTCTCAGGTCATGATCTCATGGTTTGTGGGTTCGAGCCCCGCGTCCAGCTCTGTGCTGACAGCTCAGAACCTGGGGCCTGCTTCAGATTCTTTGTCTCCCTCGCTCTCTGCTCCTCCCGGCTCTCGCTTTGTCTCTGTCTCTCTCAAAAATAAATAAAGATTAAAAAAATATATAGATAGCTTCAAAAACCTGTACCAAATACCATTATCAATGAGGAAATGTTGAAAGTAATCTCTTTGAAATTAGGAATAAGAAAAATATGTCTACTCTATCATGACTTCTACCTGGTACGAGAGACACTAAGGAACTAAATGGCATCGGGACTAAAAAAGAAGAAACAAAGATGTCATTACTTACAGAGGATGTGGGGGAAAAAACCCAAATGTATCTACAAAGGTAGATGTAAAAGGAAACAAACGAGAGTCCATAGATTAAATATTAAAGTTAGCGAGACGATTTTGTAAGATTCCTCAGTGAAAAGTTGATAGTGATAGCACTAAATTCTCCGTTGGATTTCTGTATCTCAGCAACAGACGTAACATGTAATTTTATAAATGATTTCTTCTATTCTGGCGTCCATAAATATGAAGTATCAAAGTAAAGACCTCATAAAAAGAAGAACAGGAACTTTTATAGAGAAAATTATAAAACTTTATTAAAAGACACAAAAGAACTCCTAAATAGGTGTAGAAATAGGTCATGTTCATGGTTTAGAAGACTAAATAAATAACAAAAGATGTCAGTTCTCCCCAAACTGATTTAAGGATTTCATGTAATTCTCAAAAAATCTTCACAATATTTGTCTGTGGTTGAAAAACGGGTTCTAATGTTTATTTAGAAATACAAATGCCTATAAACAGCCAAGATACTACTAAAGAAGAATGATGTGGGGTCTCACCTTGTGAGATATCAGTAATTATTAGACAACTTTGGTAGGTTAAGACCAAATAATTTTACACAGAGAATGATAGATCAAAGGACCAAAGATAGGGTCTGGAAACAAACGGGTTTGTGGTTGGAATTTGTTTTATGACCCAAGAGGCATTGCAGCTCAGTGAGAAAAAGAAAAAAATTTCAACAAATGCCCAATCAATTGATTAGCCATATGAAAAATACTTAACCACCTACCTCACACCTTACAAAAAAGATATTTCCAGGTGTATTAAAGATGTCAACATGAGAGGAAAAGCTATAAAACCTTAAAAAGTTAATGTAGGACAAAATAAATCACTCAAATTAATCACTCAAATCACTCAAATGCCATATGATTTCACTGATCTCTGGAATTTAAGAAACAAAACAGTTGAACATAGGGGAAGAAAAGGAAAATAAAATAAGATAGAAGCAGAGAGGGAGGCAAACCATAAGAGACTCTTAAATACAGAGAACAAACTGAAGGTTCCTGGAAAGGGGGGGGGGGTGGGCTAAATGGGAGATGGGCATAAGGAGGGCACTTGTTGGGATGAGCACTGGTCATATGGGACTGATGAATCACTAAATTCTACTTCTAAAACCAAAACTATACTACATGTTAACTAGCCTGAATTTAAATAAAATCTTGGAAGTTTATAGGAGTTAATATAGGAGAACATTTTCATAATCTCCTGATAGGAAAGGGTATTGGATTATTCTGCTTGGGCCACCAGAACAAAATGCCACAGACTGGGTGGTTTAAGCAACAGAGATTTATTTCCCACCGTTCTAGAGGCTGGAAGTCCAAGATCAAGGTGCCAGCCAATCCCTTTTCTGGTGAGAGGTCTCTTTCCACCTTCTTCCTATGTCTTCACACAGTCTTTCCACAGAGATAGAGGGAGAGTTCTCTGGTGTCTCTTCTTACAAGGACACTAGTCCTATCGGATCAGCCCTTCTTCATTTTCTCACTTAACCTTCATTCCCTCCCTATAGGCCCCAGCTCCAAATACAGTCATCTTGGAAGTTAGAGCTTTAACATATGAATTTGGGAACAGGGTTGCCCACTTCAGTCCAGAGCTGATGTCTTAAGTCAGACACAGGTTGTTAGTCTTTAAGAAAAGCATTGGCAAATCTGAATAGATTAAAATGAAGAACTTCTTACTGAAAGACACATAAAGAAAGAGAAAAAGGGGTGCCTGGGTGGCGGTTAAGTGTCTGACTTCGGCTCAAGTCATGATCTCATGGTTCATGAGTTTGAGTCCCGCATCAGGCTCCGTGCTAACAGCTCAGAGCCTGGAGCCTGCTTCAGATTCTGTGTCTCCCCCTCTCTCTCTGCCCCTCCCCTGTTCGTGCTCTGTCTCTCTCTCTCTCTCTCTCTCTCTCTCTCTCTCAAAAATAAATAAAACAAAATAAATAAAGCAAAAACAATTTTAAAAGAGAAAAAAATTTTCCCAAATCCAAAAAATTTTCAACACCTATAACTTCAGACTTTTATCTAAAATTATATATAAAGACATTCTGAAATCTATAAGAAATAGACACAACATTATTTAAAAACAAAGACTTGAATAGTCTCTTCACAAAAAAGAAAATCCAAATGGCCAGTAAATGTAGGAAAAGATGCTTGATCTCATTAGTGGTTAAGGAAATTAAAAATTTAAAAGTACTGAGGTGCTATCATATTATAAATTTGTTAATCTTTAAATGTTTTATTTATTTTTGAAGAAGAGACTGTGAGCAGGGGAGGGGCAGAGAGACAGAGGGGGACAGAGGATCCAAAGCAGGCTCCGCGCTGACAGCCGCAGATGTGGGGCTCAAACTCAGAAACCGGAAGATCATGACCTGAGCCAAAGTCCTAAGAGCAACCAACTGAGCCACCCAGGTGCCCCTTAAAAAAATTTTTTTAATGTTTTATTTTTGAGGGACTTCATTATTATTCCTAAACTGTACATTTATGTTTTCATGTTGGAATATTTAGTGTCCTGGATAATTTAAACAATTTAAAAAATCAACACGTAAGCAGAAACAAAAAAAGAGAGGGAACTGGACTAGATAATACTGACAGATTTCTTTAAACAAAAAATTTTTTTTTACATTTGTTTATTTTTGAGAGACAGAGTGAGACAGCGCGAGCGGAGGGGGGCGCAGAGAGAGAGGGAGACACAGAATCCGAAGACAGACTCCAGGCCCTGAGCTGTCAGCACAGAGACCCACACGGGGCTCCAACCCGCCAACCGTGAGATCATGACCCTGAGCCGAAGTCGGACACTTAACCGACTGAGCCACCCAGGCGCCCCCATATTGACGGATTTCTACAGCTCTCATTCATTTGTACAAGAAGCATTTGGGGAACACGGACTAGATCCCGGGGATTCTGAGGACGAGAGAACCTGGCCCACGGTCGCGGTGCGGTCCACGACCTGCTGAGGCCTCTCGCCCCTTGGCCCGCGCCACCTCCCAGCTTCGGCGTGTCGCCCCACGTATCCGCTGTGTGCAGAACACAGCCCATTCGCCACTATCCACCAAAATCGGAACCAAAGCGAAAAGCAGTCCATTTCCACCAAGAAGTTAGACACTTGACTGCACGGCCTCTCGCAAGAAGTCCTGGTACCTTCTCCTCTTTTTTCCTCTTCCCATTTTCTCTGTCCGCCTTGGTCGTTTTCACTCTCGGGATCACCCTAAGTTCCTCCTTTCACCCAGCAGTTCGTTTCCCTTTGTTTCCCCATCGCTCAGGTATGTCCACTCCAAGCGATAGAGCTCTTTCAGACAAGTCCCGTGCATCCCAGGAAGAGGCTTGGTGACTCCCTTTTGTCCGCCGTGTGACAAGACCCAGTGCATTCACAGAGGAGCACATCAAGGGCTCAGGGGCAAAAGCAGGGCTGCCCGAGTGCTGGGCCTTCCAGGTGAGAATGCGGAGGTGACCCGGGAGCTGACCTTCAAGGCTGGGTGTGTCCCCAAGCAGAGAATAAAGCATTCTTGCCAGAAAAGTGTTTTTCTAGGAGTCTCAGAGCCTGGGTTCTTGTCCCAGCTGAGCCATGTTGCCCTGAAACTCTGGGAAAGCCACTGCCCCTTTCAGAACGTTAATCCAGTGCTTGGACACTTCACGGTGTAAACAAATCCCCTGGGAATCCTCTTCAAATGCAGATCTTGGGGCGCCTGGGTGGCTCCGTTGATTAAGCGTTGATTAAGCGTCTGACATCAGCTCAGGTCACGCACGATCTCACGGTTCGTGGGTTCTGGCCCCGCGTCGGGCTCTGGGCTGACGGCTCAGAGCCTGGAGCCTGCTTCCGATTCCTGGTCTCCCCCTCTCTCTGCCCCTCCCCCACTCACATTCCGTCTCTGTCTCTCTCAAAAATAAATAAACATTAAAAAACGTTTTAAATTGCAGATCATGCTGTAGCAGGGTCCGAGATTCTGCATGTCTAACCAGCTCCCGGGCCACACCAACGCTGACTGGTCTGCAGATCACGTTTGACAAGGGGTTAGGCTCCTGGCCTGCAAAATGGGCATAAAGCCTCCATGAGGAGGTTGTGACTTCAGACGATACTACTAGGAAAAAGCTGGGCTCCTTAAAAATGTAACGGATTATAGAAATGGGCTGTTCCAGTGGTAGAGATGGGACGTTCCGAGGTTTGTCCAGTCGAGTGGAGTGGGACCCCTGTATCTTCTGGACGCCTGAAGTGGCCCCACCCAAGCTCAGCCCATCAGAAGTGTCGGTGGCAGCAAGAGGGCACAGAAGCAGCTCAGCAGAGCCTCTAGAGAAGAAAGAGTAGAGAACAAAGCAAGGATGTGTTGCAGCAGCTGACAGATTTGTGAGTGCCCAGTGACTTCCAGAGCTAATAAGGTGGGGGGAGAAATTTCTACAGAAACAGGAAGTCCTGCAAAACAGCAAAGGAAGCACACACACACACACACACACACACACACACACACTGTCCAAACCCAGAGAGGAGCCCTTCTGCTGGTTTCACATTTTCTTTTAAGGCTACAAACCAATGAACCCCTGGAAGCTCCGTAGGGAGCGTTGAACAAAACCCAGTGAAGACTGGGGCAGACGGTGGGGTGGAGCTGGTGAGCTCGGGGCCACCTTGGTGTTGAACTCGGGACAGGGCCGCTCCACAGCCACGTGGCCCAGCATCTGAGGGTCTGTGCACCTCCCAGGCCCTGGGGGTGCACTTTCCACCCTGGCATGTTGCTCTCAGATGCTGCTCGTGCTTGAGGTGGCCGCCAGATTTTAAAAGGAGTTTAAAATGACTTTTGCCCAAGTCCCAGTGGAGTTATTGGCAGAGCTGACCCCCCCGCCCCAGTCTCCTCCGTGTTGCCCATGAGCGACGGGGGCCCCTGGCTGGCTCAGTCAGTAGAGCACGAGACTCTTGATCTCAGGGTTGTGAGTTTGAGCCCCACGTTGCGGGTAGAGGTTATTTAAAAAATAGATTCAATGTAATTTAATTTAATTTTTTTTTTAAAAAAAAGAAAGAAATGCACAGGCAGGTAATCCAGGTGACTCTGCTTGGGGAGTGGGCAGGAGTACCAGAAATTGCCAGGGGAGTGGGGGGGGGGCATGGCAGGTAGAGTAAACAGAGCTAATATTTGTTCATCACCAACAAGGCATCAGGCTGTGTTAACTAACTTATCCTCACAGCTTCATGAGGATGATATTTTACTTCTCAAATAAGGACTCTAAAGGTTCTTAGATGGGGTGTCACACAAAAGAAAGTGTCCAACAGATGTTTGGTTATCTCCCCCATTGGCCCATTTTACAGATCCCGAGAGTAGAAGCAACTTAACCAAAGTCACGTAGCTAAGTGGAGATTCAACCCCAGGTCCCCTAGGCTCCTCGTTCTGCCTTCTCTCCAGTGCACCGAGCAGCTTAAGATGTCGCTGGAAAGGGAATGGGCTGGGCTCAAGTGTTAGATAGAAGACTCCCATTTATGAGTCATTTTGCAAGGTATTTGAGCAACGAATTTCTAATATATACCTATGATGGCCTTAGGAACCTTTCCATTTGCTGGTAAGAAGAGCATACTGAGTTGGATCATATCCTCCCCAAATTCACGCTCTTCCTGGAATCTCAGATGTGACCTTATTTAGATATAGGATCCTTGTGGATGTTAGTTACGACGAGGTAATACTTGAGTAGGGTGGGCCTTTAATCCAATAGGATTGCCACGGCCCTGCCAGCATCTTGGTTTGGGGCTTTGGGCGCCGGAACCACGAGAGGGGTAAATTTCTGTCGTTTTAAGTCCCCCAGTTGTTGGTGACTCATTACTGCCGCCCTAGGAAATGGATACAAAAAGCACTTGAGAACTTCACAGAGTGACTGACCTCAAAGCATTGCTGTCATCGCCTTGTATCAAATGAAGAAACTGCTGTCCGGCTGTGAGACCCGGGGAGGAGGGCTTCACCGGGGGCAGGGGCGCGCCAGCCGACGCGGTCGTGCAGAATTCCCGTCACGGCTGTGTAGACGGTTCCCACACACGCTGCCTCCCCTCTTGCACAGGCAGCTCAGAGCAACCACAGTCTACTCGGTGGGGTCGTTCCCAGCCTCTGGTGCAGCGCTGTCTGCCCCCGGATGGAGGTCGGGGTGGAAGGGGGCTTTGGTTAGCAGCCTTCTCAGGCACCAGTGTGAGGTGCCAGCTGAGAGTGGGATGGAACTTTCTGGGCGTTTTCAACTGCATCTGGAGAGAATTAGATCTATTTCGTCCTTGGGCCATGCAGGCATCAACTCTTTTTTTTTTTAGTTTATTTATTTATTTATTTATTTTTAAATGTTTTTATTTATTTTTGAGACAGAGAGAGACAGAGCATGAGTAGGGGAGGGGCAGAGAGAGGGGGAGGCACAGAATCTGAAGTGGGCTCCAGGCTCTGAGCTGTCAGCACAGAGCCTGACGTGGGGCTCGAACTCACGGAGTGTGAGATCATGACCTGAGCTGAAGTCGGACGCTTAACCGACTGAGCCACCCAGGTGCCCCAGTTTATTTATTTATTTTGAGATCGAGAAAGGCAGACAGAGGGGAAGAGTCCCAAGAAGACTCCTCTCTGTCAGCGCAGAGCCCGACATGGGGCTTGATCTCACGAACAGGCATTAACTCTTCAACCATGTTTATCTTTCATGAATAAAGAACAGCTACGAAATAAATAACCAACAGTTACCACTCTCACACATTCAAAATCGGTATTTCTCAATCTTGGCAGTTCATAGAATTACGGGCGAGTTTAAAAAATATCGGTGTCAGGGTCCACACCAGACTGATGAATCTGAATCTCCGTGTTTTACAAATCCCCTCATGTGATTCTAATGTGCCACTAAGACCAAGAACCACTGTTCATGGGCCACAACCATGCACTGACGTCACCTAGGAGCTCGTTAGAAATGCATCATCCTGGGTGGTTCAATCGGTTAAGCGTCTGATTCAGCTCAGGGTGTGATCTCGCAGTTCGTGAGTTCGAGCCCCGCATCTGGCTCTAGGCTGACAGCTTGGAGCCTGGAGCCAACTTAGGATTCTGTCTCTGTCGCTCTCTGCCCCTCCCCCGCTTATGCACTGCCCCCCCCCCATATAAATAAACATTAAAAAAATTTAAAAAAAAATGTGTAATCCTGGCCCCACTCTGGACCTGGTGAAGCTAACTCAGCATCTTAACAGCAGCCCAGGTGATCTGTGCACACGACTTTGCAAACTGTAAGCTAGACGTCCCTTCAATAGAATTGCCTCAGTTCGAAGGCGAATCCCTGTGCCCACCCATCGCTGAGCCACCAATAATCATGCAAGGTGCAGCTTTTCTCCGAGATGATGTGCAAGCTGTTTAATAACTGTGCCAGCCATAGACCTCTGGGATCGCAGTACCACTGTGCCCTGGCCGATTGCCAATTCCGGCCTTACTATAAATATTCTAGTTCTTAGAGCTTCCTGTCTCGGATGTGTGATTATATCTCAACCTCTGTGGTCCCCCTGACGGGGAGTGGCTGCAGCAGGCACGCTGGGGTGACTGCTCAGCCCCCGACAATTCTCTTGGCTTTGGAAATGGTGTGGGGACAGCGCTCACCGGCTCATGGGCATCTTGAGGGTGCCAGGTCCCCCCCCCCCCCCACCTCTCCTCTCTTCCAGGTTCTGAGCAAATTGTAGAATTCGCATACAGAATGTCAAGGAGTGCCATTCTGGCACATTTGGGCAAAGCTAGAAAGGACGGCATAGGTTTACTGGATGAATGCACCCAGGAGGGCTGTAGCAGAAAATGGTGCTTTTTTTCTCTCACCACTGCCCCTGCAGACACGTTAAGTCATTCTTCCCCAGGCGTTTGAGTGCTCAGGCAGACCCCTACCTTCCTGACTCATACTTGGCTGTTAAAACTCTGCTTCTATCAGGTATTTAAAAAGCCCGACCCAATCACCCATCACAGTGGTGCTCTCTTGCCCACTTAGCACCTTCCCCTCCTCCAGCCTGGGCCTTGCATGGGGAGGAAGGAGAGGTTGGCTTCCTCCGGCTTCTCCTCCCTACCCCCTCTGCTGCCTTTCTCTCCTTCAGGGGTGCATTGGGAGAGGGAGAAAGGGAGGGACCAGAGAGGGTCTATCGGAACTGCTCCGGTCACAGCCTGGCACCGATGCCCTGTGACATGCATGCCCAAGGCCGCCTCTTTCCCGTGGAGCACTGGTGGGGGGGTTTCAGGAGCCCCCATCATGGACTGGGTGAGACCTTGTATGTCTGGCTGCCTCCCCACCGCACCCCCACCCCGGGGCCCAGGCTTCTGACAGCGTATCTCCCAGACCCCCCCGCAATGGTCTTCTTGAGTGGGATGCTTTCAAGGGGAGTGAACTCCAGCTCCCTTTCCTGGGGTTCACCTCTGGCCTGTGAGAAGCTCTTGCCCCCTGCCCCCGCAGACTGCAGTTGCCCGCCTCTCTCAGATAAGCCACTTCCCTGGAGGGTTTCCCAGGCTGAGGTTGGCCACCAGTCCTGGCATCCCCCAGATGCCAGGAGACGTAGTCAAGTACTCTAAGCGCGTCTTCAAAATCTTCCTCCAGGAGGAAAATGCAAAAGCCTTCCCTGAACGCTGCTTTTGAACCAATGCTCTCTTTTTTCTTTTGTCAAATGTTTATTTATTTTTGAGAGAGACAGAGAGAACACATGCATGCAGGAGAGCAGGGGAGGGGCAGAGAGAGGGGGACAGAGGATCTGAAGTGGACAACGTGAGGCTTGAACTCGCGAACCGAGAGAGATCGTGACCTGAGCTAAAGCTGGGCGCTTCACCCACTGAGCCACCCGGGTGCCCCTAAATGCTCTCTTTCTACTGACATCCCAGCCTGCGTGCCCTCGCCAGGGCTCTGAGTTCACCTCCTCTGTGGCGGGTGCCTCCGGGGAGGCCAGCAGCTTCCTCCCCAAGTGTCGGCCTGATAGCTGAACGGCAGGATGTAGTGGCAGTCAGCGGGGACAGGGTCAGGGACGAGATGCCTCAGCTTCTCGTGGCTCAGTGGGCCGTTGTGAAGTGAATGCAACTGAGTTTCTCACAGCAGGGTGAGGACGAGGGCAAGGCAAAGGTTCAGGCAGCCCTTACCGTCAGGTGGCACCAGAACCAGCCAGGCCCCTGGGAACAGGTGCCCCCTGAATGTGGCAGTCCCGAGTGCCTCCCCCAAGACTTGGCCCTGGCTTAGAGGGTCCCCGGCGGGATTAGGTCCCTGGCGCTCACATCAGAAGCCACTCAGTCCCGTCCTGGGCTGGCTTCCCTTCCCTTCCCCGTGCTACCTCCTTGCCTCCTCGGTCCCGATGCCTGGGATCGCCTCCCAAATAAACGACCTGCACCCACAGCCCATCTCAGGCTCTGCTCCTCGGAACCCAGACTAAGACCCTTTCCTGTCTCTCCTTATCAGCTGCGGGCCTTATCTCATCTACCATGGGGAGGAAGTTCACAGAACTGGGTGGGTGTTTCTGCGTTTAGGGACCATCTCAGACCAGAAACTGGCTTTTCCTTGATGGCAGCTTGTGGCTGCTGAGCCCCCCCACCCCCGCCCCCGCCCCAGGCTGTCATTCGGCAGCAGCAGGAGCAAACTGGGCAGATGAAGAGCCCTGGGGACACAAGTCCCCTGCTGCCAGGGGCCCCTGGGTTCACCCCTTGCTTCCTCCAGTTCTGTTAAACAGCTTTATTAACATAACAATCCGTGTGTAACTCACCGCTTTAAAGTGTACCATTTAATGGTTTCTCACATCTTTTTTTTTTTTAACATTTATTTATTTTTGAGAGAGACAGAGACAGAGACAGAGCATGAACGGGGAAGGGGCAGAGGGGGAGGCCCAGAATCCGAAGCAGGCTCCAGGCTCCGAGCTGTCAGCACAGAGCCCGACGCGGGGCTCGAACTCACAAAACCGCGAGATCGTGACCTGAGCGGAAGTCGGACGCTCAACCCATTGAGCCGCCCAGGCGCCCCACATCTGCTTTCTTGAGTCACTCCTGGCGCTGTTGCAAGCCAGGTTCCCCGGGAAGCAGACCCTGAGGTAAGATTAGGGTGCAGGGAGTTGATTAAGGGGTCAACATCTGTGGAAGGGAGGGAAGGAGGCGAGAACTGAGGAGGCAGAGAAGGTGAGCTGTGATGTCTTCTCAGTGAAGGCCTCAGCTCACCCCACTCGGAGCTCAGACGCTGGGATGACCCTTCTGAGATGTCTCAATTTGGGTTGAGGAAGCCGGGCCTTTATAACCTGGCGTTGACCAGCTTGACCTTTGGCTACGGGGCTGTTTTTAGCCGGAATGATTCCCAGGAAGGCTGACGGTGGGGGCATCTCCCAGAAGCTGGGGAATAAGTCCTTCAGTCTGAATGGAGACCGAGGGGTACGCACCAATGCCCCCCACATCTTTTTCACCTGGGTCAGCCTCTCCCTGCTGGACCCAAGCTCCTCAGGGCGGAAGACAGTGGGAGCCGACCTTCACATCTCACAATGGATCTAACAGAGAGGAGGGCCTGAGAGCACATTCGGTGATGGACGGACTAGGTGCTGAAAAGAACTTTGACTTCGACGAGGCCGCATTCTAAGAAAATCAGCGCTGGCAGTGGCACGCGGGGGGGGGGGGGGGGGGGGGGGGGGGATGTCTTTGTTAAATAGAGAACATCACCATTACCATGCCTTTGAAGTCTGGTTCGTTCTTCTGGCCCAGCTGGCTTGTGGGCGGGATGAGAAGTGGAAGGAGGAGGCAGGAGGCGGGAAGAAGGCTGAGGCCCAAAGGGGTGAATGCGGCGAGCAGGGCAGGGAGACTCACGAGGCGCACAGAGAGGGAAGACGCCAGTGGGGACTCAACCAGCCTTGAGAACAGGACCAGGGTCTGGGGCGGCACAAAGGAGACTGTGATTCAAGGCAGCCTCAAATCTCCCGCCGTCTTTTCCCCTCACACTTGCCCCACCAACCCTGACTCCCCTAAACCCACGTGTACCTGCCTCGCATGTGTAGCCACTTCTCCTCTTCCCCTCTCTGTTGACCCAGCGAGGTACCGTCACCCATTCTCATGTTCCAGTGCCATCAGCAGTCCGGTTCGCGTGCTCATCGATTTCCCTAGTCTCACCTGCGTGTCTTCCTTAAACTCGAGTCACACATACGGCGACAGTTCCATTTGGGACACCACACGTCCAAGCCAGTGGCACATCGGGCTGCTTCTACCTGCAGAGCGCATCCGAACCCACCGGCCTGTCTCACTCACACCGTTGGGATAGCTTCCTCACTCTTCCCAGTCACCCATGGCTTGACGATCGCCAGCGGGTAAGACTGTCAACTTTTAGATCTGCCCCGTACAGGCCGTTTTGGGGGGGGCGGGGGAGGGGGACAGTGGCAGGCGGGGGTCAGGGCGACACACACCTTCAAAAGCCACCTATCGTTGGCCATGTGCCCTGAGGCGAGTTCATCAACCTCCTTCTCCCTCCCATTCCCCATTCCTCGCTTGTAAAATGGGAAGAGCCGATGCGGATTGAGAATGAAAGGGAATCCTTGTCCCTAGGAGCTCGAAAGTGCAATCTTGTACTAAGCACCTGTGAGACACCTACCCAGCACCCGACACACTCTCGTGTCTCACATTGGATACTCATACGTCCCTGGTGACAAGTGGCAGGGGGCAGGGGCACTCGAAGCCACAAGATAAATACAAGACAATATTTCGAATAGGGTTGACAGTGGGGAAAGATGTTTCCGGGAAGAGGGACCATTTGTTTCACGGCCTGTCAAGAAGACTAGCCAGGACTGAATTCGTACTTTCCATGCCGGGCATTCTGCAAGGCACTTCACAAATATCAATGTATTCAATTTCCTTTTTAAAGGTTTGTCTTATTATTTATTTTGAGAGAGGGAAAGAGGAGAGCGGGGAGGGGCCGAGAGAGATGGGAGAGACACAGGGAGTCCCAAGCATTGTCGGGGCAGAGCCCAACGCGGGGCTCGATCTCGCGAACTCCGAGATCGTGACCTGAGCTGAAATCAGGAGTCAGACGCCCGACCGACTGAGCCGCCCAGGAGCCCCTCATTTATTTAATTCTTACAACAGCTCTATGAGGCAACTCACTTTCTTCCCATTTTACAAGTGAGGAGTGTGAGGGAGAGGAGGTTGTGTAACTTGCTTAAGGGCATCTGGCTCGTCACGGTCGGATTTGGAATCGGGCAGTGTGGCTCCAGTGTGCTTTCCTGTCACCCCTACTTTACGGAGCTTCTCTATGAAATGGCTGCCAGAGGACAGCCCTGAGAGGACACAGCTTTTGCCAGAAGTGAGCAGTGGAAAAGAATGAATGGATAAAAAAATAGATGGCAATTAAAAAATCATGGCTGTGGGGGCACCTGGGTGGCTCAGTCGGTTAAGCGTCCGACTTCGGCTCGGGTCACGATCTCACGGTTCGTGAGTTCGAGCCCCGTGTTGGGTTCTGGGCTGACAGCTCAGGGCCTGGATCCTGCTTCGGATGCTGTGTCTCCCTCTCTCTCTGCCTCTCTCTCTCTCTCTCTCTCTCTCAATGATAAAAAAATAAATAAACACTAAAAAAAAAAAAAAAATCATGGTTTTGTGTGCTCTCAACCTGGGCTTGGACCCCAGCTCTGCCACTGACTACCTGTGTGAACTTGAAACCTGCACATGTGTTGTTCATCTGCAAAAAGAGCTCAAACCTATACCTCGGGCTGTCTGGTACAGAAAGAGCGCTCACTGGTTATTAAACATTCTTCCCTTTCTTTAGAGTCTTCTTCCTGTTCTCATCGAGGAGGTAAACAAAGTGGACTCCTTGAAAACAAATACACCTAGGCTTCTGCCTCGGGGACGATGGTGTAAATGCACTTGCTAAACGCAGTGAAAACCCCCTGGACATTATATCTGTAACATCTAAAAGGTGGAGTGGAAAAGGTGGACCAGGCAGGCCCTTGGGAGCCAAAGCATAACAAAGCAGTGAGAAGAAGCAGCCAGCTGACAGGAAACTCCTAAGACAAGCAGATTTTGTCAAAAGCCCCCTAAAACACCCATTCTCTCTAGCCAGAGGACCAGGAAAAAGGCAGCATGCATAGCAAGACCAGAAATGTTTCGATAATAACCTCCCTTTCCTGGCCAATAACTGCAGAAAACACTGTGGCCCCATCTCCACCCATTCCAGCTAAACCTTGAGGGGAGCCCAAACGTCTGCACATTCAAGGCTGTTATGAGGCACCCCAACCTCCTTCTGACTCACTTTACCCAGGGGGATGTCAGAGAAGGCCTAGTGGAGAGTCAGGACTTTCATTCTTGCCTAGCAGTAATGAGGCCAATACCTGGGGTGTCAGTGGAGGCCACATGGGCAGCAGTATCTAGGCACCCTTGACCCCACAAGACAGAGGGGTCTCAGCGGGGAACTCAAGGAAAGCCAGAACTCTACCACATTCAGAACTAATGAGGACCCCCCTCCCCTTTCAATGTCAAAAGAAGGCAAGTAGGAAACCCGGACCCCTACCCTCACTGGGCAATAATAAGGCAGCATTCTCTCTCCCCCTGACGGAACGGTCAGGAAGAAAACCAGCTGAAACAGAAGGCTTCAGTAAGATCCAGAATCTCATAATATAATATCCAAAACGTCCACGTTTCAATGGAAAATCACTCCTCCTGACAAAAACCAGGAAAATTTCAACTTGAATGAAACAACAACAACAACAATGAAAAGACACCAACATCTGGATGACGGAGCTATCAGAATTAGCTGACTAAAATTTTAAAGCACCTGTCATAAAGATGCTTCATGAGCAATTACTTGAAACAAATGGAAAAATAGAAGGTCTCATCAAAGAAGTAGAGGATATAAAAAAGAACCAAGTGGAAAACTTCAAATGAAAAACTATACTAACAAAATAAAAACTCACGGGATGAACCCAACAGGAATATTGAGGAGCTTCGGGAAAGCCCCATCTTAAAACAGAGAAAATAGGGGCGCCTGGGTGGCGCAGTCGGTTAAGCGTCCGACTTCAGCCAGGTCACGATCTCGCGTTCTGTGAGTTCGAGCCCCGCATCAGGCTCTGGGCTGATGGCTCGGAGCCTTGAGCCTGTTTCCGATTCTGTGTCTCCCTCGCTCTCTGCCCCTCCCCCGTTCATGCTCTGTCTCTCTCTGTCCCAAAAATAAATTAAAAAATGTTGAAAAAAAAATATTAAAAAAAAAAAAACAGAGAAAATAGAAGCAAAAAAAAAGAAATGAACAGAACTTCAGGCCCTTGTCAGACGATAACAAGATATTGAACATTTGTGACATCAGAGCCTTGAAAAGAGTGGAAAGCTGAGGGAGAGGAGGAAGCTGAAAATGTAGTTGAACTAATAACATCTGCAAACTCCCAAAATTAGCAAGAAAAAAATAAACCCACGGATTCAAGACGCTGAGTAAATCTCAAACAGGATAAAATCAAAGAGCCCAAACCAAAATGACACATCATAGTCGTACTTCTAAAAAACTAAATACAAAGAAAAAAAAAGTCCTAAATACCATAAGAGAAAAACAACACCTTATCTACGGTGGAAAAGCAATTCAAATAACAGCGAATTTCTCATCACAAACCATGCAGGCCAGAAAGAAGTGGCACAACATTTTTCAAGTGCTAAAATCAAGACATTTTTGTTTTTCTTTTATTTATTTATTTAGTTTTTGAATCTTTATTATTCAGTCTCTTCAGTTTTTTGGTTTTTGGTTGTTGGTTTTTGTTTTTTTGTTGTTTTTTTTTGTTTTGTTTTTTGAGAGAGAGAGAGAGAGAGAGAGAAAGAAAGAGAGAATCTCAAGTAGGCTCCTTGCTCACTGTGGATCCTGACATGGGGCTGGATCCCATGACTCTGGGATCATGACCTGAGCCAGAATTAGGAGTCAGACGCTCAACCGACTGAGCCACCCAAGTGCCCCGACACATTTTTAGAAGAAGGAAAACTAAGGAAATTTGTCATCAGCAGAACTACCGTAAAGTCTGTCTCATGGAAGGTCTCTAAAAGGGGAAACCTTGAGACATCAAGAAGGAAGAAACAAAAGAAAGAGAGTAGAAATATGGATAAGTATGTTTTCCTTCTCTTGTTGAGTTTTCTAAGTTGTTTGATGATTGAACCAAAATTATAACACTGTGCAATGTGGTTAGAAATGTATATAAAAGGATTATTTAAGACAATTATATTATAAACAGGGATAGTAAAAAAAAAAAAAAATTAAGACTCCTACACTTCACTTGAACCAACAAAATGTCCATACCAGTAGCTTGTGATGTTACAGATACATAATGTAATATTAAACAAACACTAAATAAGCAAACACTAAATAAACTATATCAAGAGATACCAAGAGACACACTCAAAAACTCTACAGAGAAATCAAAACAGAATTCTAAAAAATGCTCAATTAGCCCACATGAAGGTAGGAAAAAGAACACAGAAACAAAAAGTAGGAAAACAAACAGAAAACAAAAATCAAGTGTTTAATAAAAAATAAGCACTTAACCCTTAAGATATGAACAATTTCATTAAATGTCAATGGTTTAAAAACACTAATTAAGGGGTACTGGCTGGCTTAGTCAGTAGAACACGTGACTCTTGATCTCAGTGTTGTGAGTTCAAGCCCCAGTTTGGGCACAGAGCTTACTTAAAAATATATATGCACACCAATTAAAAGACAAACTAGAAAACATGATCCAACTATATGCTGTCTGTAAGAACCTTACTTCAAATATAATGATATAAGTAAGTTGAAAATAAAAAGATGGATAAAGAAAATTAATAATAAAGATGATTAATGCAAACAATCAAAAGAAAGCAGAGAGACCATATTAATATCAGATAAAGTAGACTTCTGAGTGAAGAAAATTACTAGAGACCTAGAGGGACTTTATATTAAAAAAGAGTTCATCTTACCAAGAAGACATAGCAGTTGTAAATGTGTATGCACCAGTCAACATAGCTGCGAAATATGTAAAGCAAAACCTCATGGAACTAAAGGAGAAAAAGACACATCACCAGTTGTAATTATAATAAACTCTAACATCCCTCCCCAACAACAGGTAAAACAACTAGGCAGAAAATCAGGATATAAAAGAACTCAACAACACCATCAATTAATAGCATCTAACCGACAATTATAGAATACTCAACGACAGCAGAATACCCACTCTTTTTAAATATGCAAAGATCAAATACTAATAGAGATCCTATTCTGAGCCATAAAATAAGCCTCAACAAATGTAAAAGAATTTAAATCATACAGAGTATATTCTCTGACCACAATGGAATCTAACTAGAAATCAGTAACAGAAAAAATGGAAACAGCTCCAAGCACTTGGAAACTAAACAACACATTTCTAAATAACTCGTGGGTCAAAGAAGAAGTCTTAAGGGAAATTTTTTAAGAACACATTGAATTGAGTGAGAATGAAAGTGCAATCATCAAAGTTTGTGGGACACACTAAAGCACTGTTGAAAGGAAAATTTAAAGCACTAAATGTTTACATTAGAAAAGAGGAAAAATTTCACATCAGTAATCTAAGTTCCCATCTCAAGAACCTAGAGAAAAATAAACTTAAAGCAAAACAGAAGGAAGGAAACAATAAAGATAAGAGCAGATATCAGTGAAATTGAAAAAAAAAACAGTAGAGAAAATCAAGGGGAAAACATGGTTCTTTGAAAAGGTGGATGAAATTGACAACCCTCTATTCAGGCTGACCAGAGCAAAAAAGGAGAAAACACAAATCGCCAATATCAGGAACGAAACAGGACATCACTGCAGATTCTGAAGACATAAGAGGTTAAGAAATCAATATTACAAACAATGCTACACATATACATTTGACAGCTTAGATGAATTTTGAATTTCTCAAAAAGCACAAATGGCAGCTTATCCAATATGAAATAGCCCTAAACCTATTCAGCAAATGGAATTCATAATTTTAAAATTCTCAAATAAGGAATTGGGACCATGATTACCTTCATTGACTTTCACATCCGACTATGAGGGTTACACTGCAGAATTCTCCCAAACGTTTAAAGAAGATTTAACAGCAATTCTAGACAATATCTTCCAGAACACAGGAAGGAATACTTTCCCAATTCATTCAATAAAGCTTGTGCAACTCTGATATTCTAAACTTTATTTTATTTTATTTTATTTTTTTATTTTTTTACATTTATTTTTTTCTGAGAGACAGAGAGAGACAGAGCACAAGTAGGGGAGGGGCAGAGAGAGAATGAGACACAGAATCCGAAACAGGCTCCAGGCTCTGAGCTGTCAGCTCAGAGCCCGACGCGGGACTCAAGCCCACAAACCGTGAGATCATGACCTGAGCCGAAGTTGGACGCTTAACCGACTGAGCCACCCAGGCGCCTCCGATATTCTAAACTTTATACAGAGAGGCCAAGGAACCAAATAGGTTACCTAATTTGAAAAAGAAGAACAATGTCGGAACCAGAGGAATAAATGGATTCCAGGGCTTCAGAGAGAGCCACCGTAATAAAAATGGCGTGATATTGGTGAAGAAATGGGACAGATCAGAGAACAGAGAAACAGACCCACACAAACGTGTCTGACTGTTGACAAAGGTGCACAAGCAATTCCGTGAAGAAAGGACGACCTTTTCAACGAAGGGTGCTGCAGCAATCGGGTATTCCTAGGCAAAAACGTGAACCCCAACCTACATCTTACACTCTATGCAAAATTAACTCAAAATGCAGCACACACATTAATATAAAACTCAAAATGATAAAACCTTAAAAAAAAAGAAAAAACCAAGAGAAAAACCTCAGGAGGTAGGCAGGGCTAGGCAAGGAGCTCTTAGACTTGACACCAAAAGCACAATTCCAAACAGAGAAAATGGAAACAAGGCACTTAATCCGATAACAAGCTTTTGGTCTACGAAGGACCAAGAAACGAGGGAAAAACAAGCCACAGAGGGTGAGAAGATCTTTGCAAACCACACAACCAACAACGGACTAGTATCCGGAAAATATAAATAAAGAACTCTCAAGGCAAACAATCCAATTAGAAGCTGGGCAAGAGACATGACGAGACATTTCACCGAAGAGAGTAAATGGACGGCCACCAAGCACGTGAAAAGATGATCGGCGTCACTAGTCAAGTGGGAGATGCTAATTGAAGCTCCAGTGTGATACCTCGACATGCCCAGCAGAATAGCTAAAAGGAAAAAGTGCTGATAAGGATGTGGATGTTTTAAACACCGCCGGTAGGAATGTCAAATGGCACAGCTGCTCGGAAACACGATTTGTAGTTTCTTGTAAAACTTGAGGCATGCACCTACCACACCACCCATCCACTGCTCTTCTTGACATTTATCCCAGAGAAAGAAAAACGTGGGGAGACACAGAATCCGAAGCAGACTCCAGGCTTCGAGCTGTCAGCCCAGAGCCTGATGCGGGGCTCCAGCTCACAAACCACGAGATCGTGACCTGAGCCGAAGTCGGACGCTTAACCGACTGAGCCACCCAGGCGCCCCCATGTATATAACATTCTTGGCTGTGGCTATAGAAAGGCAACATGAGGGATCCTTAGAGTGATAGAATTGTTCTACGTCTTGACTGTATCAGTGTCAATACCCTGGTTGTGATATTGTACTACAGTTTTCCAACAGATTACTATTGGGGAAAACTACGTAAAGGGTACATGGGATCTCTTAACTATTACTCACAACTCCATGTGTATCTATGATTATCTCAAAATAAAAAGGTTAAGACAAAACAAACACTGATATCGATTTGTTTCCTGTATCCCAGAATCCACAAGTTATATCATTGTTTTATTTTGCATTTATTTGGGGTTATTTTAACATTTATTTCTTTTCTGGGGGGGGGGGGGGGGCAAGTGCGTGCACCAGCGCATGTGCGTGAGTGGGGAAGGGGCATAGAGAGGGAGAGAGAATCCCAAGCAGGCTCTGCACTGTCAGCACAGAAGTCAATGAGGGTTCCATCTCATGTACCGTAAGATCATGACCTGAGCTGAAATCCAAAGTCAGATGCTTAACCAACTGAGCCACCCAGGCGTCCCATATTTTGCATTTATTTGAATGTTGCAGGTTGGGGATCTTTTCATATTGGTATCATTCTGTTCTATTTTTTCTGGTATATCCTTTGCCTGTGTTTCTACTTAGTCGCCTTTTTCTTATCAACATGTAAGAACTCTTTATATACTATAGGTGTCTATCACATTGTACATATTATGTATATGGCTCTAAGGCGAGAGTTGATTTCTGTTCATCAAGTTCCAAAAATGTTAACAAGTCAGCTTGGGCCTGGTCATTGTAGACACAGCTGTGTAAGATCTTCACTGACGTGAGCCCCAGTGGGAGGCACTGAGCGCCTCGATCTTGTTTGATCATTCCACTCCATCCATGTAGAAGGCAAGTAACTGAGCCCGGGTCAGAATTCCAGTCTATCTGATACCAACTCCATGATTTTTTTTTTTTTTTTACTATGTTATATTATTCTCAGTGCCACTTACGGCTAACTGCAGATACAGGTGATTTGCATAGGTCAACATTGTTGTCAAAAATAATACTGATCATAGCGAATTTATTGACGTGCCAACTAAGTAAACCGCATATGTTGTCGTGTGTAATCCTCACCAAAACTTTAATTGTTATTATTTCCATTTTGTTAATTGAGAAATCAGATTCTTCTTTTTAAAAGTTTTTAAATTTTATTTTAGGGAGAGAGAGAGCACGAGTTGGGGAGAGGGGCAAAGGGAGAGAGACAGAGAATCTCCAGCAGGCTCCATACCCAGAGCGGAGTCTGATGCAGGGCTCATTCCCACGGCCCTGGGATCATGACCTGAGCCGAAATCAAGAGTCAGACGCTCAACCAACTGAGCCACCCAGGCACCCCGAGGAATCAGAATCTTAAATCAGTTAAGTAACTTGTCCAAGGCCACAGAACTAACAAATGGTGAGCTCAACTCAAACCCAGCTGCCCAGGCACCAAAGCGCTAAGAAAGTGTTGGGTTCCAGGTACCACTAGGAGACCTGCTGTAAATCAGATCCCTCACCCAAGCCAACCCTTGTGCGTCCAAGTCATGTCTCAACACTTGCCAAAACAGAATGCCCACTCTCTGGGGTGGAATGGGCATTCTCTCCAGCCCCTGATAACTGTCAGGAGACAGGAAATTCAAAGAAGGAAGAGAAAAATCACAAATTCCTTCACGTGAGCAAGAGAGATCTAGAAATCTCTGAGGTCATATATGCAAATACCTCTCCAGGTATGAGTCAGAGGGTTCATTGAGAACATCAGAATAGATTTATTTCTAGATAAACACCAGAGCAGAAGAAAATATAGTTATCTGACCTATGAAACACATAAAAGAGAGTTCATATACTTTTTCTGTGTGTGTGTGGAAAGTATGCAGGAAGGCTTTTTAAAATTGTGATTAATTTGGGGGTGCCTGGGTGGCCCAGCTGGTTTAGCATCGGACTCTTTTTCTTTTTTTAATGTTTATTTCTTTATTTTCACACAGAGAGAAAGAGAGAGCAAGTAGGGGAGGGGCAGAGAGAGAGGGAGAGAGAGAATTCCGAGCGGGCTCCACACTGTCAGTGGGGCCCAAACTCACGAACGGGGATCATGACCCCAGCTGAAACCAAAAGTCAGATGCTTAACTGACTGAGGCACATGGGCATCTGACTCTTGAGCCCTATGTCGGGCTCTGCGTTGAGCATGAGCCTGCTTGAGATTCTCTCTCTCTCCCTCTGCCCCTCTCCCTGGTTCATACTCTCTCACTCTCTCAAACAAAATTTGTAATTAATTTTTTTAACCTCAGTAATACAAATAAAAATTGAGAACAGTGCTAAAAGTTTATAACAAAATATAGCTGTTCCTTATCCCCAACCCTCATATCAGTCCCACATTCCAGAAAAGATCGCTGGAAATACTTTTAGTTGGTTTTCCCCTCTGGCATTTATCATCCAAAATTCTAAATAGTATGCTCATTCTGCTATTTATCAACTCGCGAATTTTATTTGTGATTGACTTCCTGTTGAGATGGTTGGGGATTTAGTTCTCTTATCCCTCCCCCATTCCTCTCAAAACAATTGTAACATAAAAAGTGTTGTATGTTTCTTTCCTGGAACTGTCTTTTCTCTTTCTTGGGTGTTTTCCTTTATATGCTGTATTTGCTTACTCTTCAATGTGCCTATAGTTGCATTTTTCCAAATGTCCCTATGGATCTTCCCAGGGACTTTCCCGAATCCCCACTGTGCCATTGGTTTCTTCTCCCATTTTATCCTACCCCAGACCAGCCCTGCTGCACCCTCATTCTTCCTGCCCCAATCTGCTCTTTAGGCAAAAGTTATTATC
This sequence comes from Panthera leo, assembly GCF_018350215.1. Classification (NCBI taxonomy): domain Eukaryota; kingdom Metazoa; phylum Chordata; class Mammalia; order Carnivora; family Felidae; genus Panthera; species Panthera leo. Next base: position 151,093,575 of record NC_056687.1, read on the forward strand.
CTTGGATTTCCCTTTTCTACCCTCCTGGAAGGAACTCTTATTTCTTGGACCCCACGTCATAGTTTCTTAGTTTCCTCTGTTTTGCTAAAGCATACATACCCTGCAGTAACTTTCTACCAAAGGATGCTTGGGAGGGGATGTCCTTTAGTTCTTGCGTGTCTGAAGAGTTTTCACTCTACTCCTACACTTGCATGATCATTTGCTGGGTAAGGAAGTCTGAGCTGAATCTCATTTTCTTTTAGAATTTAAAGACATGGCTCCAGTGTCTTCAAGCATTTACTTCTGCTGTTGAGAAGTCTGAAGGCATTAGGATCCTTCGTCCTTTTTGAAATGACCTCTCCTTCCCTTGCCGCCTTTCTCCCTCTCTCTCTCTCTCTCTCCGCCCCTCTGTCCCCCTTCTCCGGGATTTTTCCTTTATCTTTAAAGGTTTGAAATTTCGTGATGTGTGATTCTTTTTTTTTTTTTTTAATTCATACTCTTTTTTTAAGTCTATTTATTTATTTATTTATTTTGAGAGAGAGGGAGAAAGGCGGGGGAAGGGCAGAGGGAGAGGGAGAGAGAATGTCAATCAGGCTTCACACCCAGCTTGGAGCCCAACTTGGGACTCAGTCTCACAACCTTGGGATCATGACCTAAGCTGAAACCAAGAGTCGGTCGCCCAACCAACTGAGTCACCCAGATGCCCCTTTACTCTTGTATTCATTTGGCATTTTCAGTCTTGAGAGTTAAGGCTTTCGGTTCTGAGAAACCTTTTCTGTAATGTAGTAGGTTGAATCATATGAAATTGCTTATGTCTAACCTTTGTTGAGCCTATAAAAACGACAATTTCATATTTTTCAAGCCAATATTTTTGATGATTTTCTTCCCTCTGTTTTCCCTTTTCCTTTCTGGAACCCCTTATTAATCAGAAGTTGAATCTCCCCTGTTGAAGGTCCCCTGTCAATGCCCTAGATCTTCCAGTGGGAACAAATCTGTTGCGACCTTTCTGAAAACAGTTTGTCTGGTGGTATTAAAGATTTTGGAAACACGTACGTACTTTGATTTATTAATTCCATGTCTAATCTCCAGGAGATGTCGAAACATGTTGTAAAAAATGTATGTTCAAGACTATTTTTGCAACACAATTTACAATGGAAAAACATTGAAGTAACCCAAATTCCAAATTAAGGAAGCAGTTAAATACAGTCAGAGGCTCGGTATGATGAACTGTTATGCGCTGAAATGGCATTTATGAGGAAATTCTCAATTGCAAATAAGGGAAGAGACTCCTCTCTGCCTTTTGTTTCAGCATTTGTCTTTTTCAAATATATGTAAATCTTCGTAATGACCGGTCTCACAACTGAGGACCCGTTTCCTCAAGGACCTGAGAGCCATCTTTTGGAAATGCTCATGTCATCAAAGGAGATAGCTCCTAACTTTGGGAGGCTGAGAACCTATCGCTGTTGGGCCCCTTGTTCCAATTTAAAATGAGCAGTTTGGGGGCGCCTGGGTAGCTCAGTCGGTTGAGTGTCCAACTCTTGTTTTCTGCTCGGGTCGCGATCTCGAGGTTCATGAGATCGAGCCCCGCAACGGGCTCTGCGCTGATAACGCAGAGCCTGCTTCAGATCCTCCGCCCCCCTCTCTCCGCCCCTCCCCACCTCGTGCTCTCTCTCTCTCTCTCAAAATAAATAAACTTAAAAAAATTGTTTTTAAATAAATAAATAAAATAAAATGAGTTTTCCTCTGGATAAAGCCAACACAAGGGGTCTCCCCAGTTAGTTTGATGAAGTTAGAATGAACTACGTGTGACAAAAGGTACCTCTTACTGGAGGACTCGTTACTGTTTACCTCGAGAACATCTGTGTAATGGGTTGTATCTTCCGGGCTGTGTAAAGGGGGCGAGATCACTGCCTTTGCAATCTCTTGAATGCATTGAGGCACAACACATCCTGGTGTCATGCTTATTCAATAATGAAACTGCTTCCATTCTTTCCATTCTCCACTACCTTTGCAGAGAGATTCTTGGGGTCAGGAGAAGATTTTGCTTTTTTAAACTACCCTTCCCCAACAGGGGCGCTCCGCCAAAATGACGTCAGGGGTTGCCTCTGGGCGGAAGCGGAATCCCATCCGTTGAGACGCCGGCTCCGAGATGAGTTTTTCATACCAGGGAGCAAAAGTTCGCGTGCGCGCCCGACCTCGGAAATCTCATGGTTCTCTTCAGACCCTCTTTGAGATCCTTTTCAGCCTGGCCTGTGTTTCGCGGCCCCAAACATTAGAGATGTCACCGGACGTCTGGCCCATTTCTTGCCTCGTCTTCCCACGGGCAACAGCAGCTTCTCACTACTTGAAACACAGGCAGTTGTCACCTCCTCCTGTCTGAGGACACCTCGCAAGCACAGGGTATGATGAGTTTCCAAGATGCCCCAGCTGCCATCCCTGATCAGACCCTGTGGGCAGCCTACCCAGAGTCGGCCGGCAGATGTGACAATCTAAAGTGGCATAATTCACGGAGACGACATTCCATCACCTTTGCCACATCCACTCACCACTGGTGAGAAGCATCTCCCAGGTTCTGCTCACACTCGAGGGCAGGGGATCACAGCGAGGGGCTCACAGGGACCGTCTTCGGGTCTGTCGGCCAGACTGTCACCTCTGAGACCTTCATTACACACAGGCGCCCATTGCTTCCCTCCTTCCCAGCCAGAGTGCCCGGTGCCGGTTCATGCACTCACCACGATTGTGACCCGCAGGCCCCCAGCCCAACCTCTGCCCCAAATACTGCCCGCGTCGGCCTCCCCAGGGACGACAGGAAGGCTTCGGGGCATCAGGCCCACAGCACCGGGAGACACAGCAGCTCTGGGTCTAAGTGTGACCTGCTCGCACCCGTGGAGACTCGGGCTTTCCCAGCAGCTCCCCAGAGAGCCGAGGTGACCCAAGCTGGAAGTGCAAGGAAGTGAATGCCCCACGGAGGACGTGTTGACCCAAGAGGAGAGAAAGAGCTGAGATGGAATTGCTTGCTCTTCGTCCCTGCTGCCGACAGTTCTAAAGCCACGCGGGCTCCAGCTTCCCTCACCTCTCCACATTTGCCTTCCGAGCTCAGAGGATTTCTCTTGCCTTCCTGCCAAAGCCACTTATTTCAAAAGATGCTTTCAAATAATTACCCAGCGTCTTAGGTGTTCTGTACCAAGAGCTTGCCTCTAGCCATTCTTGCTGCCTATAATGCCTAGAAATCGCTTCTTTTCTCCTTCCATTTTTCTCTCTCCCTCTTTGTTTTTCCCTCACGTCCCTCCCAGAATATGACGTAGGTGCGTCTCAGGGAAGTTTCCAGCCTGAACCTCTGGGATTCAAACCTCTGCCACCCCCACCCCAGTCCCAGCTCAGGGTTCCGGGTAGTGTTATCTCCAAGAGAATTGAATCGCTCTGTTAGAACTGGCAAAGAATGGCAAGGACGCTAGTACAGAGCTGGGAAGGTCTTAGGGGAGGACACGGTCGCTCCTCCTTATCGTGCAGCATCGGAACCTGAGGCACAGCGTGTGGGCTCAGCATCCAGACAGCCAGCACCTTCTTCTCACACACAACTGTAGCGAGGGTGGAAAGAATGACTGAAACACATGTTTTAAATAGCTGCCAGCAACCGCTACCAGTCGATCTAGGTATGGCTTATTCATGGCGGAGAGAAGGCATACGGAGTCGTTTGCTCATCGTGAAACTCCACATGAGGTCATCCAACGAGACCCAGCGTCAGCCTGTGTGCCCTCCAATACCTATACCTCAGAATCAATTATCCTAAACAAATGGAGGGTCAGGGAAAGAGCAGGGACTACTGGGGTTTGGGGGGTGGGGGAGGGTTCCTGAAGATCTTCCAGACTGTGCCTCCAGCTCAGATGTCACCAGTGGGTATTCCTCTGTGGCCTGGCCACCCACAGTGCAGCCCAAGCCTTTGGAGGCAAAGCCTGCCTTTGGAATGGGGACCCTTCCATGCAGAGCCCAATTAAAGGAAGTCTCAAGATGGTTCGAGAAGTTTTTCCACCTGGGCCTCCAGGGAAAGCTCCACACGGGACGGGCTCAACCCTTGGCCCCCTTGTCTGGCTGCCTTGCCCCACGCACAACACACATGGGCTCCGTGGATATTTCCCGGGACGCTGGGCAGCCTGTGTGTGGACCACGTGGCCTCATGCTTCCCCTTCCCACCAGACCCACTGATCTTTTAACTTCTGTATCTCCCCTCCTCAGTCCCTGCCTCCTACAGTCTTCAGCAGATCCCTCGTCTACTCCTAACACTTTACCATTTTCAGCCTTTGGCAAACTCAATGAGTCAAGGTTAATATCATTTCTTTTTTTTTTTTTTAAGTTTATTTATTTATTTTGAGAGAGACAGGGAGACCATAAGTTGGGGAGGGGCAGAGAGAGAGAGAGAGAGAGAGAGAGAGAGAGAGAATCCCGAGCAGGCTCCACACTGTCAGTGCAGAGTCCGACACGGGGCTCAAACTCACAAAGCTGTGGGATCGTGATCTGAGCTGAAATCCAGAGTCGGATACTTAACCAACTGAGCCACCCAGGCGCTCCAATGTTAATGTCATTTCTGTGTGTTTCTGTGCGAGGCAGAAGCCTCGCGAAGCAGATCTTGTGGTGTGTGCCCATCAGGTTACAAGAGGGGCCTGCGCAGGGCTTCCTGTTGTGAGGGGGCAGGAGGGGCGTGTGCCGCATCACCTAGGTGTTAGCACTACCCCCTCAGAGCGCAGCCTCAGCCCTCTCTCACAGCTGTCCTTCTGACTAGGCTACTCCCTCCTGAGTCTGGGAGCTCAGCTCCGTCTGTCTATGTACCTGAGAACTCTCTTGCCGGTTCAATCCTCCTGGGAGAGGGAAAGGGGACAGCGGGCACCTCAGAATGCTAGGTGGGGCCCCCCCACAGTGTCTTCAGCCTGGACAGAAGGGATGACACCTGCCTTACGGAGTCTGCCTGGCCTTGCCCAGCTTGCTGGCCCTTCTGAGCACAACTGCTTGAGGTTCCGTGCCCCCTTGCCCCTGTTCTCTGTCGGGGAGAACATTTCCCCCTACTCCCCTTAGTTCTTCGGCCAGCCTAATAGTTAAATTGACATAGGACAGATGGATAGGAGCAAAAACATGTCATTAAGAATATATGGGGGCCCCTCAGAATATGAGACTCAAAGGAGACACCACAGCAGGCAGCTTTGATACCCTTTAGACAAAGAAACAATACATTTATGAAGAACCGACAAGACAAAGAAACTTAGTTTTGGGTGCTAATCAGTGAAGAAACTAAGCAGGGTGTTTACATAGCCTTCTTGGCCCTGAATTCCCGGACTCTGGTCATAAGAATGTCTTTCTACCTCTTGGTACCTTTCATATGGGAAATGCACTTCCCGCTTTCGGGGGAACAAAGAGTGTCCTTCTTGCATCAGCTATTTCTAAAGGAACTTTGATTCAAAATAATCAGTACACCAAAGTGGCATACTCTGGTGGCCTGCCCTGAACCCCACTGACGAGAACAAAGGCAAGAGCACTGCAGCTTCCATTAAATCTCCTTACAACCTGCAGCCCACTGATAAATACTTGAGACACGCAGAGCTGATGTCTTTTAAGAAACTCATGGCTGCCTTAATGTCGATGTTTTACTAGAGACTAAAAACAACCTTATCTGGACAACAGCCAGACCTCCAAGGTTCTGTAGACCCTGCTGTCTGCATACAGAAATTCCTTAGAAACTGACATCGTCTGTACCTCCCCGCCCTCCACAAACTTAAAAGTATACAATCAGTCACTCCTCATAATGTCGGTGCGGCTCTTTCTGCCCCCGGGCTGTACTAAAAACACCCTTCTGTACCAAAAACATCTCAAGAATTCTTTCTCGACCATTCATTCTGGGACCGAAACTTCAAATCACATCACCGTCAAATCACTGCCTCTGTAGGGGGAGAAAATTTGTCGCCTCTTCGCTTCTATGCTCTTTGGCTGGTCTAATGATTAAATTGATAGGACACAGATTAACAGGAGAGAAACAAACAAAAGTTTAGTAACATGTGTACCTCCTGTATGCAGAAAAAACTAGTAACTCCCCAGAATGGTAGAAACCATCACCTTAAACACCATTTTTAGCTAAGGACAAAGGAAGATGTTGGGGGCCAAGAGGCCAGTCTTGGGAAGTTACTGGGAAAAGCACAGTGAACATGGGTAAGGTTGTTATGTAGATTTCAGTCCTTGCTTCTCCATTGAGAAGAGTTCCAGAGATTTAAAGTCACCCTCCTCTTCATGGTACAGTGAGGGAGATGCCCTTTCTTTTGTTTCTTTCTTTTTTATTAATGTCTATTTACTTATTTTGAGACAGAGAGAGACAGAGAGAGAGAGATTGAACAGGAGAGGGGCAGAGAGAGTGGGGGAGAGAATCCCCAGCGGGCTCCGTGCGGACAGTGGCTTGAATCAAGACCTGAGCCACCCAGGCGCCCCAGGGAGATGCGCTTTCAAATTGAGATTTCCCGTATAAAGGTCAATGTCTCACAAAAGGGTAACTTCTATGTCAATGTCTCTCACAAAAGGGAAACTTCTATCTGGTTTTAGAGCTTCTCCAGTGTTTGCAGGTTCTTAAAAATAATCAGCCTAACATAATCCATATTTGGGGTTGGCAAATTCTGCTCCCTTTTGCGGGCACCCACGGGCCATCTGGACCTTGTAGTCTCCTCCCCTTGGCTCTGTCTGTGTGGGTCACCAAGACAAGCGCGAGCCCTCTGAGATTTCAGGGCTTGGACACTGCCCACCTTGGGAAGCACGGGATCTCCCACAGAACAGAGAAGGGCCGAGCTTGCCCGGATGACCGCAGTCCCTCTGAGATGGAAACTGAAAGCAGGGAACCCCCCTCGGTGGGGTGGAAGGCACCAGTGTGGGAACTGACCAGGCCTGGCTTCTAGTCCTGCTCACGTACTCACACCACGGGTGACCTTGGGCAGGCAGGTGGCTTCCCCCCCCCAACTTAAGTGTGACCGTAGCTCCTTCTGGGGGTTGCCATGGAAAGCGACGACAAGGTGACCCCGTGCCTAGCACAGAGTGGGTGCCAGCCAAAGAACCACCTGCCCCCTAACTGCGCCTGGAGCCAAGGACAAATCCTTGCCCGGAGTTGACCGTGCCGGTACCAGCCTACGGCAGTGGACAGACACAGTCCCCGCCTGCATGACGCTCCCGTTTAGTGGGCAGACGTTAGGCACACCCCAGACACAAGAGGGGAGTGATGCAGTGTCACTCTGTCGAGGGGAAATGATGGACTGAGAGAATCGACGGGGTGGGAGACCTACTACAGCTTAGAGGGACCGAGGGTTCTCTGTACGGAACCAACTTGCCATCTGGAGAGAGAGAGAGGTGGGGAAGGAGGGCGAGGGGAGGGGAGGGAGGGGAGGGAAAATACTCCAGAGGGAAGGGGCCTAGGCTGGGGAAAGCTTAGAGTCTTAGGACCTGAAATGAATTCTAGGGGCTGGAGTATAGGGTAAGTGGAGTTTAAGCCCAGGGGTAGTGCCAAAGCAAGAAGTGATTTGCATACAAAAACCATGCTGTTCCCTGCTCCAGGAACTTTTCAGTTTGCCCATCTGCCAGAGACCAGGTCGCCACTCTTCTGCCTCCACTCCCACTGGCCACCCCCAAATACTTCAGCAGAGAGTGAAGCAAGCAAGCCTGTGTTGGGGGATAGTTCCGGGCTTCCGACGTGTCTTAAGTGCGTTAAAAAGAAAACCGCAGGCCCAAGATGGAGTTACGTGGGCTAGGCAAGTTACCAGACTGGGTCTTGGTACCTAACCTAATTACAGTTTCAACCTCCCTGAGAAATGCAGGCTGAACCGGTCAGTCAGGAATTTTCTGGTCAGCACCAGTGAGGTCATCGGTCACATGGACCCTCCATCCCTTAAAGGAAGATAACATAATCTGCATGGTAAGACCCTCTGCGCTTCTCCCTAAGTGAAGGTGGCCTTGCCTGGGACAGTCCCTTCTTTCCTTTTCCTAATAACACCCTCCTTCCTATAAAAACCTTCCACTTTGTACAACTCTTCAGAGCATCCTCTCTATTTCCCAGACAGGCCCCATTCACGAATCACTTAATAAAGCCAATTGGAGCTTCAGATTTACTCGGTTGAATTTCGCTTTTAATAAGGATCAGCCTACATTTGTCAGGAGGCAATAATTAAGCAAAAGCATTGATCTGGGATCAAAGAATCGCAATTCAGGGTACAGAGGTTTAGGCAGCAACCAAATTGTGTCCCCCTTGGGGAGCAAATATCCCGGGTTTGGGGAGCAAAAGGGAATTGCTTGTATATGTTTGTTTACAAAGAATTGTGATTGGGGCTGGTGGCCGGGTCAGCACTCAGCAAGCACAAGCCCACATTGTAACAAGCTGCAGGGGCTCAGAGAGTATTTGTGGTATTTGTGGTTTCGAGCAGTTCAAAAGTTCATGCCTCCACCTGATCAGGATGGGCACATGGCCCATCTCCTTGATGGCCTCCTGGCCTCCTGGCCATTTACTGTATTTATCTATGTTTTCAAATTTTATTTAGATCCAAGTTCGTTAACATGTAGGGTACGAATGATTTCAGGAGTAGAATTTAGTGACTCATCACTTACATAGAAAGCTCAGTGCTCAACCCAACAAGTGCCCTCCTTAAGGCCCCTGGCCCATTTAGCCCATTCCCCGCCCCCCACCCAACACCCCGCCAGCAACCCTCAGTTTGTTCTCTGCATTTAAGTCTCTCTTATGGTTTGCCTCCCTCTCTGTTTTTATCTTATTTTTCCTTCCCTTCCCCTACGTTCATCTGTGTTGTTTTCCTAAATTCCGTGTAGGAGTGAAATCATACGATTTTGTCTTTCTCTCACTGACTTACCTCACTTAGCATAATACATTCTCGTTCCATCCACGTTGTTGCAGACGGCAAGATTTCATCCTTATTGATCGCAGAGTAATATTCCATTATATCTATATCTACCTCACATCTTCTGTATCCATTCATCAGTCGATGGACATTTGGGCTCTTTCCATACTTTGGCCATTGTCGACAGTGCTATCAACATGGGGGTGCACGTGTCCCTTATAATCAGCATTTTTGTATCCTTTGGATAAATACCTATAGTGCAATTGCTGGGTTGTAGGGTAGTTCTAATTTTAATCTTTTTTTTTTTTTTCGAGGAACCTCCACACTGTTTTCCAGAGTGGCTGCACCAGTTTGCCTTCCCACCAGCAGTGCAAGAGGGTTCCCGTTTCTCCACAGCCCCTCCAGCATCTATAGTCTCCTGATTTGTTCCTTTTAGCCACTCTGACCGGCGTGAGGTGGTATCTCAGTGTGGTTTTGATTTGTATTTCCCTGATGAGGAGCGACGTTGAGCATCTTTTCATGTGTCTGTTGGCCATCTGGATGTCTTCTTTGAAAAAGTGTTCATGTCTTTTGCCCATTTCTTCACTGAGTTATTTTTTGGGGGGGTGTTGAGTTTGATAAGTTCTTTACAGATTTTGGATCCTGGGGTGCCTGGGTGGCTTGGTCGGTTATGCCTCTGACTTCGGCTCACTGTTCATGAGTTTGAGCGCCTCACCGGGCTCTGTGTTGACAGCTCAGAACCTGGAGCCTGCTTCAGATTCTGTGTGTGTGTGTGTCTCTCTCTGCCCCTGCCCTACTCGTTCTCTATTTCTGTCTCTCTCTCAAAAATAAATAAACATTCAAAAAATTATGTTTAAAAAAGATTTTGGATACTAATTCCTTCATCTTATGTATCATTTGCAAATATCTCCTCCCGTTCTGTTGTTTGCCTTTTAGTTTTATTAATTGTTTCCTTTGCTGTATGGAAACTTTTTATCTTGATGAGGTCCTAATAGTTCACTTTTGCTTTTATTTGCCTTGCCTCCTGAGACGTGTCGAGTAAGAAGTTGCTGCTGCTGAGGTCTTCTTCTCTAGGATTTTGATGGTTTCCTGTCTTGTGTTTAGGTCTTTCATCCATTTTGAATTTATTTTTGTGTATGGTGTAAGAAAGGGTTCCAGATTCGTTCTTCGGCATGTTGCTGTCCAGTTTTCCCAGCACCATTTGGTAAAGAGACTGTCTTTATTCCATTGGATACTCTTTCCTGCTTTGTTGAAGATTAGTTGGCCGTATAGATGTGGGTCCATTTCTGGGTTCTCTATTCTGTTCCATTGATCTCTGTCTGTTTTTGTGCCAGTGCCATACTGTCTTGATGATTACAGCTTTGTAATACAGCTTGAAGTCTGGAATTGTGATGCCTCCAGCTTTGGTCTTCTTTTTCAACATTACTCTGGCTATTCGGGGTCTTTTGTGGTTCCATACATATTTTAGGGGTATTTGTTCCAGCTCTGTGAAGAATGCTGGTGTTATTTTGATAGGGATTGCCTTGAATGTGTACATTGCTTTCACCAGGACCAAAAGCTCTAGATCAGTGATATCCAATAGTAATGTAATGCAAGTCATGTGCAGAATTTAAATTTTGTGGGTAATAACTTCAAAAGTAAAGAGTAGTATTGACATTTTAACAATATTTATTCTTCCAGTCCATGAGCGTGGAATGTTTTTCCATTTCTTTATATCTTCTTCAATTTCCTTCATAAGCTTTCTATAGTTTTCAGCATACAGATCTTTTACCTCTTTGGTTAGGTCTATTCGTAGGTATTTTGTGGTTTTTGGGTGCAATTGTCAATGGGATTGATTCCCTGATTTCTCTTTCTGCTGCTTCATTATTGGTGTATACATATGCAACTGATTTCTGTACATTGATTTTATATCCTGCAACTTTGCTGAATTCATGTATCAGTTCTAGCAATTTTTTTTAAATGTTTATTTATTTTTGAGAGAAAAAAAGAACACAAATAAGGGACAGAGGATCTGAAGCAGGCTCTGCACTGACAACAGAGAGCCTGACGGGGCGGGGGGGGGGGGGGGGTGCGATGGGGGTGGGGAGGGGGGACTCAAACTTGTGAACCGCAAGATCATGACCTGAGCTGAAGTCGGACACTTAACCAACTGAGCCACCAGGCGCCCCAATTCTAGAGGCTTTTTGGTGGAGTCTTTTGGGTTTTACACATAGAGCATCATGTCATTTGTGAAGAGTGAAAATTTGACTTCTTCCTTGCTTCTGGTTCCATTTTAAAACCCTTGGACACAGGGGCGCCTGGATGGCTCAGTCGGTTGAGTGTCGGACTTAGGCCCAGGTCATGATCTTGTGCTTCGTGGGTTCAAGCCCTGTGTCAGGCTCTGTGCTGACAGCTCAGGGCCTGGAACCTGCCTCAGATTCTGTGTCTCCCTCTCTCTCTGCCCCTCCCCCACTCTGTCTCTCTGTCTCCCCAAAATAAATAAGCGTTAAAAAAAAAATTCTTCAAAACCCTTGGACACAAATGACCTCATTTTACCTCACCCTTTCACATATAAGCAAATTCACCAGGACCAAAAGCTCTAGATCAGTGTTATCCAACATTAATGTAATGCAAGTGATGTAGAGAATTTAAAATTTTCTGGGTAGCAAGTTTAAAAGCAAAGAGAAACAGCTAAAATTAATTTTTATAAATATTTTTTAAACCAAATGCCTCCAAAATAGTATCATTTTAGCATGCAGCTAACATAAAATGATTACCTACATATTAAATGTAATACATTCTATGTATTATATTACATTGTATTATATAAAATATAACATGTTCTATTATATTATACATTATACATATATTATATTATACATTGTATTATACTGTATATATTGCGTATTACCTATCATTACGTTCTTCTTCATACTCAGTCTTCCAAAAAATCTGGTAAATATTTTACATTGATTTCACACTGAGACTAGCCAAATTTCAAGTACTTGGTGGCTCACACGTGGCCAGTGACCAGTATATTGGACAATGCTGCTCTGACGTGGTAATACTAAAACCATGACTTCTGGGACACCCTGGTCTGTCAGCACCGGCCTTGGTCCCCTGCTGGAGGTGCTCCCGAACCAGACTCGGGGAGGCAGCCAGCACGTATAGCAACTGGTGTGGAATTACAGGGAATTTCCTCCCCTCGGGACCCGCAGTCAGGCCCGGAGAGCTGCCCGGAACTCAGCCCCCTCTTGCAGGCACCCCTCCCCAGGGGCCCCGAGTCTGCCCTCATTAATCTTTCCAACTTGTTTTTTCTTCCCCAAGAACTGGCTATCACTGTTTTGGTTTTTGTTGGTTTTCTCTCTGAGCTTTCATGTGTATTGTTCCCTACAGCCATTAGGACGGGACAGCAGAGGCAGCGAGCGTGAGGGGGTAGAAAGAACAGTATCCAGGGTGTCAGAGAAGATAGGCCCCAGGCCCTGCCCATCTTTTACCAGACGTTGGTAAATAGTGATTATTATTACGCTTTACCTGTTATTATCTGTGAGGCCTACAAGAAATGACAAATGTGAAAACACATTGTAAACCTGGGACGCCCTTTCGAAAGCCTGGAAACAGCTCCTCGGTTCCACTGCCTCGTCCAGGGTCTGACTCTAAAAAGCCATTAAAGTTCACAGTTGGGACGGGGAGTCTGTGCGATCCCGGTAGCTCTGGCCCCTGGACGAGGCCGGAAGCCCGAGCTTCAGCACCCGTTTCCTAAGTAAACTCTGACTTCAGTTCTGTTTTCTCATTTCTGTGATGGGCTAAGAACACCCAGCTCGCAGGTCCACAGGCTGAGGCTCCAATGAGCCCCTGACTGTGGCGTGCCCGGCAGATGGCCTGACTGAGGCCGGGAGCCCTTGTGGCCGTGGGCGGGGGGACCTTGCCGCCCTCAGTGGTCTCAGCCCAGGCCTTGGCCGGCGGTTCAGGTGACAGCCACTAGGGGGAGCCCCGAGCCTTCCGTTCAGAAAACGCTTCCACCTGCCATTCCCTGTTGTGCCAGGCCTGGCTGCTCTCCCAGGACCTGGAGGAAGGAGCCGTGGTTGCCCCCCCTGAGCGTGCCTGGAAGGCATCTGCTCTGAGTTCCGTAACCCGAAGAGAAACAGCCGGACACTGCTTGCAGGGAAATTTCTGACCGGGATGGACTCCCTGCCCACCCACCGACCTACCGGCCAAGCGGCCCCGAGTTACTCTTCTCGCCTCCTCGCCTGAAAGGGGGCCGGTGCCTGTGGGCCTGCTTTGTGAACCGTGGTCTTAGCGAACATGCACGTCTTGGGGGGGGGGCCTGTTCACTGTTCCCATCCGTGGGCTGTATGTGCCGTGTGGGATTCCCTCGTAGAAGGAAAGAGCGAAAACTCTGCTGTCAGCAGCCGCACCATGAAGTCCCCGCCTGAACGTCACAGATGCTCGGACAAGTGCACGCCGCAACCGCAAAATTACTAAAACACCCCTCGTCCCTGACCAACGTCAGTAATTGCTGCCTCTTTACCCGTGGAGACTCTACCCAACTCCAATCCACTCCCCCCGCCCCCCGCCATCTCCCAGGTACAATTTACGGAGATACCCAGCTACTGAATGATTCTGCTTCCTCACGGCATCTGTCCAGAACTGACGTGTCTCCCGTACCCCTCCTGACACTCCTCCACGCGAGCCTGGATCCTATATGTCCTTCCCAGTCCCCCTCACAGAGGTGCTGCCCGGTTCCTCTGGCCTGTGCCCTCCCTTGCCGTGGCGGGCCACACGAACCTAGTTTTGACCACGGCTGTTTCTAATGATCTTCAGTCTGTAAACCTGGAGAAAGAATCCCCTTCTGATTCACTGACATCAGCCCTGAGGTATTTGTTGGCTAGTGCTGCCATAACAAAATACCATAGACCAAGTGGCTTGAACAACAGCATTTATTTCTTGCGGTTCTGCAGGCCAGAAGCCCAAGATCAAGGTGTCGGCGCGGCTGGTTTCTCCTGAGGCCTCTGTCTTCAGGTTGTAGAGGGCCGTCATCTTGCTGTGTCCTTATGTGGCCTTTCCTCTGTGCACATGCATGTCTCGGGTATCTCTTCCTCTCCTTGTATGGAAGCCAGTCCTATTGGATCCGGGCCCCACTCTTGTGACTTAATTTAACCTCAATTACCTCCTTAAAGATTATATCTCCAAACACACTCACTTTACAAGTTGGGGCTTTTACATGGATTGGAGGGGGCGGGGCACACAAACATTCAGTCCATGACACTTGGATTGTAATTTTTCTCTAAGCACAGTACAAAGGTCATTTGGGGGAGGACCAGGAGAAGACTGCCTGAGAGTCTGAAGCAGAGACGTCACTGTCCCTCAGAAATCCTTGCCAAAGGAACAGCATGGGATTGACAGGACTTCTAAGGGGACAGACAGCTGCACACCGACAAAGTCCCGGAGACTCCGGGAGAAGGGGGCCACGTTGAAACGACTCCCCACGCGTGAGGCCTTTAACCCTCTTGACCCTCTATACGGCTTGGTCCTTCTCCCGGCATGTCCTCCCTGGGTGAACGCGTCCACCCAGACCCCTTAGGAAGAGAGGGCTCCTTCCTCCATTGGCCCCAGCGTGCGGATTCATATTCCTCATGACCTTGTTTGGGGCCCTCTTGCTTTGAATAGTCACTCATCATTTCCAGGCCCCACGCAAGGTACTTGACGTGCTCTGTTGCTAATTCTCCTACCACCCTGCCACGCGGGGTTTATTGTCTTGATTTTCAGAGTAGGGCAAGCCCGGCTCGGAGAAGTAACTTGACCGAGGCCGCACGGCTTGAGAGCGGCGGGCTTGCGATTGGAACCGGCACAACGTGACTCCCAATAACGGCAGGTCTGCAGGTTGCTCACAAAACTGTACTCCAAAGGCTTACCAGCGTCCCCGGCACCTACCACTCACTCCTTGCTTCCTGGGAAACGCGGCCGCCACAGGCGTTCTGTGCAGCAAAGCCATGAGCTCTGGAAGAGTCCCGCAGACAAAAGTCGTCTGAGCGGCCGGGCCACGTCCACTGATGGCCTGATGCTCCTGACCCTGGGGAGTGCTGCAGGGAGGCGGAGACACCAAGGGGGGGAAAGACAGGGCTGGGTGGACAGAGGCAAGGCAGATCGCTCCAGTCTCCTTCTGATACCTGCCTGTTACCTCACGCTCCCCGAGCTCTCTCTTTTTGCAACGGCAAGGAGTGCAAGGCCAAGACCATGGAGGGGCTCCGGCAGAAACCCTGCCCTGTTCCTCTTTGTGTCGCAAGCAAGCAGCCCCGAGCACAGGGCAGGGCATCGATAAACACCTGACGAGCGGACGCGTGACCAGAATCGGAGATGTTGCCCGGCCTAACGGACAAAAGCGTAACACAGAAGAACCCCGGTTACCAGCAACTGCTTAATAGTGAACGTGCAAATGATTACTTTGGTTCGGAATAAAGGGGCGCTTTGGCTTTAGTTTGCAAGGAGCCTTTAGGACCTCTGCCTCCATCTACTGGGATTTAGAAAAAATTTCAATCCCCGGGGAGCCTGGGTGGCTCAGTCGGTTAAGCATCCAACTGCAGCCCGGGTCACGATCTCACAGCTCATGAGTTCGGGTCCCACGTCAGGCTCTGTACTGACGGTTTGGAGCTCAGAGCCCGGAGTCTGTGTCTCCCTCACTCTCTGCCCCTCCCGCACTCATGCTCTGTCTCCTCCCCTCTCTCTCAAAAATAAGTATTTTTAAAAATTAAAAAAAAAAAAACACTTTAAAAAAAGAAAAACTTTCAATCCAAATGAGACTCCTGGAGAACGACAGACGCATTTTCTTTTTAAAGACATTTCCAGTGTGTTTTCCAGCTTTACTGAGATATAATTGACGTGCAAGTCGATATCAATCTCCAGTGTACGATGTGATGATTGGATACACATATGTCTCACATAATTACCATTTTGTTGTTGTGATGATGAAACATTAGCGACTTTCAAGTACAGGATACAGTATTGTTAACTGCTGTCACTATGCTGTGGATGAATTCATCTTTTTTTTTTTTTTAATGTTTATTTATTTTTGAGAGAGAGAGAGAGAAGGAGTGCCAGCAAGGGAGGGACAGAGCGAGAGGGAGACAGAGAATGCGAAGCAGGCTCCAGGCTCTGAGCTGCCAGCACGGAGCCCGACACGCGGCTCGAACTCACAGACCGTGAGATCATGACCGGATCAAGGGCCGGGTGCTTCACCGACTGAGCCACCCAGGCGCCCCGCAGAAGAAATTTTAAGTCAATTTTCCATTTAAGCCATTCAAGATATTCGAAAGGGATGCCTCCTCGTGCCCAATTCAGATTTGAGGATACTCCAAATTTGTCGGAGGTGCATGTGTCACGGTACTGAAGCAGCCTGCGGTCTATTCGCTAAGCAGAATGCTGGAGCCTCTGGAGGAAGCCTGGCGTCGGCGCGTGGCTCTTTTTAAACCGAGGTGTTCCTGCAGGTTCCATCTCCAAGAAGCGTACCAACTCCGTAAAATGACTCAGCACTACTCCCTGGACACCAAGCATGCCCTTCTTGCCAACTGTCGCTTGAGGACCTATCAACACATCTACAGGATAGTAAACAGTCAGACAAATGTCCTCTACCCAAACCTTCGTTACCTGCAAGCGTGGCTAGAAACGTAACTGGAATTTGCTCAGGATTGATTGTTGGGGTGGCTGGCCCAAGCAGAAGTAAATATTGATATTCTGGTTTAGAACTGAGATTAGAAGCTGGCTCTGAATAAAATACAGATCGATCTATTATAAAAAGGTTTTGTGTTCTGTTTCGTTTTTGGGTTTTTTTTTTTTTTTTTTGCCATAAGAGGGGCAAAGGCTGTAAAAGTACCTACGAAGAAAACTTCTCACTGTAATAAGAGGTTCGTCGTGCAGAAACTCTCCAGTCTGCTTTGCCCGTGTTCACCTGCAGCCACAGCTACAAGTTCACACTGTCCAAGTTTGCAGTGAAGGGTGGGCCAACAGCCGCTCATCTCAGATACTCTGCGTGCTGAGAAAGTAGACGGTCAAATGTTTCTTTCCCAGCCTTTGCTAACTTTGTACCTTATAATGTACTTTTGAGACAAGCGTCAGTCACTTCAGACGACATTCTTGGTCCTGAAGGATTAAAAAGTGTACCCGAGGGGCCCCAATTCTTGGTTCAAGTGCATCCAATGGAGGACGTTCATCAGGAGGCAACCTGGTCCAATCGTATATGAAACAGGAACCGCTACAGCCCTCGAAGCACAATATGACCCTGTCAGACCCTGGCGTGAGCTTCTTAGGGTCAAGGGGACCTGATGCAGGTGCCCAAGTTAGGACCAGGCACTCGGGATTTGCTTCTCTACATTTGTACTTCACTATGAAGTTTTGTCTATGTTCCCAACGATAGCGTTCAAATTAAAGAAGATTTTCTTGGAAATATGAGCCTGTCTGCCACTAGTCTAGTCACTGAGGCCACACGCAAGGTTACCCTGCAGGTGAGCATATACAGGGCAACTGGCTGGCCTGACAGCTTCTTTTCTTTGTTTTTTTTTTTTTGTTTTTTTTTTTTTTATATTTATGTATTTATTTTTGAGAGAGAGAGAGAGAGCAAGCAAGGGGCAGGGAGAGAGAATCCCGAGCAGAGAGAGAATCCGCACTGTCAGCGCACAGCCGGCCGCGGAGCTCGAACTCACAAACCGTGAGATCATGACCAGATCCAGAGTCGGGTGCTTAACCGACTGAGCCACCCAGGCGCCCCGCCGACAGCTTGTTGTCAACAGCTGATCAACGAGAGGGACCCAAGAGCTCTATTTTATCGCTCCTGGGTATTGAGCACTACATCTTCTCTATAGCAGCAATAGAAGAACTCCTTTAAGGGTGTTGCTCGTAAAAGACAACTATTATTTTATTTTTGTCCTAACACAGACCCTCCAGAGCCTCAGAGAGCGATAGAAAGACATTCTAGGAAGTCATCTGAATTACTTATGCAGTTCAAAGGGCTAAGATGGAAATATTTCTATAACTCAAGGTTGCAGCTAATTTGTTCATTTTCCACTGAGTTGTACGTGATTGGGAACACACACCGTGTTTGGGGGGAGGAGAGTGGAATGTTTCACTATTTCAAAGAAAATAGTTTCTTGGTGCCTAAAAATATTGTGTCCAAAACTACTCCTGGATATCTTTGCCGGGTCCTGTTACCTTTGTACCAAAGAGGAATGCTTTTTATCCCTGTTGAGCAGAAATTATGAAATAAGCTGGGAAATTGCAACCGGTAGTGTTAAAATGTAAACATTAGGGCAGAGGGGAGAAGTAAGAACAAGTAAATAGCATTTGTGTTGTCTAGGTTGACTCCTTTCCAACTTCCCAATTTTCTGTGTCTGATCTTCTCTTCAGAGAAGAGGAACGAGTGAGGGACTTCTGCCTCTGGGTCTTTTGGCATGTTGGGGTTGAGTTGTTGGTGGCGAGGCTCCT
The DNA here is from genome assembly GCF_018350215.1 of Panthera leo. Taxonomy (NCBI): domain Eukaryota; kingdom Metazoa; phylum Chordata; class Mammalia; order Carnivora; family Felidae; genus Panthera; species Panthera leo. The sequence continues at coordinate 151,111,868 of NC_056687.1, forward strand.
GGCTCGTTCTGAAACAGGCCCAGTCTTTCACCAGTTCTCTGCCGTCTCCATTAGCCAGATCACCCTCTCTCTCTTCTGCTGTCCACTCCCTCCGTGACCTTCTCCCTGCCTGCATTCAGAATCAGGAAGTTCAAGTCCTGCCCCGGCCCTTTTCCAGCTGCTGGCCGTGGCCCCCTTGCTCCTGTCTCTTCATTTCATCATCTGAAAATGGAAATAACAGTACCTAACGTGAAGGGGAAGATCAAAAGGAGACCTTACAGGCCACGTACCTGGCACGGAGAAGCACGTGGCCCACGTCTGTCCCTTCCCTCCTACTCCGGCAGCTCCCCCTCCCCTCCACTCCACCGCTGCTTTATTTTTCTGAAGATGTCATTTTCATCCTGTTGCCTAACCCAGGCTTTAAGCATGAGACTCAGCTCCGTGGTCTGATTAAGAGCAGAGACAATGGTTTCTCAACCTTGATCATTTCCCACGTGGGTCTTCTTAAACATCTTATTCTCTTTAAAAAAAAAAATTTTTTTTTTTTGAGAGAAAGAGAAAGAGAGCAAATGGGGGAGAGGGGCAGAGGGAGAAAGAGAGAATCGCCATCAGTGCAGAGCCTGATGCAGGGCTGGATCCCACGATCCTGGGGTCATGACCTGAGCTGAAATCAAGAGTCAGATGCTCAACCGACTAAGCCCCCCAGGAACCCCAGCATTGTATTCTTAATCTCCTTTCATGAAATTTCTTCAACATAGATATGCTATCGGCTTATGTACCGTGTGTGTGTCCACACCATAGAATCATCACCCCCTTGGAGGCATCGTCACCCCCGCTGAGAATGCGTGGCATAGACCAGGAAATCAAAATGCTAAATTCAAATCCTGGCTTTGCCAATATGAGCTGGATGGCCTTGAGCAAGTTACATAACCTCTCCTCCCCTCAGTGTCCTCACCTGAGCGTTACAGCTGATTCTGGGGTCACTGGGTTACATGAGTTCACATCTGCTGTGCTGCATAAAGGTTTGCTGTGGTTATGCCCAAGCCCCCCTTCCTCCTACCCCCCCCCCCCACCGCCACCAGCCCGTAGCAGAAAGTGGGAATATCCTAGACTAGCATTCAAGGCATAAGCATATCCTTACCTCCTTTTGCTGGGTCTCTCCCACAAAGCTTTATTCAGACCAAGTCTCCAGTCCTCACCTGTCTTGTGTGTCTGTGCCTATCACTGCCACGCTGTTCCCGCCAGCCTCACGGCCTCTCCGCTATGGCTCTTGCCTGGAAGCCCGCCCAGCACCCTTATCCCTCTACCCAACAGAAAGCAGGCTACTGTTGTCAGTTACCGTCTCCACTGGAAGAGAAACTGAGGGTGATAAGGACTTGCAAGCAAGTGTAGGGAAGACAAATCTCTTTTTTTTTCCCCTTAGTTTATTTATTTATTTTGAGGAGGGGGAGGGGCAGAGAGAATTTCCCAAGCAGGCTCCATACTGTCAGTACAGAGCCCGACGTGGGGCTCGATTTCAAGAACCAAATTGTGAGATCACGACCTGAGCCAAAATCAAGAGTCGGACACTCAACTGACTGAGCCACCCAGGTGCCCCAAAAGGACAAATAATTCTTATCCTTCACTGGATTCTGCCGGTCTTCCCAGGGTCCCACCTGTAAGGTGTCTCAGAGGTCCTGTCCGAGTCACCCGAAACTGTTGGGGAGGAGGAAAAATGATTTCCCCTCTACCCTTCTGAGTTCTTGGCTGAGGCCTCTGTAACAAACGACTACCAAAAGAAACGCAAATAGGTTATTAACATGTATGCATCGTATATACCTGGGGGGTAGGCAGGAAAAATGAGTGTCTCCTCAAGTTGGCTTAGAATTCAGGCTTAAACACCCGCTTAATAAGGAGAAGGCAGGGGTAAGCGTTCTTCTCTGGAGACAGTCAGTGATTTGGAGGAAAGACGGAAGGGTCTTTGGAAGAAGAGATGGGAGGGGTGACAGTTTGTGACCCAGTGTGTCCGGATGTGGTGGGGACTTCTAGTCTCCTCTCCTGTGACAAGTGTCAATGCTCCCCGGTGGGTGGTAGAAACTCCAGGGGAGAGGATCTATGGCAACCGAGCTCCTTTTGGGGACTCTGAGTTCAGGCAGATCGGGAGGGTCAGAGACAGCCTCCCCCTGTATCTGCTCTTTCTCGAGCTCAAAATGATCAACACATCAAAGTGGCACATTTGGTGACGTCACATTCTGCTGCTCTTCACAAGGAACAGCTCAGACAAGGGGGAGAAGCCAAAGGGTCTGTGAGAGGGAGGGGTGAAGACCGGCCCAAGGAATGGGGCAGCACAGTGGGGGAGCCCTGGGGAGGGGTGAGCAGGGGCCCAGGGAGAACCTGTCCAGCCTTTACCGAGGTCTGTGGAGGCATGGCCCGTGCGGGAGGGCGGCTGGGGCTCTCCCGTGGCTCGGAGTGGACAGAGAAGGCAAAGCCCCAGCTGCACTTTCCTTGGCCCATTTCTCAGGGTGGTGCTTGCGGCCTCAGAGATGAGGTCACGTCTCCCTCAGGGCCACCGGGCAGGCTCGTTCGCCACTGGCCATAAAACAGCATGTTCTTCAAGCCCAGGGTTCCTCTCCCCTGGTGCAACCTCCTTCGTGTGCAAGCTGTGCGTGCGCGGCTACCACACGCGTCACCCTGTAGGATTGGGGAGGCGAAGGAACCGGCACAAAAAAGCATCCCACTTGCTGGGCCGTGACTCACGGTCCGGTCTGCTGCCAGCTCCTGTGGGACAGCAAAAGCCGTTGTGTTAGCGTCAAGGAGGTGGGCTGGCAGCCGGTCCCGCCAGCCGGGTGAGGTGCGAAGGGGAGAGCAGCCCCCACAGGCACTGGTGGGGAGGTGGTTAGAGCAGGGTGGGACCTCTGGAGGGGAAGGGGAAGGGGCAGGATCTTGCCCGGGCCATGCTTACTGGCCTGGGGCTGAAACTCCCAGTGAGCAGAACCCACAGAGGGGTCAGGCGCGCAGTTTGCATTTTGGAGGAGAATGGTCAACGGGGGCAAATGGCAAGAGGCGTGAGGGCCACCGATGCAGACCCTGGCTGGGGACAAAGACGCAGAGCATTGGATCGCAGAGGCGGTCACTGACGGGCGGTGGGAGAGGCTGTCCAGGAAGACGGGACAGCTGATGAGGATAACGGTGCAGTGGGTGAGGTTGTCCGGGAAGACTGTGTGACTGCAAGAGAGAGAGAGAGAGAGAGAGTCTTGGCAGGATCCCAGAGAGGTGCTCTCGGAGAAGCAGGAGGGGAGTCACAGGCAGGCGAAGGGAGGCCGAAGCAGCTGGCCCCGCTGGGTGGTCCCTGAGACAGGTGGCTCTGGGGTGGGGATGAGGAAGGGCAGGCGTGGGGGTGGGGTGCCGCAGCCTCCTGGCCAGAGGGAAAGGAGGAAGGGAAACCGAGGCCGCAGACTTCCTCAAATGCCAGCAGGTCAGTCGCCCAGCCGGCAGAACCGCCGTCCCACCCACAGCTCGGTCCTGGGGTCCTGGCGGCCGGGACTGAGGAGGCCGGGTGGGGAGCACACAGCACAGCCCTGCCCACAGAAAGACACAGCTCCGACGGCCACAGCAGTGCAGGGGCACAGGCTGCAAGATGGGCCGTGAAGAGCCAGGCAGGCCTCGGAGGAGTCCCCTGATCCTTTAATAAACGTGCCAGACCCCAGCCAGGCCCCAGGGGAGGGAGGGATCGGCAGTAGAATTTGCCTGGTAGGTGAGCCAGGCAGGTGGGCCCGGGCAGGCACCGGCTTCGAGCCAGGGCAGGCAGCAGGAGAGTAGCCCCGAGAGTCAGGCCCAGCTATTCCCCGTCCGGCGGAACGGGGCGGGCTGTGGGAGACGGTGGGGACAGAGCCTGCCCCGGATTGTGGGTGAAGCTTGTGCCCGGCACACATGCGCCTCCGGCTTGACCGGATGGCCTAGGGAGGCCGAGTGCCTTGATGGAGGGAGGCGAGGGGAAAATAAATCAGAAGCCCCTATCAGGTGCCAGGCACTCACTAAGTGCCTTTTGTGCCGATGCGTCTCAGAAGCCACGCACTTGCCAATCTCCTAAGAATTTCATCAAAATGCAGCCTGATTCAGTGGCGGGGCCTGAGGTGCCACATGTCTGTAAGCTCCCGGTGCCTGGGGCCTTGCTTTGGAGAGAGAAGCTGTACTTCGTTTCATCCACACCCCAGGGCAGCCGGGTGAGTACCGTGGGCTCTCTTTTCACACCCAAGGAAACTGAAGTACAGTGGCTTTGGGTGGCTCAAGAGACCTACACTGTTTCCTGTCCTCCCCGCCACAATGGGGGCAAATAACACAGCCCCCACACCGTCACGTCCTCCAGTCCCCTGCTTTGTGTGTCCCCCCAGACTCAGTCCCCCAGGTTTGTGAATTCAGACCCTCCTGCCATCAGCTAGCCTCCAGCCTGGAGCTTCTGAGCTCGCCTGCGGCGGTATCTAAAGAAACCAGGCAGGCCTTGGAGTGAACCTCACAGGAAACCAGAGACTATTGGCTAACTTTGCAAATAAAGATGCCCTCGGCGGGGGGGCGGGTGGGAAGGGAAATACTCCGTGACAGACAGACGGAGGGACGGGGTGGCTGATTGTCACAATTGCCAAGTCCAGAAGTTCCCTTCCCAGGCCCAGCCCAGGTAGGAAACAGAGAACTGGCCAACACCTGTGGGCTCGCGGGTGGGGCACGGTGGTCAGAGGTCACCGTGGGTTACAGATGCTGGTTTTCGCTTTACGTGCTAAGAGGGACCACTTTCCGGAAGATGTTGCTGCCGAAGGGCCAAGGGGCTTGAGGGGTGGCAGGCAGCGTGTGATCAGACCATTTGGGACGCGCTCAACGCGGGGTGCGATTACAAGCATCAGCACTTACATGCCAGGGACGAGTAGACATTGCCCTGACAACAAATGGCATCTGGATGAGAGTGAGGAATTATTAGGCGCTTTTTAAGGTAAATAGTAAGGAAGTTGTTATTTTGTATAAAAAGAGTTCTTATTCTTTTAGAGACTCATACTTACCTGTTTATGGGTGAAATGCTATGATGCCTGGATCTGTTTTTAATTAATGCAGTAGGGTATGAAGTAGGATTGCATGGGATAGTGACCATGAGTTGCCAATTGAAGCTATGTGATGAACCTGGGGGCTCTCTCTGCCTTTATGTAGGTTAGAAAATGTTGTAATAAAAAATGTTTAATGTAGAATCTGCATTTTAGTTTTTATTTATTTTTTAAATTTTTTTTCAATGTTTATTTATTTTCAGAGAGAGACAGAGCGCAAGCGGGGGGATGGGGGGCAGAGAGAGAGGGAGACACAGAATCCGAAGCAGGCTCCGGGCCCTGAGCTATCAGCACAGAACCCGATGCGGGGCTCGAACTCATGAGCCACGAGCTCATGACCTGAGCCCGAGTCAGATGCTTAACCGACTGAGCCACCTTGCATTTTAAATGTAAATATAACTATGCTTAATACGGATATAGGAATAGGCATGGACATTGGATGGGAAAGGGCAAAAAGCTAGCTGTGGTTGATTCCGGGAAGTTGGATGGTGGAAAGTTTGGTTCTGTCTTGTTTTTCCTTTTCTTCCTGTGCTTTTTGGGTGCCTCCTGCATTTTTTTATAAAGAGCACCACTGCATTTCCAGCGACAACCATTTTAATGAATAAATCGCTGACACAAATTCGATGCTCGATGCCGTTGTAATCACTCTGAGGACACGGCCTCAGAAGGTTCGTGCCGTGGGAAAACCGTCTCAGAAATTATGAGCGGACACACATATGGGTGCAAGAGAGGAGGAAACACCTTGAGGTCTGGTTGACGACTGGCCGGACCCGTCACTTCTCATTACTTGACCTTTATCTCACAGGTTCTGTAGTCTGCGCTCTGTAGGTTGACAGCCGAGCTCAGAGAAAGGCCAGGGAGCTTTAGGATTTCCCCTCCTCCAGAAAAGTTCATTTTCTTTTTCAAATACGTTAAAGTTTATTTGTGTGTTTAGAGAGACAGAGAGTGCGCGAATGAGCAGGGGAGGGGCAGAAAGCGAGGGAGAGAGACCAAACTCCAAGCAGGCTCTGCACTGCCAGCACGGGAGCCCCACCAAGGCCTCGAACCCACAAACTCGGAGATCATGACCTGAGCCGAAGTCAAGAGTCTGACGCTTAATGGACTCAGCTGCGCAGGCGCCCCCCTTTTTCCAAGTACTTTCTTCTTGTTTTAAAATTTTATTTATTTTTGAGAGAGAGAGAGAGGGCACGTGCACAAGCAGGGGAGGGGCAGAGAGAGAGGACAGACAGAGGATCCCAAGCAGGCTCTGCGCTGACAGCAGACAGCCCGGCGACGCGGGGGCTCAAACTCACGAACCGCAAGGTCATGACCTGAGCCGAAGTCAGACGCTCGAGCGGCTGAGCCACCCAGGCGCCCCCTCAAATGCTTTACACAGAAAACTCAAGGTAGAAAACAACTTGACCCCAAAAGAAAGAAGAAGGTTGGATTGTGTGAGAAGCAGACGAGAAAGTTCCCTGGGGAAGCTTCTGCGGGGCAGGTCAGCCCATGCCCGGGGTTGCCTGGGAGGGGACTGGGCCCTGTAAGAGGACGCAGGCAGGAACTGGGCTGCTGAGCCTTGGGCACCACTGTTTGTCTGCCTGTCTGTCTGCATGTCCGTCTGTGTGTATGCACGCAAGTATGGTTCCACGTCTTTTGCCTGCCTCTTTGCTTGGCTTCATTTTCACGCAGGGAATCAGGGCAGGACGTGGCTCTTGCCCGCCCCCCAGGGAAGGGGGCACCGACTGTGTGTCAGCCACACGCCCAGCCATACCCCAGCCGGGCTCCACGGCCGTCACTCTCTGCTTCACAGTGGGTAGGAGAGGCAGTTGGGCTTTGGAAGCCCTGACTCTGCACCTGACCTTGCTAAGCCTCGAGTCCTGCTTTAAAATGAATACCAGCCATGAGCTGAGAATCGCTGAAGGCGAGTGACGGGTAGAGGTCGAATATCTGTATCAAGGGCAAGGTATATCCAGTTCTGACCACACCGTCTGGCCCGTATTTGGTGCTCAGGAAACAATATGGGTTGTCATCGTGGGAAGCCACGGATCGGAAAGTTTGTGCGCCTTAAGACCACTAAGCACGTTCAAATGAGGTTACGAGGGGCCGGGAAGAGGACGTATGCCAGAGCCCATCAGGTCAGAACCAGCATCCACTCCCCAACCCATCCTCCCCCAGGAGACCCCTCATCGCGCACCCCCGCCCCCTTCCCACCCCGGGCCGGGTTGTAGAAAGGCAGCAGTATTGGGGAGGGCCCCACCAGAGACCCTGGCCTCAGAGACCGTCCATCTCAGGGTCTGGGCCATTCAGCTACCCCCTCCCCAGCTCAACCTCTGACCTGGAACAGAGGCCGCGGCTACCCGTTTTGTTCAGGCTCAAATATTTCCCGCTGAAGGTGTTCAGAGCCAGCACCCTCCGTGCACGAGCCAGACAGGGAGGCGGACTCCTGCTGTCCAACAACGGTCACAGTTACGAAGAGGCACAGCCACGGTGGCACAGGCCAGGTCTCCGCTGCCTTTTCCGGGAACTTGCTCTCGTTCCCAGCAGCACAGTCCAGGGATTCCAAGGGCTTGCAACACTGGCTCTGCCCAGGAGGGCCAATGCTGGCGCTTCCGGCCGAGTCGTGATCCCGCCCGCCCTCCCTAGGGGCTCAGAAAGGCACTGGCTCCCGAGGGCTGGAATTCTCTCGGCCCTGCAGCCACACCTCCTCCTCCGGTCTGGCCAAAAAGCAACTATTTCGGATTATGAACCTTTGTAGGGAAGGAAACCTAGCTCGCGTCTCTTTAAATGTTTTTCTAAAGTATTTTTGCAGGCCCTCTTTGTCCTTTTCCTTAAACCTATGTTCCACGTCAAATACAGCACGCTCAAAGAACAGTGTGCAGGTTCACAACTTACAGATCAATCTCGCACCCAACATGCAGCCAGGCAGCAGGAGAGACCCAGGCCGGCCCCCACCCAGCGGCCCCCCCTCACTTGCCTTCCTGACTGCCACCCTGCCCTCCCCAAAATCCCCACATCCCGATCGTGATGGCCATTGCTCCCTCACTCGTCCTTAGGGCTTTACCCACCTAGATGTGCATCCCTGCACAATATGCATTGCTGTTGCCCGCTCCTGACCTTTATATGCACGGATTCACATAGTCGGTCTGCTCTGGAGTCTGCATTTTTAAAATGCATCCGAGCCGTGGGAGATGTGGATGAACGCGGGCAAATGTTCGCGGTGGCGTTGTCCACAGAGACCTCGCCCTGCAAGCCAGCCAGGAGTACGACGGTGAGGTAGGTAATCGTGGACCGCTCCACGATTGCCTGCCTATACAGCAATGGCGATGAGCGGGCTTGACCCTAGGGAACATGCCTATGCTCAGTGCCTTCGGCTTCAGTGGCCCCCCCCACCCCACACCCGCCCCTGCTCCCCCCTCCACCTTCGTTTACCTGGAAGATTGCCCCGGCTTCAAGACTCAGCTGAAACGATCCAGTCCCTGGGTCTCCCCCAGCTTTTCTTCTGATAGTCTGCTACTGAACAGTAACCACAATTCCCAGAGACTGTATCTTAGCCACGTTTACCTCCATAGAATTTAGCACAGCACCTACTGTTGGGGAAGTAAAATAGAAACTAAGATCTCCAACCCAGAAAAAACCTCTCACAGAGATAACAGAGAAAACACCGTTACTGTTAAACAGACAGGCCACCAGAATGTGATGGGCATCGCGGACAATCCGCTGAGAGACGGCAGAGATGGGGGGAGAGGGAATCTCACCCTTTCGTAGGGCCCAGCGGTTAGGATCCCTGTGGTGAGAGAGCACACCTAGTTCTCAGCCACACACTGTCATCCTAACTCTACCATGATAACTGAAGGGACCGTCTGTGATAGCTGGCTGGCTTCTTCCAGAGAAGAAATAGACTCCTATCTTTAAGACGGGAGGATTTTGGCAATTTGAAGCAGAAGGGCACCCACCCAAGTTAGGCTCCTACCCTTCCAGAGAAACTGGGAGACACAGGTGCTAATTCTTGATGTTTATATTTCCTTTTTTTTTTTTAAGTTTATTTATTTTGAGAGAGACAGAGACGGCGCGAGCGGGGGAGGGGCAGAGCGAGGGAGAGAGAGAAGCCCAAGCAGGCTTCGTGCTGTCAGCATGGGGCCGGATGCGGGGCTTGAACCCATGAAACCGCGAGATCATGACCTGGGCCAAAACCAGGAGTCAGGGCTCTACAGACTGAGCCACCCAGGTGCCCCTTGATGTTTATATTTCAAAGAAAGGAGCCCCAGGCCCCTGAGAAAGATTCCTGGGACGTAAAGCTGACAAAAGAAGTGATCACATTCCCAAAAGGACGCATGTCCTCATTTCAAAGAGAGGAGAAAACACTCCAGTGATGAGTTTCCTTTTGTTTTGTTTTTCTTTTTAATTTTTTTGTGTGTTTTATTTTATATTTGAGAGAGATAGCGAGCACGAGCAGGGGAGGGGCAGAGAGACAGAAACAGAATCTGAAGCAGGCCCCAGGCTCTGAGCTGTCAGCACAGAACCCGACTTGGGGCTCAAACTCACGATCAGTGAGATCATGACCCGAGCCCAAGGCAGACGATCAGTCAGATGCTTAACTGACTGAGCCCCCCAGGCGCCCCCAGCGACGAATTTCCTAAAGCAAATGCCCTAGGAATGAGGAGGCAGAGAATCTCTTCCCTTATTTTCAGCAGGGAGAATTAAGCCTCTTATTTTGAATTTTTATTTGTCCTTACAAAGATACATAATTAGCTTAGTTAATAATTTATTTAAAATCCATCTCTTCCTCAATTACCAGAAAAAAGCCCTAAAACATTTATTTTCAGAATTTCACAGTTTGGCAGGGACGAATAAATACCACAATGTGCTCGGAAGACGAAAGGAGAGGGCGGTGTGTCCAACCCAGAGCAAAAGCAGCTTCCGGAGAGGGGTGGCTCACCCAGGAGGCTCTCGCCTCCGGTCTGGCTTTCTCCTGTTGCTGCTTCTGACTTGGGGTGTTTGGCCCGTGCAAACGCTAGAGGGCGGGTAAGGCCCTGTGGTCGCAGGTAGATTGGTTGCCGAGGTGTAGACAGCCGCTCTGTTTACTTGCACGGGGGACGGGCTGCGAGGTGCAGAATGTGCCCTTCTAGCTCCTTGGGGTGCAGTTCAAGGCCCTTCCACCTGTCCTTCTTTTGCCCTCTCATCCTTACCTCTCCCTGCATCCCCCAGGGTGCCTCTTACAAAATCAGCTGTCCTTGTAAGTGGGAAAACCATCAGGACCTGGGAAAACCCTGTGCCCAAGCGGCCAGGGGTGTGGGCTTCGGGGCCACACTGGAAACCTTCCTCTGTAGGCCAAGGTGAAGATTTGTCAGGGCTGAAATCGACTGATCCAGATGGAACCTCATCTGAACTCGGGCAGGCTGTGAGCCCAGAAGCGTCATGTTCCCTGGGCAGGTCACTGAAGAGTCACTTCTCGTGACACTAAGCCGTGCTTTTACCGCCCCAGGACGCATGTCGTGCTTAAAGACTATTTCCTTCTGTTTGGTCCTTGTCGAAAAATTAAACACGCCAGAAGATCTGGCGTTGCGTTTTGTGAACTACATCCGTGTCACCGTGTGTTTGAAGGCAGGAAATGAGCTGAGCCTACAGCCTTCAGCCTCCTCTTCTCCAGAGAAAAGGACTCCAAATTTCCTTGCCACCATTGATGAGAGCTAGATTCGGGGGTCCGGCCGTGAGGACTCCCTAGTTGTGGCTGGAGAGGAAATGTCCCCGCCTTCTTCATTTCCTGACTGCCTGCCTTTTGCCTGACGGTCAGACTACCGGGTTCTGAGTCCTGAGGGGAGAGACCGGGGGAAAGTGTTCAGACTCGCATCGTGGACCATCTTCTTTGGCGGGGGAGGGAGGGGGCTGTGTCTCCTATTTCTCGTTCCAACTCTAGAGAAGTGGTCCACAATAGCCTGCACACTCCTCCTCCAAGAGGGAAAGCCTGGGGGCGAGGCGGGAGCATGGCTCTGTGGAGAGATACACCTGGTTCTGCTATTCCCTGGACAAGCTTCCCTGATCTCCCGGAGCCTCTGCTGGTTCATTTGTACGGGAGGGACAACCATCGCATGTGGGCCTGTAGACAGAATCGAAGAGGGGCTTGTGTATGGAGTGTGCTAGTCCGTGGGCACCGAAGAAGGGCAGCCTCCTCTCCTTCCACAGCGGGCTCTCCGAGGATAACTTCAGGCTCTGGAACATTCTCAGGCTCAATGGCATCCCCACAAAGAACGATGGGGTCAGGGCTCTAGCAATCTGTACTTTCCTCTAATTCCCTTTGGTTCAAAAGAACAAAAATGATGGGGCACCTGGGTGGCTCAGTCGGTTAAGTGTCCCGCTTCGACTCGGGTCATGATCTCACGGTCCACGGGTTCGAGCCCCGAATCGGGCTCTGTGCTGACAGCACAGGGCCTGGAACCTGCTTCCCATTCTGTGTCTCCCTCTCTGTCTGCCCCTCCCCAGCTCTCACTGTCTCTCTCTCTCTCTCTCTCAAAAAAGTAAACAAACATTAAAAAAGAAAATTAAACCACAATTTTAGCGGCATTTAGACGGAGCCTCTAACCCGGTCTTCACTCAGGGGCCCAAAAAGCCATCAGCGGAGACCCCAGAGGGAAAACCACCAACTGGCCAAGGAACGTAAAACACAAGAAGACGCACAGGATCCAGCAGGCAGTAAGCAGGATGTGAAGGCAAAAGATGGGGGAAGCGGCCCGAAAAGGGTGTGGGACTGAAGAGGAAAGTGGACTTGGGCCACTTAAATGAAAAGGGAAGTAGAGAACAGGGAAGCTGATTGGAAACACTGGGTAAATGATGACCCCAAAAAAGTTAAAAAATAAATGAGCAGGCCTGAGAAAAGGAAGTGGGCCAGAGTTGGGGGGGGGGGGCGGGCAGCAGGGCAGGATCGGAGAGGGAGTGAGTTTATACTTGGGTGGGAAACGCATGTGCGCTCAAACTCTGCTTCTGGGTTCAGCACAGACTCCTGCAGCTGGACAGCATTTAGCAAAACCTTGACTTACGGGAAGAGAGGGCGAGGAGGCCTGAGAACGGCCGGGAGGGGTTGTGTGCTTGCTGGCCACAGCCCTCAGCGGGCGCTTCACCCCAACACCTATCCTTCCTCTCGCACCCCCATCTGTATGACACCCGGCTGATGAGGCCCCGCAGAGAAAGCTTATCTGCTTGGATCCCTCACTCGGTTCCTGGTGGCCTCGGGGGCCTGGAAAGCCCGTGTCTGGCCCATCAGACCCCCGGCGGCCCTTCAACCTGCCCCTGAGACCACCCTCGAGGACTGTCCCCAGCTTTAAGCTCATCTCTCAGTCCTGGGACATCTCAGAAGCTCCAGGAATTAGAGGATCCACCTTTCCCAAAAAGTTCTCTCCCTTGATAAGGCTACCAAATTCAGAGGAACATTCAATGCACGAGGCATCCACTAAGTGCTCAGAGTTCAAGCAAGGGCCGCTGGCCTGGGATCAGGAAAGACACTTGTGTGCCCTGTCGGCACGTCTGGGAACCGGACAATTAAAAGGCCACCATCATTACCAGTCCCACAGGGCAATTTGGAATGAAGGTCTAGGATACAATACTTGTATTCCTACAAGTATTCCTGCGGCATTGGCTCTGTGCCAGGCCCCTCCCTCTGTTGAACACTGGTCCGCAGAGCTGAAGGAGACACCGGTCCTCGCTCAGGAACTCCCAGTCTCGGGCAGGACAGACAGGCTGGCCGCGTGTGAGCCCCCACTGCAGCCGTGCCACAGGCCAGCTGTGCGGCCTTGAGCAAGTTACTTGCCTTCTCCGAGTACATCTACTTGTCCATAGAGATCGTTACCCTTTTACGTGCCGGCTCCCGTTTATTGAGCATGAACCACAGGCCTACCATATTAGACTGTCTGCTTACTTATTTCATCTTCCATGTAACTCGTATTTTTGTTCATTTTTAAAATGTCAAGGGAATTAAATGAAAATCCCCCCCACACACACACACACAGGTAATATGTGTTTAGCAATGAGCCTGAGAACTGAGTAAAAATTCAGTAAAGGCTTGTTTACCCTCCCCTTTGCCCTCTCCCCCCAGAAAATCTGAAAAGAAAATACCTGTTATTTCAGGGGAAAAAAAAATAAAAAGAACTTTACAGATGGGATATCCACAACGCCTAGGGTGGGAGTGAGCAGCACAACGGTTCACGGGAGACCCGGATGGTTGCAGAGGTCCAAAGTGCTTCTGTTTCCTCACCACATGCATTTATTTGAGTGCCTGCTGTATGCAACACACTGTGCCGGGCACAATCCTCAGAATGGCGCTGTGGGCAGACGTGAGAATGAGTCCCAGTCTTGCAGATGAGGGACGTCAGACTCAGAGGTTCCAAGTTCATTCGAGGTCACTTGGCCAGAGGGCAGACGTGAGATTCAGCCAAGGGAGAGCCCGAGCCTGCCCACCTCCCCGCTGTCCCTCCTCGGTGACCCAGGGACTCCTGCTCGATTTAGAGGAGATCCCTGTGGATAGGGCACAGTGCCAAGGGTGGAAATTAAGCCTATTTCATGCAGATTTGGCAAAATCAGGCCAACCCACCAGCACAGTTTCTGGGCTGCAGGCCTCAGCACAGGCACGAAGAGATGCCACACAGTCTCATTGTCCTTGGCCTCCTGTCAAGGCCAGCTTCGCCAGCTCCTTTCCCTGGGGGAGAAGGGGGAAGGCAGAGGGTCGTAGCTCCAGGATCCCTGACTTACGACCACTGAGGGCTTGACTCATTCGCTCCTACACGGCTGCACGTCTGGAAAGACGTTCAGCAAGCCACCTGCACGCAGGTAGGAATTTCCCCATCTCCCCATATCTCCGCTCGAGCCATTTCAACCTGACATTTGTGTAGCTCACAAAGGGTAGCATCTCAGCCATTTTCTGTGGTTGAACTTAAACATTATTTTTGTTTAAGTTTATTTATTTTGAGAGAGCGAGAGAGCGCACGCAGGAGGGGCAGAGACAGAGGGAGAAAGACAATCCCCAATGGGCTCTGTGCTGACAGCGTGGGGCTCGATCCCACAAACCCATGAGCCCATGACCTGAGTCAAAATCAAGATTCAGACGCTCACGGCGCCTGGGTGGCCCAGTCGGTTGGGAGTCTGACTGTTGGTTCCAGCTCAGGTCATGATCTTGCAGTCCCTGAGTTCAAGCCTTACACCAGGCTCTGCGCTGACAGTACAGAGCCCGCTTGGGATTCTCTCTCCCTTTCTCTCCCGTGCTCGCTCACTCACGCTGTCTCTCAAAATAAATGAATAAAAACTTTAAAAAACGAGAGAGAGATGCTCGACTGACTGATTTAGCAATCACTGCTAAATTTAAACGTTGTTGATTAAGGTCACAGCCAGAGATTTGTCTCTGAGAAAAGGGTATTGGCTGCTGAAAGCCAGGAACGCATACACTCTCCCTGGAGATGCTGGGAACGCCAGCCCAGGCTGAGAGGGCCCAGGGCAGAAAGGCTTAACCCACTTCGTCCCAGAAGAATCTGGATAAGATGCGAAGATGGGCCAGAACACAAAGCGGAGGCTGAGAGGGCGGGCCCTCATTTTGAAAGAGACACAGTCTGGGCAAAACCAGTGTGAAAAGGAGGCAGCAGGGTGTGGACACTCCCTTGGTTAAAAAGTGCGAACTTTGCTTTTGGTTGTGGTGGGGAGGGAGGCAGTGACAACCAGGAGGCGTGCTATGAACATGCTTAGGGTTTCTCAGGGGCCCGTCTGTGGCATCACAAGGAAGAAGAGGAGGCCTCCGAGGGCCAGGGGGAAAGGGGAGCCCTTGCAGCCTCTGGAGTGAATAACAAGCGAGCCCTGGCTGGGGAGGAGGGGGAGGAATGCGAAGTGTGACTTCCCAACCTGTGCAGAAACGTCTTCCCCTTCAATTTTTGTTCTGAAGGAAGCGGGGATTAAGAATCATGGGGAAGTCCAGGCCAAAGTGAGGGCAGGGCTGGTAATTACGGGGTGAATTCGCCACCCGGGACCAGCACAGCAGGCTCCTGGAGCACGGTCCCCCAGACGGGCTCCGCACCCCTTTCATGACCCTGTGATGGCAGTGGTGGCACCCTCTTCACTTGACCTTGAGGGGTGGCCGTCTGTGGCTGTCTGCTTAGAACTAAAGCATTTCCGACTTTTGGCGCTAACCCCAGAAAAGTCCTGGGAAAACGGACACGAGGCGGTCACTCTAGAGTGTATGACTCTGTCTTATCCCTTCAGGAAGAGAAGGACCTGTTGGTTCCAAAAGGAAGGGGAAGAGAAAGGGATCTCAAAAACAAAGATGAGGGGCTCCGCGTACAGGTCTGCTCGAGGCTCTGGAGAGTATCTGAGACCTCTCTCTTCAGTCTTGGCTTCCTATGGGACAAATTGGGGTCCAGAGGATGGAGGGGTGGGGATAAGGAAGGAAGCGGAGAATCGCTTCGGGGAAGTTTGGACTACAAGAGTGAATTATGGCTGCACCCCCACCATACGACCCCCTGTTCTCCACACCCATAGTCCTCTCTCCCACTATTGACACCCTGGTCAACCTTTTGGATAGACGTTTGAAGATCCAAGAAGAAAAGATCTGCCTCAAGCTTTAAAAGGTCTAGATTCAAACGTTAGCTGAGCCGTTCACTGCACAGCTCTGAACAAGTCCCGGATCCTCTCAGACTGGGAAGCGTATCAGTTAGGCGCCCGACGGATACTTGTTTCTTTCAGCCTGCCCATGCGTGGGGCCAGCTAGAATCCCAACTGTTTCTCTGAGAACTAATACTGTTATTTGTTTTCCTCTCTGATCCAGGCCGTCGCCATGCCCACCCCCTCCCCCAAATCAACTTTGGAATACTTTGAGTACGATGAGTCGGCCGAAGCCTGTGATATGGGGGACGTTGTGGCCTTCGGGACCGTCTTCCTGTCCATATTTTACTCCCTTGTTTTTGCCTTTGGCCTGGTGGGAAATTTGCTGGTAGTGTTTGCCCTCACCAACAGCCGGAAGCCCAAGAGTATCACCGACATTTACCTCCTGAACCTGGCCTTGTCGGATCTGCTCTTTGTAGCCACGCTGCCTTTCTGGACTCACTACCTGATGAGCGAGCAAGGCCTTCACAACGCCGTGTGCAAACTGTCTACCGCCTTCTTCTTCATCGGCTTTTTTGGAGGCATATTCTTCATCACTATCATCAGCATCGACAGGTACCGGGCCATCGTCCTGGCCGCCAACTCCATGAACACCCGGACCGTGCAGCATGGCGTCACCATCAGCCTGGGCGTCTGGGCGGCAGCCATCTTGGTGGCAGCACCTCAGTTCATGTTCACAAAACAAAAAGAAAACGAGTGCCTTGGCGACTACCCCGAGGTCCTGCAGGACCTCTGGCCCGTTCTCCGCAACGTGGAGGCAAATTTGCTTGGTTTCCTATTCCCCCTGCTCGTTATGAGCTACTGTTACTTCAGAATCATGCGGACACTGTTTTCCTGCAAGAACCACAAGAAAGCCAAAGCCATTAAGCTGATCTTCCTGGTGATCGTCGTGTTTTTTCTCTTCTGGACACCCTACAACATCATGATTTTTTTAGAGACGCTTAATCTCTATGACTTCTTTCCCAATTGTGACGTGAAGAAGGATCTGAGGTTGGCCCTCAGTGTGACTGAGACAATTGCATTCACCCACTGTTGCCTCAACCCCTTTATCTATGCGTTTGCTGGAGAGAAGTTCAGAAGATACCTTTACCACCTGTATAGAAAATGCCTGGCCGTCCTGTGTGGTCATCCTGTCCACGTCGGTTTCTCCCCGTCTGAATCACAAACGAGCAAGCGGGAAAGCATTCTGAGCAGTAATTTTACTCACCACACCAGTGATGGGGATGCGTCCCTCCTTCTCTGAGGGGATCCCCGAAGCCTTGCCCCTCTAGAGAGCCCGGAGTTCCCAAGCCTGCCACTGAATAATGAAGACAGACTTTTTGTTTGTTTCTTACATGCAAGACATGACGGTCCGAATCCTCCAAAACAACCCTGAAGCGTTTCTGAGCATCGTGCCCAAAATTTGAGGGATAAGGGGTAGGCACGTCTCTAACTGCAAATGTCAGAGCTTTCTGTTCACAAAGGACAAAAGTTCAGCTCGCTGTAGCTTAGCTAAAGAGGAGGCGGGGAGTATTATTCACATGGTAGCGTGAGCAAGAGAGTGGCTGAGCCCTCAGAGTATGTAGAAACTAGGGCTTGAGTCCAGCTAGAATTTTCCTCTCTAGGGCTCTCAAATCTCTGAGTGGTGACAGAGCTCCCAGACGCAGCTTCGCCAACAGAGTGGGACTGAGAACCACTCCTCTCTGGTCCCAAGGTTAAAATTCCCAGGGAAGGGCTCTCATTGGCCGAGTTTGAATCAGATGCCCCTCCCTGGACCAGGTTGTGGTATTCACGCGGGGGAGAATAGATAAGATGGAGGCGTCCATTCCAATCTCATGGTTAGAGGTGCAGGAAGAAATATGTCCAAGAAGCTGGGGGCGGGGGGGGGGGGGCGGTACTATTTTGACCCAATGGAACAAGAGCTGCCCACCTGCCTTCCCATGTATCTGGCCCAGCCTCCTCACTGATCACACCAGCCAGCACGCACTGCCAGCCTGCTCTTCCTTAAACCCTTCTCTATCATGCCTCCAGACCCGCGAAGGCAGTCCAGTGTCCCCTGCATCCAGTCCGAGACCCTCCATCATGTGGTCCCACCAACAGTTTCTCCATTTCGTCCCCTTCCCCAAAGAATCCAGCCTCTCGGCCAACCGGATCTCTTCCATCACGCATCATCACCTGCTCCTGGGTGCAGGGAGATGAAGAGAAGGCACCCTGACCCAAACTGACAAGGGATGGTTTCCAATCCCACCTTTGTCACTTGCCAGCTGGGTAGCTCGGGGCCAGCCCAGCTTCAGCTTCCTTATCTGTACAATGGAAACCATGGTACTTTGCACATAGCGAGCCTCCTTCCCGGCATGAGAAACCAGCCACCAGCCCTTGCAGGTGCCACACCTCTTCTCTGGTTTCCAGACCTCGGCTTTCCCCCTACCTGGTGCACCGCTTACACGGCAAACCTGCCTTGACTATCCCTTTCCGGTCGCCTCACGGCAAACCCCTGCCCATCCGGAGAGAACCCCCATCCTTCATTCCAACTTGGAGAGCCAAGGTCACAGACACTTTCACGTGTTTAGAGCTGAAAGCATCACGTGCAGACCCTTTCGTAATCTATTTGTCTCTTAACATCAGACCCCAAACGGTTCTCGGTTTCTATGTAGTTTTGTACTGTTTGCTTTAGAAGGCTCTGCCAGGCTGTGCGCTGGTCGAAGGCAACTGACTCATCTCTGTATTTCTGACACATCCTTGGGAGTCACCATGTTGGTTCAGTCGGTGATAGAATGAATCGTGTTGCAGCAAGAGCACGTCTCCCGCTTTGCTCACCATTGTCCTGTTGATAAACATTCTGCTTGTTGCCAGTATTTAGCAAATATATATTTCACAGCACTTCGGTCCGCGTAATTTCCTTTCTCCTCTTCGGTTATTTCCTTTGGATGGATTCCTCCATCATGGGGATAACTGGGTCGAAGGGCACAGCAAGGTTTTGGCTTTTTTTTTTTTTTAATTTATTTTTTTAAGGTTTTGGCTTTGACCCGTAACACGGGAAATCGGTTTATTACAAAATCTTAATTGAGCATATATGGCACGCAACATGTAAGCTCGGATCCTGAGCGGCCCCAAAGGTAAGTGAGACCAGGCCTCTGCCCTTCGTCACTTAACATTCAAGTGCAGAACAGAGAAGTGAACAAGAAAAAACACTTTGCATGAATTGGTAACACAAGAGCCGTCTGACCTGAGTCTTTAAGGGTGAGGAGCTCTCCAGGCAATGGAGGGGATGGCATTCTAGGCTCAGTGAATGGCATATGGAAAGGAGGTGTGTGAGGGCATGGGGATCTTAACATGAGAAAAGCATGTGAATTTCGAAAGGCATTCGGAGCAGAGTGGGTGGGGAGAGTCTTCTGGAACATTGGCTCAAAACAACTAACAAGAGGGGCGTATTCTCCCCAGGCTGTCCACAAGTTTTCTCTACTGTTACTTGAACCTCATTGCAACCTTGGGGTCATAAAACTTTCAATGAAACTTTAACTTGTTTCTGGACTCCCACGAAAAGAGGGAAACATTCTTCTGGCTTGAGAAGTAAAAGTGGAGAGACAAACACTTTCATGTGTAAATGAACATTCAATTAGTATCCTAAGAAACGGTCGCTCATCCATTTTGCTGAATAAGACAGAATAGAGAGAAAATAGGGAAGTTCACTGAAAACCCTAAATAGCAATGATGTTGGTGTCTAAATAAAGGAAAGCACATTTGAAAAAGACAGTTGGCCCTAACAGCACAGCTGCGGCAAACCCACGACTGCTTCTGAGCTCTGGGCTTCCCCAAAGTGGAGGGAAATGGTGGACCCCAAAGGCAGAGAGACATCTGTGACTGAGTCCCAACATATTAACTCTGTCACCTTGGGCAAGTTACTTGACATCTCTGAGGCTCAGCTTCCTCATCTGAAAGAGAAGAATAAAAGTGGGGCTCACCTCCTCGGATTATCATGAAGATTTCGTAGGATTGCCTCCACAACGCACACAGTGCATGCCTAGCAGAGCAAACTCAAATAAATGGTGGTGACTATTGTTATTTTTTACCTTCTTCTTCTTATTAGATTGAACCTTTCCCAGTGAAGAAACTCATGCTCTCTTGTCCATGACTCCTTGCTCTCCTGAGTCCCAGAATCACAGAATTTTAGGTGCAGGTAAGGGGCAGGAGACCCAGAGAGGGCCCGGGGCTGGTCCAAGAGGTAGATCTCTTGAATCCAAGTCTATGGATTTTTTTTCCCCATCTCAATAACAATACAGACCAATCCTATGATAACTGTAGTTAACAATACTGTGCTGCATATTTGAAAGTTGCTACGAGAGATTGAGTTGCTAATAAGATTTTTAAAGTTCTGATCACACGCACAACGTTATAACTGTGTGAGGTGATAAATGTCTTCACTAACTTTATTGTGGTAATCACTCTGGAATATATTCGTGTATAAAATCACTATTTTGCACACCTTAAACTTACAGAATGTCATCTATCAATTATACCTCAATAAAGCTGGAAAAAGATACAGACCAACCCTGCCTCCAAGAGCAGAGAACACAGGTGGGCATGCAAAAGAAAAAAAAAAGAAAAATCCAGAAGGAAGGTCTACAGGTGGATGACTGAGGCAGGGAGGGGAGATCTGCCCTCCAGAATGCCGAGTTTAACAGAATCAAGCCAATCACAATGACCGGTGCAGCCTGCGTGGGGCAGCTTTTGGTGACAGCTGTTCTGTGACATCAGTATCTCTAATGACGATGGTCACCAGACAGCGGCTTCTCAGCCAGGATCCCCAGGGGCAAATCTAACAGCAGAATCTGGGTGGTAGACAGAGCCTCCGCTGAGAAGGGCCACTGTCCAGGGATGGCAATCCACTGTGTCTGCAGTATATACAGGTCAGGTGAGCTTCCCATCGTCTCTCTCCGAGAGTCTACCCCTGAGCACCCAGGGAGAGAATTCACCTCTGGCCCCGCGAGGCCAACAACTGCGCACGGGGACATGGCAACTTGACTGAGAGGTCCACCTTGGGAACCACCTGATCCCTAGATGATGTCTCATTAATGCCCTCCAAGTTAGGGTAGTCTGTCCCAACTGAGAAGTTAACTTTCTTCTCCACCCACACCCCACTCCCCTGGCCCACAGGGAGCACTTTGGTTTCAACATGACTTGTAATGTTGTTTGCTTGACTAGCTAAGTTGGCAACCCTATGGTGGGCCACCCGCAAGTGGTATTATGGGAGAGCGGGCGACAAAAGTATTTCTTAGCAAATGAGGACATACCCAGTTTCTCTTCAAGACACCCTCCATCCATAGGAGGGCCAAGTCGTTTTCTCAAGGATACGGGCGCCACGTTTCCATTTCTGTTGAATAAGACAGCTGTTAGGCAACAGCCACCGTTGTTCCTCCACAGACACACCCAGACGCTTGAGAAACCACAAAACATGCTCAGCAGGAAAATTACTCTTTGACTCCGTATTTCCTCCTTTATTTAGGTAGGAACCAAAATACATTTTAATTTGCATTTGAGTACTCGGTCTTAAGAGTGTTCCATTTTCAATGTGTTTGTTTTATATTCTTTATGACTTTTTTCTGGACGTAAGAGAAATGCCTGGTCACAGAAAATACAAAACAATAAATGAATAAAAAGTTAGAATTACACAATATTTGCGGGGTGCCTGGGTGGCTCAGTCGGTTAAGTGTCCGACGTCCGTTCAGGTCAAGATCTCACGGTTCGTGAGTTCAAGCCCCAAGTCGATCTCTGTGCTGACAGCTCAGAGCCTGGAGCCTGCTTCTGATTCTGTGTGTCCCTCTCTCTCTCTGTTCCTCTCCCACTTGCACTCTGTCTCTCTCTCTCTCTCAAAAATAAATAAAGATTAAAATAAATTTTTTTAAGAATTACACAATATTTCATCTCTCTAAGAATTGTCTAACACAGACATGGTTTTCTGCCATGTTATTCTCTGCAGATATAAATTTCAGAAAAGATTTGAGATCATAACATGCATATAGTTTACCTTACATTTTTCACTTAACATTATAGCATAAACATTTTCCCATGTATTAAACTCAAACATGGTTTTCAGTGATTACACATCAGTCCATTCAGACTTTAGCCAAACCCCTACCGATGGACACAGAGGCAACATCCAGTTTTCATTATTATGTACAACACTGTGTTAAACATAAATCTTTGTGCGTATCTTTGATTGTATAAGAGGAATTATTGGATCAACGGATTAAAGCGTCTGTGGGTCTTTTGCTAGCTACTGCAACACTGCTTTTCAGAATGATGACACCATGTAGGTAATGCTCCAAGAACCCCACTCCCTGACTTTTTAATGTTTATTATTGAAAGACAGAGAGAGACAGAGTGTGAGCAGGGGAGGGGCAGAGAGAGGGGGAGACACGGAATCCGAAGCAGGCTCCGGGCTCCAAGCTGTCAGCACAGAGCCCGACGGGGGGGTCGAACTCACAGACCGTGAGATCGTGACCTGAGCCAAAGTCGGACGCTCAACCGACTGAGCCACCCAGGCGCCCCTCCCTGACTTCTTAGTGCACCCCCCACCTTCCCAAGCTTTGGGGTCAGGACATTACAGGCTTTTGTTATTTTATAAAATACTAGCTACTGACTTCAAAAATCAGAGAAAGAGAGAAAAAAAAAAAAAGACCTCTATCTCTGGGGTGCCTGGGTGGCTCAGTTGGTTAAGTGTCCAACTTCAGCTCAGGTCATGATCTCACTGTTCATGGGTTCGAGCCCTGCATCGGGCTCTGTGCTGTCAGCTCAGAGCCTGGAGCCTGCTTCAGATTCTGTGTCTCCCTCTCTCTGCCCCTCCCCTGCTCATTCTCTCTCTCTCTCTCTCTCTCTCTCTCTCTCTCTCTCAAAAATAAATTAAAAATAATTTTTTAAATTAAAAAAAAAAGACTTTGGGGCACCTGGGTGGCTCAGTCAGTTAAGTGTTCAACTTCAGCTCAGGTCATGATCTCACGGTTTGTGGGTTCAAGCCCCACATGGGGCTCTGTGCTGTTGACCGCTCAGAGCCTGGAGCCTGCTTCCGATACGGGGTCTCCTCTCCCTCTTTCTGTCCCTCCCCTACTTGCACTCTGTTTTGCTCTCTCTCAAAAATAATAAAAATAAACATTAAAAAAAATACTGCCATTCCTGAGAGAAGGTAATAAGACTGTTATTTAGGAGAGAGAAAAGGAAAAAGAGACCAGGGGGGGTTTATTTTTATTTGTTACTTTTTAAGTTTATTTATTTTGAGGGGGAGAAAAAGCATGCACACGAGCAGGGAAAGGGGCAGAGAGAGAGGGGTGGGGGGAGAGAACCCCAAGCAGGCTCCGGGCTGTCAGCACAGAGCCCAAGGTGGAGCTCGATCTCGCAACCTGGGAGATCATGACCTGAGCTGAGATCAAGAGTCAGATGCTCTGCCGACTGAGCCACCCAGGCGCCCCAAGACAGGGGATTTTTACAAGTGAACGACAACATCACAAAATCCGTTGTTTTAAGGAAAGACTGTGTAGTGCTTGGATTAAGGGGGCACAGGAGAGGCTATCTGAGTCGTAAAACATCTGGGGGAAGGAGGAGTGGGGAGTCACCGTTTCATAATCAAGGACTAGAGTTTTGGTTCTACAGAATGAAAGAGCTGTAGAGACGGAGGGTGGTGATGGTCGCATATCATTAGGGAGCGCACTCAATACCACTGATCTGCACACTTGAAAATGGCTGAGACGGTACATTTTATGTATATTTTAGCACAAGAAAATGTGGGAGAGAAAAACTCCAGCAGAATCGAGGAGGAAGGAGGTGGTGACACTGCTTCTGGGGGTGAGGGCGGGGAGGGTCTTAGGGGGAGAAGTAGGTCTGAAGAGGGCACCCAGAGAATCCCGGTGCACCTTGAGGGTTTACAAAATTCACATCTTTTTTTAATGTTTCTTTATTTTGAGACAGAGAGACAGAGCGAGCATGCACATGAGTGTGGGAGGAGCAGAGAGAGAGGGAGAGAGAGAATCCCAAGCAGGCTCCACACCGTAGGTGCAGAGCCTCACTCAGGGCTCGATCCCACGAACTGTGAGATCGTGAGCTGGACCGAAATCAAGAGTAGGACGTTCAACCGACTGAGCCCCCCAGGCGCCCCCGAAAGATTCATGTCTGTCCAAGATAAACAATCTGCAAAAGGCAACCGAAGGGAGAATTCATTCCAGATTTAGCCTAGTTGGTGGCAGGGAAGTCTGTTTTCAACGCAGCCCCTGCCATTTTGGATAGACTTCGAAGTAGCTGTCTCAGTGTCAGGGAGAGCTCGTTAACCTGCAAAAGGAGAAAAGGAAAAAACGAAAACAAAAACAAAAAACAAAGCACCCACGACTTTATTTCCATCTCTAGTAAATTCTCTCCAGGATGCATTTCGCAAACTGTGTCTACCTTATCCAGCAGTGAATTTCTTAGAAATCCAAGCCGTAGTGGCTTTCAGATGCCCTAGATCTTGGGCTTCTGCCAGCAGATCCAATGCTCAGGTCAGCCAGGGAAATCCATCGATGCCAACTCCAAGAACCCTCTGGTGAATCCAGGTAGCCCTCTTTGGGGGCTGGAGGATGCCCAGCTGGGAAGCTGGGAAGCCCGGTACCAAAAAGGCTGATTTACATCTTTATCGGGAAGGGAAAAGTGCCCATTTCAAGGCACCTTATTTCGCTGAGAAGTAGAGGGAAGCAGAAAAGAATTCCCACAGGCTCCCCAAACCGCCCCCCCTCCTGCCTACATGCAGCCGTTTCCCACTTGCGTTTCTTCCTCTCTGGTCTCCGTGGAAGGATTTTCTCTGCTCTGGCCTAAAGCCAAACCCTCCACTTGTGCACGAGATCCGTTCCCTCCTACCTCCTCAAGGGTTGGATTTCTGCTTCCCTCCCTGCCGCGGGATTCCCAGTGAGCAGAGGAACAGGCCAGAATGCCTCTCATTTTTAGACCCTCCTCTGGACTCCGTTTCCTCCCCACTTCTGTTCTTGTTCTGATCTCTTCTCCATTTAGAGACACCCAAGGGGCATCTCCAGCCCCTGGGCCCCCAGCCTGCCTTGCGCTTCTTCCCCATCACTCACCCAGACACTCCTGGCAAAGTCCTGGATGCTGTCCGCGTGGCTAGGTCAGCGGGTCCACGATCTGGCCCACCCCCACTGACCTATGGGCAGAATTGACAAAGCTCAGCCCTCCTTCCTCCTTGAAGCACCCTTTCCATTTGGTCCTGGAGATGCCACTCTCTCTGCTGCTTATCCCTCACGGGCTGCCCTTCCAGTCTTCTTCTCTGGTTCCTTTCTGCCTCCCTGACCTCCAAGCATCAAGGGCCTTGAGATGACTTCTATCTACGCTCCCTCCCCCGGAGAGCTCAGCCAGCTGCAAAGCTGTAACCACCTTCTCTCTGCACTGACAACATCCAGATGGTTTTCTCCAGCCCAGACTGCTCTGAAGTCCAGACGTGTATGTTCAGTTCCCTGACCACGTCCCCCGGATAGACAACAAGCGTCTCCTGGCACTCATCACAGAACGCTGCAGTCTTCACTGGCTCTGTAAACGACAAGTCCATTCTTCCGGTTGCTCTGGCCAAAAACCTTGGCGTTCTCCTGGACGCCCCTCTTTCCCTGAGCCTCCATTCCCAACACACCAGAAGATTCCAGCCCGCACTTTTTTTTTTTTTTTTCAAATCGATTCTGTATCAGATTTTCTGCCACTGCCCCATCGTCCCACATGCCACCGTCTCTCCCCTAGACGACTCCACAGGCTCCCCTGTCTCTGCTCCCACTCCACAGTCCATTCTCTGCCCTGGCCCCAGGGGTCATCTTAAATGTTTCAGTCGGATCACGTCACTCCTCTACTCGACATCCCCCAACGGCTCCCTCCTCCCCTAGGATGAACCCAAACCCTCTTCTGAGATCTAGGAGACCTGCAGGACCTAGCCCTAGCCTCCTTTCCAGTCTCGTAGCCCAAGACTTTCCTCCCACACTCTGTTGAGTCACACGGGCCCCCGAGCTCTTCCGGAAACAGGCAGAGCTCTTCCCTACCACAGGCCATTTGCACTTGCCCCTTTCTCTGCCTGGGAGACTCTTCTGGGGGGAGCCGGTGGGTAGCCTCTTTTATCAGATCTGTGCAGGGCTCACTGCCTGGCTTCACTCAGCCTCTGCTTCAGTATCACCTCCACAGATAGGCCTTCACAAATCTCCCCATTTAAAACAGAGCCGCACATGCATTTTCACCCTCCCCCTATTCCTGGATTTCTTTGTTTTCTTACCCTTATCTCTCCCTGACACTATATTAGATATTTGCCTATTTCTTCTTTTTTTTTCTTCAAATTTTATTTTTAAGACAGGGAGTGCAGGGACACCTGGGTGGTTCAGTCGGTTAAGCATCCGACTTCAGCTCAGGTCATGATCTCACAGTCCATGAGTTCGAGCCCCGTGTCGGGCTCTGTGCTGGCAGCTCAGAGCCTGGGCCCTGCTTCTCATTCTGTGTCTCCCTCTCTCTCTGCCCCTCTCCAACTCATGCTCTGTCTCTCTCTCTCAAAAATAAATAAACATTAAAAAAAAATTGAAGAGCTTGTTATGGAGGAAATAGAATCATCTTTTGTCTGTCATTGATGCTACAAATATTGCTCCCCGATGTCACCTACTATTTTTCTACTTCAAACGTCAAAACTCACAGTGGTTTCTCTTTTCAGGTGACCCTGCCTTGTAGTTGATGGAGATCCCTCCCCCCATTCTGTCAAGGTTGTGTTGAGTCCTGCTTCGTCTGTGGTGTTATTTGGCATTTTCACCTTTTCTTATGCATTCGGTCGCATTTTAATGAAATATTGCAAGGGGCCGCCCCAGAAGCTGCTAGCCAGACGCCATTGAACCCTAAAATGACTCTCGGCTACAGCATGGTTCTCGTGGTTATTAATGTAAGTTGATCAGAGGCCGCAGAAATGACACTGCATTAATTCATCGCTGCTCAAAGCATGGGCGGATACACGCAGGCTGGGGAATGACGGGCATGGGACGTCGATGCCAATTCTTTGGAGTATTTATCACACTTGGTTTGGTTACTTCCTAAGGGCATCCAGGTATTTGACTTGAAGAGGCACGAACCAGTAAAACGGCAGCAGAATCTCATGGGAGGGAGGATTTTTGAAAATGCTCTGCGTAGGGATGGTGCAATTCCAACAGTGAAGACTTGAGACTGTGTCTGAAATCTTCTGTACCTTTACTGGCCACAGAGGACAGCGAGAGCACCTTGTGCAGACCCTAAATGTATTGTCAGAGCAACCCGAGGAGATATAAGGAGCCCAGGTGATCAACCTTAGTCTTCCAGGAAGTTCTAATCCACTCACCCTGATCACTTTTGGCCACTCCCAGGCTAAGGCAATACCCGCTCCACAGACTCTCTTCTCTTTCCATGTATTCCAGATGTACTGGCCCCTGGACCAGCATCTCTGCTCCACAGAGCCTTCAGCGAGGTCAGACGGACCCCAGGGCCATCTTGCTACTCTCTTGTCCATGAGGATCTACCCTCATCCCTCCCGATGAGCCTGGACTTGGAAGATAAGCATCACTGCTCGGACAGTGTTGGGCTTTGGAAGTTACTTAACTGCTTTGGGTCTTAGTTTACTCATCAGAACAACGGGATGTTGATGCTATGTTTGGAGGAGAAAACGAGAGATCACAGCGCAAGCAGCTTGTGTTGGCCCCTATCCCTTTTCCTCTGTCCTGCTGCCCCAGAGGGCCCAGTCCAGCCATCTTTACCTCAGGCCCTAATGGCCTTAATTCCAGTGTCTAAGAACCTTCCGTGGGCATCTCAGGTCTCTTCCCTCTTCGGGAGCAGAGCGGGGGTGAAGATGTGCAGCTTGGGACCTCATATACACAGGTATCCCAAGTAACCGATGGTGCTATCCCAAAATGCCTGAGCTGCATATGCAGATCTGGACCCACCACGGGTCCCAAGCAGGACCCGAAGTTTCGCCTGCATTTTCATGAACACAATTTTGCTTTCAATTTTGAATATGAAGGGTGGAGATACAAGAGTTGTTACTCTGCTCTGTAGTTAACCCGAGTGGGCCCTTGGAAACATACACCTTCTGTGTTTACTGACATCTGCTGGGTAAAGTCAGCAGCTGCTGTTTAGAATGTGCAAGATACTGATAAAGTAGTAAAGATTCACTGGGGGTAATATTATTGGGGGGGAAATAGTAATTCTCCGATTACAAAATGGACAGAGGACCCGAACAGACATTTTTCCAAAGAAGACCTACGGATGGCCAACACGAAAAGGCGCTCAACGCCACTCGTCATCAGGAAAACGCGAATCAAACGACTATGCCGCGTCACACCTATTTGAACAGCTAGTGTCAAAAGATAAGAGGTAAGTGTTAGCAAGGAGGTGGGGAAAAGGAAACCCTTCTGTGTGCACTGTTGGTGGGAATGTAAATCAGTGCAGTCACTATGGAGGACAGTATGCAAGTTCTACCGAAAAAATGAAGAAGAACTACCACGTGATCCAGCGATCGCACTTCTGGGTACTCACCCGAAGGAAATGAAATCACTCTCGTAATTAGATATCTGCACCTTCATGTTTACTGCAGCATTACTCACAGTAGCCAAGATATGGAAACAACCTAAGCATCCATTGATGGATGAATGGATTAAAAAAGGTGATGTAGATGATGGATAGATAGATAGATGATAGATAGATAGATAGATAGATAGATAGATAATAGATGATAGATAGATAGGTGATAGATAAATGATAGATAGATAGATAGATAGATAGATAGATAGATAATAGATGATAGGTGATAGATAAATGATAGATAGGTACATAGATAGATAGATAGATAGATAGATAGATAGATAGATAGATAGATAATAGATGATAGATAGATAGGTGATAGATAAATGATAGGTAGATAGATAGATAGATGATAGATAATAGATGATAGATAGGTGATAGATGATAGATAAATGATAGGTAGGTAGATAGATGATAGATAATAGATGATAGATAGATAGATAGATAGATGATAGATAGATTCAATGGAATATTATCCAACCATAAAAAAGAAGGAAATCCAGACATCTGAGACGCTATGGATAAAACTTGAGGTCATTATGCTAAATGAAACAAGTCAGACAAAGACCAGTGTTGTGTGATCTCAGTTCTGTATGAAATCTAAAACAGCCAGACTCATAGAAACAGAGAGTAGAATGGTTGCCAGAGGCTGGGGGGTGGAGGGAATGGAGAGATACTGGTGAAAGAATACAAACTCCCAGTTACAAGACGAAGAAGTTGAGGATCCAATGAGCAACACGGCAACTATAGTTCCCAATACCGTGTTGGACTTTGCCCAGAGAGGCAATCTTAAATGTTCTCACCAAACACAGAGAAAGGTAATTCTGTGTGGCAGTGGATGTGTTAACTAAAGTTACCGTGATAGTCAACTTGCAACATGTATGTGGGTCAAATCATCAGGCTGTACGTCCTAAATGTGTACAGTGTTACGTGTAAATTATATTTCCAGAGAGCTGGGGGTGAGGGGGGGAAGACAAATAGTGACTAAGTTTCCCCTGATAAAATCTTACCATTTGAGCAGGAGGCAACGTGAAGTTACAGGAGTTAGCTATAGTTAGCCCACTGAGATTTGTGAGCAGTATTTAAATATAACTAAAGAAGAAGGCACTTCTATAATTATGATTCATTTTTAAGGATGGATCATTTGCATGAACCAAATTTATTTCCCAAATCAAAACCCACAACTTGCTCCTTCTTTTTCCTAGTAACAGGATGATAAAGAAGGAGGGTGTGGGGCACCTGGCTGGCTCAGTCGGCCACGATCTCCCGGTCTGTGAGTTCGAGGCCCGCGTCGGGCTCTGTGCTGACGGCTCGGAGCCTGGAGCCTGCTTCGGATTCTGTGCCTCCCTCTGTCCCTGCCCCTCCCCACTTGCACTCTGTGTCTCTCTTTCAAAAACAAATAAACATTTTGAAAAAAGGAAGGAAGGCAGAAGGCGAACATGACCTGGGTGATGTTGTTACAGTGCTGTATCCACTTTGGGCTGCCCTAGTGCGGAAGTCACAGAACCTCCCGCTGTATCCCTGGGTTTCTCTGCTGCTTGCAGCTCTGTGCAATCCTACCTAGTAGCTACCCTTCCCTTCATCCCCTCTCTCCACGCACATGCCCACCAGACAGCCTCCTTCCCCTCTCCACGCCAGCCACCGAGCCAGGCAAGAGGACCGTCTCCCCTTCCGGTGGGTCTTAGCCCTCAGGTCAAACTCACATCCTCGCTTCTCTGCGCCACCCCATGGGCCCAGAGTTCACTCCGCTGCTTCTGTACCCCAGCCCAGCACGGGGTGTGCAGGTGATGGCCCTGTCTGCCTAGATCTGATCCCTCTCTCGGGGTCTGCTCCTTTCCAAGACCCTGCCCAGGAAGCAGGGCACGGATCCCCTTTGCCCCTGGACCTCACAGGCACTGACGGCATCTCCAGACCTCTGCCAGGAGGCGGGGGCGGGGCCTTGCTCTCTGGGACCAGCATCTATACATTCCCAGCCCCCTCCTGCCCGAGGAAACTTCTCAGAGCCTAGAAGGAAGGAAAAGAGGAACCTCCCCTCTCTACCATTGCCTAAGCAATTTAGACGTTTGGAAAGTAACCAGAAAAATATTAGGTGAAAATCCCCTTGCCTTTTCCTGCCCCACAGGGCCTGGCACCCAACCGAATGGGACAGATCTGAATGGATCCGGAGAGAAGGAGTGAGAGAAATGAAAGACCGTGTGCCCAGGGGGAGGGAGTGGCAGAACCTCAGGGCCATCCAAGGTCGGAGGAGGAAGGCTGTAGGAAGAGGAGTTAGGTAATGTGGGCGCTGTGGTGGCAACCTTAGAAACCGACGAGATGGGAAATTCTTCAGCCTGGGGAGGAAGAGGCTGGCGGCTAAGTGTGGTCCCCGCGTGGGAGGAGACGCCGGCGGAGACGTGGGACACAGGCGGCTGCAGGGGCCCCTCGGGTCCTGCCCCGCCCCACACAGCCTACCCTCCCAGTGGCGGGCTCCTTGCTGTCCCACACCCCAGGCCCTTCCGCCAAACAGCCTCTCCCTACTGTCACCCCCATCTGCCGGCCCCTCCAACTGCCTCCCCCTCCCCAGCGCTGCCTCTGACCTCCTGAAAAGCTGAGCTCCTGCTCCAGGCCACTCCTCCCCGGGGCCACTCCAATCGGAGGCCACCGCCTGAGGGAGGACACGGGGCTCGCCTTCACAGGGGGCCCTTTTCTCTGTGTCATCTCTACAAAAGCCCCCCCCCCCGGCCCTGATTGGTGGTCTTGCCCCAGCCCCCCAACCCATCACCACTGCCATACTGTGGCTCCTGGGGCCATGCAGCCAGGGGTGAGTGGGGCAGAGACAGAGCCCCGGGTTGGGCACACACGTGTGTCTGCTTACACGCACGCGCACACACACACACACACACACCCCTTCCAGGGACGGCAAAGAGGGGCAAGTTGGTACAAGGTAGTGCCGGTGGCTTTACAACCTGGAGGTGGGATTTTCTGTGTGCAGAGGAGGAAGAAGGCAGCCCCGTGAGAACCCAGGGGACCACTGAGGAGCTTGCAGCCAGCTGATGGCTTCAAAGAGCAGTGATCCTGGGGGCTCAGGAGGTCCTGTTGACAGACCGTCCACCGGCCCTCACAGTCCGGACGAGCCAAGCAAGCACGCCTGCCCAAAAGACCTGCTCCCGGTGGGGGCCTGATGTCTCGGGAGACGCACCCTCCCTCTTCCGTTGCTGCCCCCCTTGTCCACTCATTGCTTCGCATCCCAGCTTCTGTTGCTTCCCTTTCTTCCAGGTCCTTCCAGCACCGACTCCAAGAAGAGCAGGACGTCCCTTCACCAAGGCGGACACAAGTTTGAATCTCAGCTGAGGCGGGACCTGTCGTCCGAGCCCTCCCAGGACCCAGACAGGAGCCATTCGCCGGCCAGCAGGAAGCTGTCTTTTTGGGGTGACTGGCGTGTAGCTAAGGGAGCTGCTTCTGTGCAGAGGTATTTGCACCCGGCAACGCAAAAGAAGGAGAAGCAGGAGGCATCGGCCCCAGCCCTTCCCGGGAACTTTGCCAGACCCTTTGGGGAGCAAGACTGTCTCCCCGGATCCACGTGGAAGCCAGCAAGCCCGCAGCAGCTTGGGGGCTCCACGGTGCATCGCACCCAGCTCCCAGGAGACACGGATGCCAGGCAAACGGGGGGTGCCGTCAAACACATACACTTGTCCCTGACAAGTGACCCGTGAGCTGCCCCTGTGACTCCAGAAAGGCACAGGGAGAGGCCATCCCCACCCAGGGGAGCCCCCAGGCCCCAGACCACTGAGGGGCGGTGCTCACTGGGCCTCATATGCACCCTGGGGCGTCTGGGCCACAAGAACCACGTGACTCAGACTCAGGGCTCACCCGCGAACTTGTCTCAGACTCGGTTGCCCCAGGTGTGAAAGGGCACCGAGAACAGATGACGGGCAAGTTCGAGTCTCAGCGTGGCCATGTACTGGCCGCAAAACTCGAAGCGATTCACCGTATCTCTCTGTGCCTGGGTTTTCCAATAGATGTAACATTCGTTCCTAGTTGGGGTTTCTGCCACTTCAGGCCATCAGAGAGGCAGAGCCGGCCGGGGAGGGGCTGAGACGCACAGAGACACGTGCGGGGAAGTGGGGAGGCATGGGGAGCTTGGGGATTCCTTAGACCACCATGTAGATGTGTCCCCTGCTGGGCAGAGGGAGGACAGCTTGGACAAGGCCGCTGGGGTGTCAGGAGCCCAAGTCGCCACCAGAGGAGTCCCACGGCTCCCCAGGGTGGATCTGCCCCGGTGTTCCTACCACATTCATCCCTGGACAGGGTGCCACTCGGGGCCCGGCGGCCCGTTGCACCCCCAACCGTCGGAGGCCTGAGGGGGGTCTGGGGACGCCTTCCCACAGCACCGCCATCATGAGATTGTAAGGATTTGCTTAGTTCTGGCAGAAGGCGCTCAGCGTAGAGTTGGATCAGGCCTCCACAGCTGTCCCCAACCTCCAGCCCTCTGGGCCCCCTTTCCTTTTCCTTCTCCCTTTCTCTTTAAAGTCCCTTCCCAGGGACACCTGGGTGGCTCGGTCAGTTACGCGTCCGACTCTTGGTTTCGGCTCAGGTCATGATCTCCCGGTTTCATGACACTGAGTCCCGCATGGAGTCTGCTTGGGGTTCTCTCTCTCTCCCCCTCTCTCTGCCCTTCCTGTGCTCTCTAAATAAATAAATAAATAAGTAAATAAATAAATAAATAAATGAAGTCCTTTCCCAGGTCTGCCCTCCAGCCACAATCCCCAGCCAGAAAGGCGGGCCACAGAGGGGCAGCGGGTGAGGAACCGCAGGAAGGGCTTGGGGCGGCCTAGTGAGAGGAGAGGAGGGTAGCACCTGCTGTCCCACATGCCCCCTCCTCCCCATGCACAGTGTGGTCCCAGCCGGAGGCCGCCTCGGGAACCGCGGGCCTGCTTCCTGCTTGCGGGCTGAGCTCCTGGGTCTCTCAGCCGGAGAGGCCCGGCCCTCACAGCTCAGACCCTCCGCTGAAGAGGGAGGGGAGCTGGGAGCCTTCCGTACCCTCGCTCTCCCGCTGGCGTGGCGCAGTTCTATTTTACTGCCCACTGCCTGCCGGCCACTAGTGCGAGGACATTGATGTCCACTGCCAGGAGGAAGCCGAGGAGGCCCACACTTCTCCTTTGGGGTGTGAGTTGCAAAACTTCTCTTCAATCCCCAGCATTCGAAATCCTGTTTCTGCTTTCACAGCCATGTGCAAAATCCAAATAGTGTCTGTCTAAAAATCGACAGAAGGAGCTCCGACTTATCTGGAAAGGAATCCAAGGCCCTAGGAAGAGTCCTCTATTCCAGCTGGGACGCCTCTGGGTTTGATGGGACAGGAGAGGTGCCAGGAGGCCCTCTGCAGGATGACTCCCTCTCTTGTGTTTGCAAGTCAAGGAACCTGGCCAGGGTGCGGTAGTCTGGGAATCACGCACACCCAAAAGGGTGGCCTCGTGCCGTCCAGGGAAAGGCCAACATCCCAGGACAAACTGACTCACAGGAAGGAAGTATCTTTTGTGAGTGTGTGCCACACAGAGGCACCGAGCTAGGGAACCATGCCAAGGGCGCCTGCAGCCTCCAAAGCCCCTGGCCTGATTGTCACCCAACCACAGGGCAGCTCCCAAAGCCTGAGAACTCAGTCCCTCTGAGTCAGTCCCGCCATTGCCCACCTGCAACAGGTAAGGAAGTTTGGGGTACAGCTTCAAGGTGACAAGATCAAGTGCATGATCTTCCCCTGAGCTCATGCTTCCATCCCCTGAGAACATCTGTGCCTGGTTCCTGCCCCGGCCCCCACGAGAGAGCCTCTCTGGCCGAGCTGATTGGAAGCCCTGCTCCCAGTGGAAGAGTGTGTGGCAATGCAGAGTAAGCATTCAGATTTCCAGGAAGAGGACGTTCAGGCACATATCTTCAGCAGAAAGGCTGGCCTCCTAGAACTTTCTAGCCAACCCACCTGCCACCCAGAGCTGAATGGGATGGACTTTTACGTCATTCCACATCAAGGATCTCCCATTTCGTGGATTGGGGTTGGATCCCCGAAAGGCTGTATTGCAGGGACCTCGCCTGGAATGGCCCAGTCGTGAGGGTGACCTCTGTGCTCGATCTGGTGCACGTTCTGCCTGAAGGTGTTAAAGGTTATGCACCTGGACTGGCCCCTCCTCAAAGCCAAGCCACCAGCCGGTTGCCTTTTACCATGACTCTTCTCCCCAAAGCCATATCTGGAAGGCTGTATGGTGTCAGGGTGACAGGCAGGACCTCCAGAGGGACACAACCTGGTGCGAATCCCAGCTGGGAGACTTTGAGCCAGCTTTTAACACGTTTGGACACAGTTTTGTCCTCTAAAATGAGAATGACAGCAACAGCTTACCTCAGAGTGTTGTAAGAAATTTTTTTAGTGTTTATTGATTTATTTCTGAAAGAGATAGAGAGCCAGTGGGGGAGGGGCAGAGAGAGAGGGAGAGAGAATCCCAAGCAGGCTGCCAGCACAGAGCCCGATGCAGGGTTCGAACCCACGAACCGTGAGATCGTGACCTGAGCCGAAACCAACAGTCGGTCGCACATCCGACTGAGTCACCAAGGCTGTAAGAATTTGTGGGGAATAAGCTTAGGAATCCCCTGGGCTTACACCAATGGGTTAAGAAGACACAAAGAAATACAAAGTCAATAAAATGTTCACACCCGAGTTTGGGTAAACCAGATTGGCACTCCAAGAATAGGGGGGTGCAAAGACACCCCGAGAATAGGGAGGCACAAAGGTGCCAAGAATAGGGAGGTAAAAAGGCACCCAAAATAGGGAGGGGGTGCTGAACCCCCAAAAATAGAGAGAGGCAAAGGCCTGAAATAGAAATGGCACAAAGGTGCCCAATACACAGGAATAACAAGATTAGATATTCAGGGTGAAAACACCCCAAATTTAGTCCTATAGCAGAAAGCTGCTTTCATAGGAGAATAGGGCCAGGTTAGGTAAATTGGTGGATTGGACTTTGGACCGCTGGGCTGCAGGCAAAGCAGCCCGGAGCGGAGATGGTTAACAAAAGAAAAGGTGCCTTATTAACCCTGAGGTTATTCCCCTGTCTGTCTCATCCCCTAGGCTGGCAAAGATAAACAGGCACGGCGCCTCCTGTCTGCTGTTAACAACCATCTACCCATCTGCCCGACGCGTGGATTTTGTCTTATATTGACCCAAATCCCAAACATGGTACATCTTCAAAGCCCCCCTTTCCCCCTCACACCCACAAGTTGATGTTCCCAGTTTCTTTGTCTCTTTGTACACGCCCATCACGTTTGCAAGCCTTCTGATCTGAATAAATACGGGGCAAGGACCCTTATTCGGGGCTCTCGTCTTTTCCCGGACATTAGCCATCTCTCACTTCAGTCCTGCATCCGCTCTTTTGCTAGACAAGAGAGAACTTTAGACTCAGAGTCTACGACAAGAATGAAATGAACATTTGTGAAGTTTTCAGGCCCGGGCCTGGCACGTAGCTAACGTCTCCTGAACACCCTCTATGGTGTTGATGGTTATCTTTCTTGGACATGCCCCGCTAGCAGAAAGTGGCCTCGCTGGGATTCGAACGTAGGACCATCTTTTAGTTTAGAAAACTCCATTCCTTAAGGTTCAAAACTAAACAGCAGGAACTGAAAGGAGAGGCCACCTGCTGTCTCTGCTAACGGCCATGTAACCAGAGGTTTTTAAGTCACTGTGGCTTTTCCCTTACAGCCCAGCGTTGCCTGGGCCTCCCATGGGCTAAAAGCACTCAGCTCTCCTCCTCTCGGACAGAAATCATCATTCTAACCATGAGAATGGGAAGAGAATGTCAGAGGCACTCTGGGGAGACTCACTTCAAATTTTTTCATCTTTAGATTTCGAAAAAATTAAACCAGCCATTTTAAGCAGCCTGAAAACGGACTTCTAGAATATTTAACCAGATTAAGGATTAAGATTAAGAAAGGTGGGTTTTCTTTTGGGATGAGCACTGGGTGTTGTATGGAAACCAATCTGACAATAAATTTCATATATTGAAAAAAAAAAAAAAAAGAAAGGTGGGGATTTTTTTGTTCCCACTTTCCCCAACTTTTTACTTGGAAAAATTTGAAAGCTGAGAAGTCAACGAGTAATTATAACAAACACCATATAACCTTTATCTGGATTCACCAATTTTGATAATCTTCTACATTTGTTTGATCTCTTTTTATGGAGACATGCACACACAGAGAAAAAGAATACATTACAGGCATCTTGATATTGAACTCCTAATTATGTCAGCATATATCTTCTAAGAGGAAGGACTCCTCCCACATAACCACAAAACCATTTTCACACCCAAGAAAAGTAACATAGCTTCAATAATTTAATTTAATATACAATATATAATAATATAGTCCATATTCAAATTTTCTCCAATTTCCCCCAAATTTTCTTTTATAGCTTTTTTTAGAAATCCAAAATCCAATCGAAATTCAGCATTATATTTCTGGTTGATGGTCATGTTTCTAGTCATTGTTAATCTAAGGCAGGAGTTGACAAACTTTTTTGTGAGGGGCCAGATAAGTATCTGTTTCAACTATTCACCTCAGCTCTTTGTAGCACAAAAGCAGCCATAGATTGATTATATGTAAACAAATGGGTATCGATGTGTCCCAATAAAACTTTACTTACAAAGATAGGATGTGGGCCAGAGTTTGTCAAACCCTCATCTAAGACATTCCTCCCATCTTTTTTGCCAATAAAGACATTGATAATTTTGATGAATCTAAGCCTGTTGTCTTGTAGAATATCCCATGAACTAAGTTTGTCTGATTGTTTCTTCATGATTAGATAAGGTTAGAACGCTGGGCAGAAATCGAAGACAGATAAAACTGTGGACACCACACCAGGAGGCACACGAGGTCAGTTTCTCCCATTATTGGGAAGATTAAGTTTGATTCTTAGTGAAAGTGGCGTCTGTCCGATCTCTCCATTATAAAGGCACTTTTTCCCTCTTCGTAATTAAAAAGTAATTAAATTGAAGTAATTAAAAAGTGAGGAGAACCTTTAGAACCATGTGAATATTCTGTCTCAAAACTTTTCACCAAATCCTTTTAACATGGATGGTCCAGCCATTGATAATCCTTGCCTGGATCAACGATTCCATTGAAATTTGCAAAATTGTAATTTGCTAGTTCTAACGTTCCTCTACCTTTGCTTTCTGGCCTTGTAGTGGATGCGGTGGTTTGTTTTACTGGTTCCCCCTTCAGGACTGGGTGGCTCAGGGCTCTCTGCTAAGACCCTCCCCAAGAATCACCCACACTGGAAAGAAACTGCCTTCTCCAAGGTTAGTGCTGCTCCTTGAGGACGATCCTCATCTCTGATAATGCAGTGGGAGGGAATACAAAAGGTGCAAGCCCCTTGCCCCAACTTAGGACAACTCGGATGAGTCATCCCAACTCCAGAGCTCCCTACTGAAAACAGCTCCTGCTCAGCTGTGAAGACCTCACAGTTTACATCCCCAATCTGTCCAGTCCTGCTTTCCTATCTCCCAGCATGTTGATCCTGGAAGCCTTTCTGCACCCAAGTCTCCGTCCTCCAGTCTGAAAATACAAAATCCACCTTCTTGAAGGCATATACGATCTGAAAAAAGAGGAATACTCATGCAGGGACTAATTAGAATGCCAATGCCAGCTTTAGTCTTAAGAGCATTTATAAAACTTTGTGAAATTGAGTGCGGCTTGTTCTACTCAAGGAGCAAAGAGACAGACGAGAAACTGATAACTTGCCCAGGACAGTCTAAGAGGATAATGACCCTAAAGCTAGATCCCCAAAGGACTGCATCCGTAGTAAAACCATGACTAATAGGGACATTAACTCTTAACCCAAGAAAGTGAAAGTCTTGATCTTTAGTGTGGAACAGAGAAAGGAACTGTCTCCCTTATAATTTTTTAACCACATGCCATTACCTCACATGAAATTGAAGACCTGATTTACTCTTTCCCAGTGGTCAGCAAAACCTCAGATAATAACTTAATTTAAAGTGGTTTTGGAGGGGCACCTTGGTGGTTCAGTCAGCTGAGCATCTGACTTTTGGTTTCGGCTCAGGTCATGATCCCAGGGTCATAGGATTGAGCCCCATGTCGGGCTTTGCACTGAGCATGGAGCCTGCTTAAGATTCTCTCTCTGTCCCTCTGTCCCTTCTCTGCTCATGTTCTCTTTTTCTCTCGCTCTCTCTCTCTAAAATAAATGAAATGAAAAAAAAAATTAACTAAAAATTCAAAAGACAAGGTTAGCAGTAGAATAAATACAACTAAAGAGAGGATTAGAAAAGTAGAAGATAGAACTTAACCAAAATGCATGCCACAGAGACACAGAGCTTGAAAACATTAAGGAGAGATTTAAGAAAATAAGGATAATAAGATCATTTGAAACACTGTTTTGTGACTGAGGCTTACTTCTGCAGACCCCACTTACTTAAAGAAGGAGGGGCACCCAGGTGGCTCAGTCGGTTAAGCATCTGACTTAGGCTCAGGTCATGATCTCACGGTTCGTGGGTTCGAGCCCCACGTCGGCCTCTAGGCTGGCAGCTCAGAGCCTGGAGCCTGCTTCAGATTCTGTGTCTCCTTCTCTGTCTGTCTCTCCCCAGTTTGTGCGCACGCTCTCTCTCTCTCAGTAACAAATAAATAAACTTAAAAAAAAAATTTAAAAAGGAGAGTGCAAGAGGGATGAAACTTACTCTCCAGCCTCATCTGAAAGAGTAATACATTGTACAATTTTAAGCAGTGCGACATGGTGTTTCATGTTTTTGTGCCTTTGCATGTGCCATCCTGTGTGCCCAGAATTTTCCCCAGTTCTTATCTACCTTGTACTTATACTAGAAGACCCAACTCAATGTTACCTTTTTCTGGGAAGTCTTCCCTGAAGGACAGATTGATGCCACTAATATACCTTTTCATGACTCTATCTTTGAACTTATTGTACTATTTTGCAATAATTTGTTCACTTGGCCCAGATTGTGCCCATACAAAGGCAGAATATATTGCCCATACAAAGGTAATATATATTTTATTGATTTATACCAGTACTTAACAAGAACGGCAAATCTTTGTTGAAAGAATAAATGCCTGAATGGATCTTTAACGCATTAAGGGAAAATAACTGTCAACTATTTCTAAACCTAGATAAAAATATATTTCAAAATTTGGGTGGAAAAATTATGTTCAAAGAATTAAAAGAAAATTTGTTTTTAATGAATGAACCGATAAGGAATACCAACAGAGAAATAGAAACTACAAAAACAGAGACATGGATATTCTAAAATTGAAAATTACAGTGGGGAGCTGGGTGGCTCAGTTGGTTGAGTGTCTGACTCTTAATTTTGGCTCAGGTCATGATCTCACAGTTTGTGGAATTGAACCCTGTGTCAGGCTCTGCATTGACAGCTGGAGCCTGCCTGGGATTCTCTCTCTCTCTCTCTCTCTCTCTCTCTCTGTCCTGCCCCTGCTCTCTCTCTCTCTCAAAATAAATAAATAAACATTTTAAGAAAAGAGTATGAAAATTACAATAACTGAATTCTTAAAATTCATTTGATGACATTAACAGCAGGTTGGAGGTATCAGAAGAAAAAAACAGTGACTTTGAAGGCAAACCAATCGAAATTATCCAATCTGAGAGAGGAGAAGAAAATAACGAGGAAAAATGAGAGACTTCAGCAACCTATGTAATCTTATCAAATTGTTTAACATATATGTAAGTGGGCTCCAAATTAGTAAAGAGGGGTAACTGGGTGATTAAAAATTCAATCTAGAAAAAGGCAAAGAAAAAATAACAAGAAACATAACAGATATAAAAAATCTAAAAGCTTAAAATATGTTAACAAACATTAGTCAAAATGCCAGTAATTGTAATAAACCTTGTTTGGGGACACATACCTAAGTGGTTAAAAAAAAAAAAAAAGAATAAAGCCAAACAAAGGAATGATTCATATAGAATTCAGGATGCCATTGCCTCTGGAATCAGAGCATACACAGGGGCTTCTGACATAAGGTAACATTTCCTCTCTCAGCCTGGGTAATCCCCCAGGTGTTCCTTGTACTGTCTTTCATAAACTCGAATATGTCTTTGTATACTCTTCTGCATGTAAGGTATGTTTCACAATTTTTAAAAGATCTTAAATTTTTTTTTTCTAAAATCAGCTCTGCACTCTTCTCCTTTCCTATCAGCCCAGGGATGTCTGAGTGAGAAAAAAAAAACGGGGGTGGGGGGACCACTCTTGTTCCTTTTTGTTTGTTTCT
This sequence comes from Panthera leo, assembly GCF_018350215.1. Taxonomy (NCBI): domain Eukaryota; kingdom Metazoa; phylum Chordata; class Mammalia; order Carnivora; family Felidae; genus Panthera; species Panthera leo. Next base: position 151,152,346 of record NC_056687.1, read on the forward strand.
CCCCAAGACCTACGACAACATGGAAGTCTTTATCAAAAGGCACAGCTACGCCCTCTGGGGTTCCCAAGGTCAGGGCCAGGATCAATGGAGGAGGTTACCAGAAATCAACTCTCCAAACAACGTTTGTCACACGGGCAATAAAGACTTATGGAAGAAAATCTGGAACATTCCAGAAAGCTATAAAAAAGATCACCCTTGAGCCCACTTTCCAGAGATAAATATTTTACGGAGGTTTATTAACTATTACATACTTTCTTCTTGGTCATTTCATTTATGTGTTCAGCAAATACTTATTGTACATGCTCTGTGAGTCAAAACACAGTGGAAGGCCCTGGGGGTACAGTAATGAACAGGACAAGGTCACTTCCGTCATCACAGCTGACAAGCAGACAGATGACACATGTGAGCACCGAGACACCTAACCTGGCCTCGGAACAGAAGAGATCCATATAGCCTTCCCAGGAGAAGGGGACAACTAACCTGAGCAGCAAAAGGTACAAATAAGTTTTCTGAGGTGAAGATATGATGGAAGAGTGCCCCAGGTAAGAGAAACCGTTTGCATCGAGCTCTGGAGGAAAGAAGAAAGAAGAAATCAAGAAAAGAAACAGATCGGTGTACCTGGAAAGCAGATGGAGAGGGTGAGAGTTGGGGACAGCACCGGGCAAGGGGTTAGTGGCTTAGACAGACTTGGAAGGCAAGACCTTGGAAGAGGTCTTAGAGGACTCTGTAAGCCATAGTGAAGAAATGGGACTGCATCAGACAGGTAGCATGGGGCAACTAAAAAAGTTTAAGCGAGGTGATGATGCGAGAGTTAGAAAGATAACTCCAGCTGAAGTGCAGAGAGATAAGGAGCATATAAGGAAAGGGGCACGTTTGGAGACGATGATGATATTGTCTTGTGTATTTTGTGGCTATCTTCCCAGGAATTATTCCCCCTCCTCCTCTGTTTTATTTATTTATTTTGTTTATGTTTATTTATTTCTGAGACAGAGAGAGACAGAGCATGAACGGGGGAGGGGCAGAGAGAGAGGGAGACACAGAATCAGAAGCAGGCTCCAGGCTCTGAGCTGTCAGCACAGAGCCCGACGTGGGGCTCGAACTCACGGACCGCGAGATCATGACCTGAGCCGAAGTCGGACGCTTAACCGACTGAGCCACCCAGGCGCCCCCAGATAGTCCTTTTAAAGACTAGGAATTTCCCAGCCACCTCTGCCTCCAAACACCTTTGTCCAAGCTATCCACATATCCCACCTAGAGGGGCTCTGTCAGCCTGGGACACTGCCATTGTCCCATTCATCTTGGCTCCCTGATGGTCTCTAGATGATTGTTACTTAGAGGGTAATAAACAAGGACAGCATGACAGAGAGGACAGGATGGAAGGATCAGAGAAGTAAAGGTACCCGCTTCTACTCATACCTTGGTCTTGTCTCAACAATACTTTTTTCTTTTCTTTTCTTTTCTTTCCTTTCCTTTCCTTTCCTTTCCTTTCCTTTTCTTCTTCCTTTTCTTTTCTTTTCATTCTGAAGTAGACTTCACACCCTGAGATCAAGACCTGAGCTGAGATCAAGAGTGGGACGCTTAACCAACTGAGCCACCCAGCTGCCCCTCAACAATACTTACTTCTGATAGAATGCCATGAACACCAAATGAGTTAAATTAGGTTAGGTGAGAGCATGTATTAGCTTGAGACTTGTATTAGTCAGAATTCTCCATAGAAACAGGATCACTAGAATGTACATATTAGACATTAAATGGGTTTAATTTTTTAGTTTTTTTTTCAATGTTTACTTATTTTTGAGAGACAGAGACAGAGTGTGAGTAGGGAAGGGGCAGAGAGAGAGGGAGACACAGAATCTGAAGCAGGATCCAGGCTCTGAGCCGTCAGCACAGAGCCCGATGCGGGGCTCCAACCCATGAACCGCGAGGTCATGACCTGGGCCGAAGTCGGACGCCCAACCGACTGAGCCACCCAGGCGCCCCTATCCCATGGGTTTTATATGAGAGAGAGATTTATTTTAGGAACTGGCAAGTCTGAAATCTGCAGGGCAGTCCGGAGACAAAATTCTTTTTTCTCAGGGAACCTTAGTCTGCTCTCTTAAAAACTTGAACTGATTGGATGAGGCCCACCTACATTTGGAGGGTAATCTGCTTTATTCAAAGTCTACTGGTTTACATGTTAATAACATGCAAAAAAAAAAAAAATACCTCCCTTGGGCAACATCTAGCCCACCACCGTCAAAATGTTTTCTAATAATCTGCCAGCGGAAAGCTCCATTAGCTTCTTCCTCAATTTTGCTGAAAACACAAAAGACACCTCTTATCTGCCTCCCCTCTACAGACAGGAAGAAATTACAAAATCTCTCATACTCTTCCTTAACCCCTCAAGATGGTTATGGATTTTTATAAACAGATCCTTGCCTTCTACTCTCCTCCCAAGATCTGTCTTGAGACATCTGTGGTGCAAACAAGGTGATGTTATTAAAGCGGAGGACAGGACCCGTGGGCAGAAAGAGCTGCATTCTAAGTGTGGGGGGTGACCGTTTATATACTGGGGGGTTCGGGGAGATAAAGTCGAGAGGAAGTTTCTTAAAGAAGACTCACAAGATACTGGAGGCCTAGCTATTGTCAAGCTGAGGTCATTTTTCCCTCTGGCAAAGCATTAGCATTAAGACAGTCGGGAGTTCCTAGTGATTAAACTATTGATAAGATTTGATTAGATTGCCTTTTTTTTTTTTGTAACCTACTAAGATATTTGTAAACTGATGGAGACTCAGGTCTTGTAACACTGTGATGTCTATGAGTTAACCATTTGTTTTCTGTTCTTTCCTTCCCTCTTGGGCAGCCAGGAGTGCCTGAGGAACATCACACATGTCCCATTTGGTGGGGGGTGGGGGGGCAGCTTGTAGGGTGTCAGCTTGCCCTATGCTCCCTCATCACGATGACCCCTGTCCTCACTCCTTACCAGCCCTTGCTTTCCTTTCTGGGGTGAGCAACGTCTTTAATGCCCTGAGTCTACACGCCTGTAGTTGTCTGCTGAGAACATCCTTCCATGTTCCTGTTCTCTAATGCATTGGTCCCTGTGGGTGACTTTTTCCCTCAGTTATGGAACTTCACCCAGAAAGGTCCGGCCACGGCCACGAGCTGAGCCACAGCTCCAGTCCTTGCAGCCAGGAGGACACCTCACCCAGCCAGCCACAGCCACCCGGGAGGGGAGGGGCACGCAGCAACTCTGAAGTGTCCCCCCCACCCCCACCCCGCCCCCGGCCATGGGGTGTGTTCTTCTCACTTCTCGGCTGAAGGAGACACCCACGAGTTGCTGGGGTCTTGGGAGGCACACAGCTCTTGGCAGGAAATAGAACCGCTCCCTTCTGCATGGGTCACGCTCCTGCCCCGAGACAAAGGCAAACCCAGAACGCAGGTGTCCCCCTCCTTGCAGGCGCTGCTCTGCCCATTCTCCAAATCCTGGATCACAGTTCCCAGCCTCCACCTGTGAACGGCCCTCCGTGGAGGAGAAAAAGCACTTGTCTTCCGTAATCGTGCATACGCCTCCCACACAGTTTGACCGAGGCCTGGAGGCACAGCTAGCGAAAGGCTCTGTCCCAGTGACTCCGCCATCTGTGGGGGAAAACCAGCGCGACAAATGGCCTGATTACACCTGGTGTGGTGATGCTTGACGACGACGAAGCGGCAGAAGACAAGCGGACAGGCGGACAGGCGGACAGTGTGGGACAAGTGTGACACTTCTGAGGGCCCAAGAACAAAGGAAAAGGGAAAAACAAATGGTTAACCGATAGAGATCGCAGTAGTCCCGCAGGCCCCGAGTCTCCATCACCCCTCCAGGGCGGATGTGGGAAACAAAGGCAGATAGAACTAAGTTTCCTTATAACCTGCCGCTCGTTGGCAAATACGTGAGGCCCGCAGAGTAAAACGTTTCTCCAGGAACTCCTTACTGTCTGAATGCTAATGCTTTGCTAGAAGGGAAACCACCTTAGCTTGACCATAGCTAGGCCTGCAATGTCCCAGCAGTCTTCTTTAGCGTAGGACAATCTCACTGGAAACTTCCCCTGGACTTTACCTCCCCCCGACTCCGTAATATAAAACCAGTCTCTCCTCATGGGTCCCGGGTCGCCCTTCCCGCCCCCGGGTCCCGTCCCCACGCTTCAATAAAATCACCTTTTTGCAACGAAGACGTCTTCGAGGATTCTTTCAGGGCGGTAGGCTCCGGACCCCACCAACCCCACTGTCATCCGCAAAAACCTCATCCCTGTTTACGTCGGAGTGAGCACAGGAGACCAGGCTTCCGGCCTCTCTGGGAAGGAGGCTGCAGAGCAGGAGGGAAAGAGGCACTGACCTTCAGGAGCTGGACCCTAGAGCTAAATTCAAGGCTGAATGGAAGTTGGGAAGGGAAATAAAGTGAGCATCTGAGCCCAAGGGAACGGGTTGTGCACAGTGGAAGGCTCTTGGCCTCTCCTATTGGCGAGGGTGGGAGGACAGAGGGTTAGGAAGGGATCCTGCACGGGACAACACCAAGAAGAATTAACAGAGGGGATAAGATGAATCCAAGTGGGCACAGGAGACAGAGCTTAGCGTAAGGACTAAAAATTATACGAGCCGGGGGATTATCAACCTCGTGTGAATCTTTTTCAGCTGATTTAAAAAAAAAAAAAAAAAAAAACAGGCTGCACTCCCAGCACGGGGCTTGAACTCACAACCCCGAGATCAAGAGTCACACGTTCTACTAACTGAGCCAGCCTGGCGCCCCACAACCACATAGGAATCTTTTTGAGGAATCGTGGCGGCAGATCAACCCAAGTAGGGATAGATACCCAAAGCTTAAAGATAACAGGGTAGAATGCAGAAAAGGAAGATCTTTCCTCCTTCTTGCCCTTCCCTTCCCCCTCCACCGCCACCCAAAGGGGTGGGACCTGTCAAAGGCTGTGTCGATTTCCAAAGAAGGAAAAGGAGTCTGATGGCTTGCGATTTTTAGGAAGCATCATGACCCAGGAGAGGAAGGGATCCGGGCAGTTTGGGGAGAGGATTTGGAAGGACCTTGGAAGGTAGGGCGAAAGTGATAGTGGGAAAACAGGTGAGGTGGGACCATCTACACCAGCCAAAGACACTTATTGGTCCACATGGTGATCATGAAGATCTGAGCAGTGAGGACCAGGAGAAATCAAACCAGGAGACGATTCCCACAACACACGGTTTCCATTCTATTGCTGGGGATCTGGAATAAAAACAAATAAACACCCGTGGTCCTCTGCACGTGTTCTCCAGGCAGAGACAGAAAAGCAGCCCATCCACACACACCTCACAATCTCCTGGCTCCAGCCCGCACTCCGGTACAGTTCAGAGCACCACCGACGTCCCTGCTCTCCCCACTATACCTGCTTCACCACCTTCTAGAAGCGAGCAACTTTTGGGGCGCCTGGGTGGCTCCGTCGGTTAAGCGTCCAACTTCAGCTCAGGTCACGATCTCTCAGTTCGTGAGTTCGAGCCCCGCATCGGGCTCTGTGCTGACAGCTCAGAGCCTGGAGCCTGCTTCGGATTCTGTGTCTCCCTCTCTCTCTGCCCCTCCCCCCGCTCACGCCCTGTCTCCGTCTCAAAAATAAACGTTAAAAAAATTTTTTTTAGAAGTGAGCAACTTTTTCAGCGGTTGTCCACTGGATGTTTCAAAGTGCCTCCACTGTGTCCAGCAAGTGCTGAGGTTACACGGATGAAGCAGACACAGTCCACTTCCTAATGGGACAGACATTCGACAGTGGACAGAAAAGTATGGCAATAAGGAGAGAATCACCCACCCACGTAACAGAGAGGAGCCAAGTGGTCCACAAGGAAGGTACATCAGGTCTGGGACTGCTGCACAGAAAAGGAGGTCTTCTTCCTGTTTCTGGAACAGGACAAACTCACTTCAGACTGGTGGTGCCTCTCTTCCCCCAGAGTGGACCGCTTTCCCCCCAGATTTTATCTGGTTCATTCCCTGGCTTCATACAAGTCTGTGCTCAACGATCATCTGCTGAGAGAAATGGTCCGTGTAAGATAACATCCTTCACCACCACACTTCCTCCTTTTACCTTCTTGTATTATTCTTCCGCAGACCCAGCTACCTGCACAGGTGCCTGTGTTCTCTGCCTTCACATTTCTTACTCGATGAACTGTCCATGCTCCCCTTTGAGGCTAACCCTTGTGTACTAGGTGTCATGCCTCCCCCCTCCTCCAGGATACCTTACCAGCAATTATCTCCTCATTCCCTATGTCATTCATGGTTTCTCTACCGTTCCCACCACCATGCAGACATGTTGGTATTATTTCACGTCTCAAGAAGATTTTTTAACCCCCCCTGAAACCCTCCCGTTTCTAGGAAGATGGAGTAGACATACATTTATCTATGCTTTCCGCTAAGTACGATAAAAAAATCCCATTATATATAAGACAAATACAAGAAACTCTAAACGGCGAAAGAATAAGGCAGACTGCTTAGAGACCTCGGGGCCCGAGGGACGACATGGTGGTGAGTTCCCTAGGTTTGTTTTTTGCCTCGTATATCCTCACCAAGAGCTGAAAACACGGAAAACTCAAAATACCACTGGGCACGGACACGAAACCAAAACAACGCCAAGACAAGGCCCCTTTGTCTAACCTAAGGACCGGGAAAGAGGCAGCCTCATAAGACAGACACTTGTAAGTAATAACCACTCTACTCTAAGGCCACACCACAGAAAACACTCAGGCTCCACCAATACTCATGTCAGCCAATGGTGGGGGCACCCAGACTTTGACCTACCCTCCAACCCCCACACTGGGTGGTGTTAGCGGAGACCAAGTGGGAGCTGGACTGCCGCCCCCACCGAGAAGTAACGAGGCACCCCTCCCTTTCCCTACTGGGGCGGCAGTGGGGTGGAGGTCTACTGGGGAGGCAGGACTTTGGCCATCGCCGGGCGATAATGAGGCTGCCACTCGCTGCGGTGTCACCGGAGTTCATGTGGGGAACAGTAACAAGGCCCTCCCACCCCCTGTGGTCAGAGAAATATCAGCGGAGGCCCGATGGGAGTCCGAACGCGACACACACGGCAAACGGCAACGAAGGGTTTCCCTCCTTCGTTGCCAACAAAGGCCAACAAAGGTGCCAACAAAGGCCAAGTAGGGAGTCTGGACTTTCTGCCTCCCCGAGCTATAACACCACCCCTTCCCTTGCTTGTATGGTAGCAAGCGGAAGCTAGCTGAAATTGAAGGTTTAAATAGAGTCTCATAACATAGTACCCCAAATGTTCAGATTTCAATAAAAGATCATCTACCATATCAAACCCCGAAAGTCTCCAGCTAAATCAAAAGACGGTCAATAGCGCAACACCAAGACGTCAAGGATGTTAGAATTCTCGAACAAAGATGTTGAAGCCACTGTTATAAAAGGGCTGCAACAAGCGATTGCAAATGCGCTTGAAACAAATGAAGAAAAAAAAAAAAATAGAAGTTCTCAGCCAGGAAATATAAAGTCTTGGTAATTAAAAAGAACAAAATGGAAATTTTCCAACTGGAAAACATAATAACCAAAATTTAAAACAAAACAAAACAAAACAAAAACAAAACAGGGGCGCCAGGGTAGCTCAGTCAGTTGAGCATTTGACTCTTGATTTCAGTGCAGGTCACGATCCCGGGGTCGTGGGATCGAGCCCCACCCACATCAGGCTCTGTGCTGAGCATAGAGCCTGCTTAAGAATCTCTCTCACTCTCCCACTGCCTCTCTCTCCTGCTTGTTCTCTCTCTTTCTCTCTCTGAAATAAAAATAAATAAATAAACAGTGGATGAGCTCAGCATCAGAACGGAGTAGACAAAGTAAAGAATTCATGAACTTAACAATAGGACAATAGAGAGAAAATAGACAGAAAAAAAAAAAAAAGACACTCAGGGACATGCAAGAGTAGAAGAGATCTAACGTTCACATCATCAAAGCCCTGGAAGGAAAGAAGAAAGACGGCCAGCCTGAAAAAGCACTTGAAGAAATAATGGCCCAAGACATAAACCTACAGAGTCAAGAAGCTGAGAAAACCCCAAATGGGAAAGAAAGCCCGAAGAAATTCACACCAAGACACAATAGTCACACTTCTGAAAACTCAAAACAAAGATAGGGTCTTGAAAAGGCAAAAGAAAGGTGACAATTCACAGATAAGAGCAAAAACAATTCAGCTGACAACAGATTTCTCATCAGAGACGGAAAGTCAGAAGGAAAACGCTGAAAGGAAAGAACGTTTGATTCAGAATCCTATGCCACTGAAAACGTTATCCTTCTGAAATGAAGAGGAAATCAAGACATTGTCCAAGGAAGATAAACCTAAGAGAACATGTTGCCTGCAGACCTACCCTCAAGGACATTCTCGAAACAGAAAAGAAACAAGAAAAAAAGGAACTTGGGAGCAACAGCCGGACGGAAGAATGTGGTAAACAAAAATACGGGTAAATACGCTTTGCCTATCCTCTTGAGTTTTCTCTTTTTTGTGTCTTCTTGAGTTTTCTAAGTTATGTTTGCTAATAAAAACAAAATTATAACACCCCCCCATGTGGTTCTCACTGTGTATGGAAGAAATATTTAAATGGGGGATAAAAAGGAAGGCAAAGTTGTCCCCTGTCACTCAAGCTGGTAAAATGTCATCAGTGCACTGTGATAAGTGACATATATATAAGGTAACACCAAAAGCTATTCCTAAAAAAGCTATTCAGAAAGATAACCTCAAAAACATTATAGATAAATCAAAATTGATTTCTAGAAAATGCTCAAACAACCCACAGGAAGACAGTAAAAAAAAAAAAAAAAAAAAAAAAAAGCAGAAACAGAGAGAGAGAGAGAGAGAACAAGAGCTACAATAGCGGACCTAAGTCCTGACACATCAATAATTACATCAAATGAAGACAATCTAAATACATGAATTAAAATATAGAAATTGCAGGGGGATTTAAAAGCATACCTGAACGATATGCTACCTAGAAGAAACACACTTCATTTTTTTTAAGTTTATTTATTTATTTAGTGAGAGAGAGAGAGAACAGCACATGTGGAGGAGGGGCAGAGAAAGAGGAGGAGGGAGAGAGAGAGAATCCCAAGCAGGCTCCGCACCCACAGGGCAGAGCCCAGTGCGGGGCTCGAACCCACAAACCATGAGATCATGACCCGAGCCGAAGTCAGACACTTAACCTAGTGAGTCACCCAGGTGCCCCAAGAATTGCACTAACCAAATATAACCTAGGTGTCACATCTTCTGGAAACATTAACTCAGAATGGATCTCAAACCTAAATGTAAAACATAAAGCTGTAAAATAGTCAGAAAAAAAAAATATCTTCAGGATCAAGGGCTAGGCAAAGAGTTCTCAGACTTGACACCAAAAGTATAATCCATAAAGTAAAAAAATCAATATGCTGGGCATTATCAAATTATCAAATCTTGGCTCTGCAAAAGACTGCAAAGAGAATACGAAGTCAAGCCACAACAAAATCCAATGAGCTATTGATACAAGCAAGAAGCAGGATGTATCTCCGGAGAATTGTGCAGAGTGGAAAAAAAGCCAATCCCCAAAGGTCACATCGCTCCACGATTCCATTCATTTAACCTTCTTGAAATGACAAAATGGTAGAAATGGACTGGGGCGCCTGGGTGGCTCAGTCGGTTGAGCGCCGACTTCGGCTCAGGTCATGATCTCGTGGTCCGTGAGTTCGAGCCCCGCATCGGGCCCCTGTGCTGACAGCTCAGAGCCCGGAGCCTGTTTCAGATTCTGTGTCTCCCTCTCTCTGACCCTCCCCCATTCATGCTCTGTCTCTCTCTGTCTCAAAAATAAATAAACGTTAAAAAAAAAAAAAAATTAAAAAAAAAAAAAAAGGATAACAGATTGGTGGTTGCCAGAGGTTAAGGATGGGGTAAGGCTCTTAAAGGCAACGCCGGGGATCTTCGTGGTGGTGAAAATGCTTTGTATCCTGAGGGTGGGCCAATGGCGACCATCTGGAGATACTGTTCCCCGGGAGGTAAGATGTTACCATTAGGGGAAACTGGGGAAAGGGTACGTAGAGTCTTTCTGTGTTGTTCTTCACGACTGCATGTCAATCTGCTATTATCTCCAAAGAAAAGCTTTAATCAAAAAATAAAAAACATTGGGGCATCTGGGCGGCTCAGTAGGTTAGACGTCTGACTCTTGATCTCGGCTCAGGTCTTGATGTCAGGGTCGTGAGTTCAAGCCCTGCGTTGGGCTTCACGCTGGGCGTGAAGCGTACTGAAAATAAAATAATACGAAATAAAGTAATATTAAACTGACAGAAAAAATGATAAAGCATTAATTTTAAAAACACCTCTTCACACCACTTCCCCTTCCATACTACAACCCATCTCTAAAGCCCAAAGAACAGAGGGGGAGGGGACCAAGGGAGGTACACAGCCACGTAGGGAGGTCCTGGCGACTGAAGCCACTAAGGACCCAGGAGCAGAAAAGGGACCCCAGACTCGAACCTGGGATTCAGACAGATCCCTGTCTCACAGGAAGATGGAAACCCAATTACCTTGTGTTCTCCTTCTTTAAATAATAATAATAATAATAAAACAAATAAATGTTTTCTTTCCTGTTTCCTGACTCCATATTCTCTCCTTCCATCTCTCTTAAACGCACTCCAGGCAAACTTTTGCCCACATGGTTTCGCCAATATCACTCTGGCCAAGGTCATTTACTCCCCCCTTCAAGCTTCTTCTAGCCGCTCTAGGAATTAAATCACCACGAGTCTGATGAACAGGAAAAAAGAACAAAGTAGAACTGTGTGCACATGGAGGCCCAGTCATGAAATTGAGACCCCAAGAAATGACCCAGGCAGGCAGCTTTTATACTTTTCAGACAAAGAAACATGAGTATAGAGAGGAATCGACAGGACACAGAAAACTTCTGTTTGGAAGTTTTAATTCTCGGGGGATTTTGAGGACAATCTGGGCCGGGGTAATAAATTAGTAAAAGTAACAAGGTTTGTTTCCATGGGCTTCTTCAGTCCTAAATTCTCTGTCTCTGTTGATGAGCATGTCTCTCCACCTGCTGGTGAAGGGAGGGTACCTTTCACTCGGGAGATTTATTGACAAAACCGGGGTCAGGGTGTTCTTCCTGCACTTGCCGTTTCTTAAGTAGCTTTAATTCAAAATAGTCAATATGTAAAGATGGCCCATCTTGTGGCCTGCCCTGGGCCCCCACAGGAGAGTTTGAGAATAAATATAATAATAATAATAATAATAATAATAATAATAAACTGATGTAACATGGTACAAACAGCGGATACTCATCAGGTATGTCGCAGTGAGGCAGAGTAGTTGAGATATTTCCGTACATCTGCCCTAAGGCTAAGTGCCCCCTAGCTTCCCCGACTCTTTCCAGGAACACCACCTGCCCCCAGCTCCTTGTGATCCTAGGGAGTTGATATGCAGCCCAGCAGGGGTCTCTAGGATCTATACGCTCAATCCCACACTCTGTATTTCTATACCTATAGTGTGGGTCGTTAAATATTTCGAATATCATCCCTGCTAGGAAGGTGGTAAGTGCCATAGAAGTGAAAAATAGAGCAAGGCAATGGGGTAAGAACTGTGATTGTTTACAAACGTTTGTTTATTTTGAGAGAGAGAGCGGGAGAGGGGGAGAGATTGAATCCCAAGCAGGCTCCACGCTGTCAGCGCAGAGCCCGACGTGGGGGCTTGATCCCAGGGACCGCGAGATCATGACCAGAGCCAAGACCAAAAGTCAGCCGCTTAACTGACTGAGCCACTCGGGTGCCCCAAGAACTGTGATTTTTAATTGAATGGTGGGAGGAAATCTCATCAATTTGAGAAGAGATCTGAAGGGAGGAAGGGAATGAGCCTTGCAGTTATCTGGGAGAAAAGCGGTCTAGGTACTGGAACGGCAAAGGAAGAAGGTAAAAGCAGAGAGGTAGTGGGGTACCAGATCCTAGTGGACCCTGTAGGTCATCGTCAGGGCCTTGAAACGGACTCTTCTGGGTGAGATGGGAGCCCTTGGAGAGTGCTTGGCAGAGGCAGGACGTGATCATAGATATAGATATGGATGTAGGCGTGGATGAGTTTAATGAGACAGAATTTATATACCGTATCACTGACTCAGTAAAGGGCATGGCCCACTGCTTCACAGGATATTCAGACTTGTGCAGCCATCACCACAGTGGGCTTTAGAACCCCTTCATCACCCCCCAAAAGCAAGCCTTTCCCTTCAGATGTCACCCCCTAATCTTTTCACCAGCCCTCACCCCAGACCTTAGGAACACCAATCTACTTTCTGTGTCTGTATATTTTCTTGTTCGGGACATTTCATATAAACGGGATCGCATAATATGTGCTCTTGTGTGATTGGTTTCCTTCACTTGCAGCGTAATGTTACGAGATTTATCCATGTTACAGCACGCGTCAGTCCTTCATTCCTTTGTAGGGCCAAATAATATTTCATTGCCTATGTATACTACACCTCGTTTATCCATTCATCTGTTATGGAGTTCACGGTTGTTTTCCACTTTTCGGCTATGATGCGTAATGGTGCTAGGAACATTCGTATGCAAGTTTTTACTTGGGCTCATGATTTTATTTCTCTTTGGTGTATACCTGGGAGCGGAATTGCTGGGTCAAATGGTAACCATGTTTAACTTTCTATGAAACCGCCAGACTATTTCCTAAAGTGGCTGCGTTTTACACACCCACCGGCAATGGAGGACGGTTGTTTCTTCACATTCTTGCTAACACTTCTTATTTTTAAAAAGTTTATTATTTATTTGAGAGAGAGAGAGAGAGAGAGAACGGGGGATGGGCAGAGAGAGAGGGAGAGAGAATCCCAAGCAGGATCCACGCTGTCAGAGCAGAGGACGATATGGGGCTTGAACCCACGAACCATGAGATCATGACCCGAGCTGAAACCAAGAGCTGGATGCTCCACTGACTGAGCCACCCAAGCATCTCCTTCACCTATTTTTTAATTGGGCCATCTGTTTTTGTCTTGAGTTGTAAGTGTGATTTATATATCCTAGATTTGCAAATATTTTCTCCCATTCTGTGGATTGTCTTTTGGCTTTCTGGATAGTGTCATTTGAAGCACAGAAGTTTTTAATTTTGAAAGCGCAATTTATCTATCTTTTTCTTTCGTGGCTGATGCCTGTGGTGTCATAGCAAAGAATATGTTGCCAAATTCAAGGTCATGAAGATTTACAACTATGTTTTTAAAGAATTTTGCCTTTTTTTTTTTTTTTTTTTACTAAAGATTTCTGTGGAGAGGAACACCTATGAGTCTTAAACCAATTTTGGGAAGAACTTGTCTTGGCAAGCAATAAAAAAAAAACAGTTTTGCCTTTTACACGTAAGTCTTTAATTCATTTTGATTTAATTTCTGTGCATGGTGCAAGGTAGAGGTCCTGGCTTCATTCCTTGACATGAGGCTATCCAGTTGTCCCAATACCGTACCGTTTGTGGAAAAGACTATTCCTTCCTCATTGAATGATCTTGGCATCCTTAATCAATGAACCTTAAGATACATGGATTTATTTCTGAATTCCCACTTCTCTTCCATATAGATCCTTCTGCCAGTCCCACATTGTCTTGATTAATGTTCCTTTGTCATTAGTTTTGAAATGGGAAAGCGAGAGTCCTCCAACTTTTTCTTTTTCAAGATTATTTTAGTTATTCTAGGTCTCTTGAATTTGCACATGAACTTTAGGATCAATTGTCAATTTGCGCAAAGAAGCCAGTTGGGATCTTGACAGGGATTGCACTAAATCTATAGATGAATTTGGGGCATATTATGATCTTAATACTATTCAGTCTTCTGAATTATGAACATGGGATGTTTTCCACTTATGTTGATCTTCTGTATTTCTTTCAGCTATGCTTTGTAGTTTTTCAGATTATAGATTTTGCATTTCCTCTGTTATATTTATTCCTAAGTGTTTACTTCTTGTTCATGCTACTATAACTGAAATTATTTTCTTAATTTCATCTTTGGATTGTTCACTACAAGTGCACAGAAATGCAATTGATTTTATAGCTGATCTAATTTTGGTGAACTCATTAATTAGTTCTCATAGTTTTTTAGTGGATTTCTCAGGATTTTCTAAATATAAGATCATGTCATCTGCAAATAGAGATCGTTTCGTTTCCTTTTCGATCTGAATGCCTTGTATTTCATCTCCTTGTCTGATTTATATTTTAACAAATCACTCCAGCTGCCCCGTTGGGAATACGCCACTTTAGGATGACAGAAGAGCAGAAGTCCAGGTGGGAAAAGATTGTGCGTGGGACCAGGTGGGAGCACAAGAGCGTCACAAAGTGGTTCGGGGCATTTCTCTTTTGTTCCTCTCTCTCTTATTTCTTCCTTGTCTTACGGACCATCTTGGTGATTTTTTTGCCTCAACCAACAACGAAGCCAGCACTAACTTTCTTAAAATCCTCCAGTGGTAAGACCCTTAGTAAGCAGTTCTGCATGAAGGAAGCAGACACCAGACAGGAGACAAGAGAAACCATAACTCAACAGGTTCCATTTTTGCAAGAACAGAGTCTACAAGACTGGTTGGACTGAAAGCCTATTTTTATGAAAGAGGGAACAGAGAAGCATCCATCCCCAGGTCTCAGAAATACTGCAACCCTCAGCAACCTGCTAAAGATAGCCCAGGCCAGGAACTCTGTACCCAGATCTGGGGGGCCCTCCATACTCTGAGTACAGAGGATAATTCAGGCTTCTCCAGTGAGCAGCCATCCAAAAGATCAGATTCTTCATGTTGGGGAAACCAGTTTGACCTGTCTTCCTCAGGAACTTCTCCTTGGAGGTAGCAATGCAGGAAAATTCTCCATAAGTCCCCCTCACTGAAACCCTTCGAACCAGATATGCTTGATCTGTCCCTCCTGGGAAGCAGGACCCTAAGAGTTTTAATCGGGGCTAGGCCTAGGGTGAGGCCAGGAGGCACCTGGGGCCCTGGCATGACTCTGAGAGTGAGGACCTCCTTAAATTGCACATCCTGGGTGTTTTGCTTGCCCTACTCCAGTGCCAACCCTAGTTCTCCTACCAGCTCTGCCACTGACAGACCACGTGGACCAGGACAAATCCCTTGACCTCTCTGGGCCTCAGTTTACTCATCTAAGGAGCTGAAATGCTGAACTGAAATCAGTGTTTCTCAATAATGATCCACGAACCCAAATCGATCCTTAATTTTCAGATTCACAAGACCTTTACCAAATGGCCTCACTTCTTAAAATCTATAAATTGATTTTAAAACACACACACACACGCCTTCCTTATGAGAACCTAATGTATGACTATGCTCAGTGTCCTTCATATGACTAATCCTTCTTAAAGAAACTGCTTCATATTATCTACAGCCCTGTAGGGGTGTCCCCGGGAAACTAGTCTAGCAATATGAGCATTGTAGAGACCCCATAGTCAATAATGGTGTGCAGTCCAGTGGCCAATTCAGACAGATTGAGGTTGGTGGCCATAGGGCACAGGTACAAGAAGAAGAAGCTGCTTATAAGGAGGAGGAGACAGACAGAAGCAATGATGAGTAAGTCCTGTGGCCCGTGAAAGATGACAAACTGCTTGGCTCTTGAAAGATAGAGAGGATCCTCAGTTCCTGACTTTCTAGTTCTGGTGCCAGCATGATTCATGAGCTGTCCTTGCATTCTCGAGTCAAGTCCTTACACAAACCGCAGCCAGAGGAATTGTGATTAAAGCAGAGGAAAGGACACACTCTTCAACAATATGATTGATTGCTCTGTTTTGGAAAAGATTCCTGCCTGATACTGTAAAGAAAAAATTCCAGAAGAATTAAAAAATAATGTTAAAAAGGAGAACTTTAAAAAAGCATGTTCTCAAACAAACCCATCTATATGCTGCGTACAAGAGACTTATTTTAGCCCTAAAGGCACAGGCAGAGTGAAAGTAAGGGGGAGAAATACTTATCATGCAAATGGATGTTGAAAAAAAAAAAAAAAGCCAGAGAGGGGGCACGTGGGTGGCTCAGTTGGTTAAGCGTCTGACTTCGGCTCAGGTCATGATCTCACAGCTCGTGAGTTCAAGTCCCATGTCGGGCTCTGTGCTGACAGCTCAGAGCCTGGAGCCTGCTTTGGATTCTGTGTCTCCCTCTCTCTGCCCCTCCCCTGCTCACATTCTGTCTCTCTCTCTCTCTGTCTGTCTCTATCTCTCAAAAATAAACAGTAAAAAAAAAATTTTTTTTTTACAAAGCCAGAGTAACAATACTTGTGTCAGACAAACTTGACTTTAAACCAAAGATTGTAACATGAGAAGAAGGGCACTATATCATAATAATGAGGACAATCCAATAAGATCTACCAACTGTAAATATTTATGCATGCCTCCCCCAAAAGTTGATGTACCCAACATGGAAGCATCCAAATATATAAAACAATTAATAACAAACATCAAGGAACTCATTATTAATAATATAAAAATAGCAGGGGACTTTAACACCCCACTCACAACAATGGACAAATCATCTAACAGAAAATCAACAAGGAAACAATGGCTTTGAATGACACACTGGACCAGATGGACTTAACAGATATATTCAGAATATCCTAAAGCAGCAAAATTCACATTCTTTTCAGATGCACATGAACATTCTCCAAAATAGATCATGTACTGGGTCACAAATCAAGCCTCAACAAATACAAAAAGAGTGAGATCATACCCTGCATGTTTTCTGGCCACAACGCTATGAAACTAGAAGTCAACCACAAGAAAAAAATTTGGAAACGCCACAAATACATGGATGCTAAACAACATGCTACTAAAAAATAAATGGCTCAATCAGGTAATCAAAAAAATTAAAAAATACATAGAAACAAATGAAAATGAAAACCCAGTGGTCCAAAACCTTTGGGATGTAGCAAAAGCGGTTGTAAGAGGGAAGTTTGTAGCAATATAGGTCTACCTCAAGAAGCAAGAAAAATCGCAAATAAATAGCCTAGCTTTACATGGAAAGGAGTTAGAAAAAGAAAAACAAATGAAGCCTGAAGCCAGAAGAAGGAAGGAAATAATGAATATTAGAGCAGAAATAAATGATATAAAAACTAAAAAAATCAGTAGAACACATCAATGAAACCAGGAGCTGGTTCTTTAAAAAAATTAATAAAATTGACAACCCCCTAGCCAGACTTATCAAAAAGAAAAAAGAAAGGACCCAAATAAATAGAATCACAAATGAGAGAGGAGAAAGAACAACCAACACTACAGAAATGCAAAGAACCTGGAAGAAATGGATGAATTCCTAGAAACATAGAAACTACCAAAACTGAAAAAGGAAAATAGAAAACTTGAACAGACTGATACCCAGCAAAGAAACTGAATCAGTAATCAAAAATCTCCTAACACAGGCATCTGTGTGCCTCAGTCAGTTGAGTGTCTGACTCTTGACTTTGGCTCAGGCAGGTCATGATCCCAGGATCATGGGATCAAGCGCTGAGCCCACACACAAGGCATAACCTGCTTAAGATTCTCTCGCTCTCTCTCCCTCTCTCTCCCCTGCCTCTCTCCCCAACTCATGCTCTCTCTCACTCTCTCTAAAATAAAATTTTAAAAAATCTCCCAAAAAACGAAAATTCACAGGTGAATTCTACCAAACATTTAGAGAAGAGCAAATACCTATTCTTCTCAAACTTTCAAAAAATAAAAATGGGAAGAAAACTCCCAAATTCATTCTCTGAGGCCAGCATTATCTTGATAACAAAACTAGGCAGAGACTCCAATAAAAAAGGGAACTATAGGCCAATATCCCTGATAAACATGGATGCAAGAATTGTCAATAAAATACTAGCAAATCAAACCCAACAGTATATTAAAAGAATCACCCACCAAAGTCAAGTGGGATTTATTCCCGGGTTGCAAGGGTGGTTCAATATTTGCAAATCAATCAACACAATACACCACATTAGTAAAAGAAAGGATAAGAACCATATGATCCTTTCAATAGATGCAGAAAAAGCTTTTGACAAAGTACAACATCCAATCGTGATGAAAACCCTCAGCCAAGTAAGGTTAGAGGGAACATACGTCAACATCATAAAAAAGGCCATTTATGAAAAAACCCGCAGCTAATATCATCTTCAGTGGGGAAATGGTGAGGAGAAAAACAGGGATGGCCACCCTCACCACGGTTATTTAACACAGAATTGGAAGTCCTAGCCTCAGCAGACAACAAAAAGAAATAAAAGGCATCCAAATTGGCAAGAAACAAATCAAACTTTCATTATTTTTGGACAACACAATACCCTATGTAGAAAACTTGAAAGGCCCCACCAAAAAATTGCTAGAATTCAGACACGGAGTTGCAGGGTACGAAATCAATGTACAGAAATCTGTTGCATTTCTATACACCAATAATGAAGCAGCAGAAAGAGAAATCAAGAAATCGATCCCATTTACAACGACACCGAAACCCATAAGATACCTAGGAATAAACCTAACCGAAGAGGTAAAAGATCTGTACTCTGAAAACTTTAAAACATCGATGAAAGAAATTGAAGATGATGCAAAGAAATGGAAAAACATTCCATGCTCACGGATTGGGGGAACATATACTGTCAAATTGTCCATACTCCCCAAAGCAATCTACACATTTGATGCAATCCTTATCGAAACACCGCCAACATTTTTCACAGAGCTAGAACAAACAATCCTAAAAATGTATATTCCTTCCTTTCCTCCTTTCTATATAATTTAGTCTTCTCTTCCCTTCCCTTCTTTCTCCTTCTGTTGAGGTGATATTGACCACAGAGGTAGCAGCAGAGGGGCTTGGGAGCCAAGGAGGTGACCAACGTGGTAGAGATATTACTTACAAAGAGACTAAGTATATAAATAACCATATTGAATAAAATGAGAGACAGCTTCCTTGCTGATAGAGAAGAGATTTGCAGATAAGGAAAGGAGAAAGGCTAAAAATGATCTTGAGGTATTCGATTAGAATTGGAGATACCAATGCAAACTCATGGGCCTTTAAGATGATAGATAGATAGATAGATAGATAGATAGATAGATAGATATAGAAATACTTATAGTGGTGTGTAAGGTACACACACAGGTATGTGTATATGCCTATATGTTCCCACTCTGTACACTGAGAAGGCCTATAATTGATGATTTCCTAGAATCATAAGCATCCAAGTATCCGGATTTCAGTTTCCAAATACTCTTCACTACAGGACTTCTTGGAGAAACAGTGGATTCCAAGTCTTAGGTGGGGAATTCATAAGATGAGCTTGGAAAACTTTCTTGTGAGAAAGAAAAGAGTAACTAAAAAAAAAAATTATGGATACATATCCAAAGGACATAGAAGCTGATTCTGATGAGGCTCCCTTGCTGTCCAAATCTGGAATGATTTGATATAAAAATAATGATACCGATGAATTAAATCCATTGAATAAAATAAGAATCCACGATCCTACACTGATATAAATAAGCGAAGGAAAAGGGAAATCTCTTCCTTATAGTAGAATTGACGACTGATAAGTGCAGTAGAAATGATGGTAACAGAAAATGGCCACTTGACAACCGCCGACCACATGGGTGATTAATTCAGGCAAGAACCATCAATGGGTATCAATCAAATGAATGGAGGTTTAGTGAGATGAGGACATTGGCATAGTGTGAGAGTATCTTTTCACAAAGTACTTCTCAATCACAAAGAGGGAAACGATGATGCAATGTGGAGAAACCTAGCAGACACCAAACTGACCAGGGGATCAAGATTAATGTCGCCAGCGATAGAACAGGTCAATGTCAGGAGCCTCCTGATGTGATGCAGCGGGAAGGGAACGGCATCACTTCTGTATATTCCTCCCAAGAATGCATGTCTGAGTCCTGTCCTGAGGAGACCAGGTCGAGCTACATCCTGCAGATTGAAAGGCTGGTAGTCTTTAAAAGTGCAAGTTTGTGAGGACAGGGAGAGAAAACAGGAACCGTTCTAGACTGAAGAAGACAAAGGCATGTGATTATCAAGTGAAAAGCATGAACCAAACAGGAAAGAGACAGTGTTGAATAGTGGGTGAAATCTGAATGGTCCTTGAATAGGAGGTCAGTGTTGTCTCAATGCTGATTTCTGATTTCCTGAGTTGGGGGGTTGTGTGTCCTTGGTTTGGGAAGAGGTGCCCTGAAGATTCTGGGAGTTCAGGGCATTGTGTTACAAAGATATATATTTTTATAACTTCTATGTTTTGTATTTGAAATAATATGTAAGCGAATTATACGTGTATGACATTCATTTATCATGAGTATCCCCAAAGACAGATTATGTAATTTTGTCTTTCAGTCCTACTATAATTTTTTTTTTCAATTTAACAAATATTTCTAATTACCTAGAAATCTTACTTATGACTTTTCCCATAACCATCTGTCTTGTTTTACAAACAGAATATGTTCTCAATTCTTCCTTCAGTCCTGGACAGTGCCAATGGCCACAGGCCACAAGTACCTGACTATCAGCTTGCTCAAAATGGAACTCTCCATCTTTGGTTTTAAGCCTGTGGATCCCGCAGTCTCAGAGGCCACTGAAAACAACCGCCTTCTCTCTGAGTGGTGTGGGAAGCCACTGAAAGGTTTTGAGAAGAGAAGTGAGACGACAAAACTTGCTTCTCAGAAGAATCACCCTATATACATTGAGAATAGACTATAGGGATGCCATGGAAGAAGCAGAGCCCAGGTAGAAGTAGAATGAAAAATTATCCTGGCTTGCCCTGGGGCTGAGGGGGTTTCTTGAGACTGAACTTGCAATGAGAAAATCAGAAAAGTACCCGACAAACTAGAAAGAAGTGGTTATTCTAGTTAAGATGTTATTCTAGAAGGTCCAGGTGTGAAATTATTGTAATATGGCCCAGGGGGAGGAGATTACAAGACGTCAGGTTCTGGATATAAAATGGGTTATAGTATATAATGCATAATGCATGAGATGTGTTATGTGAGAAGAGAGGATTCTCATGTTCTTAGGTAGAGTACTAGGAGACCTGATTACCATTTTCTTCTAGAGGAGGGGGGACTGTGGGAGGAGCCATTTGGGAGGAGAGACGATGAGATCAGGAGCTCAGTGTTGGACTTGCTAAGCATGAGGTGTCTATTTGACATCTTAAAGCATATGTTAAATAGGCAGTTAAACGCACAAGTCTTGAGATTAGAGAAGTTAGGGCTGTAGATATTATATATAAATGGTCTTTACAAAGAAGTTCAAGGAGCTCCTGGGTGGCTCAGTTGGTTAAGTCTCCAACTTCAGCTCAGGTCATGATCTCACAGTTTGTGAGTTCAAGCCCCACATTGGGCTCTGTGCTGACAGCCCAGAGCCTGGAGCCTGCTTCAGATTCCGGGTCGCCCTCTCTTTCTGCCCCTCCCCTGTTCATGCCCTGTCTCTCAAAAATAAATAAATGTTAAAAAAAAAAAAAAAAAAGGAAGAAGAAGTTAATGAAGAGTGTAGATAAGAGTTCAAGGACTTAGCCCTGGAGATTCCAATATTAAGAGAGGATAAACCAGCAACAGAGAGAGAGGAGGTTCTGCCAGTGAGGTCGGAGGTCAACTGGGAGAATGGGGAGTGCTGGAAGCCAAGTGAAGACAGTGTTCAAAGGAGTGATTGCCTGAGCCCAACGTCAGATGGGACCTGAAGATCAACCAATGGATTTTTCTCAAAATAACTAAATAAACTTTAAAAATAAGTGTAAGGACACCACTGTTGATCTCAACAAGATTGATTTTGGTAGAATGATGGGGGCAAAATCTTTGATTAAAGAGGGAATGGGAGATAAGGAATCAGAGGCAACTAGTTTAGACACGTTTTTCGAGTTTCCCTGCAAAGGGAGGATGAAAGAAAGGCAGTAGCTAGACGGGGGTTGCGGAGGATCGTTTGTTGTGTTTTAATATGTGGAAACACCTGCATGTTTGCATGCTGATGGGAATGATACCGTAGAGAGAGAGAAACGAGGAGGCAGGAGAGAGGGAGACAGTGGTGAATCTACGTCCCTACGATGGAAAGAGGGGATGGGATCTAGGGCATGGGGAAGCAGCTGGGCTCAACTGAGAGCAGGGACAATTACTCCATAGTAAGAGAAAGGCAGAAGGCAGGCACCGGACCAGGTATTTGGGTAGATGCGGTGTTGGGAGTTCATGGGAATTCTCTCCTGACTCTTCTAATTCTTAGGGAAATCAAGGTAATCATTTGCGGATGAGGATTTGGGAGGCCACACTGGAGGTCTGAAAAGAGAGGTAAAGTTATAAAATCATTGTCTAGAGGAAGAAAGTGAATAGAATAAGGAAAAGAAGGACAGTTACTGAATCGCACACTGGGCCACTTGAGCTTTGGGTAGGCATGAACTCAGGGAGCAGACAGCAGTTTAAAATTTCTGGTTCCCTGAATTATATCTGTTTTTTGTTTTTGTTTTTGTTTTTGTTTTTGTTTTCTGTTTGGTTCATCTTGGTCCTTCATGAGTTTGTTGATTTTACAGAGATGTCTGGCAGCTGGTGGTTACCCACTCATGGCTGGAATGAAGGGCTAGGTTAAATCACGTAGGTAGCTGGAGATACAGTCTTCATCAGATGGAAAGACCCTCCAAGCACTGAACAGACCAAATGGAAGACCCACAACCAGACACAGATGGTCAGGTTTCAGAACTAGGAATTCAGACGCAATCTAAAAAGCTTCTGGAATGAAACTATATATTGTAACAGCAGTACATGTCACCTGCAAAGGAGTATCAGACTCATCAGTAAGCTTGGGGCCTAGAAACCAAACCCCAAGCCTTCAAAATTCTAGAATTCTAGACCCAGCTCAACTACCAACACAACGTGAGGGTAGCATAAACACACCTGTCATAGTACTCGGGATGTATGCCAACAAAATAAGGGAATAAACAAAGCAAGAAAAGGGCAAGAAATAATGAATCCATCTCAGGAGAGAGATGAAAGGAAATTCTAGGAGAGAGGTTTACTTTTAATTACCCCTGGTTGAATACTTTACCTTAGATTTGAACATCTGCCTTGTGCATTGATCATTCTTACAACTGTTAAAAAACAGAAGAAATAATAGACCCAAAGGTAGAGTCATTTGCCTTCAGGACAACAAACCAAGACTTAATTGTAGTTTCAACCTCTCCCAGCAGTGGAATTTTAAACCAATCAGTCTGGCATTTCCTGGTTAGCATTAGTGAGGTCATCTGCCAGGTAAGACCTCTGCCTTCCTCTAAGGGAGGCTAACCCTGCCTGAAATAATCCTTTTTTTCTTTTTCTTTCGCTAGTAACCTCCTTGTCTTGCCCTCCTTCCCATAAAAGCCTTGCACTTTGTACAGCTCCTGGGAGAGCTTATTTATCAGGTGGGATACTGCTGTATTCTTGGATTGTTGGATAAAGCTGATGAGGTCTCAGGGTTACTCAGTTGAATTTTTTTTTTTCAGGGGAGAAAGTGATTTAATACCCACCAAACCCCCACCCTCAAGTAATCACATTCTGTGCTTTCACTGTTCCTTCCGATTCTGAATCCTTCGGGTTTTTTTCCTCTTATGAGAGGAATGTTAAAGTGGACTTCATTCAGGTCATTAAACATAAAAAACAAAAAAAAAGTTGGCCAAGGGCTCATTACTTGTTTGCCTTACTTTTTTATGTGTTTTATTTTGAGAGAGAGAGAGAGAACATTGAGCGTGACCTCAAGGCAGAGCTCGAACCCATGATCCGTGAGATCACGACCTGAGCCAAAGTCAGACACGTAACCGACTGAGCCCCCCAGGCGCTGTCTTACATTTTTTACTGCCACGAAACTGTCCATATTTCCATGCGCCCCTTAAAACATACACTCACTGCCACTTCGAAAGTGAAGGATATAAACAAGGATCTATCACCTGATGCAGTGAACAGATTCTGCGAAGTGCCTTCTGTTTTCCGGCTTGAAGTTTATCACATTTGGACCTCTGACGTTCCCCTCTCCTAGATTATAGCAAAGATCTGCTTATGTAGTTTATTTTTAAAATGTGCCATTGCCTGTACATTCAGAAGACTTTTAAAAACAAAACCGTAGAAAACATTTAATGTATCGGGCCTCTGGGGGACATGGGATGTACCACTGGCGTATTCCAACCGAACCATTAATTGCCTCATCAGCATGAACTGGTTTGTGTTCATGACACTGCTGAGGAATCAGCTGTTGAGAAATGAGTTCCTTTCGTGTATCTACAAAAGCTTTCTTCGCTCCCTTAACTTTTTCATCATTCACAGTGTTTATCTTCTCCAGATGTCTGGTAACTGGCTTGGCTTTGCTTTTAGTCTTAGAGGGTTTTTCGTCTGCCTATATGAAATGCATCCTTCACTTCTGCCCTCTTCGCTTGTTCTCGGCCATTGTCTTCCATACCCTCAAGCAGCAATTCAAGCTCCGGGTGACCCTGAATTTTTCTTTGACAGATCTGATAACAGCGACAAGATCTGAGGGGGACTTCCGGCAGAGTTTGGGGGTCACTGAGAAACACAGACATGGGCCCCCTCAAGGCCTTTGAGTTCGCCATCTTTCTCGCCATTTCTGAGGGTCGTGGTGGGTAAGCTCCTCTCAGTTCTGAGCTCTGCCATCCACGTCAAGGTCCCGATGGACCTGGCTTTCCCTTGCAGGGCACATTGAGCTGGCAGAGGGTTCTTCCCTGTGCCAAGGGAGTGGGCACACAACTCTGCCCAGAACCAAGCTCCTAGCCTTTCAGATCTCAATCCCCAGGTTTCTGAGTGGAAAATTCCAGCGCTCGCCAATTAAGAATTGTTTGAGGTTCTGGTGGGAGTTAGTCTGGGTCCAACTGAAGAACCGGACTGGGTCCAGCAGGAGCCCTCAGGTGAATAAAACTTGTTTAAGTGGGGTTCCTTATATCTGAAGACTTAAGCGTGCGTGCCATCCTCTGACACTTGGGCTTACTTTGTGTTCGGGAACTACAGTCCCAGAAGCTGCAGTTATCTGGCAAAATGGCAAAATTTTACGAAAAGTAATGTAGTGTTGCAGCGGCCATGATGGGCTACATTCCAGTTAAACACGATCGCTCATTGAAGAAACGCACAAGGTGATCCCACGTTGAATAAACCAAATGGGATAGCTACTTTAACTGGTCCGCAGAAACTTGGCTTGAAGATCCCAAAATAACTTCACTAAAAGACTCATTATAGAAGGCTAATGACAAAGATGCAAGAGGTACCTAAAACGCAAGGTGCTGGGACTGGTGTGGTTCCTACTGCCCCCCAGGCCCTCCCTGAGTGCTCACATGTTACTAATTCTCTGTCTGAACGGCCTTCCTCTGCCCCTCCCGTTACCTTTTCAAGAGATTAGACCGCTACCTTTTCAAGTAAAATTGCCCAACATCACTGTCAAACCCGCCCAGGTCTCATCATCATTCTTGGGTCAGAGACTGAACTCCAGGGCCAAGGTTACAGAATTTGCTCTACCTACGGAGGAAACTCAAAAGATTTTGCTCCCAGGGCGCCTGGGTGGCTCAGTCGGTTAAGCGACCGGCTCTCGATTTCTGCTCAGGTTATGATCTCACAGTTCGCGAGTTCAGGCCCCCCCATTGGGCTCCGTGCTGACAGCATGGAGCCTGCTTGGGATTCTGTCTCTCCTTCTCTGCCCCTACACTTGCTCATGCTGTCTCTCTCTCTCTCAAAACAAATAAATAAACTTTAAAAAAAAAAAAAGTTTTTTGCTCTCTCTCTCTCAAGATAAATAAATAAACATTTTAAAAAGAATGTGAGGGTGGGGGGCTGCCTGGGTGGCTCAGGTGGTAGAGTGACTGGCTCTTGATCTCAGCTCAAGTCGCGATCTCACGGTTCATGGGTTCAAGCCCCGCATCGGGGTCTGTGCTAACAGTGTGGAGCCTGCTTGGGATTCTCTCTCCCTCTCTCTGTCCCTCCCTGCTTTTGCCACCCCCCCTCAAAATAAATAAGTAAATATTTAAAAAAAAAACAGTTTTTTGAAAAGTTTAGAGTCGTTATCCAGTCCCGTGGCCCCGGGCTGCCAGATCTTTGTCAGCTTGTGCACTTGGTGGCAGGAGCTGGGGAGAAGCAGATGGCAAAACCCCAGGAGTGATTAATGAGAGATCCTCAACCAGAAAGGGCCGGCCAAATAGAAACTGAAGTTTTACAAGCCATTCCTAGAGGCTTTCCTGCTCACCACAGCTGAGCGTTCTGAAAGGACCCTGAGCAAGATCACAAGCAAAAATCCACCAATAGCTACAGCAGCATCAAGGCCAAAATCTCAAAATAATACCTGGGGCCTCCCCCGTTGCCTCTACCCCACCCCCCACCCCACCCTGCTCCCCTGCCAGCCAGGGGTCCATCATCAGAAAAAAATGCTGGTCCAAAGAATAATGCCTCAGCTACAAGACAATGACTGGGGTTCTGGAAAAGAGACTGTCCTCGAAGGTCCTCTGTAAATTCTTCTCAAATGTGCTCACGTCTACCTTCAAAGGAAGGACCCCGTATGTGCTTCACCCACAGTTGACCGGCTCTGAAGGGATCCCCGGGAAACTATTACCAATGACTCCCCTAAACAGCCGAGGGGAACCTAAAATTAAAATTAATGGGCTGCCTTGTCAAATTCTTTTTTTTTTTTAACGTTTATTTATTTTTGAGACAGAGACAGACAGAGCACGAACGGGGGAGGGTCAGAGAGAGGGAGGCACAGAATCGGAAACAGGCTCCAGGCTCTGAGCCGTCAGCACAGAGCCTGACGCGGGGCTCGAACTCACGGACCGCGAGATCATGACCGGAGCCAAAGTCAGACGCTTAACCGACTGAGCCACCCAGGCGCCCCTGCCTTGTCAAATTCTACTGAGCTATGCTTTCTAATTTAAACCCCGCCCTTATAAAACAACAAATCCCTCAGAGTGAAAAGGAAGTTTCCATGGTGGGGGTATCTCACAAAGTTCAGAGAGATTTTTGTATCACAACCAGTACAAATGGCTCTGGGACCTTTCACTCCACTGCGGAGCAGTCTGGTCCCCAGGCAGAGATCTGTCTAAATTAAAAGGGCTAATGTGTTTTGCCTCCCATGGAGACCTCGCCTTATAACTCCTGACCAATTTGAACCTGATCTTTTATGTTCCTCATGGTCTGTCCTTGACACAGAAGAGGAAGAATTCCAACAAAACTCCCCTAATTTAATTGAGGTGCCCAAAAATCTGTGACCTATCTCTTCTTCTTTTTTTGTTGTTGTTGTTGTTTACATGTTTATTTATTTTTGAGAGACAGAGAGAGAGAGAGACAGAGTGTAAGCAGGGAAGGGGCAGACAGAGAGGGAGACAGAATCCGAAGCAGGCTCCAGGCTCTGAGCTGTTAGCACAGAGCCCAACGCGGGCCTCGAACCCACAGACCGTGAGATCATGGCCTGAGCCAGAGTCGGACGCTTAACCGACTGAGCCACCCAGGCGCCCCCCAGAATTACATTTTCATGAGACAGATTAACAAGAGAAAAAAAGCCCAGAGTTTTATTATACGCCCACGGAGGCCCAGTAATGAATTTGAGACCCAAAGAAATAACTAAGGCAGACAGTTTTCACACATTTTAGACAAAGAGACAATAAACTTGTGAGGAATTGACAGGATAAAGAAAACAGGTGTTTGGCTGTTAGTTAGTAGGGAATTCCAAGCAGAAGTTAGGCTGAGGTAGTAGGTTAAGAAAAAAAAGTAACAAGATTTGTTTCTACAGTTTTCTTAGCTTTCAAGTTCCCGTCTCTGAGGATAAGGATGCCTTTTTACTTCTTAGCACAGGGAGGGTAATTTTTACATAAGAGACTTGTTTCCTGCTTTTCAGAGGACAGAGGAGAGTCTGAGTGTTCTTGCACCGGCTGTTTCTTAAGTAACTTTTATTTTAAATAATCCATATGCCAGGGGCACCTGGGTGGCTCAGTCGGTTAAGCGTCTGACTTCGGCTCAGGTCATGATCTCACACTTCGTGGGTTCAAGACCTGCATTGGGCTCTCTGCTGTCAGCACAGAGCCCCCTTTGGATCCTCTGTCTCCCTCTCTCTCTCTCTGCCCCTCCACTACTGGCTCGCTCTCTCTCTCTCTTTCTCAAAACAAATAATACAGAAACTTTAAAAAAGAAATTAAAATTATCCATGTGCCAAAGTGGCACATTTTAGGACAGCCTGATGTAGACCCCTACAAGTTCAAGATTTAAGTACTCCCTCTTGCTGTGGTCAGTTACCAAAGAGGCATCCATAAAAGATTCCATGTATTTGCTGCAACTGTTAGTTGAAAAAGGACATAAAGTCTCTAGGGAAAAATTACAATTATTTCTAGACATGGCTTGTTACCTGGGTCATAGTCTAAGCCAGCTGTCTTTAAAAAGTATCAAAGTAATCCAGGAATTTTCTAGACCGACCACAAAGTCACAGCTTCGTAGATTCCTAGGCCTGGCTGGATCCTGTAGACTGTGGGGTTCTGTTTTTTCTATCAACTGCTGTACTCTACTTACTAAAATGAACCCCTTCCTTGCGAAGATAAACATGAGCAGGCTTTTTAAAAAAATTTTTTTAATCTTTATTTATTTTTGAGAGAGAGACAGAGACAGAGTACAAGCAGGGGAGAAACACAGAGAGAGGGAGACACAGAATTCAAAGCAGGTTCCAGTCTCCGAGCTGTCAGCACAGAGCCCGACGCGGGGCTCGAACTCACAAAACTGTGAGATCATGACCGGAGCAGAAATTGGACACTTAACCGACTGAGCCACCCAGGTGCCCCCATGAGCAGGCTTTTAAAAGGCTAAAACAAGCGTGTCTGGGTGGTGTAGTCGGTTGAGTGTCCAACTCTGGATCTCAGCTCAGGTCATGATCTCAGAGTTCGTGAGTTCGAGCCCCACATCAGGTTCTGTAGTGATGGTGTGGAGCCTGTGTGGGATTCTGTTTCTCCTTCTCTCTGCCCCTCCCCAACTTGTGCGGGTGCATGCTCTCTCTCAATAAATAAATAAACTTTTAAAAAAGCAAATAAAATAAAATAAAATAAAATAAAATGAAAGGTTACAATAAGCTTTGCAAGCACCACCTGCTTTCGAGCTACCGAAGGGTTCAAAACCTTTTCCTTTCCTTGTGCACGAAAGGGACGGTCACGCCCTGAACCTTAGCCAACGACATTTATTTGCAAACTTCACACACGGTCTGAAGTCTTCAAAGTTAAGAAGTGGGCCACAAGGACACCATCTTCTCGCTCCTGTTCTCTTACGTTCTGAAGCTGCTGTCCTCACAATTGAGGCTCATCTAGAAGGACGAAACCTGAGCACCAGGAAAACGCCCGGGCTGACTTTTCTGCAAAAGCACGAGCTACACACTCTTGTAAAGCTTGTGGCACATGTGCAGGAAGTCCATTCTGCTTCCGCAGAAAAATGACCCCTCTTTCCCAGACTCTCGCCACCCCGATGTCCTTGTAACATGGCAACAGTCCTCTCCGGAACCAGAGAAATTAAGTTGGGGAAACAGCAGCTGCATGTTAGATGAACGGTCAGGGCTTTGGGAGACCCAAGGTGGCTGCGTGGTTCTTCCCGGCTCCCTGGGAAGACCCCGTTTTTTCGTTTTTGCATTTATTCGCCCCCTGTAGTGCATTTAAGACGACTCAACGTAGGCATACGCATCGGTGGGGACACTTCTACACAATGGCAGACATGGTCTATCGGCAATGTCTGGCCTGTCAGGTCCATGAGTCTGGAAAAAACTGTTTTTTGTCTCCAGGGGCCACAGACCTTTTCCCACTGAACCCCTGCAGCCAGACCCCGTTCACTCGCCACTCAGCGTGGGTTATCGATACGTTCTTGTTACTGTCTGTTGTTTTCCCGACGGCTTGAAGACTTCCCCTGCCCTCACGCTGGCAGAAAAGCCGTTGGAGGATGAGGTTCCCACCTGGGGTGTACCTTTGCCAACCTGAAAGCAAAGAGCCACCGTCAGAGGCAAATGAGTGCTTCTTTGGGATCAAAGAATTGAAGTTCAAGAGGCACAGATTCCGGCAAATATCAGAAAAGTGTGCCATCTGTGGGATAAAAGCAACCGGTCAGCAAGTGTCTGACTCTTGCTTTCAGACCGGGTTGTGATCTTATGGTTCATGCGTGAGTTCGAGCTTTTCATCAGGCTCCTCCTCACTGACAGCGTGGAGCCTGCTTGGGATTCTCTCTCCCTCTTTCTCTCTGCCCCTCCCCCGCCCACTCATGTACTCTCTCTCTCTCATTCTCTCTCTCAAGAATAAGTAAATAAACTTAAAAAAAGAGAGAGACAGAGAGAGCCAGCTGCAGCGAATTCTTATGCAACATGTCTCTGAAGGCAAGGGAAATAAAAGCAAAAATGAACTATTGGGACCTCATCAAGATAAAAAGCTTCTGCACCGCAAAGGAAACAATCAGCAGAACTAAAAGGCAATCGACGGAATGGGAAAAGATACTCACAAACGACATCTCAGATAAAGGGTTAGTATCCCAAATCTATAAAGAACTTTCCAAACTCAACACCTGAAAGGCAAATAATCCAGTGAAGAAATGGGCAGAAGACATGGATAGAAACTTCCAAAGACATCCAGATGGCCAACAGACACGTGAAAAGATGCTCAACGTCACTCATCATCAGGGAAATACAAATCCAAACCACCATGAGATACCACCTCCTGCCAGTCAGAGTGGCTAAAATGAACAAATCAGGAGATTATAGATGCTGGCGAGGATGTGGAGAAATGGGAACCCTCTTGCACTGTTGGTGGGAATGCAAACTGGTGCAGCCGCTCTGGAAAACAGTGTGGAGGTTCTTCAAAAAGTTAAAAATCGAATTACTCTACGACCCAGCAATAGCACTGCTAGGAATTTACCCAAGAGATACGGGAGTGCTGAGGCATAGGGGCACATGTCCCCTATGTTTATAGCAGCACCTTCAACAACAGCCAAATGATGGAAAGAGCCTAAATGTCCATCAACCGACGAATGGATAAAGAAGATATGGCTTATATATGCAATGGAATACTACTTGGCAATGAGAAAGAATGAAAGCCTGCCGTTTGCAACAACCTGGATGGAACTGGAGGGTACTACGCTAAGTGAAATAAATCAGTCAGAGAAAGACAGAGATCGTATGTTTTCACTCATATGTGGAATTTGAGAAACTTAACAGAAGACCATGGGGGAAGGGAAGGGGAAAAATACAGTTTCAAACGGAGAGGGAGGCAAACCATAAGAGATTCTTAAGCACAGAGAACAAACTGAGGGTTGATTGGGGGGTGGGGGTGGAGAGGGGAAAGTGGGTGATGGGCATTGAGGAGGGCACCTGTGGGGATGAGCACTGGGTGTTGTATGGAAGCAATGAACCACGGGAATCTACTCCTCAAGCCAAGAGCACACTTTACACGCTGTATGTTAGCCAACTTGACAATAAGCAATTAAAACAAGAAATAAAGATATTATTTTAGCTCTAAAAAAATAAAATAAGATAAAATAACATAACATAACATAACATAAAATAGAAAATGAAATTGTCATTTGGTACTAACACATCGATGGGCTGTTAGTTAGTATTTGTTAATTAGTATTAACAAATGAAAACGTTCTCAGCCTGCATTAGTTAGCGAGTCTGCGCTCAGAAAGTCCAAACCCAGGTTTCGTGATCGGGATGCCCGTTGCCCTGTTGACTTCTCAAACAATTGCTTGTCAAACAGTTGCCGCTCTGCCCTGTCCAAAGATTTCGGCCCAGTTTAAACAGACAGGAAAGGCGGTCTCTCCTTAATGGTCCCTCTGGCTCTGTTCTAAAATGGTTCCGGTCATGTCCATTTTTCACACCTTCCACCATCTCCAGTAACCAAGACGCCCATTCACAAGGCAAATCACATGAGCCTTAAGCACAGCTTTGCAAACGTCTTGGAATTATCACCGTCCCTGTCACCCTCAGTCATCAGGCAATGTCAAAGGAACTAATAGGATCCTTGCACTTAAAATTTCTAAACTCACCAAAGCTGCTGGATGCCTCTGGCCTAAGATACTGCCTTTGTGCTTGCTGATTATTTCAGGCATGTTTACTTGTGATAGGAATCAATACCCGCAAGAGACCATTTCACTTCCGTAAGTCCAAACGTCTTTCTAAAACCCCCCTCAGGTTTGATAATTTGCTAGAAGAATTCACTGAACGTTGTTATGGTTATGGTTTATTACAGGGAAAGGACACAGGGAAAGTCAGTCTAGAGAAGGGATGCACGGGGCAGAGGCCACACATGAAGCTTCTGGTTGTCCTCTCCTGTGGAGCCACAGGCAATGGCCTTCTCTCCTACCAGCCACAGACTGTGACAATACGCATAGGCTAATGCCCACCAGGGAAGTCACCCTAGCCTTTGGTGTCCAGAGTACTTATTGGAGCTTGGTCCCACACCACACACGTTGCTGGCCTTCGGTCCCCAGCCCTTTCCAGATGTCAGCTAATACTGTAGACTCCAGTTCCTCTGGAGGTCGGAGCTGACAGCATGGCCCAAAGCCACCACCATAAGTCATATTGTCAGATTGTCCCTTGTCCAAAGCTCCCAGGCAAACAAAGACATTTCTACAGGCAGGACATCCTGGGGGACTGGAGATCCCTCCTAGGAGCTGAGGCAAAGGCCAGACCTCTCTTTGGGTGAGGTTACTCCTTCACTACGCACCTTACAGAGACCAGTGAGTGACTTTTCAGCGTGACCTTCCCTGTGACGTCTGCCCCAACACCCGCACCATCAGGCGTAAACTCTATTTTATCTGTTATGTTCATCTGCTGATTTTATCTGGTTGCTTATGGTTTCTACTCTCCATGAGGAATGTGAGCCTAATTCTCTCTGCTTTATTCACCCCTGTGTCATCTGCACCATCCAACACCAGAAGCACCAGAATAGTGGCTTGCCCACAGTGAGCCGTGCAATGAGCGTGAAATATACACTGAATTTTCAAGTCTTCATATTACAAAGAATGTAACATACCTCACTGATAATTTGTCATATTGGTTATATGTTGAAATGGTATTTGGGACATATTGGGTTGTATAAAATGTATCATCGCGGGGCACCCGGGTGGCTCGGTTGGTTAAGTGTCCGACTTTGGCTCAGGTCATGATCTCACCGTCCGTGAGTTCGAGCCCCGCGTCGGGCTCTGTGCCAACTGCTCGGAGCCTGGAGCCTGCTTCAGATTCTGTGTCTCCCTCTCTCTCTGCCCCTCCCCTGCTCATGCTCTGTCTCTCTCTGTCTCAAAAATAAATAAACGTTTAAAAAAAATTTTTTTTAAGTGTATCATTGAAATTTATTTTGCCTGTTCCTGTTTTATAAACTCATTTAATGTGGCTACTAGAAAATTTAACATTACATATGTGGCTCAAATTTGAGGCTTGCAATATATATCAGCACTGAACTCGAAGAGATGTGAGCAAACTTTTTCTGTAAACGATCAAATAGTATTTTAGGCTTCGTGGGCCAGATGCTCTCTGTTCACCCCTGCTGTTGTAGCATGAAAGCAGCCATAGACAATACTGAAACAAATAGGTATGGCTGCGTTCCAATAAAACTTTATTTATAAAAACAAACAGCGTCACAATCTGGCCTACGGGCACAGTGTGTGAACCCCTGATCTAGAGCACTGTTTAGTCCAGAGTAAATGTTCAGTAAATATTGAGCAAATGAATAGAAAGGAGGCTAATATGACAGAGCCTGGTGAGCCAAAGGGAGCCTGGTAAGCTCATGAGGAAGGTAATTAGTGGCCAGAGAATGTAGGGCCTACTGCACATGAATTTCATTGCATGCCACTGGAGGGTTTTAAGCAGGATAGTGATAAAATCTGAAAGCTGGCATAAAAGGTCACTGAGGGCCCCTGGGGGCTCAGTCAGTTAAGCGTCTGACTTCGGCTCAGGTCATTGTCTCACGGTTCTCGGGTTCGAGCCCCACATCAGGCTCTGTGCTAACTTTGTGTAGCCTGCTCAGGATACTCTCTTTCCCTCTCTCTCTGCCCCTCCCTCACTTGCACACATGCTCTCTCTCTCTCTCTCTCAAAATAAATAAATACACTTAAAATAATAACAATAAAAGGTCACTGGGATAGACGGCATCCGGACCTGCCCCCTTCACCCCTGCCAGAACTCATTCACCCAGCTGCTGAGAAGGTTGACCTGAGCTGAGCTGAAAGCCCTCAGGGGACTCTCTCTTTCCAAGGATTGCCTGGGGCTGGGAAAAACTACCTTGCCCAAGGCTGCACCCCCTTCCTGGAGTCAAAGTACATGCAACACCACCGATGAAAGAACGTGAAAAGCTGGGCCCCTGCGCAGACAACACGGAAGGGCTACCCCAGCTTCAAACCTCTGCAGGATTGACAGCTGTGAGCCTTGTGCTGGCTGCATTGCAATTTGATGGTCTCCCCCCCGCCGCCCCTCCCAAGGAGTCTATCTCTTCCCATCCTTTCCCCACACCTCTTGGGCTCGTGGGCGCTCTCCAGAAGGCTTCCTGTATGCACATCTGCATCTCAGAGTCTGAGTCCCTGGGGAACCTGACCTGCAACAGATCATGCTGGGAGCAGCCTGAGAAAGCAAACGTGAAATGGGACTTTGGTGCTGCTTACCTTGCTGGTTGTAGGTACAGATGGCCCCTGAGGAGCTGTGGCAGTGCAATTGTCTGAACGGTCCCGGGGGCTGAGCTGCTGGATGGTGGATGGAGGGAGGGGATCTCCTGATGGGTGTGGAGTATTAGGCCTTTAGAGGTCCGGAGTAGTAACTCTAGCAACTATAATGCGATGGAAATTGATCCTGGCGGGAGCCTCTAAAGCGTGCCAAGGGTGAAAGCCAGAAGGTCTCCTTGGCAGACCTTGGGCTCTCATCTCCTGCATCCAGAGAGCAGAAAAGGCTCTAGAATAGTTTCCTATTGCTGGCTTAGAACAACACAAATTTACTCTTCTCCAGTTCTGAAGCTCAGAAGTCTGAAGAGAGTCTTTGGGGCTAGAATCAAGGTACCGTTGGGGCTTGTTCCTTCCACAGGCTCCGGAGGGAAGAATCCATTCCCTTGCCTTGTCTGCTTCTCAAGGTCACTGTGTATTCTTTGGCTTACGGCCCCACCCCTCCTGCCTTCAGAGCCCATCCGTCCAGCTTCTGCTTCTGTGCCCACATCTCCTTTTTCTGACTTGCAGCCTCTTCCCTTTCTTGTGATTAGATTGGGCCCATTGAAGTAATCCAGGATAGGGACGCCTGGGTGGCTCAGTCGGTTAAGCGTCTGACTTGGGTTCAGGTAATGGTCTCGCGGTTCATGAGTTCAAGTCCTGCATCGGACTCTCTGCTGTGAGCCCAGAGCCCGCTCAGGATCCTCTGTCTCCCTCTCTCTCTTCTTCTCCCCCGCTTGCATACACTCACTCTCTCTCTCTCTCTCTCTCTCAAAAGTAAATAAGCTTTTAAATAAATAAATAATCCAGGATAATCTCCCCATCTCAGAATCCTTAATATGCTCACATCTACAATGTCCCCCTTGCCACATAAGGTAACACATTCACAGGTTCCAGAGATTAGGAGGTGGACCATTATTCAGCCCACCACAAGGTTGGATGAGGGCGTGCGAGCAAAGAAAGGGTCAAGAATGATCTCAAGGTTTTGGAGTCTGAGCAACTGGAAGGATGAGTGGCTATAACCAGAGATGGAGAAGACAAGGAGCTGAGAGATTCGGCCAGAACTTCTTTGGAAGTGGAATCTTGCCACTTCTCCCGAAGGCTTCCTTGTGTTCAAAGATAATTTTGCGGGGGAGGGCGCCCGGGTGGCTCAGTCGGTTGAGCGTCCAACTTCAGTTCGGGTCATGGTCTCACAGTTTGTGAGTTCGGGCCCCACGTCGGGCTTTGTCCGAGCCCGCTTTAGATCCTCTGTCCCCTCCCCGCCCCCCACTCGTGTGCGCGCTCTCTCAAAAATAAATAAGCATTTTTATAAAAAGATAATTTTCAGGACATGGTAAGGTCTCATGACTCATGCAGCTGTCACAAATGAACACGTGTTGAAGGATGTTATTTTATTCGTGACGGAACCCAAGCAGACGGTATGACTGATTCAAAGGAAAACTCCAAACGGCACAAATTTACCGGGAGTGAAGGAACTCCGACATGAATTACAAAAGGAACGAAAGGCGGGGAGGAAGTGTATTAAAATCGCTACCAGCCAGGGCAGCAGTTATGTATCAGTAACTCACCTGTTAGGAAGGGTTTCAAGGTCGCTCCAACACAATGAACAGGGCTAGAATCTAGTGGCCCAGAAAGGCGTGTCGTTGGTGGCGCATAATTGTGAGATACATTCCCCCCTCCACATCTGATCCCTCTCTCAGAACTCAACAGGCAATTCCCAGGGAGGGCCGGTTAAGTTTCCGGCAGGAGGGGAATGGGGAGGTAGGCTCGAGGTCAGCGGGCAAAGATCTAACAAAGAACGGCTCAAAGAAACACAATAGTTGCACATTGTAACACAAACCTTTTGTGCTGTATTTCTCACGAACTTCTTAACTGGCTGCTCTTTGTTTATAGAGAAACTTCAGGGACTGAATATCTGGGTCCCCGCCCCAAATTCCTAGGCGAAAGCCCCACCCTCCCAGCCGATGGCGTTTGGAGAGTAATTAGGGTTGGATGAGGTCATGAGAGTGGGGCCCCCGTTGACAGGATTAGTGTCCTTTTAAGAAGAGGAAGAGAGATTAGGACTCTCCTTACACCACCACCCCCCCCCCCAACTGCCATGTGGGGACCCAGCAAGCTAGTAAGAGGTCCTCACCAAAGAACCAAATCTGCAGGTATCTTGATTTTGGACGTCTCAGCCTCCAGAACTGTGACAGAAAAAAAAAAAAAAAAAAAAAAAAAGTCCTGTTCTCTAAGCCATCCATCCAGCCCATGGCATTTTGTCATGCCTGACTAATATAGAAGCTATTGCTTTTTTTTTTTTTTTTTTTGGTCCAGTCACTTTGTAATCAGCCACCTGGTGACATTCTACATTCCACACAAGTGCAATTAGACCAGACTGAACAAAAACAAACTTAATGCATCCACTCTCCTGGCCATGATCGCTTTGGAACCAAGAGCGCATTCCTTTTACGCAGCTGCTCCCGGGCAACCCGACAGCCCTTCCTTGGCTGTGGCTAAACTGGAGGTACCATGGTTTCTATAAATAAGTACTAAATTTACCAGAATAATCTCTCATATGCTCTCTTTTCCTTCGTCTCTTCTTCTAAGCCAGTTACCACGCATGAGGGGGAGAGAAGGAGTGAACTCTGCTGTGCGGGAACTTCGGCAGAGCAGAAGATACAACCCAGCACCGGACAGAAAATCTTAGATGCCCATCCCTACGTTTGCTGTCAAGAGTAGAATGTGTCGGGACAAAAACAATTTTCTGCTGGCAGAGGGTCAGTGCTGGGGCCTGTGCATTAACTAACAACAAGCAGATTAAGAGGAGAGAAGACATGGGGGCACCTGGATGGCTCAGAAGGTTCACCGTCTGACTTCGGCTCAGGTCATGGTCTCGTGGTTCATGAGTTCGAGCCCCGCGTCAGGCTCTGTGCTGACAGCTCGGAGCCTGGAGCCTGCTTCGGATTCCGTGTCTCCCTCTCTCTCTCTGCCCCTCCCCCACATGTACTCTGTCTCTCTGTCTCTCAAAAATAAATAAATGTTTAAAAAAAAGTTTTTTAAATCATCTTGATGCCATGGAGGTGCATTTTGAATGCCTCCAGATGCAAAACCGTTCATGTAACAAGGCTTTTTCAAAGGGCATTTCCTAGCCCAGAGATTTTAGTCAAAGCTCCATAGGTAAGAAAAACGCAGCCAAGAGCCCCGTCCCTCCCCCACCCCCAGTCTGGAATGAAGTCCGAGACTTACAGAAAGTTGGCGACCAAATTGGCTTTTCACCTTTAGCCCGACACGTGCCACCAGGCAGAAGCTTGGGACTGGAAGTTAAACTGGAAAGAGGGTTTCTTGAAGCAAGACTTGTCCCTCCTCCTACCCTGGGTCCGATAGGGGGCCTTCAAGAGGGTGGCCGGGAGAACCCGGTCCCTGGGCTGCGTGCAAGCCCACTCAGGAGGACCTGCATGCAGACGCCAAGAAGGGGTAAGCACTTGTCTTGAGGTCACGTCGCCCTGTTGAGGGAATGACCCACCCATGGGTGGTGTCTCCAGTGCACCCACAGGGCAGTCTGCAAGAGGAAGGGCCAGCATTTGGGCATCCGACGCTCCCGGGGGGCACCCCCAACGCTTTTCTTCTCCCTCCGTCTCCTTCCCGCACCGTGAGCCTGGAGTGACAGTGGTTGGGTAAAGGGTAAAGAGGACTGAGTCCGGAGAAGAAAGAGAAATAACTCACCACCGATCCCTCCCTGACTTCCCCACCTGAGTTTCTAAGCCGAGTCGGGACAGTCTTCCATAGTGCCGCCTTGCTCGCCTCCCTGCCGCCCCCCACATCTGCCCAGTTTGCCTTTGGTGTCCTGACCCCTCCAGGATCCACGTTCAAGGGAAAAGGGCAGGAGAGAGATTGCTGTTCTGGTACTTTCCTAAAGCATTGATTCCTGAGCTTGGCAGATGTTCAAGGCCGGCTCTTTCTATCACGGGGTGTTTTGAAGGTTGTTTGGGGACTCCCCGAAACTCGACACCTCCTGCAGTGACTGACACGCGGATGTACTTGTCAGCTTGCTCCGGATAATTCCCATTTAGCCGCTGGACCTAGAAGTTTACCCCACAAATATTCTCTCTTTGGGGTTCCCACTGGGCTCCTGGCAGCCCCCTTGGGTCAGCCATTCGAAGAGGTCTTTCTCCATCTCAAGGTACCCGGGACCCCGCTATTCTCAATCACCCCAGCCTCTTTTCTAGGTCCATCCGCCTGAGAGCAGACTTTTCTGCCGGGGCCCGCATGGCGAGGCCTGGGGAGTGGCCGTGGAGAGGGGAGTTTATGGAGGCCATGTGGGCCTGCAGTCTGGGGTGTCCTCACACAGCCACAGTCCCCTCGTGGTGCAGGACAGAACAGGGACAGGAGGCGAGGAAGGGTGAGGCCAGGGTCCGTTTATCTTGCTCCTGAGGCAAACGTTAGGGGAGGCGAGGGAGTGGAGGAGGCTGAGGTGTGCCGGGCAGCTCAGCAGGCAGAACCGGCAGGCCCTCCCAGCCTGAGTGGGAGAGAGCTTTGTGCGTCCTGAGGGCAGGCAAGGGAGGGAGGGAGAGAGCGCTGTGGGGCGGGGTTGGGGACACCCGTGGGGCTGCTTCACTCAGACCCTTGGGAGGCCTGGCCAGCCTCCGTCTCATCCCAGGCGCAGAGGGAAGCCTTGCGGCGGTCTGAGCACGGGGACAGACCCCTCCCTTGCCGCTCTGTGACTGGTGGTGAGGGCACCAGAAGCAGGCACTCGAGGGAGAGTCGAGAGGCTAGTGTGGGAACGAACGGTGGGAAGTGGTGGCCTGGGCTGGAGCGAGGTCACCCCGGGACCGCCCCGGACCTGCCCCAGCTTCCTGCATGTTCTCAACAGCCACTCTGTCACCGGAGAGTCGCAATAACTCTGAGGAAAGGGAGGTTAGCCCTACACATTCTATACTTGGAGATGAGGTCAAAAGGTCCGGTGCCTGGAGCCAGATAACCTCGTCCTGCTTCAAGTTTTTAGCCAGTGGATTCTAGAGCTTTGATGTGGTCCATTTGCCTGGCTGGACAGGAACTGTCACCACAGCACAGATCACTCCTGTCCTGTTTACCCTATATCCCCCACCCCGCCCCTTCCCTCCGCTCGCACTTGTCCTCTCTCTCTCTCTCAAAAATGAATAAACATTTTGGCAAAAGGAAAGAAAAGTCATAGAGTGTCCTTCCGCTAGTCTGGATGCAAGAGGATGGCATATAACTCCTTTCTAGCAGTCGGAGAAGAGTCAGAGTCTGATAAGGGAGACGTGGTGGGGCTGGGAGATATTAGAGTAGCGTCTTTGGAAAATGTGTTCAATGTGTCCCACGCACAAGCAAGGGACTTTTGGTACCTTTTGTTCAAGGAGGAAGGGATATATGTCACACTCTAGAAAGGTTGCCCTGTAACTTGCAGAAGATAAAGCTTTGAAGTTTTTTGAGGGTTGAGATAAGGCTTTGAAGTCAGAGGGTGAATTGATAGCTATGATGATAAATCACTTGTGTGTTTTATCTGCCTCATGTAGCCTCCATGAGGGGAGAGAGAAAAAATCTCCAGTGCTTGGCCAAGAGCTCAGCAAGCACCTAGCAGCAGGGCAAAGCATTCTCGCAGAATAAATCAATGAGATGATAAAATGCAGTCTTCCGAGAGAGACGATGTGTCACTTGGTGAGGTGCTGCCACCTTCTGGGCACTGGAGGCATTGCCGGCCATTTCCAAAGCTCCGGTTGTCCACCTGCCTTTGGAACTCTGCGCGCCTCTCTTGCCAGAGGTGTTTTCCTGACCCCGATTGGGTTTTTAACGACAACCCTGACTCCTATATTGGCTCCTACTTGACCAGCGAGAATTGGGAGGACCAGAGGACTTATGGGCCAGAAGCATTTCTCCCGGGTGCTTCCACGTGGCTTGGCTCGCGGCG
Organism: Panthera leo; assembly: GCF_018350215.1. Classification (NCBI taxonomy): domain Eukaryota; kingdom Metazoa; phylum Chordata; class Mammalia; order Carnivora; family Felidae; genus Panthera; species Panthera leo. Next base: position 151,192,856 of record NC_056687.1, read on the forward strand.
GCTTCCGGCCAACGTCCTCAAGGGCATCCTTGGTGAATCCGGCAGCCCCTTCCGGCTCCTTTCCTTACTCCTGGGAGCACCGAACACCGTTGCTCTCTTCCTTCCTTGAAATGCGTTTCTCCCTCAGCATCTTCCAAGACCAACTCCTCTCCTGGTTTCTGTCCTGCCTCCCTGGCTGCTGCCTCACTCTGCAGCGTCTCCCAGGTCTGTCCCCGAGCCTGCTGCTCCTCGCAGAGCCCTGGGGGAGCACTCCTGCATCCCCTCTGCACACAAATGGCTGCCAGGTCTCCTGTCACCAGCCCAGAGGTCCGGATCCCACTACCTGGCCCCTGAAGACCGGCTCTGCCCTCATCGTGTCCGAAGTCAGCCGGTCCCCCCTGTCTCCCTTTCACCCTGGCCTCCCCCCTGACTCCCATCGCCTCCCCGCTGCCCCAGGCGGGACAGCTGTTGACCGCCCCTGAGGACCCTTCTCCTCACGGCCAAGTACACCGAACGGTTGTCGCTTTGCCTAGACGGCACACTTTTTAGCTCACTCAGGCACCTTTAAGTTCTTTCACATTTCGTCTGTTTTACTTCCTGAGCACCACGCTGACGCAGCCCCTTTGTCCCCTCTTCTCTGCCACCGCCAAAATCTCCGTCACTTGGAACTTGGGCTGCTGGGACCAGCTCTCATCACCCGCCTCCTGTGATCCAAACTGTCCCTTGAAATAGACCCTTCGCAATGGGGCCCAACCTCCTTGGCTGACACTCACCCCTTGGCCCACGCCCACCCCCCAAGACCACGCTCCGTTCCGCCATCCACCCTGCCCTCAACTCACACGGCACATGTCACGCCCATCCACACCTGTGTCTGTGCCCACTCTCTTCCCTCTGCCCGGAAGCCCTTCCCTCACCAGCCCATCCCCACTGTACAGACAGGAAAACTGAGGCTCAGAGAGCTGATACGACCTGTCCAAGGCTGCAGAGCTGGCAAGTGTGGAGCTGGGGTTCCAGAGGTGGGCTTTCTGAACCCACTCCTTCACTGCTCCGCGGAGCCCCGGCTCTCCCGCAAGCCTCCAGCTCCCCACGTGTGATTTGGGGGGTGATGAAAGACTGGGCTCTTCCTGCTGTGACTTCCCCTAGCCGGGATTTCTGGAGGCTGAGATGCTCTGAGGCTCCCTGCTGACCTGGGCCGTACCGAGCACAGCTTCCTAGGACCCCCCCCCCCCCCCCAGCCAGCCACACGGTGGAGAATGCTTAAGCCAGCCTCTGGGCAGACCCGGTGCCTGTTCCAGGTAGGCAGGCGTGGCCTCCTGCCCTCCCTCAAGTGCTCCAGTTTGCCCTCGATTACTTTTCTATTCCTGTGAGGCCAAATATCGCAAACTTTGTGGGATAAGTGACACCCTTTATTAGCTTACAGTTCTGTAGCCAAAACAGAAGTCCGGCACGGCAGAGTTGAGCTCTCTGCTCGGGGAATCGCAAGGCTGGAACGAGGCTGAGCCTCGCCTGGACGCTGAAGAAAACTCCTCCTCTTCCAAGTTCATTCAAGATGGTGACAGAATTCGGCTCCCATAATTACTGGACTGAGGTCCCCATTTCCTTGCTGTCAGCCAGGAGGCTCTCTCAGTTCTTTAAAGCACCACGTTCCTTCTCAGATGGTCCCTCCATTTGCAAGTCGGGGAAGGTGTGTCAAATGTCCCCTTGCCTGCAGCCAGCTGAAGAAAACTTTCTGCGAAGAAGAGCCTTCCCTGATTAGGTCAGGCCCACCCAGATGCTCTCTTTATCATGATCTTAAGATCAACTGACTTGGGACTTTAATCACACATGCAAAATCCTTCACAGCAGTGGTTAGAGTAGTGTGTAATGAATCACCCGGGGACAGGAATCTTGGGGGGCCATATTTATTATTTAATGTTTATTTTTGACACCCAGAGAGAGCATGCATGAGTGGGGAGAGGGGTAGGGGCAAAGAAAGAGGGGAAGAGAGGATCTGAAGTGGGCTCCACGCTGACAGCGGAGAGCCCCATGCAGGGCTCGAACCCACAAAGTGTGAGATCATGACCTGAGCCGAAGTCGGATGCTTCACCAACTGAGCCACCCAGGCTCACCATTCCATCGTTAGAATTCTGCAAACTAAGGGACGCCTGGGTGGCTCAGTCGGTGAAGCATCCGACTTCGGCTCAGGTCACGATCTCACAGCTCATGAGTTCGAGCCCCGCGTCCGGCTCTGTGCTGACAGCTCAGAGCCTGGAGCCTGCTTCGGATTCTGTGTCTCTGTCTCTCTGTCCCTCCCCCCTCTCATGCTGCCTCTCTCTGTCTCTCAAAAATAAATAAACGTTAAGGAATTCTGCCAACTATATCCTATAAGACCTGCTCAAATTAATCTGTACTCAGCAGAGTTAGAAGGTGCCCAAATGGGTTATACTTGACCCCGTGATTTCAGGGCCTCCATTAACAACACCCCTCTCTCCACCCTGGGCTCAGATTTTCCCAGCTCCCTGACTACACGTAGGCCATATCTTGTCCAAAGTCAGCCTGTCCCCCCCCCCCTGCCCTGTCCCCCATTCACCCTGGCCTCCCCCTGACTCCCATCGCCTACCCGCTGCCCCAAGCCGGACAGCTGTTGACCGCCCTGAGGACCCTTCTCCTCAAGGCCAAGTACACCGTGCTGTTCCCCACTAACTTAGTCAGCTCAGGCCGCCAGAACAAAATACCACAGACTGAGTGGCTTACAGAACAGAAATTAATTTTGTCACAGTTCTGGAGGCTGGGCATCCAAGATCCAGGCAATGGCCAGTTTGGTTTCTCCTGAGGCCTCTCTCCATGGCTTGCTTGCAGATGGCCATTTTCTCACTGTGCCCTCCCCGGGCCTTTCCTCTGTGCTCATGCATTTCTGGTGTCTCTTTCTCTTCTTACAGAGGACACTAGTCCTACTGGATCAGGACCCTGCCCGTTTGGCCTCATTTTACCTCAGTTACTTCTTTAAAGATCTTGTCTCCAAATACGGTCACATTCTGAGGTCTGGGGGTTAAGGCTTCAGTAATGAATCTGAGGGGGACATAATTCAGCTTCTAACACCCCCCATCTCTTCCCGTCAAGTGCCTCCTTATTTGGGGGAGTCGGTTCATAGGCCGCCTCCTCCGCGAAGCCACCTGGGTACTCCCACTTGGAGTTTGCTTCTCCCTCCCTGGGCCCCTCAACACCAAGCTGGTACCTCTGCCCTCACCGGGTCCATTTCCCACCGCACTGTGGGTCCCATGACAGGTTCCGCGGCCAACGAGCTGCTGCATCCTGGGAATGGTCCGGAACGAAGATCCCGAACTAAGACGCTAGGGTGCAGAGAACCGAGGGACCGTTCGGAGGTCATATAAATAGGAAGCGACAAGCAGGCGATTTGATCCCAGCTGTGTGACACCAGATCCCACGCTCCCCAGACCACGCTCTGCTGCCTCTCACGCGGTAGCCGCATTCCTAGGGCAGGAGGGTGGCGACTCGCCCCTCAAGTCGGCCCTCCCTTGGGGCTGACCCCAGAGCAGAAAACCCCCATTCTGGGTTCTGACGGTTTTATCAAGAGGCTGAGCGGACCTGTCTCCTGAAGGTCTGGAACAGCCAGCCTGGGCTGCTCGGAGCCGTCCCTTGCACCACTGCGTGCTTCCCAGCTAGAGGGAGGCCACGGCCGCCAGCCGGTGCCTGGAAAGGCATTCGTCTTCAGACAGGGAGGACACACTGGGATCTGGGATCCGGAGAAGCTGGGGTGACAGGGATCCAGGGGAAAGCTCAATGAGCTTACTCATTTATTGAGTTTCTAGTGTGCCAGGCACTGCTCTAAATGCACTGTGTGTGTGTGTGTGTGTGTGTGTGCGCGTGTGTGCGTGAGAGAGAGAAATGTGTATATTCTTCACAGCAACGCTTGGAGGCCTGCACGAGGATTATCCCCACCTTGTAAATGACGACACTGAGGAACAGAAGGAGCAAGTAACTCGCCAAGGTCACACAGCTGGTGGGTGTCACGGGCAGGATTCGAACTCAGGCAGTCTGCCTTGTAATCATTCCTGGACACCGCCTCTCCTGAAACTTGCCCCAAGTCGGCCACCAGCCGCTCATCTGAGCCCTGCCACCGCGTGCCAGCTCTGCAGGGAGACCATGAACTTCCGACCAATCCCGCTTGGAGGGAGGGGCTGACGGAGGAGCAGCGGGGGCCCCGGAAGGAGGGACTGGCCCCTGAAAACAAGAGCCTGCCCTCTCCACCCTCCCCGCGAGGCCCCTCCCCCTTGTGACGAAGATCAGTTAATCAGCACAGACATTCAACCTCCGTGTATTTATTTATTTCCAGCCTCATTCCCAGGATGGTTGGAGGAAGCCGCGCAGTGTGGCCACCAAAGATGCTCTGATAAATCGTGCCTTGATGGCCTTGTAATCGACACCTGATGATGTGGCTCAGTGGGATCATTACACATAGGGTGACCAGCTTGTGATGGTGTTCTTGGAGCCTCCCAGCTTTAAAACTGAAAGTTCTTGGGGTGCCTGGGTGGCTCAGTCGGTTAAGCGTCTGCCTTCAACTCAGGTCATGATCTTGTGGTTCGTGAGGTTGAGCCCTGCATCGGGCTGTCTGCTGTCAGCACAGAGCCTGCTTCAGATCCTCTGTCCCCCCTCTCTCTGCCCTTCCCCCCTTGTGTGCACACTCTCTCTCTCTCTCTCTCAAAAATAAACATTTTTTAAAAAAGTAAATAAAATAAAACTGAAAGTCCTTTATTCTGGGAACCTCTCAGAGACAGACCCTCATTACACAGGACGCAGCGCACAAAGTCTCCTTGCTAGACTATGGATGTAGCTCAGAGCTTCCTAACAGCCAAGGCAAAGAGGGAAACACGCCCTGTTATGAGATTTTCAGTGTCAGTAGCAGTGCAAAAGAACTTTCCACAAGGATGTGTCCAGTATGTTTCTACGGAGCACTCAAAATGTGGCTCGCGTGTTGGAGTAACTGCATTTTTAATTTTACTTCATTTCACTCCATTTAAACATAAGTAAGAATCCCCCATGGCTAGTGGTGACTACATTGAAAAGCACGGTGTATTTGATAAGAACAAACCAGAGGCTCAGGAAAAGCCTGGGGAGCAGGCAGAGGGGTAGAAAAGGACAGGGGAAGCCAAAAGAGGGAGTGGATGTAAGAGAAGGGGTCCCCAGATGCCCCTCTCTCTGCCCCCAGGTTAGTGCAGCATGACTCACGCTGACTCAGTGGAAAAAGTGAGCAGTGCCTGGATCGCTCCCTGGCACCAGGGGGCATCCAGGATGTCAGAAGGAAGACCTTTTCTGCCAGGTAACAGAATGCACCTGCACGGCCTTAGACCCAGAGCCTGGGCAAAAGGCTTCCTTCATGTGTGCTCTGGATGGTCCCCCTGACACCCCTCACCTTCCTGGTCTAAATGTCAGGGTCTCCGGAGCCTGCTAAGCACCTTGGGTTCTGGGAGGCCAAGAAGAGGGAGGCATGACACCCCCCCCCACCCCCACCCCCTCACCCCGCTCCAGTCTGTCTGTGACTGGGAAGCTGATGACTCCAGGGTCAGAAATAACCCCACAGTCAGCTCGCCGCGTGCTACCCCTCCCTTTCCCCTCCGTTCCCAGAAAGTCTGGGCCCTGAGTCAGAGGGAAGAGCCCAAAAGTAAACAAGGACCCAGATAATCTGCTACGAAAACCACAGAACCATCCCGCGGAATTCTTTGATAATTCAGGGACCCAGGGAAGAGTCGAAGCCTGGAAATTCAGATGTCTTTCCCCCAATCCAGCTGCACTCGGGACTGTGTAGATGGGTGCTGTGGGGCAGGAAGAGGAAGGAGAAGAGAGAGGAGATCCTTGGCACCGAGGGAATGGGGGAGAAGGAGAGCTGGGCTGACCCCTAGAAGTCTCCAGACCAGGAGCAGAGGAGGAGAGGGCACAGGCCTGCCCGCAGGAGGCCTCCAGTCCCCTGCACAGTGGACACACACACATCAGCAATGGTCAGAGGCCAGTGTGGAGAAGGGGTGGGGGGGGCAGCACATGGGATTAGGGGCCATCCAGGTGTCAGATGCCCCTCTTTATTCATTCCCTCAAAATAGTCTGGGACACCTGCACCCCACCCCAGAGCTGAGTCACTGACACCAGTCCTCAGATGCAATTTGAATGAATGAAGCTGTCCCTACTCTTCTTCCCCTCCCAGCAGAAAGGACATGTAACTGATTCCCTGGGATGGAAGGGGAACTTCCACAAGCCCTAAAAATAACTAAGCCACTTCATACTCTGAACTTAGCCTCTCCCCCCCCCCCCGCCCCCGCCCCCACCTGGCCCACCCCATCGCCAGCAAGATAAAGGCAGCGGCTAGGGCTGGCAGAGGACAGAGACCCGAGCCAGGGCAGTGAGACGGCATCGAACGAGGCCAGCAGAACAGGACAGGCCGTGAACAAGAAGCCGGACGGGAAAGACAGACACCCAAGCACCCCCTCAGCCAAGTGGGATCTTCAGGTGAGTCTTTTCCCTGTCTTTCCATGGCAGGCTGGCTCTCTGGGCTGGGATCCCCTCTGGGATGGCTCTCAGGGTAGTGTATATCAGGGGTAGCTCTGGGCAGAGGAAGGAGGTCGTAGGTGAATTGGGGGGGGGGGGGGTCCTGATATAAAGATTCCATGAGGAAATTAAAGGAGAATTAGCATGAGCCCCATGGCCCGTCTCAGAGTGGCTGCCACAGGCCTGAGTCCCACAGAAGAGACAGGTTCTTACCAGTCTGGCATAATCCAGAAAGGCTTTCAGGAGGAGGTGGCCTGGAGTTGCGATTTTTAAAACACAGGTATGGAGCTCCTCAGGCTTCAGGGTTTCCTCTCAGGGGAGCCCCAGGCAGGCCCAAAGTCTGGAGGAAGGAGGGACCCAAGAGAGATGAGAGGACATGGGGGCTGGAGGGTAGGAAGTCGGCCCAATTCCGCCTAGTGAGGACAAACCCCATGCCCAGCTGTTGTGGGCGAAAGTCTTGGCATATCTGGCACCAGAATATCTTCCCAGGGCTGGCTTGAGCCCAGCTCCCCACATATCATGGCCTAAAGCCTGGGGTGGGAGGCCGACTTTGCCCCAGGCCATGGTCTTGCCCAGTAGGAAAGCCCTTGGGACAGATCTGGGGACACAAGGTGGGGAGACCAAATCTGAGTCTTCCCAGATGTTGAGGCCTGTGGAGGTGGCTGAGTCAAGGACAAGCAGACCTGGGAGAAAAGGTGGGGTCACCCTGAGAGGCTGGCCCAGCCCTAGGAGGCCAGGCTCTGGGGTTCAGGTCTGACCCTAAGTCTGATAGTCCGGTTCTGATTCCATCCACACCCCATGCCTGTCCCTGCCCTTTAGAAACTTAAGCCCCAGGAGTTTCAGTCCAGGCAGGGGCAGGGGTGAAAGGGCCAGGGGTCAGAAAACCTGCTTCAGATCTTGCCTTATGGAGCCCCTTGGAACAGCTCCTTCCTGTCTTCGGGCCTCAGTTTCTCCACCTAAACAATGAGGGGGTTAGGTTCCTTGACCTCTGAGTGTCCTTAGTTCTGACATCCCTGGACTGATGATTCTAACAATTTGTAACCATAGCGGAGATTCTGCAGATTCCTGAGGTCGGCAGTGGGGCGGAATTGGTGACCTATACGTGCCATCTGCTCAGGCCGCACTGGTAGTGACAGGACAGGGAGGCATGGGTGGCCTTTTTTCCCATCAGAACTCAGAAACAAAAGGAACCACCCGGAGCGTGCCCTGAGACTCCGGCTACAGGTTTTGTTCGACGTTTCCCTCCTCGGGGCTCTGATGTCTGGTGGGCATGCCGGATGGCTACCTCAGAGGAGGGTGACAGGCGGGTCTCAGGCCACCACGAAGGCAGCCACGAAGAGGATGTCCTGCCCCCACCCGCTGCCTGTGTCCTTGCCCCTCCCCCCACCCCCAGGCCCCAGCCCTGGTCGTCCTGCAGGCCAGGGGCCTGATATCCGCTCAGGAGGAGGAGGCAGCATCAGGGAGCCCCGGGCAGAGAAGATGAGGTGGGTGACGGAGCCCAGGGGCCCAGTGGCGAGCCTGAGCCTCCCGCCAGAGCCCAGGGCCATGCCGAGGCCAGGACCTCCGCTATATTTAGCACGAGTGTGGAGCTGAGCAGTGGGTCAGGGGCAGCGGGAGGGGGGACGTGCTTCTCATTCTTTCCCTACTGGCCTCTGAGGACTGTCAGTCCACCTGTCACAAGACAGATAAGACACACAGAGGACAGAGACCAGAGAAGGGCTGGAGGGGTGGGAGGCCGTGGGGAGGTGGGGGGGGGGGCGCTAGGGGGAAGCAGTGCCTTGGGGGAAGCTGACTGATGTGAAAGGGGGAGAAAAAGAAGTACAGGAGTTTGGGGCCGGCTGTGTGCAGCTGGGCAAGAGTCTGTGTGAGCAAGGGCAGGCTGTCTCTGCAGTAAGCCCTCAGTCCGCTGCCCTCCCTCCCTGTGGGTGTCACCCCCATGCTCTCCTAGGGGTGCCTGTGGGGGAACAGAGGGACCACAGCCAGGAAGACAGCTTCGCGCCCCCTCCCCTCCTATTTCTTGGGAGCTAGGCCCCCAAAAGGGTCTAGGAGCACCGAACTCATTAGCAAAGCTCTGACTGTCTCTATGCCTCACTTTCCTCGTCTTTAATTGTGAGTGGCTGGGCTAGAAGACCCTCGAGATTGAGGTCCCCCTAAGCTCAGACCTTCTGAGTCTCGGGGTATGGCACAGAAAGCCCTTACCTGGGATTCAGGATCTGGCCCTGCGGAACCGTGAGGTATCTGGTGAACACCTGCGCCTCACGGAGCCCCCCCGGCCGCTTCTGCTGTAGCACAGGCCCCAGGCCCCAGGTGGGGCCTGGAAGGGCCGAGAGTGAATGGAGAGCCAAGAGGTTAAAGGCTGGGCAGGGCTCCCGTGAGAGTGGCGACTGCGCCCTCTGGTGTTGCGAAAGGGAATTTCTTCTCCCTGGGAAGGAGTCCCCAGTTTAGGGACCTGCCTGCCTCTCCCGGACTGGGACCGTAGGTCAGGATTCACCTGGCAGCTCACGCGGGAAAAACGGACTAGGGTAAAGGAAGGCGAGGAGGGGGCGTGTCCAGTTTGCATCCCTGTAAGGGACAGGGTTTCACGGCCACTAGGGCCCCGCCTGCTTCCTAGCAACCCGGGTAATTCTGGGAAAGCAGAAGCTTTGCCCGAAGTTCAAGCCTTGTCACACGCCAGCCGTGCAGGGGGTGGGGCGATACCCCGGTGAGGTCTGGAGAGGAGGGGGGGGGGTCCCTAAACACAGGTCAACGCAGGACTGCTCTGCCCCTTGGCCCCGCCCACTGTGACTTCTCCCAGCTCCCGGCCCTTTCCTCATCTCTGCCCCTTCTCCTCCGAAGGATGGTCAAAGCCCAGACGCAGGCAGCCCCCACGCCGGCCACTCCGATGGCAGCTGCAGAAGACCTGCCCCTCCCCGCACCCCCGGGCCCGGAGGATCTGCCGCCACCGCCCCCCAAGGAGTCCTTCTCCAAGTTCCACCAGCAGAGGCAAGCCAGCGAGCTCCGCCGCCTGTACAGGCACATCCACCCTGAGCTCCGCAAGAATCTGGCCGAGGCTGTGGCTGAGGACCTGGCCGAGGTCCTGGACTCTGAGGTGCCCACCGAGGGTGATGTCCAGTGTATGCGCTGGATCTTCGAGAACTGGCGGCTGGACGCCATTGGGGACCGTGAGAGGCCGCCTGCCAGGGAGCCCGTGTCGGGCGGGGACGTCCAGGGTACCTCCCGCAAATTTGAGGAAGGCTCCTTTGCCAACAGCACAGACCAGGAGCCTGCAGGACCCCCGCCATCCGGAGGGGACGTTCGTGCGGCCCGCCGGCTGTTTGAGACAAAGCCGCTGGATGAGCTGACCGGCCAGGCCGAGGCGCCGGAGGCCCCGGTGAGGGAGCCCGAAGCCAGCGGGGATGTCCAGGGTACCAGGATGCTCTTTGAGACGCGGCCGCTGGACCGCCTGGGCTCCCGCCCCTCCATCCAGGAGCAGAGCCCCCTGGAGCTGCGCTCAGAGATCCAGGAGCTGAAGGGCGATGTGAAAAAGACAGTGAAGCTGTTCCAGACAGAGCCGCTGTGTGCCATCCAGGACGCAGAGGGTGCCATCCACGAGGTCAAGGCTGCGTGCCGGGAGGAGATCCAAAGCAACGCGGTGAGGTCTGCCCGCTGGCTCTTCGAAACGCAGCCTCTGGACGCCATCAACAGGGACCCCAGCCAGGTGCGGGTAATCCGGGGGATCTCCCTGGAGGAGGGGGCCCGGCCTGACGTCAGCGCAACCCGCTGGATCTTTGAGACACAACCCCTGGACGCCATTCGGGAGATCTTGGTGGACGAGAAAGACTTCCAGCCATCCCCAGACCTTATGCCTCCTGGTCCAGACGTCCAGCAACAGAAGCATTTGTTTGAGACCCGAGCATTAGACACTCTCAAGGGGGACGAGGAGTCTGGGGCACGGCCCCCACCCAAAGAGGAAGTAGTCCCTGGCGATGTCCGCTCTACCCTGTGGCTATTTGAGATGAAGCCCCTGGACACTCCCAGAGACAAGGTCCAAGTGGGTCACCTGCAGCGAGTGGGTCCCCGGGAGCAGGAGGGGCTCACGTCTGAGCATCTATGCGGCGATGGCTCCTCGGCTCTGTCCCTCTCTCAGAGTGCTCCCCAGAGGGATGGGGTGAAGGGGGACGTGAAGGCCTTCAAGAACCTTTTTGAGACCCTTCCCCTGGACAGCATCGGGCAAGGTGAGCCTTCGGCCCATGGGAATGTGAGCAGAGCCGAAGGAATGGATTCTGCTGGGCAGTCCCAGGACATAGGGTCCCCGGTGTATGCCATGCAGGATGGCAAAGGCCACCTCCATGCCCTGACCTCTGTCAGCAGAGAGCAGATAGTTGGAGGCGACGTGCAGGGCTACAGGTGGATGTTTGAGACACAGCCCCTGGACCAGCTAGGCAGAAGCCCCAGTACCGTGGACGTGGTGCGGGGTATCACCCGGCAGGAAGTGGTGGCCGGAGATGTAGGCACGGCCCGGTGGCTCTTTGAGACCCAGCCCCTGGAGGTCATCCACCAGCGGGAACGGGAAGAACGCCAGGAAGAAGAAGGAAAGGGTCAGGCAGGTCCCCAGCCTGAGGCACTCCCAAAAGGTGACGTGCGGACCATCCGGTGGTTGTTTGAGACCTGCCCGATGAGTGAGTTGGCAGAGAAGCAGGGGTCAGAGGTCACAGGCCCCACAACGGAGGCCGAGGCTCGGTCCTGCACCTGGATGTTTGCACCCCAACCCCTGGACAGGCCAGAAGGCTCCAGGGAGTGGCACCTGCAGGTCAGCCAGATGCAGGCTGGGGCCGGACAGACAGACAGGCATGTCTTTGAAACGGAGCCTCTGCAGGCCTCGGGCCGTCCCTGTGGAAGAGGGCCTGTGCGCTACTGCAGCCGCGTGGAGATCCCTTCGGGGCAAGTGTCTCGGCAGAAGGAGGTCTTCCAGGCCCTGGAGGCAGGCAAGGGGGAAGACCAGGGGCCCAGAGTACTCCCCGAGCCCATCCCTGTGGGCTCTGTGCACAAGTTCACCTGGCTCTTTGAGAACTGTCCCATGGGCTCCCTGGCGGCCGAGAGCGTCCGAGGGGGCAACCTCCGGGAGGAGCAGCCCACGGGCCCCTCAGGCAACAAGGCGCTGGAGAGGCAGGAGACTGCGGCCGAGGGCACCCTGAAGGCTTTGCACACTGTGCCTGGCATCCTGCACCATGGAGGCATCCTCATGGAGGCCCGGGGGCCAGGGGAGCTCTGCCTGGCCAGGTACGTGCTCCCAGGCCCAGGGCAGGGGGCACCCCACGTACGGAAGGAGGAGCTGGTGTCTGGCGAGCTTCCCAGGATTGTTCGCCAGGTGCTGCGCCGGCCAGATGTGGACCAGCAGGGGCTGCTCGTTCAGGAGGACCTGGCGGGCCGGCTGCATCTGAAGCCACTGAGGCTGCCAGCTCCGGGCGGCAGCGGGGATGTCAAAGACGTGGATCCCGAGTTCCAGCAGCTGCTGGCTTGTGGCCTGGGGGCCTCAGTCTCGAGGACCGGGCTGGTGATGCAGGAGACTGAGCAGGGGCTGGTCTCGCTGACCGCCTACTCCCTGCAGCCCCGGCTGACCGGCAGGGCCCCTGAGAGGGGCAGCGTGCAGCTGCTGGCCAGCTGCATCGACAAAGGAGACCTAAGCGGCCTGCACAGTCTGCGGTGGGAACCACCAGCTGATCCAGGTTCCGTGCCCCCCAGCGAGGGGACCCAGAAGCTGCCCCCAGCTGAGAACATCATCCATGTGCCCCCTCTGGACCCCAGCATGGCGATGGGGCATCTGAGAGGCCCGGGGAAGGCAGTCCCTCTGGCTGGGGAAGGGAAGCGGGAAGACAGCCACAGTGGACACAAAGGGATAGCAGCTGTGGGAGAGTCGGAAGCAACCACAGCTAGGCCTCTGGGGCCTGGGGCCCCAGACCTCCGGGCCGCCATGCAAAATCTGCGGCTGGCCACCGCCGAGGCCCAAAGCCTGCACCAGCACGTTCTGAGCAAGCACAAGCAAGCCTCCACCCCTGGAGCCACCTCCGCACCCTGTCAGGATGGTCAGCGGCAGGCATCGGCTGCGGCCACCGTGGCTGCCCAGAGCAACGCTGGGCCTAAGGCTGGAGGTGACCCCAGGATCCCAGCAGCCCCCAGAAAGGTCAGTGGGGAACAGGAAGCACTGCCCGGAGGGCTGCCGGGGGGGTGGGTGACTATTCAGGATGGCGTCTACACTGCTCACCCCGTGAGGACCTTTGACCCATCAAGGGGTGTCCAGCCTTCCGAAAGAGAGCTCCCACAGAGGGGCGGGGACGCTGCCCCCTCGGCCCAGGCTCCAAGCCCACTCCAGGAAGGGCCAAGGCAGAGTCGGGGGCCTGGGTGGGAGGAGCCTGGGGGCTGCACACAGACGGCCTGGGGATCTCCAGAGAAGGCAACGGCAAGAGTCGGCCCAGGAGGCCTCCAAGCTGCAAAGGTTGCCTCTTCAGCCCACCACACTCTGGCCTCTGGGCCTCGGCCTGCAGGTGCCAGCCTGCACTCCCATAATGCCTCTGTTCCTCCTCCTCCTCTTCTCTCAGCTGCTGTGACAGGACCCGACTTCGCAGCCCAAGCCCGCCGCGATGAGGACTGTATCCAGCAGGACTCCGAGGCCCTGCGGGCCCCCCTTCTCCACTCCCACAGCAGCCCTGCCAGCCAGAGAAGCCATGGGGACGCACAGACAAAGACCCCAAACCCGGAGCCCAAAACGCCCCCGAGGAAGAAACCTCAGCTGCCTCCCAAACCCGCACACCTAAGCCAGATCCCCCCTCCCCAGTGGCTGCCCAAGCCCTCAGCTCTGTCTCCCAGCTCCTCCAGAGAAGCCGGGCAAGGAGACTACAAGCCAGGTGAGAGAGACGCAGCCATCGGCGGGCCAGCCCACGTCCCCACCGCCGCCAGCCGGGGATGCACGCGTCCGGCTGGAGGCTCCAGAGAACAGAGCCGGCCCAGTCCCCAACATGGCCCCGGCGCCACGGCTTCCAGATCCACCAAGAGCCAGGCTGCAGGCAGCAACGCCCAGAGCGCTGAGCCCCGCAAGCTCTCAGCTCTCCACGGTCACCCCACCTCACCGCTGCAGGGTCCCAGCCCCGCAGGAGAGAGGCCCGAGGCAGATTCCCAGCAAGGGGCCTCTGAGAACGCGGGGCTTCTGCAGGGAAGCCAGCAAGAGCTCCAGGGTCTCCTGAGCCAGGTGCAAGCCCTGGAGAAGGAGGCGGCAAGCAGTGTGGACGTGCGGGCGCTGAGGAGGCTCTTTGAAACCGTGCCCCAGCTGGGAGTGGCTCCTCAGGCTCGTGCTGCCCCCCAAAAGCCTGAGGCCTCAGTGGTGCAGGCCTTTGGGGAACTGACAAAGGTCGGCACAGAGGTGGCCCGGCTGAGGGAACAGACCCTGGCCAGGCTGCTGGACATTGAGGAGGCTATACACAAGGCCTTGAGCTCCATGTCTGGCCTCCAGCCTGAGACAAACACCAAGGGCCGGTCGCAAGGACCCCTGGAGGACCACGGTGCCCGCGAGATCGGTAACACGGACAGGAGGAAAGCCGGACCTAACTGCTCAGGCCGGGAGGTCAGAGGGCAGACTGCAGTCAAGAACCAAACCCAGGATGCATGCCCAAACCCAGATGCTCTGGACTCTGAGGTCCAGAGTCAGGCCAAGGTCAGAAATCACGCAGAGGCCGGGGTCAATCAGCCCCAGTGGTTCCTTCCACCAGGAGGCCAGAGACATTGAGAGAAGACTCGGGCCTCCCTGGGGTCTTCCCTTCCAGCCGAGATTCATCTTGCTCCCCGACCTTCATCTCCACTGAGTCAGCCACAAGGAAGCTTCCAGAGGCTCCCAGCCCCAGGGCCACTCACCTGGCACGGGATGTGGGCCAGGCCCAGCTCCACCAGAAGGGTTTCCAAGACAAGGCTGGAAAGAAGGAGGTCACCCCGTGCTCTGGGCAGCCGGAGCCCGCCCCTGCCTCCTTAGGAAGCCCCCTGCCCGCTGGGCAGAGAAGCATTCTGGAGCTGAAGACTGGACCGGGCGGCCCCCAGTGCTATGGAGCCACAAGAACGGCTACCCAGCAGTACGAAGGGGTGGACCAGTGCAGGAACCCGGCCCTCCAGCCCTCCACCAGGGTCACGGAGGAGGCAGAGCTGCCCAGGGCCCCAGGACCCCACCTCGAGCTCCACGCTTCCCCCCTGCTCAGGCAGTTTCTGCACAGCCCAGCCAGGCTCAGCGGGGGCCTGGCAGAGGCTGGCAGGGTGCGTGCCCCCTGCGGCCACTCCCAGCCCGAAGCCCAGTGAGCCCCTGAGCCTCTACCATAGCCTCCGACCCGCACTGGGGGGCTTCCCTCCGGGGCCCCAGGACCGAGGCGGATGCCGACCTCCTTGCACACCTGAGGCAGGACCGAGAAGAAAGGGCATCTTCGGAGACCTGTGGGAGGTTTCCGTTTCCTCCGCTCCATCAGTAGGCCCAATTCTTGCAAAGGGAAGAAAGGTTGGGAAGAGGTCCGCCAAGCGGCACGGACATGGGAGTGGCACGGGGGCCGGTCGCTGCTTCTGGAGGACGGAACATGGACAGACGCACCTGCTTCTCCCACAGGCCCGCCCGTCCGCATGAGTCTGCAGGCCTGACGCGGAGCCCCTGAGTGATCCTCCCCCCTCGGCCGTTCTTTCTTTTATTATGAGCCAAAATGTTCTCAGCCCTCTGCTCCTTGATTCTTGGAGAAGACAGGGCCAGCTGGGCAACAGGACCGGTTGCTGTTCAGGACTGGCCTGAGGGCTCCAGAAGGGCCCTGTTGCAGCCCTCTCGTCACTATCTCCCTCATTCAGCGGCTCATCCCGGCAGCCCAAAGATCACACACAAGAGGCTCAGCAATCAGCCGTGTCCGTAAAACCAAATGTACTGCCTCTCTGCCCCCACCACCCTTCACTCTGTACCCCAGACGGAAACGATACAGTCGGAATAAACGCAAGTTTTATTCTGTCGTCTGCGTGCGTCCATCTGACGGTTTGCGCGTCTGCCCCAGAGTCTGGGTTCCCGCCGTGGGGGGAAAACAGCCACAACCTCCGCATGCCCCATTTTCCTGGCAATAGCAGGGTTGGAAGGCTCTGAAAAGCCACCCCTTCTTCCACCATCTTGGCTGGGAAACAGAGGCCCCCGCACACTTGCTCCCCTCCCCCCTTCCCCAGCCCATACATACACTGCTTCCCCTCTACCTCTGGTCTTTCTCGGACATCATCCTCGAGTGGAATCTGACCAGAATCCTGCTCCAGAGTGGGAAAGCAGCCCGGTCAGGCCTGGGAAGGAAGGAGGGTCTCACCGCAGGAGAACTCTAGTGGCCAAGATGGCTGGGCCCTCTCCCCTGCTCAGACCAGGTGCTGTGTGCAGAGCAGGGGCTCCTGGGAAGGGGAGTGCCTGGAGATTGGCCTGGAAAACCAGAATGACTTAGTGCAGGGCCCTTGGCACTCTTTCAAAAAGTACCGAGCGCCTGTTGCACTCAGGTGAGGTCTTATGGGGTCATGCTCACAGGGAACTGACCCTGTAGAATGAGGAGACAGACCATGAATAGACAGGAAAAACCAGATCAGGAGTAAGGGCAATGCACCTGACTAGGCCACTCTCCCACTCTAGGGGAGGAGTCTTAAAATATGGTGATGTGACAATAACAGGTGATTGCCTTAGAGGACGTGGCCAAGGTAAACCTCTCTAAGGGGGAAAAACTCACCTGGGATCTAAATAACAAAGAGCCACATATGTGAAAATCCAGGGGAGGTGCACGCTAGGCAGAGGGAAGAGCACACACAAAAATCCAGAGATGGGGATAAGTTTAGTTCCTGAATTTCCTGGATACCCCTCCGTCCACCCGCCTCCCCCTACATCCTGCCCCCCACAAGGTTATGTGGGAACTTGTCCACACGTTGCTTCAGTTGAGCAGGTAGGCTCTTAGCCTCCCGCCAGCCCTGGATTCAGCCCTCTACACCTGTCACAGCTCCGGTATTACCTGCTCTTCTCATATGGTGAGTTCCCCTGGGGCAGCAGAGCTCTGAACCGGAAAGAGCCGGTCCCGTGGAAGACAGCGGTGTGTGGGAGCAATTAAGATAGCAGATCTACCCACTTGGGACTAAAATCTACATCCCTCTAGGTTCCTGGCCACATGTCCCTCTCCTCTGCCCTCTGTGCAGTCTCACTTGATGACAGCAGCTTACAGCAGGACCGTTCTCATTTTTCTCATCTGAAAAGTGGGTGTGATTACGGTACCTCGTCTTGTGACGATGAAGCAAATTATTATGTGTACAGGGCTTGGAGCTATGCCTAGCATCTTGGAACTCAAAGATGTCCATTTGTAGTGTTATTGGTAACCATTAGTTTCAATGTATCTTTCTCAGCTCCAGGTGGAGGGCTGTCTTGTTCATCTCAGTATCACTGCTGCTTATCAAAAGTGCATAGAAGGCACGCTGTAGATGTCAAACAAGTGATGCAAAGACGAATGAAATGATGAAGTGAAGTCATTGATTCGCCCAGCTAACATTTATCGAGCCCCTGCTTCGTGCCAGGTTCCATTCAGGATGCTGAGAATAGAGATGAACAAGGCAGAATTTATCCCTGACTTCATGGAACTTGGGCTTAAAGAGGGAAGACAATATATTAGAAGGAGATAATATCAGAAGAAGATAATGTCAGATATTGTGAAGGAAATAAAAACAAGGTCAGCCCACGAGAAGAGGAATGGCTGTTACTTTAGCTTGGGTGGTCAAGGGCAAGCATCTCTGCGGAGATAACCTTAATGACTTTGGAGCCGGGCCCAACGACTGGAGGTGGCAGCCTAAGGGGACGGGCGGGTGGGCGGTGAGCACGCCTGCGGCAGCGGGCACCTAGGAGAGTAGCGGCCTCTCGGCGAGGCCTCGCCCGCCCGGAGCCCGGCACACCTGCCGCCACACCTGCCGCCGAGCCCGAGGCTCCGCCTCTCCTCCTGGCCGGAGTGGGCGGGGCTAGAGGTGGGGCGGGACCGGAGGCCGAACGCGCGGAAACCAGAGCCCGCCCCCGGAGCGGGGCGGGGCAGGCTGGGGGGCGGGGCGTCTTCCCACCCGCCGTCGCCAAGGTGATGATGACGTCACCCGGGCCGCCGGGTTCGGGACGTTCCGGCGGCCGCCGCCGTTGCCCGGAAACGCCGGGCAGGCGCGCAGCCAGAGGCCGGCTCCTCGCGGCAGACGCTGGACGCCAGGACGCGCCGTCCCGGCCGGCCCTCGCTCGGAGCCTCCCTCCGGGATTCCTGGCGGGTGCGGGTTCCGGTCCTCACCCAAGTCGCGGCCCCACCCGGGGCCGACCTGCGGGGCAGGGCGCCTCCTCCCTTCTCGTCACTGCCCTTCGCTGCCAGCACCCTGCCTTGGGCCACCTCATTTCCCCCTTTCCCGAGCCACTGCCGTAGTCCGCCAGGTGGTCCTCCTTGCTTCCCCCTGTCTGTCCTAACAATCTGTCATCCACCCGGAAGCCAAAACTCTTGAGAGTTTACCAGACAGAGTCGCTTTCCTGTAAATACCCTCCAGTGGCTTCCCAGCTCATCCAGTCTTAAATCTAAGTCTTCTCTGCCTTTAGGACCAAAATGACTGCCTCTCTGTCTTCCTGTCCCAACTCCTTTACCCCCACTCTCCTCCTTACCCACAGCTCCCTAGTTACAGGGCCTTCTTGACCTTCACAGAATCCTTACAAAACTGATTCCTGCCTCAGGGCCTTTGCACTTGCTGCACCCTCTGCCTTGAAGTCTCTTCTTTCAGCTCTTTAGTGGCTGGGCTCCTTCTCACTCAGATCGCATTCAGATGTTTCTCCAGAAAGGCCTTCTTGATCTAGCCCTCTCCTGCCCATTGCCCCTGCCCCGCCATCTAAAGAGGCCTTCCAAAAAGTTACCATGCTATTTTATGTTTGCATGAAGACCTGTCGATATGAAATCATCTTGCTCACATATTCGCTTATTGTCAGTGTTCTCAATACTATTCCTGCATAGCAAGTCACCTCAACCTTAGTGGTTTAAACAACCATTTTGTAATACTCGTGAATCGGACAGAACACAGTGCGGATGGCTTGTCTCTGTACCGTGACGTATGGGCCCTCAGTTGAGAAGACTCGAAGGCTGGGGTAATTTAATAGCGAGTGCCTGGAAACATCTGAAAACTCATCCACTCGTGTCTGGCCGTTGACGCTGGCCATCGGCTGGGATGGCAGCCGGAACACATTTGCACGGCCTCTCCGTGTGGCCTGGGCTTCCTCCTGGCATGGCAGTCTCGGGGTAGTTGGACTTTCTACATTTCACCTCAAGGCTCCAGAGGCATGCTTCCCAACTTAACAAGGCAGAAGCTGCATCACCTTGTGTGACCCAGCTTTGGAAATCACACGAAATCAACTCTGCTACATTTTGTTGGTTACAAATGAGTCACAAGTCTGCTTAGACTGAATGCAAGGCGTATTAGATACCGCCTTTTAATGAGGAAGAGGCAAAGTTCTAGAAGAACTTGTGGCCATTTTTGGAAGGTGCTATTTCCACATGGAGTTTTCCCCCACTGGAATATCATCTCCATGACAAACCACTTCTCATTTATTGTTGCAACCCCTGTGCCTGCCAGAATTGTACAAAAGCACTTTGTAGCTCCCTGATCCATGTTCCAGAGTGAATTAAATGAAGGTTTATCTTTCAAGGAGTCATTGGAGCCCAGATCTTCTTCCTGAAAGTGTATTTCCTGACCCAGCCCTTCCTTTTGGCCTGGTCTGCTGTGGAGGAAGCCCACAGCAGTTTGCACTGGAAGATGGGAGTCAAGTACAGTTGTTTGTTTCTTTGGGGGGGGGGGGGGTTGGTTATTGGAGATTGAGGAAGCCACATGAAGTTCTAGAAATGTTCTCCTGGAGAAGGTGTTGAAACCTCAGTCTGATTTTTCTCATTGTAAACTCTGGAAATGCCCAGGTGAGGACTGCAGTTTTGTCCTCTGGGCCACAGGGAGCAAGAAAGTGACCCAATGGAAATAGAGCTTTGGAGAGGTGCCTGGGGCAACAGAGAGGGGGCTGGAATGCCTCCTAGGAGCGATTGCAGAGATCTGGGCCAGAGGTGACACTGAAGCCACCCACTAGCCTCTAATGGTATGCACATTCTCCCTGCTTTGTTAGTGGTGAAGGACTTTCCTTCTGATCTTCCTGCAGTCCTGAGGCACGAACAGTTTCTCATCTTTATTTTCTTCTTTTACATGAGAATCAGCCCAGGCTTCTCCCTGCCCCACCCCCAAACATCAATCTGCTGGCTTCCCGAATCTCTCTTCTCCCGCCCTGCCATCTCCACTGTGGCTAAGACTGGGATGTCCTACTGCGGGAATAGCCAGCCCGGTGTCCTACCCAACTCCACTGCCACCTCCAAACCCGAGTCCTCGAGTCCAGCCCTGCCGTCCTGATCAGGGCTGATCAGCCGTCCGCTGAGGAGCGGACTCCTCACCAGATCTCCCATAAAATTCACATTCCTTAAGGTCATTCAAGGCTCTTCCTGTACAGCTGCTACCTGTGTTTATATCCTTTCTCCATCCGCTCCCCCACTGATATTCTGTCCAGGCTGTGTCACACAGCCCTGGTTTGGCCAGAGGCAGCTTACCCAGTGCACACAGCAGGCAGGGGGTCTGGGGCCCACAATAACTTTTAGGGACCGGTGAAAATGTTTTCACTTCTAAAATCAGATGGGAAACAAAGGACCGTTTTTTTGTTCTCTTTTGTTTATTTTTATTTTATTTTCTAATGTGTGTTTATTTTTGAGAGAGACAGAATGCGAGTGGGTTAGGGGCAGAGAGAGAGGGAGACACAGAATCCTTAGCAGGTTCCAGGCTCTGAGCTGTCAGCACAGAGCCCGATGGAGGGGAGGGGGGGGGGGGGCGTTGGCTTGAACCCACAAACGGTGACATATGACCCGAGCCCAAGTCGGATGCTTAACCGACTGAGCCACCGAGGCGCCCCAGGGTAAAAAGGAATTTTTAGGTGGAAGAAATGATCTCAATACTTAACATCACCGGATTCGTCTTTATACCACCACGGTTGTAAAATCTATTTTTAAATACTTATTTTATGGAGGAAGACTCAGCTCTGAGGCCACCTCTTCAAGGAAGGAAAAGCCATCAAGAGTGTCCCTCTTTGACCTCTCAACCTTATGCAGTTTTGTAGCTTGGAAAACCCGAGTGTAGCCTTTCGGTTTAGTGCATCTGTCTGCCGTTAGCACCTGCGAGTCAATGGCCACCCCATCCCCGTCCTCTCCTCCTTGGTACCTGCTCCCGGCCTGTAGCGGACCTGACTCAGAGGCTCAGACTGGGAGCCCCCGGGAGTGGCGATCCGGGCTGGGGTCCGCGTCCGGGGGAGGGCGCGCGCGGGGGCCGGGCTGCCGGCCGCGGGGACGGGGGCGGGGACTCGGCCACACGCCCCTGGCAGCCCCGCCCGTCCCTGATCGGAAGAAGGAAGCTGCCTCCGCGGTTCCCTCTCTTCTTCCCCAAAAGCTCGGCGCTCCTCCTTCCGTCGCGCCCCCTTCCGTCGCGCCCCCTTCCTCCCGCCCTCGCGCCTCCCCCGTTAGATTTCGTACGAAAAAGGGCTGCGGAGAATTCCCAGAAGGTCCCGGATGTGAAGTCACAGGCGTGAGGTCACCGAGCCCGGTTCCAGGAATCAGAAGCTTGGGGGCTGGGGCGGGAAGGAAGCGCCGAAAACCCGGGAGCGAGCGGAGCCGGGGGCGCCGTGGGCGGGGCGCCTGGCTCGGCGGGTCCCACGCCGGCCTGCAGCCGACCCCCGGGGAGGTGCCCCGGGAAAGAGTGCTTCACTGCTCCCTCGGGCGTAGGAATGCCGGCGAGACAGCAGTGTCCCGGGGTGGCAAGCAAGAGCAGAAAGGCTGATACTGCCTGAGATCAGAGCGGGTGGGGGAACAGGAGCGATACCCGCTGTTGGGGGAGGGGGCGGGGGGGGGTGGCGGTGTAGGTGGGGGGCGGGGCGCACGGGCACAGGCTGGGCCTTCCCGGATGGGGGAGCAACTCGACCAGATGAGCCGAACTTTATTTATTTTTTTAATTTTTGCTTTTTTTCAATATGTGAAATTTATTGGCAAATGGGCCTCCAATGAGCAGAATTTTAAAGGGAGCAACCTTTAACGTAAGAATGGCACACGTAGGGATTTACTTGTCCTGCGGACTTGCTCGCAGAGATAAATGCTGAAGGCGGCTTTGGCTGCACCGCTTGCTGAGAGACCAGACGCGCCTGGCAGAGTCAGGCGTACCCGCAACCTACAAGCTTGAAATTTCCATTTACCAGGGCGGGGGAGCCTGGGAGGAGCCAGGCTTTCGGGTGAGCCCGGGGAGGGATCAATGGCCTGAGCTGCTTGTGTGGGTCAGGAGTTCAGGGATGATAGAACTCCCAGAAGTTACTTGGAATCTGTAGCAGAGATGTTTCCAGAGGGAGACAGCTGGAGCACTTGGAGGGAGAGATTTGAGGAGGGTTTAACAAAAGGGCCCTTTACAGGAGGGTGGCAGAGTGTGGGGAAACCACCAGGACAAAGTACGACCCCTGGACGGGTACAGTGGGGACGTGACCATCCGTAGGTATGAGGGAGAAATGGGGAGGGTTGCCGGTACCTGGAGACAGAGTTCAATGGAGGGGACAGTATCCAGACGTAGGTGATTTCCTCCAAGGAAGGGGGTTTATTTTGGGGATACTCGTTTGGAGGCTGCACCCTGCCAGGAGTGGAGAACTTCGCGGAGGAGCGTAGGTAGTCCCTGGCAACGCTACACGGAAAACATACATCCTGACCTCACTCTCCTCCCTCTGAACTCATGTCTGTGTTGGCCAGTGGTCAAACCCCATGGAAAGGCAGACAGTTCATTCCCCGGGCGCAGAGCTGGGAGGAGAAGGGTGGAGAGAGGGTCTGGGGCAGCAAACGGGAAGCACAGAACCGGGCCCTGGGGTCCGTGGTGAGCACCGCTGGGCAAGGCCGTGGCTGGAGAAGGGGCTGCTTAGGGACAAAGGTTGCTGCCCCTGAGCCTTCTGACATGTAGAGATTGAGAGAGAAAATAGAACAGGAAAGGACCGTCCAAAGCTACATTGATTGAGACAGGGGAACCAAGAAGGCCATGCTCCTGGCCAAGTGGCACCAGTGTGTCACCAGAAAGAGGAAGGGAGAGAGTCCAGGAGCTGGGACATGCTCCCCAGGGGTCAAGTAGAATGAGGGGGTATATATGTGTGGGGTGTGTGTGTGTGTGTGTGTGTGTGAATAATGTACACAGACTGCTTCTAGAAAAAGACAAAAAGAAAAAGCCCTGTTAATACTGCCTCTAGTAGAGACCCAAGGTAGGCAGAGACAATGAGGCCCAGCTTTTTATTTTCTTCCATTTTGGATATTTTTAACAAAGTACATGTATGACTTCTATCAAAGGGAAGAAAATACAATTTTATTTTATTTTTTTAAAGAATCTCTCATGGCAGGAGAGAGATAATTTTACAGAAAGAGCAGATCCACAGTTCTCCAATAAACTGGAAGATGGTCTTGGGGTAGCCTTGGGATTTGAAGAGAACTGACCTGGCGTCTGGGAGGGTGTTATTGGAAGGATCCCCTCCCTGTCAGTCCAGCCACCACCTTTGGGAGCAGGGACCTCGGAAATGTGTTTGAACTATGTTCTGTTGGTGCTGTCGTCCCCTCAGTTACTTGCCCTAACCCCGCTCTGCACAATCCAAGACTTCAGGAGAACTTAATCCTTCCCGTTCTAGTGTCTTTTTAATAATTGTACATGTCATGCTTTAAGTATTTTCAATCTTGTAGGTTAAAAATAAACGAATAAATAAATAAATCCCCTGCCTTGGAAGGAGCCACACGAGCTTGGATGTTGTTGTTTTGGAACTGAGTGATGCCTCATCATTCTCCCTCTGCTGAAGCTGGGCTTGGATAAGGTAGTTCTTCCCGGCACAGCACAGAATCCTGGGAATTAGAAGCATCCCCTGCCCCCCCCAGCCCCAGTTCAGAATCAGCTCCGAGTGGATATTACTTCAGGATTGGGCATTGATTCTGATTCCCATCGCAGATCCTGAGGACAGGGACCCAGTTAAGGGTCCCAGCGGAACCAGCCCTGAAGAGCCTTAGGCCAACTTCAGGAAGCTTCTCCTAGCACTTGGAGGGGTGTCTATGGGAGGGGTGACTAGAATAGTGCCTGGCACATGGTTTGGTAAACAGCATGCATGACTGCCCAAATGGACTTTTCCACAGCTCTACCTACAAGAAGACTCCCCTGCCCATCGCTCACCACAATCCCTGTTATCTCAGAACATGGTTCCCGGTGTCGGCAGCCTCCAATCAAGGTTGCTGCCCGGCGTGTGCCCATCTCTTCCCAGCTTCGTGCGCAGTGCCAGTAGCTTGAAATCAGCCGTGGTGAGGGGCACCTGGGTGGCTCAGTCGGTTAAAGCGGCCGACTTCGGCTCAGGTCATGATCTCGCGGTCCGTGAGTTCGAGCCCCGCGTCGGGCTCTGTGCTGACAGCTCGGAGCCTGGAGCCTGTTTCAGATTCTGTGTCTCCCTCTCTCTGACCCTCCCCCGTTCATGCTCTGTCTCTCTCTGTCTCAAAAATAAATAAACGTTAAAAATTAAAAAAAAAAAAAAAAAAAAAAAAAGAAATCAGCCGTGGTGGGAGAATTTACACCATGAACGTTGGCAAACACTGCAAATCATGGTTCCTCCCCACCCCCAACTGACTGTCAAACATTAACCAGCACACTACTGCCTCCGGTCTCGTCTCTGCCACTTACCAGCTCTATGACTCAGACAAGTCACATAATCACTCTGAGCTTCAGTTTGCCACAGTGTGGAGATCCCATGGTATCTACCTAATGATTCGTCTGGAGGATTAAATGCGATTATAGTTCTGTAACGTGTTTAGCGCAATATTTGGCTTCTAGTAAAATACACAGTACACTTGAGTATAGTTCCAGTGCTCTATTGCTGCATAACAAACCACCCGCAAAATGTAGCGGCTTCATACACATTTATTTTGCCCATGAATCTGTAATATGGCCAGGACTTAGTAAAGATCACCCCTAACTGGAGAAGCGTAAAGGCTGGGATCATCGGAAGCCATGTTCACTCAGACACCTGCCATGTAAGCTGGCTGCCAGGGCCCTTAGCTGTGGCTCTTGCTCAGAACACCCACGAATGACTTCTCCACGTAATCCAGGCTTCCTCGCGGACCAGACGGTGGCTGGGTTTCGAGGGTGAATGTCCCAGGAAACAGCCAGGGAGCAGCTCTATTCTAACTTAACCTTGGAAATCACCCAGGATCACTTCTTCCACATTGTATTCATGAGAAGCAAGTCACTAAGGCTGGCCCATATTTAAGGGGAGAGGAATGAGATTCCTCCTTTTGATAAGAAGAGCGTGAAAGAATTTATGGGCATGTTTTTAAACCATCACGACTGTTATTATCGTGGCCCTTGGGATACTTTAGTTTCTCGTAAGTGAATTATCCCACTTCTTAGCCTATGAGCTGTCTGCAGGAGGACAGGGATCCTTTGGATTCATTAAGATCCCTCTCCCTCACTGCTCCCCAAGTGAACCTAGGGCCCTGTTTGCTGCAGAGTTCAGTAAATGTTATAGAAGTGAATTTCTTCTTACAGGACATGGCCCTGGACATTTGTACTTCACTGGATGACACCGTGTTGGTCCCATAGAAACCGAGGTGAGGGACCTGGGCAGGGCACAGCCAGGAGGCCAGGATCACGACCCCAACAGCCTCTACTCATCCTGGGGTTGTGGGTGACCATGAGGGTAAGTTCATGGCCTAAACAAACTCCCTTACGAGCCTGCTCTGAAGACGGGTTGGCAAATCACTGTCTGGGAGTCAGATCATGGGCTCATGATATAATTTCTGTCTTGGCCTTAGATGTCCCAGTCTGTCAGATGGAAATAAGAAAAGGTCTGAGGGTTGGGCATTTGGAATAGATGATCATATTATTTATAACGTTGGGCTAGAATCCAATTTCTTCTGGAAATGGTTGACAAGGTTGCAAGCCTCTCTAAGAAAAAAAAAAAAAAGCCGAGAGAAATCTCTTCCCTTGTGCTAGGGACATGAATCCATCTCAAAGTGTCTTTGAAATCCACAAAGCTGGGATCCCAGAGAGAAGTAAGTGTCTGTGTGTGTGTGTGTGTGTGTGTGTGTGTGATATTTGGGGAGGACTTTTTCAGGAAAGACCCAGGAAAGAGAGACTCAGACGAACCTCCATTTCAACGGTGGGGGCAGACAACAAGCTGGGAGGGGACGTGGAGATGCAGACTGGCCAGCGCCAGCCCCTCAGCTGCCCTTTCCCTTATCCCTCGAGGTCCCTGTGTGCCACGTCTGGGTCAGGAGTTCTGGTCAGACCTTCCAAGACGACCCCTAAGGACATCGGGGCCTCTTACTGGGACTGCCTCCAACACAGGGAATTGGGCTGCCTGTGACCATAGAATGACCGACCCTAGGCTCATCAGGTGCCCCAGCTCAGTCACTTGTAAAAGCAGCAGAGTCGTCTGGAGAAGACTTTCCTAAAGTGGGGTTCATGAATCTCATGGCCAGCAGGGATGATATTTCAGAGGAAAAAAAAAAAAAAACTGCCTTGGGCCCATTTCCCCCAGAAGCAGACCCTGAGACAAAGATTTGAGTAGAAGTTTTTCACTTGGGAATGATCCCAGTGATCCTAGTGGAGAGGTGGAGAGAAGGGGAGGTGGGGAGGGGGAAGGAAACCGACACGGGGTGTGTTGATGAGTGTTTGCCCCGCGGGCAAGTGTGGCTCAGTCCCCCTGGGGCCTCTGGGATGTTGTGTGCAAAAAACACGCCCCAGAGAGCCTCACCGTGGCCCGCTCTGCTTAAGGGCTGCATCTGGGGCACTGGCTCCCTGGCACCACCAGCCTGCCCTGTGTGCCAGCTGAGCGTGGTCCTGTGGCCGGAGAAACGCCCCAGGTTGAGCATCGGGACACAAGCGGGGCATGGCAGGATCTGCCAGACACAGAAGCAATTTTGTTTATGTACATTTCATAAGGTACGTAACGATTTCCATAGAAACCCATTACCTTGTGATCATTATCATGGTTTTGTAGGTACACTTGTGCCTCCAGAACGTAGTTGGCCAGTTCAGCTCAGCTCGTGTGTGGCAGAGAGAGGGGGCCATTAACTGTAGTTCAACTTGCTAAGATATTTTCAACTGCTCTCGTATTATTGTTTCCATCTCTCCTATTTCCATTTTATTGTCACTATCGTGGGGTAGTGTGGCCCCCAGTCATAAAGATGGATCCGTAGTTCAAAAGAGGTTCATTAAAGCAAAGTTGTGGTACTGAAAATGGTGACAAACATGCTACAATATAAAATGTGAGCATATATACCAGGGTAGGTGAGTGTGTAGAAGGAGATGATTTTACACAAGTAGAAAAAAAAAAAAAGAGTGAATCAGAAAGACCGACGTGGGAATGGAGATCTGAAAATAGAATTTTGTTAGCTGATAATGCATTTCCTCCAGTCCCGGAGGCATCGTCTATTATGAAACTTTGTCAAATACTGGCCTGAGGCCCACTGAGACTTTTGCATCATCTTCGCATCAGGCCCTGTAAGCTAGTTAGAAAACCAATCAAGTCTTTCCAGAATATGGGTAGAATAATCATGTGTGCGTGACAATTATGCATTTTGTCACCAAGGATGGAGAAAAGATCAAAACCAGAGAAGCACCACCGTTAAAGTCGTGTAATTTGCAGTGAAAACCCACACAATGCAAACCACGGCTTGCAAATGGAGTCCTAGGCTACTGGGGGAAAGCAGAGCAAACTCTTGGCAAAATTACTTGATCAAACAACACTTCCGGATGTCACACGAAATCAATAGCGCATAGTGTGAGAGAGCAATTTCTGTCCTGAGTGAGTGCTGGCAGACAATGGGCTTTATTGTTGAATGAAACCACTTGTGGTAAGGCTTGTTCATTGTTGATCCAGAATGTATTCCACCCCTACTTTCTTGATAGCAGATTCCTGACTTTGGTCCATTGCACCAACATCTCCAATCTCCGGCAATTAATTACAAGTAGTCTCACTCACTCACGGGCAGCCCATTTCCCACTTTCCCAGTCTCCCCAGCTGCTATAAGGGACCATGAAACACTGTCCTGGCCAGTGAAATATAATGGAAAGTGTGCTGAGGCTACATCTATGAAAGTTTTGTTTTGTTTGTTCGTTTGTTTGTTTGTTTTGAGGGTGGAGGGGCATAGAGAGAAGGAGAAAGAATCCCAAGCAGGCTCCATGCTGTTAACACAGAGCCCAACTCAGGACTCAGTCTCAGGAACGGTGAGATCATGACCTGAGCCAAAATCAAGAGTAGGATGCTTAACCGACTGAGCCACCCTGGGGGCTGCAAGGTTGTTTTGTTTTGTTTTGTTTTGTTTTTTAATAAAATGGGCATACGTGCTGGTACCCCTCTTCTCCCTCTTCCCAACTTTTCTTTTTTTATGTTTATTTATTCATTTTTGAGAGAGAGAGAGAGAGAGAGAATGAGCAGGGGAGGGGCAGAAAGAGAATACCAAGCAGGCTCTGTGCTGTCCGTGCAGAGCCAGATGTGGGGCTCAATCTCATGGTTGGGTTCATGAGATCATGACCTGAGCCGAGATTCAGAGTTGAAATCCAGAGTGCCAGGTTTAACCGACTGAGCCTCCCAGGGGCCGCCCCCCCTTCCCAACTTAACCATGGTCATGATGCCTGGTGCTGGGGCAGCCATCTTGCACATACAAAGCACCCAGCACAAGGTAAAGGCTGAGAGAATTCTAGAGACATCAGCACTGACATTATTGAACGTCAGTGACTGCCTCCTTCCAGCCTTCTTGTTACAGTGCAGAAGTAAACTCCTCTATGTTCAAAGCCATTGTGGCTTGGATTCTCTAGTCCTGGCCATTGAAGGCATTTCCGGTGGGTGAACCACTGAGGTGTGAGCTCTCCACACAGTTTCAGAAAACACGTGAGGGAAACGTGTACCTGATGACTTTTTGCGCGATTTACCACAGAATCCCTTCCCCAAGTGAGCTGAATGCGCTTCTGGTTTCCAGGGGGGCTCAGCTTCCCCAGCAGGAAAAGGAGAGGCTAGAGAATGAGATCAAGGCACTGGGTCCCCGGGTTCCCTGCCTGCCTGTGAGTCTCCCGGCCTTAGATGTGCTCTTAGCGTGGGGGTGGGCCAGTTCTCTCTACTCAGTTCTCTCCTTCCCGGTGACCATCCCCCTTTCCCTTCGGGCCCCTGGGCTGTAACAGCGGCTGCCACCTGATTGCAACATCCCCTGAGGTGCTCCTACACCTACCTGTTGGTAAACAGTCCTTGTAAACAAGCTTTCCTAAAATCATCCTACTCCAAGCGTGCCTTTCTCTGTCGGTAGGCCGGCTGATCCACCGGCATCAATCCACAGATTTGAAAGAAAGCACGCGCACACGCGCGCACGCACACACGCACACAACTTGCATCAGATCACCGGCCACAGACCACCGCATTCACAAAGGCCAGCTGTCGGGCAACAGGCTGGCTCCTGACCTCGGTATGTGTGAAAACAAGTAGCCGGAAGAGTCAGGCACTCAATTCACGGCCTCTCTGACTGTGTCTCTTAAAATACTGCGCAGAGAAATGGGCGGCAAGTAAAAGACAGCATCGGACAAAGTGTGCCGGCTTGTTGGGGAAAGACAGCCACGTGAGGTGCTGAAATAGGAGGGGACATACAGCATCGCTTTGTGGCACGGGCGGTTCCTGGCTGTCCGTGGCTAGCTCACGCAGCGACTCAGCCGCCTGTTCAGTATCTTGATTACCCTGAACCTTTGGCTTCAGGGCGAGACTACAACCATTTTTCATGTTGAGGATAAGATATCAAGAATTTGAAGACAGAACTGTGGTGCCAAGGCTCAGCCTTTGAGAATATAACCCTTTCCCTACATTTGAAGATTTTCCTTCTCTTGGCAGAGAAATAAATCAATAGAAAGGCAACCACTAGACAAATTAGAAACAGACTATAAACTTTCAAATCATCAGACGAAAATACAAACACATGGGCGCACACACATGCATATCAAAGAAAACAAAAAAACACACATAGTAAAACAAAAAACAGAGGAAGCATTAAAATAGAAAACATAACAGCGATAAGATGATAGAATTAAGACTGATATGTCAGTTACATCAACCGATGTAAATAGGATAAACCCATCCTTATAATAGGAAAAAGATTCTCACATCGAATCATAGAACAATCTCCCAATGTATGTTGTATAGAAGAGATGCATCTGTACCAAAGTAACTTAGAAAACTTAAAAATGTAATATAAATTAAGTTATACAGGAAAACACTGAGCTGAGGCTTCAACGACCATCAGTCAGGGTTAAATTAAAAATGAAAACGTTAAATGAGACAAAAGGAGAGAGAGCAGTATCCAACATTAAGAGTCTAGTTTTTAGAATTCCCCATGTACCGAATAGCGTAGCGTCAAAATCAAGAATAAGATATGACAGTTAAGAATAACAATACACAGATAATGCAGGTATAAACTGAATGAAGCATAGACGACATTTTAATCGACCCCATCAGCTCATGACCTATCAAGAAAACAAATGGTGAGAAGGAATGTGGGAATCTGAATAGTGATTAAACATGATTGAATTTGAGAGGCAAAAAACCCTTAAAATCCTTGCAAATACAAATCAGCTATATCTCATATGAATCATTCATCATATCCAAGTAAGTTGATCCTAGTAATGCAAATAGTTCAATAATATTAGGGAATCTCTAATAAAATAGACCATATTAATAGATCACAGGAGAACTAAATAATAATTCAATAGATGCCAAAAAGACATTTGACAGATATTCCACATCTATCCTTGCTTAAAACAAACAAAACCATAACTGACCAGTAAAATTACGTATAAACGGCATGATTGAAAATCACAGGGGCACCTGGGTGGCTCAGTCGGTTAAGCGTCAGACTTTGACTCAGGTAGTGATCTCACCGTTGGTGAGTTCAAGCCCCCCGTCGGGCTCTGTGCTGACAGCTCGGAGCCTGGAGCCTGCTTTGGATTCTGTGTCTCCCTCTCTCTCTGCCCCTTCCAGGGTCTCTCACTGTCTCTGTCTCTCAAAAATAAATAAACGTTAAAACATCTTTAAAAATAAATAAATTCCAAATGGATAAAGGATTTATATCTTTAAGCTAGACCATAAAACTCTAGAGGAAAGAACAGGTGAATTTATAATATTAGGACAGGAAACACAATAGGATCCCTAATGTAAGTACTTAAGAAATTTGACTTTATAAAAATGTTACACTTCTCTATGGTAAAACATACTATAATCCAAGGTAGAAAACAAAGCAGGAATGAGTACATCATGAGTGACAGGCAAAAGGGCTCATCCCCTTAATCCTCAAAGACTTAACCGTATACGAAATACGTGATGAATATAAACCGGCAGTTTGGAGAGAAACACAAGTGGCTTATGAAAGTCTCAACTTCACTCATAACTAGAGAAATGCTAATTAAAACAGTAAGGCATCTTCTTTGTTCTCCCTATCAGATTGGCAGAGATCACT
This sequence comes from Panthera leo, assembly GCF_018350215.1. NCBI lineage: Eukaryota > Metazoa > Chordata > Mammalia > Carnivora > Felidae > Panthera > Panthera leo. The sequence continues at coordinate 151,223,977 of NC_056687.1, forward strand.
AAGTTTGATCACACCCAGTGCCAGAGAGAGTGTTGGGAAACACGCTCCCTTGGATACCCTTGAGAGTGAAATTGGGGCAACTTTGGGGGAGGGTGATTTGGTAATATCTGTCAAAATCCTTTGCCCCAGAATTCAGCTGCTCAGATTTTTTTTTTTTTCAAAATGTTTTTCATATTTATTTATTTATTTATTTTGAGGAGAGAGAGCGTGAGCAGGGGAGGGGCAGAGAGAGGGAGAGAGGGAGAATCCCATGCGGGCTCTTGCGTGGAGCCCTACGTAGGGCTCGATCCCGCCAACCCGACTGACTGAGCCACCCGGGTGCCCCTCAACTGCTCAGGTTTTCAATCCGCAGATTTCCATTCAGAAACCTTCCAGTTTGGACAAACAAGTGTTCAAGACCTTACTCGAAGACGGTCCCCTTTCCTGGGCTGGCTTCCCGAGGCCTTAGCACAGTGGGTCCCAAATCCACTTTGGGCATCAGAATCCACTGGAGGGCTTGTGGGAGGCAGGTCGCTGGGCCCCACCGCTAGAGTTCCTGACCTAGTGGGTCTGGGGAGAACCCAAGAATCTGCATTTCTAACAAGTTTTGGGCGATGCTGATGCTGCTGGTCTGGGGGCCACCACCCCTTTAGCTTGTTGTGGGGACTCGGGTGGGTAGAGGGATGGGGACCTGGGGTGGGGGGGGGGGTGAGTTCCTTTGAGGGAAGGAGGATGAAGCAAGGAGGAGAAGAGCAGGACTCCCCAACCCAGGACTGCGTAGAGGAGGAAGTGATGGAGTGAGCTGCCCAGAGAGGGACGTTTGAGCCACCTAAGGAGATAGGACCTTAGTCCTTGTTCCCTGCCTCACAAAGACTTCTCCCATACCCCGCCCCAACTCGGCTATTCTCCATAAATCCATAGGCCTGGGTAAGGAGCATGTTAGCTGTGAGCAGACAACAAGGATTGCGAATCAGAGAGCCAGGCCGCCCTGGACAGGGAAAGGCACCCCCATTCCTCACACTAGCCTTGGAGGTGGTGACGTTGGGGTGCCATACCGGAGGGTATCCCGGCTGAGGGAGGGAGGTAGAAAGTGCTCCTGGAGACTCAGCTGCTTTGATTTGATTTTGAAAACTAACATCTTTTCAAAATATGGTGCTGGGAAAACTGGATATTCACATGCAAAAGGGTGACGTCAGACTCGGACCTCACACCATATATACAAACTAACTCTAAGCGGATCAAAGCCCTAAACACAAGACCGAATACTATAAAACTCTTAGAAGCCAAACGACACGAAGCTCCTTGCACCTGAGAATCAAGGTAGAGGAAAATTCTTACCCGTCTAAGAAATCTAAACAGCTGAACCTGACCTGGGAGCCCCAGGTATCCCTCACTGGTCAGGAGGCAGACTGACTTCCTGGTGGAAGGCTGAGAACAAGGGCATCCTTTTCACAATCGTTGCGCCCCCCACCCTTCTTTCATCAAGGTAAAACAGTGACGTGAACAAATCTGAAGTGTAGAAGTTGAGTTTTCACATATGTATGTACCTGTCCAACCAGGGCCCAGATCAGGATCCAGAACATCTCCAGCATCCTAGATGCCTCTCTCTTTTTTTTCAAAGTTTATTTATTTGAGAGAGAGAGAGAGAGAGAGAGAGAGAGAGAGAGAGAGAACACGCGTGAGTGCAAGTGGGGGAGGGGCAGAGAGAGAGAGACGGAGAGACAGAATCCCAAGCAGGCTCTGCACTGTCAGCACGGAGCCCGACGTGGGGCTTGAACCCATGAACTGTGAGATCATGACCTGAGCCGAAGTCGACACTGAACCAACCGACTGAGCCACCCAGGCGCCCCCGCAGAAGCCTCCCTTATGGCCCTTCCCCATCAATACCCTCTAAGGTAATGTTCTCTACCCCTGTTTAGTTCTACTGCTTCAACGTCATAGAAATAAATGGAATTATATTTATTGCTCTTTTCTGCTTGGCTTCTTTCAGTCAATACAATATTTGAAAGACTCACCCTGTCATCTCATGGGGCGAGCGTTTGTTCTTTTTCATTGCTGTGTAACATTCCATTGCAAGATAAATCACGCTTTGTTTCCATTCATCCATTGGACAGCTGGGTTTGTTTCCAGTTCTAGGTTGTTAGGGATACAGCTGCTATACAATTTTTGTAAGCGTCTTTTGGTGGACACAAGCACTTTGTTTCCCTCCTGGGTATACACTGAGAAATGGAGTTGGAGTTACCTATGCTCAGCCGATTTTCCTGCCACACGATTTTCCTGCCACACGATTTTCCAAAGTGATTACATAAATTCACCCTCCCACCCCAAATGCATGATAGGTCTGCCTCATTCATGACAGATCTTGGCATTATTCTTTTTTTAATTTTTCTGATGGGACCATTCCTGTATAACTTTGAAAAATATTTATTTAAAACTAGTAATAATTTTTTTATTTACCTAAAATGGGTGGTCCAGGGATGCTGAATGTTTGAGAAAATTTTTGGACTCAATTGTTAAGTATTCAGAAATTCCCCAAGGATGTGTGGGCGTGTTTCTGCCTATGTATGTGCCACAGTCACAGACGATTTGCTCCAGACCCCACCCTCCTTGCCTTGGAACAGACCCGGCACTTCCCCGTGAACAGGAAGAGCTTAGTTGGGATCCCAGAGGGAGATGTTTCCCATCACCAACAACATCTGGGGAACATCTGGAGAGCCCATCCCAGGACAGGGAGACACTTTGCTGGAGAAAACACATCACTTATTGGATTATTTTTGTTTTCCTATATTTTCTCTTATTCTCTTCCTTTCCTGCCCCCCCCCCCCCCCCACCAAGCCCCATTACCCACTGGGTCCCCTGCTCTAAGTCCCCACTCCAGCCCTTGCCAACTCCCTGCCCTGGCCTCTGTCTCATCTGGTTTCCCCAATACACAGCCCAGCAGGATGCCAACCTGGGCAGCCTGAGAGACCCCCTATTAACTCCAGTGTTCAATCCTGCCCAGTTGATCAGCAGGCAGCGTCTTCTAGAAAATTAACTCAAGGAATGTTGAAGCTGGTGCAGTTCTCTGGTCCAATGCCTCCATTTTACAAGTTGGAAGACTGAAGTTAAGAGAGAGAGGGAGAGAGAGAGAGAGAGCGAGAGAACTAGAACTCCACTCCACTGTAGGTCATCATAGAAACCCCCTTTTCTCCTGGGGACCTGACCAAGGGAAGGGATTAGAGGCAGGAAGGAGGCGGCAATGGAAAAAAGGATTCTTTGGAACCAAAAAGGTCTGCAAGCAGCAGCCACAGGGAGGACAGGGCTGACTGTCTGAGGGGGTGGTGGTGGGTGGGTGGCCACCTGCCATCATACCCTAAGGGCTGAGTCACCTCTAACAACTGACACCCAGCTCTGTAGCCTTTAAACTCCCTCCTGAGCTGTCTCAGCCACACCCATGGCTTCCTTACACCGCTGTATGCTGATGACCCTTCTGTCTCCACTTCCAGCCCAGCACTCCCCTAGAGCGCCAAGTGCACGTTTACTAGGTAAACTTATTCAGCTGGTTCTTACCGAGCACCGAGGAGAGTGAGACACAGCCCCCGCCCTCCCACGACTCCTAGAAAACACAAGGAAACCCACAAGTAAAACACAACTGAGTGCAAGGTAAGGGCAGGCTGGAGAGGAGCATCCTTGGAAGTCTGAATCAGGATGAGGAGGACACAGACCAAAAACTGATCACTGACAACCTGGGCTGGAGTGATCATCGAGAGTGTGGGCGGGAGCGCAGGGATAAGGCTGGGAGAAACTTAACGAGACTTAGAACAGAATACCTCCTGTGTGAATTAAAACTACACGCATCCGTACCAATATTAGGTGTAGAAGGTGTAAAAGGCCACGTACACAGATTAGAGATGCCGAAATGGAGGAGCAGGGAAGGGAGTGGGGGGTGGGACCATGAAGAGACAGAGGCCAGGCTGCGAAGGTGGGCACAGGCCAGGTTATCTGGCCTTTGTAGGCCCCACAGAGTCGCGACTTCATCTTGAGGACACTGGGAAGCCACCGGAAGCTTGGTACCAGCGGTCCAGATACCTAGCGCACACAGGCGCACACTCAATGCATGCAGGAAGGACGAGGGCTGTAGGAAGCTTCCTTCAACCTGCTTTCCTCCCATTTTTCTTCCCCGGAAAGGTACAGGGCAGGTAGACCCCTTCTCGCCGGCTCTACATAAGCACCTGTGGCTCAAGAAGGACCTCCGCCATCATCTCCACCCCAGAGCCGTCCAGGCAGGAGAGGTCACCCCCACCCCCCACCTGGAGGAAGGTAGAAAGGAATCCCGAGGGTTGGGCTAGTCAGAGACAGCATTCATCTAGGACAGTCGGAGAAAAACCCAGAATGCAGCGGGAGCGGGACTGGAAAGGGGGAGGGTCAAGCTCCCACGAAGGCTCCCTGGAGGAGGCAGTGCAAGCCGAGACCTTAAAGGCGATGAGATTCTGGTAAGCGGCGGCGAGAAGGCAGAAAGGCGTTCCAGGCGGGAGGAACGCCCTGTAGCAAAGGTGTGAAGGTAGAAACGCTCAAGGGACACGGGTGGTGGGTAAGGTTTGATCTGAGGTTGGGACGAAGGGTAGAGGATGGTCTCCCGGCCAGGACTCGCTGCGGGGGCATGCACACACTTTTCCCTGTGCAGTGATACAGGGAGAGTTGGCCCCTAGTCAGGGAAGGCCTTGGCGGGAGCAGAGAAGGCAGTGGGCCATGTTAAGTGGCTAGGGTCTGGCTCAGAAGAAATCCTTCTTCTTCTTCTTCTTTTTTTTTTTTTTTTTTCCTTAGGGAGGGATGGGATTGCGGGGCGCGGGGTGGGGGGCGAGGGAAGTTGTATCCAGGACCCCCGCCCCGGGTCAGTACATCTGCAGGGTCTCTGGCCCCGGGGCCGAGGTGAAGGTCACGCCCACCGATCACCTCCTCCCCTCCCCCTCCCGGCCCAGGTTGGTCTCCAGTCACAGTTTACTTTTCCGGCGCATCTTGGCGGGGGGGGGGGGGGGGGGGTAAGGAGGGGGCAGAGGAAGGACGTTTAGATTGGACGATAGCAACTGGCTCAGGCAGGGTTGGGGTCAAGGCCTGGAAGGAGGCCTCGGCTCCGCCGCCGTCGCCGGGCGGCCTCCCGGACGCTCCGCGCCGCTCCGGGCCTCAGTCTACCCATCCGCGAACGGGGGCCGCGTGGCGAGGTGGGGATCCTCGCGACCCGGCTCCGCCGACCGGGCGCGTCGGCGGCCTCGGGAAACCGCGGGAGGGGGACGGGCGAGGGCGGCGGAGGGCCGAGGGCGCGGGGCGGTCGCGGCGGCCGCGCGGGGTCAGAGTCCGCAGGGAGGCCCCGCGGCCGCCGCGCCGGGCTCCGGGCGGGGGGGAGGCGGCGCCTCCGGGGCGGGGCTGCCGGGCGGCCTGGCGGGAGGCCGGGCGTGCGTCAGCGCTGCGAGCCCCGGAGTTTTCCACTGACGAGGAGGGCGGAGCGGCGGGCGGGGCCGGGCGCAGCCAGTCTCCCGCCGCCGCCGCCGCCGCCGGACGCTCAGAGAGAGGGGCGGCCGGGCCGACTGCGGCTCGGCGGAGCGCGCACGGGGTCGCGGCACCGGGGGCGTCCCCGGCCGGGACGCGGGTCGCATCGGTGCCCTTGGCGAGCGTCCGGATCGCAGGTGAGCACCGAGCAGCTGCGGGCCCGGCTGTCCGGGACGTCGGGGAGGGGGCGTCCCGCGCGGGGCGGGTGGGGGGGGGGTGCTGCGCCCCTCCGGTCCCTGCCACTTGTCCCCCCCCTCCCCGAGGGGGCACCGGGGCGGGGGGACGGCCCGGCCCGGCCCCTGACTGCGCGCCCGGCCGGCGTCCGGGGCGAGGAGGCGGGGAGGCGAGAGTGGCAGGTTTTCCGCTCCCCTCCCCCGCGCCACCGAGGGTACCCCGAGAAGTCGCGGCGCCCCGAGCTCAGTGCGGGTGACGGCCGAGCCCAGGTTGGCGCGGGCGGCTGGGTGACGGGGTGCGCGCGTCCACGGGAGAGTTTCCTTTTGACCCAGTTGCCTGAGAACTTTTCAGAAGTTCCTCGCGTGGCCGGAGCAGGTGACATTTGTCGCCTTCCTCCTCGGGCTCCCCCCGGGGGCGGGCGCCAGGGCTGCGGCGCGTGCCGTGCCCGGCGCCCCCGGCCAGCAGGGGTCAGGGAGGGAGTGGAGGGAAGAGCCAGAAGGAGTGAGGCTCTGTGAGTCACGGACCCCGGAGGGTGGGAGGGCGGAGGGAGGGAGGGAGGAGGGATTGTGTCGTGCGCTCACCTGTTTGTCAGTCACCGTCACACGCGGAGGCCACCGCTGTGAGTCACGGGCGCAGCCCCGCCGGACACCCGCGGGCACACGTAGGCTCTCTCCCACGCACTTCTCGGCTCCCCTGCACGTACTTCCCCCAGGTCCTCAGTTTCCCCGCCCCGGGGGCCCCTCCGCAGGCACGCACCTTTGGATGCCCTCGCCACAGCAGCCGGCACACGCTTAGGCACTCCTGCTCCCTGGCACAATCACACTCGTAGCCCCCACTCCTGACACCGGAGGGACCCTCCCCAGCTCCGCGGCCCACGGCCCACCCCACACCTCCAGGCCGATGGCTCACAGCCCTCTGGATGGGGCCTCCGCCGCTGGCCCCCCATCCTTGACATCACTGCCCTCTTCCACCTCCACATCCAGAGGTTACCGAGTCTATTCCCCTTTCTCCTGTGCCCTCCCTGTCCTGTCATCTCTCACCTAGCCCTGGCACCGGCCCAGCAGGTCACACCCCCTCCAGTCGGCGACTGAGCCATCTTTTTAAAATGCAAATCTGGTATATTGTCAACTCCCTCCTTAAACCCTGCTGAGGCTTCCAGTGCCCTGGGGCTAAAGCCTGTCCCGGCAGCCGCGGCTCCAGAAACCTGTCGCAGGATGCCCCTCCCCCCCCCCCCTCGGCTGTGCCCCCCTCTGGAGCTCTTTCTACTTCCTTTCCTCCCAGAGACTGTTTTTACCCTCAGCTTTGCCCCTCCTGCCCCACATCGCCTCAGACCTGCGTTCCCAGCGCTCACCACCGTTTTGTAACTACACAGTCCTTGCCACTGAATTCAAAAGCTGGGAGAGTGCAGCCAGTGTAGGTCTTGCTGTCCCTGTGTGCCCGAGTGCCTGACACTGCGCCTGGCATCTTATAGGAGCTCAATAAATGTTTGTTGAATGAATGAATGAACGAATGAATGAGAACGAAGGAGACCCTGCTCAGGTGTCAGGTACAATTTCCCTTCTGCAGGAGCAGTTGCCTTCTGTAGCCAGCAAACATTTGGCACCTACCCAGTGCCAGGCTCTGGAGGCCAAGGCTGAGGAACCGTGCCCCCCCCCCCCCCCGCCCGGATCACTTTCAGAGGGATGGGGGGGGAGGGGTGTGCTAAGGCTTCCCTTCTGCCCTCTTTGTGCTGCCCAGGTTGTTTTCCTAGCCAATCCCAGTGAGGGCCAGAGGGACTCAGGGGTGCCCTCCCCTTGTCCCAGGAAGTAGCTCCTGAGAGTCTGGGGTCGTGTGCCCCCAGGTGTTGGGGGTACTGGCCTGACCAAGGCCTGGGGCTCTGAGGTTAAAGGACATAATTCTTCAGATTCCCAGAGGAGGATAGGGCCAGCCCAAGGTGCCCTCTCCCCAATACCAGCTGTGGTCGGGGGTTGGGGCACTGGGACTAACGAGTGGCACAGAGAAGTTGATGAGACTTCCCAGAGGCCCTGAGATATCCCCCTCACCCCCAACGAGCCTTTGTTTGCCTGGTGCCCAGGCTGAGGCGGCCTTCCCTGGGTTCACATAGTGTGGCCTGAATGTGTAGATAGTTGTGGGTAGTAGAGTGGGGAAGTGTCACCCCTTCGTCCTGAGCTGTCAACTCCTGTGTGTGGTGACAGGAGGGTGGCCTGATTCTCAGGGCCCAGGCAGATCCTGGAAGAAGCCTGGCTGTCTTTGATTCAGAGCCTGCCTCTGGGGCTCCTGGGGGTGTGGTGTTTCTGTCTGAGCCAGCTCCTGGGAATCGCTTCTCCTTCCCCCGGGACCCTAGGATGGGGGCTGTGTTCACCCTGGGAACAGTGCCATGGTTGGGATCTTGATTCCTGGGTAGCTGCTGAGGGCCCCTCCCCCCTCCTCTGACTCACTGTCTGACACTTTTCTTGGACTCTTTCACTATCTTTCATTCCTTTCTCTGACTTGGCCTGTCCTTGTCTCTGGCTGTCTTCTTGTCTCATCTCCTGCCTCTGGATTCCCAGGTGGGACAGGGAGGCACTGAGATCCAAGGGCTGTCCCCTCTCCCTCCACCCCAGGGGAGCGTCAGGGACTTTGCGGGTGTGCAGATCCTGGGGGGGGAGGGTCACCCCTAGAATGGACAGTGTGGCGGGAGCTTATCTGTGTCCCTGTTTCCCCGTCTGCAGCCTTGGAGCCTCTAACCCCCTCACCTTGAGTTCCCATTCTGTAGACAAGCCTGAGGCAGAACCAGGGTGTCAGGCTTAAACCTGCTTCCTTGATATCTATTTGTTTACTTCTGGGGAACAGGGAGCCTCCTGAGATGCCTGTTTGGCACCTGTCTGCAGCCAATGCTTTTTAACTCCCAGAACCACTCCCTTCTGTGGCTCAAACCCTCTGGTGCAGGCTGGGGAGTGGGCATGGCACCCCCCGCCCCCCTCCCCGCCCCGACTGACTGTGACAGGACCAGGAGATCACTCTGAGCAGTCACCCCTCAGAGGTCCACCTCTGCTAGAGGTGCCTTCTCTATGCCAGGCTGTTCTAGGCATGGGCACAGTAATGGCCAGGCAGAGAGGCCGTCAGCCTGGTGTGAGGGAGGGGCGGTGAGACCGTGGCGAGACCGTGAGAGAAGGGCCCGAATAGGGGAATCCCAGGACCCGTGGGAGCCCAGAGAGGCATATAGTCAGGAGTGAGGGGTGGAGGTTTCAGGGAGGCCCTCTTGGAAATGACTATTAAAGGAGAGCGAGGCTGGGTTCCAGCTTGTGCAAAGGCCAGGAGGCGGGCAGGTCATGGCAATTAGGGAAACTGCAAGTTCAGCTGGAATATAGTGAGGGGAGGGTGGGGAAGCAGGAGCCAAGCCTGCCTCAGCCTCTCGTGGAATTCTAGGCTTGATCCTAAGGGCCAGCTTTCCTCAGCATGGGGGTGGCAGGGAGCCATGTGATTTAGGAAGACCACTCTGGCTGCAGGGGGTGACAGGAGCAGAGGCAGGGGACATTGGGCAGTAGCAGTGGGGACAGAGGCATAAGGAAGGGTAATAAACTTTTAAAGGTGAAGGAGACATACATAACATGCATAAAGCCTATGAATCCCACGTGTACAGTTAGGTGAATTTTTAGTTTTAGACATTCATGGGACCCCCAGCTAGGTCAGCACAGAATGTTTCGAGAGGATGCCACCCCCCTCCCCCCGGTGAGATTTCTGCTATCCCTCGCCGCCCCCCCCCCCCCCCCCCCCCCCATTCTGACTTGTACCATCACTGATTGGGTTTGCCTTTCCTTGAACTTCATTCCCGTGTATTCTTGTGTCTGGCTCCTTTCATTCCACATGACATCATTGAGATTCACATGTGTGTATCGAGGAGCTCGTTTTTCTCACAGTTCGGAATGACATATTCACTAAGCACTACTGCCGGTCTAAGAACTTGGCATGCATGGATTCACGTAAACCTCCCAACCCTAGGAGGTTTGAAGGCCAAGAACCGGAGAAACGGAGAGCCTGAGGACCTTGACTGGGGTCACGCGATCAAGTAATAGCCAAGCCAGGGTTCAGATGCAGGCAGTGTGGTTCTGGGGCCAAGGTTCTTAACACTGTGCCGATGGCCCCCCCAGCGCCGTGTCTGTGCCTAGCCTTGCGTGCGCGAAGTGAGCTAGTGTGCGCTTGGAGGGCTGGGCGCCTGGATGTGGCCGGAGGGAGCGGGAGGAAGGAGTGGAGGGAGGACGGCTGCAGGTTTCTGGCTTGAGTAACTGGGTGGGTGGCAGTGCCGTTACTAAGATAGGGAACACAGGAAGAGGAACAGATGGCATGGGGGGTGGGGAACAGAGACAAGGGGTTCGATTTGGGGCCTATGGAATTCTATGTTTCTAAGGGACGGCCAGGCACAGATAAAAAGCGGGCATTTGGTTTTGGCGGGGGGTGGGCCTGGGGCTTGGGCATGTGATTAGGCATTCGGCACCCTGTGGACAGCATCTGGGGTTTGGGAAAGGATGGGGTCTCCCAGCGGGGCCGGTAGGGGCAGGCTGTGTGGGTATGCTCTGTCTGTGTGTGTTTCTGTGTGTGTCTGGGGGCACACGTGTATGTATGTGTGTGCCTGGCTCCGGGTCATGAGTTTCCCCATCTCCTGGGAGAGCCTGCAGGTCAGCTGGGAGCTGCGTTGTTTTTGTTTGTGGTTTTGCAGGGGGTGGGGGGGGGGGCGCCCAGCCTGAGAAACTCCCCGCTGAGAAGCCCCCGGAAGCACCTGTGCGTTCTCTTCCCCTGGCCCAGTGTGAACGAAAGGTTAGCAAGGAGGGGGGTTTCTCTTGCTTGTCTCATGCCTGCGGGGAGAGGCTGCCCCGGGGACGAATTTTAACCGGCAAGTCCGACCGCGGACCCCCTAGGTCTGGGATCCAGACGCTTTGTGGTAGGCTCGGCAAAAGGGGACAGGGGCCTTTCGAAAGGACACCTGAGTAGGGGAGATCGGCAGCCTTCTGGTTGGTTTTTCCTGTTCTCATTTCCTGTGATGGCAGTGGGGGAGGGGCTCCCCAGCACTGGGGCCTCTGCATCGTTTCCCCTTCCTCCTGGTGACCTCCTGGGGCCCAGGCCTGAGCACTGTAGGACACAGACAAGGTACAAGGTAGCCCAGCCCTCAGGACTGAGTCCTTTGGGGACTGCCAAGGGTGGCCGAGGCATTTAGGGGAAGGAGCCCCAAGTCCAGTCCCCTTACCCGAGGCCAGCCAGGCTGTGGGAGGCTCTGTGGTTGAGACCCTCCAAAGGGGAAGACACAGTAAGCTCTGTGTCCTGACGTGGCCCATGTCACCAAGCTACAAACAGGAGAGAGTGGAACATCTTGACCGGTCAGTTTCACTAAGAGTTGTGTGTGTGGTTGGTTGGTGGGTTGGTTTGTTTGTTTGTTTCAAGGGGAAACAAACAATCTCCATAGGAAGTTAAGCCAAACAAACGGGGTTAGATATTGGAGGAGAGACACCATGTAGATGGGTTTTTAAAAGCAAAACAGGAGTTGTTAGAGAAACACGAAGCACGGCCAGGCCTGGAGACAGGGGACTTCGGTGGGGCGGGGGTTTCTGAGGGAAAGTCTGAGCGGCTCTGTCACAGGAGAGGAGGGGCTCTGGAAAGTCCTGTGTCTGGGAATCGGGGCCAGTGTCAAAGCCAGCCTGTTTCCCGGAGTGCCCTGGTCAACCTGGCCCCGGAGAGGGAGAGGGAGAGGGAGTCTGTGTGTGTGTGTGCAGGGTGGTGTGTCGGTGGGTGTGCAGGGGCAGCCGGTGGTGGAGGAGGAGGAGGAGGAGGAGGAGGAAGCAAAGCCACCATACAGGGCTGTGCGGGCTGTGGCAGACGGCCTCACACACACAAAGGCACACAGATGCGAGCCGTGTGAATCAGCCAGCCAGTGAGTCAGCCCCCAGGATTCCTGTCGGGGAATGAGCGAGGCCGGGCTGAGGTCTGCCGGTCCATCTGTCGGTCTGGTGTATGCATGTGTGTAGGTGGGTCGTGGGAGGTAGCGGGGAAGGTGCCTGGTGGTGTCCTGGGAAGGCGTTTGGGCAGCGGTGGTGGGAGTCTGCAAGCGCCAGGAGGAGGCCTTGGCCCTCAGCGCCTGCGCTGGTGGAAGGAAGCCTCCTGGAGCCGGGCCCCCGGGCCCCCTGCACACAGAGTCGAGGGGGCGGCCCGGGACACCTCGGAGGGCAAGGGGAGCGGGGATCGTGGCCGGGCGCCCCACCGCCTGCCCTCAGGCCTGCCGCTGAGAGCGCTCTCCTTTCCGTTCCAGGCCATCCGTGCCCAAAGCCCAGAGTACCCCCAGTGCCACCATGACTGGGCCGCTAAAGAGGAAGTTTGACCAGCTGGATGAGGACTCCTCCTCGCTCTGCTCCTCTTCCTCCTCCTTGTCCTCGGGCCGCCGTTCTGGCTCCTGCTCCCCGAGCTCTTCCGTCTCCCTGGCCTGGGACTCAGATGAGGAGAGCCCCTGGGATCGGATACCCCTGCCTGACCGTGACTTCTGTGGCCCCCGGAGTTTCACCCGTGAGTCTCCCCCCGCCCCCCCTCCCGGGAACCACCACACCCCTTCATCCTTCCTGAAGATGAAATTGGGAGGCCCGCCTTGTCCCCCGACAGAGCCATTCTGGCCCCTGGAGGTCATGTCCCCGTGGCTTTGGCTCCCCACCTTGTCCACTTCCCGTAATACGGTGGTTACTCAGGAATGCCCTCTGTCCAGAGGCACCGGGCCCGGCTAGATTCACCTTTGACCTTGGGACTCCCTGCTTAGAAGGCAGGACGGAGCTCCTCACTGTGGCCCTCGGGCCCTCCGGCTGCAGCTCCTCCCTTCTGTTCCAGTTTCGTTTCTCCAGCTTGCACACCCTGTCCTACCTACGGAGCCACCGGAGTCCCACGCCCCACACTTCTGCACTGCGGGGCCTGTCAGGCCGGTCCCTCTCCTGTCAGAATGCTGTTTGGCTTTGCCTGAACATAGTGGAAAGGTGTCTTTCCCCCAGTTATTTTTCAAGCTGGCATAATTTTGATTTCGAACTGACAAAGCCCTAAAGCAGTATTCCTCAACCTTGTTTTCCATTATTATTGCCCCCAACCCTAAGGAGCCTTTTTAGACATATTTTTCTTTCTTTTTTAATTTCTTTTTGTTTTGTATATATTTTTTTCATTTTAGTTATTTATTTATTTATTTTATTATTATTTTTTTTAACATTTTTACATGTTTTTATTTATTTTTGAGACAGAGAGAGGCAGAGCATGAGCAGGGGAGGGGCAGGGAGAGAGGGAGACACAGAATCTGAAACAGGCTCCAGGCTCTGTCAGCACAGAGCCCGACTCGGGGCTTGAACTCACAGGGTGTGAGATCATGACCTGAGCTGAAGTCGGACGCTTAACCGACTGAGCCACCCAGGTGCCCCTCATTTTATTTATTTTTTTAGAGAGAGAGAGAGCAGGGGAGAGGGACAGAGGGGGAAAGAGAGAACCTGAAGCAGGCTCCGCGTTCCGCGAGGAGCCCGACGCGGAGCTCGATCTCATGACCATGAGATCATGATCTGAGCTGAAATCAAGAGTCAGACACTCAACCCACTGAGCCACCCAGGCAGCCCTAGACATAGTTTTCCTAATTATGACATTCCTACCATGACATTTTAATACCTCAGATATGGTGTCTTTGTTTATGTACTTGTTGTACGTCTTTATATTATACTAGAAAAAGAGTATGATTTGTAGCACATAGAATCTAACAGTATGTTGACTAAACTCCTGTAGGTTTATTGGAAATACAAGAATGGCTTAATATTATAAATATCATAAAATATAAAATACTATAAAATCCGGTTTTATACTTTTATAGTTTACTATAAAATATAGGAGCCACTGTAGATGTTGAAGGACATTTGATAAAAATGTCATGTTCCTTCTGGATAAGACCCTTGATAAAGTAGCAATAAATGGATGCTACCTTACATGATTAAAAAATATGTGTCTCAACCCAAAAAGCTGGCATTCTGATTAATGAGGAAATATTAGAAGCAGTCCAACTAAAGAAAGAGATGGGGACGCTGTCACCACTGGTAGTTAGCATTGTTCAGTAAGTCCTCGCCAGTTAGCAGAGAGGATGAGAATTCTATATATTGGATTGAGACAGACAAAATAATATATTGCGTGGAAATACATGAAATTGCCAGTATTCAACTGCTTTATGGTTCTGCCTATGGTTCAGCCTAATAAAAAGGAACGGTATACCAATATGTGTACAGAAGATACCAAATACGTAGCTTACTACCCAGTATACAATCCATAATTTAGAAAGGTAATCCCAAATAATAGCCTTTCTAAGTGTGCTCCAAAATGCAGAAGCTATAAAGGAAAAGATCAATATATTTTTAATTATGTAGCCTTAGAAGTTATTTTATAAAATGCCTTGGACAAAAATAAAAGACTAAAGGGGCGCGAGGGTGGCTCAGTCGGTCAAGCATCCCACTTCAGTTCAGGTCGTGATTCCCGGAGTCCGGCTCTGTGCTGATAGCTCAGAGCCTGGAGCTTGCTTCGGATTGTGTCGCCCTCTCTCTCTCTCTCTCTCTCTGTGCCCCTCCCCCTCTCATGCTCTGTTTCCCTCCGACTCTCAAAATGAATAAACATTTTCTTTTAAATAAATAAATAAATATTAAAAGGCTAAAATATTTGCACAGATAGGCTAGATGATTACTGTCTCTAATGTCATATATAAAGAGCTCCTGCAAATCAATACAAAACTACAGAAAACTGCATAAGGAACCTATAAATGGCTAATAAAGATGGGAAAGATGCTTAATGTCACCAAATGCTCTCATTTGGACTGGTAAATAACAGTAAGCCCATGGTGACCTAGGAGTGGCGTTCAAATGTACCAGCTCTCATCCCAGCCGGGCTGGCTCCATTTCTCCAGATCCGTTCGGATCCATTGCTTTCTTTGGGCTAGGAGATCGGAGGGGGAGTGTGAGGAGAGGCAGCTCGCCATCTTCCTGGAGGTTAAGCCGTCCCTCACGGAGAACTAATGCCCTGCCCCTTCCCTCCCTGCCTTTCCAGCCCTGTCCATCCTGAAGAGGGCGCCCCGGAAGCGCCCAGGCCGCGTTGCCTTCGATGGCATCACCGTCTTCTACTTTCCTCGGTGTCAGGGCTTCACCAGCGTGCCCAGCCGCGGTGGCTGCACTCTGGGTATGGCCCCCCGCCACAGCGCCTGCCGCCGCTTCTCCTTGGCCGAGTTTGCACAGGAGCAAGCCCGGGCTCGGCGGGAGAAACTGCGCCTGCGCTTGAAGGAGGAGAAGCTGGAAGCCCTGCGATGGAAGGTAGGGAGACCCGCGCCTGGGCCAGCTTCTCAAGTCCTGGCCGTGAGGGGGCGGGGCCTCCGGGGTGGGAGCCCGGGTGCTCATTATATATTTGGGGAAGGAGGCCCCTGGGGCCAGTGTTGCTCGGCCAGGGCCTGTCGCCTGCATTATCTGCAGAGTGGGGTGTGGGAGGGCCTGTTTGCTGCAGGGGTTGGGGGCACGGCGCCGGGAGCTGTCTGGGGGCGGGGGGCGCCAGGAGCATTGCAGGGAGGGCGGGAATCTGGAGTTGATGTGACCCTGGGGGTCATTGTGTCTGGCCGGTTGATGGTTGGGTGGGTTTGTCCATGGACTGGGGAATGACAGGAACGGGAAATCTCTGCAAATGCCCCGAAGGCAGTGTTCTTGGCCTCCCAGCTCACTGTGGTATCTATGGTGCCCGACCCAGAGCGCTTGTCGGGTGACCGATGGCCGTGGGTGGGGGCAGAGACCCCCGTCTGTCCCTCACATCCCTCCTCTCTCCCACTGGATACAGCTCACGGAGGCTGGCGTACCCGAGACGGAGGCCGGCCTGCCACTCACAGTGGACGCGATCGATGATGCCTCCGTGGAGGAGGACTTGGCTGTGGCCGTGGCCGGTGGCCGGTTGGAGGAAATGACCTTCCTACAGCCCTACCCGGCCCGGCGCCGGCGGGCTCTGCTGCGGGCTGCCGGAGTGCGGAGGATCGATCGCGAGGAGAAGCGGGAGCTGCAGGCCGTGCGCCAGTCCCGCGAGGACTGTGGCTGTCGCTGTGACCGGGTCTGTGACCCCGAGACCTGCAGCTGCAGCCTGGCGGGCATCAAGTGCCAGGTGTGGGCCGGGGAGGGAGGCCCGAGCGCAGGGGCTTGTCTGGGCTCGGCGGGACCCTGTCTCACGCTCTGCTCTCTCTGCAGATGGACCACACCGCGTTCCCCTGCGGCTGCTGCCGGGAGGGCTGTGCGAACCCCAAGGGCCGCGTGGAATTTAATCAGGCACGGGTGCAGACCCATTTCATCCACACGCTCACCCGCCTGCAGCTGGAGCAGGGGGCTGAGAGCCTGGGGGAGCTGGAGGCTCCTGCTCAGGGCGGCCCAGCCAGCCCCGGTGAGCAGGCGCTGGCTCCCACTTTCCCGCCGGCCAAGCCCCCCGCGAGCAGCGAGCTGGGAGACGACAGCTGTAGCAGTGACATGACCGACTCCTCCACAGCTTCAGGCTCGAGCGAGGCCCCCAGCGGCCCCACCCGCCCAGCCCTGCCCGGCCCCGGCTTCCAGCCTGACATGGATGATGACAGCCTGGCCCGGGTCCTGAGTTTCAGTGACTCGGACCTGGGAGGAGAGGAGGAGGAGGAGGAGGAAGGGGGAGTGGGGACCCTCGACAACCTCAGCTGCTTCCACCCAGCTGACATCTTTGGGACTGGTGACCCCGGTGGCCCAGCCAGCTGGACCCACAGCTATTCCAGCTCCAGCCTCACGTCAGGCATCCTGGATGAAAATGCCAACCTGGATGCCAGCTTCTTCCTAAACGGTGGCCTTGAAGGGTTGGGAGAAGGCAGCCTCCCGGGCACCTCGGTGCCGCCCAGCTCGGACGCTGGCCAGAGCAACTCCGTGGACCTCAGCTTGTCTTCCTGCGACTCCTTCGAGCTGCTGCAGGCCCTGCCAGACTACAGTCTGGGGCCTCACTACACCTCCCGGACGGTGTCCGACGGCCTGGACAACCTCGAGGCACCCTACTTCCCCTTGCCTGCCTTCTCTCCGCCTGGGGACGCCGGCTCTTGCTTCCTGGAGTCCGTCATGGGCTTGCCTGACTCAGCCGCCGAGGCCCTGGCTCCCTTCATAGACAGCCAGTTGCTTGAGGACACCGCCCCGGCGTCTCTGGTGGAGCCTGTGCCCGTGTAAGGCCCCGGGGTACCTTGTCACGGCCCCAAGAGCCCTGTTGCTGCTTTGTTGTAATTTGGGGGCTCCCTGAGGCCTGTAGGTAAGGGTCTCCCGTTGGCTGGCTCGCCCGTGCGGGCACTCCTGATTTTTGTGCAACACTCTGGATTGATTTATTTATTTTTGTAAGTTTCTGTGCCGAAGAGAGGGCGGGGAGGGGGCCTTCCCTTTCCGCCACCCTGCTCCCCCGCCCCCCAAGCCCACACAGTCTCTCCTTCCACTTCCACGGTGTGCGTGCCAGGAACAGGAGGACGTAAGCCTTCCCTGGAGCTTCGCAGACCCCTTTTCGGTCTCGTATGATGTTCCTTAGCCCAAAGACAGCAAGACAGGGCAGCAGTCAGCCACTTCTTACGGCTTCTCCTGCCATCCTGAGCCCCAGAGCCATGGGTGGCTGCGTTCTCTGGACTGTAAAGACTATAATTTATTTCCATAATTTATTTGGAGACTAGGAGGTGTAGGCCTCTCCCCTCTGGCTGGCGGGCAATGCTGGGGTTGGGGTGGGACACAGACCCCCGTGAGTCCCTTTTGCCTTGTAGTCCTATATCCCTGCCCTTCCTGGGCTTTGGTATAAACCAGGTGTGGATTTGGGCCCTGTGGTCTGCTGTGGCAGCTGCCTGGCCCCGGGTGGCAGGGGGCTGGGTGGGGCTGACCAACCGTGACCAAAACCTGCCCCACACGGCCTCTTCTTTTTCCTGTCCTCTGCCATATCTTCCTCCTCCCCAAAGGTCACAGCCTTCATTCTGGGCCCATCAATGTAGAAGGGAAGCAGGAAGCCCCAGCGAGGGCAAGGGGCTAGCCTCGGGGCCCGCAGCACGCCCCTGACCACTATCTCAGGGCTTTCTGGGCACCGCATGCCAGCCTGGGCCGCCTGCCCATGCCCTGAGGCCACCTGGCTGGGGTGAGGGGCGGCCCCTTGTGGCTTTTATGCCGTTCGTTTGCTGATGTTAAGTTTTGCATCCTAATTTCTATATCGTCCCTGAGTGTTAGAGCTATATAATTTATTCATCTTTCTCCATGTCTGTGCCAAGAAGCCCAGGCTGTGGGCCTGCCTTCTTGCCTAGGAGGCCTTACCAGCCCGCGTGCTTGTGGGAACACCTTGTACCTGAGCTTACAGGTACCAATAAAGAGGCTCTATTTTTAACACCCGTGGTTTGCGTTTGTGGGACCTGGAGATGGGGGGCGGGGGGATCTACCCTCAGGAGGTGCTGGGGAGGGAGGGGGAGGCGGGCCCTGCAGGGCAGCGTGGACGCCGAGCCTCTGCTGGGGTAGGGGTGGAGACACCACATAGTGGGCCTCCTTCCGCGCAGGCCAGTCATGGCCAAGTGGGAGGCTGGCCGGGCAGGGCAGGCCGAGCAGTTTTCTCTTTGCGTCAACCCGTCTCTCCCCAGTGGTCACCTGGGGTGGTGGGAGCAGCGGGGCAGTCTTCCGAGACGGGGCTATCTGCCCGGGGTTTTTCCCACTCGGTCACGTGGAGCTGGGGCCTGGCTCCGAGGGTGAAGTAACCACCCCCCCACGCCCTCCCCCTTTAGGGGCAGACAGTGGGATGTAGCTGGTAGAGGCCTCCTGTGGGGCCCAGCGGCTGGGGTCCCCGGGGACTTGAGCCCCAGAAGCTGCGGGACCTCCTGGGACCTCCTCCTCCTGCACCAGCCGGACCCGTCTGACCTGTCCCCGGCCTAGGCCAGAGGAGCAGGCCTCGCCCTGCCCTGGGGAGTCCCAAGTGTGGGGCCTGAGGAGGAGCAAGGTCGACCTCCCCCTTAGGAATAATGGCTTATCCGAGTGCTGGGAGGGAGGAGGACCCAACAAGGACAGCAGATTTGGGTCTCCCTTTTCTCGCTCTAATCGTCTGCCTTTCGGCCTGGGCTGGGCTCCCCTTTATTTCATCTCTGCGGCTTACGGGGTAAGAGCATGGACCCTGAGTGCCAGGTTCACATCCCAGCTCTGCTACTACCTAGCAAGGTGACCTATGCAAATCACTTCCTTTCTACGACTGCAGTGTCTTGCTGTCCCCAGTGCTGTGCAAATAATAACACTACTTGCCTCATAAAAGCTTTTTCAGTTCACGCATACACAGCACTTAGGAGAGTGCCAGGAGCGTGCAAGCCTTGTGTGCATGTTTGTGACTTCCGTTCTGTTTTCGTATTGCTGCCTCTATGTTTTATCCTCTCTCTCTCTCTCTCTTTTTTGTTTTTTTGCCAGTTCTGTCACTCTTTGGGTATCTGTCTCTTGCCTCTGGACATGCATGGATGTGACCGTGTGGCCATATTGTCAGTGGCCGTGAGAGGACCCAGAGCTTGGAGCCTGGCCTGTGGTGCGCAGCCTGTTCCTGTAACCAGCGTAGCCAGGGACAGCCGGGACTTAGGCTCCTCGGGGTGGAGTATCCCATACGGTCAGCGATGCTGCCTCCCCTCTCACTGGTCCCTGGGAGCCCTTTTGCAGAGATTGTGTCAGCATGGATGCTTCAAAATCTGGGTCTCTCCAAGGGCTCTGAGGCCCTGCTCTGACGAGCCTGGGGGTCCAGGTGGCAGGTTCCTGCAGCCCCACCCCGTCCCTGGCTGGAACCCCCACAGGTTCCTGCCCCATGGATACGGCCCATGGCTGGACTGGACCTGCCCACTTCCCCTCCAGGGCAACAGGATCACTTCCTGGCTTTCTTTTCTTTTCTTTCTTTCTTTCTTTCTTTCTTTCTTTCTTTTTTTTTTTTTTTTTGATAAATGAAGACAACTTAGGTTTTACAGCAACAAAAACGTGATTAATGTACAATCCATGACAGCATCATTCTCCAGACGGGCAAACCTGTCTCTCAACAACCCACCCCCAAGAAACCGGATTGTAACGCAGATGCCAGGAAAAGGGACTGGTTTCCCAAAGGAAGGATGCTAAGTAACCTGGGGAAAGCGTTCCAGGTCATTGACTCAGACCAAGAGGCCGTGCACCCGATCAGCAGGATGTTATAGAAACAAGGTCCCGCTGTCACGAAGGATAACTGTCTGTTCTACAAGGGACCCCTACCGGTTCAGTTTCCAAGCTGTAGTCCCTGGACGACAACTCATAAAAACTACTACAGCTGCGTCCTCGCACTCACGCTAAGTGCGTATTTTACTTTACATCAATTGTATCCATGTGCTTAAAAGTTAGAACCATTGTAACAGCACTCATGAGTTCACGAGTTCATCGTGTTTTCCTCTAATAGAGAATATATAATATAGAGGAATGATGTTTTAACACATAGTTATTCAACTTCAGCTATCTGCTGTATATCAGTGGCAGGGATTTGTATCATGGTTTGGGAACACAGATCTAGTCTAATTTCCTGCCACGGAGGGGAACACGGAGGCCCAAAGAGTAGAAAGTCTTGGGAAGGTCACGCTCCGGGCTTCCAGTTCAGAGGTCCTTCCCCTGAGGCCTGACTGGCCCATTCTTGCCGTCATGAAACACAGAAGAGAGGTGTTGGGAGCTCCAGCCAAAAGTGACCGCTGTCACCCTCTTGCCAGGTACAAGTAATACAAGTCATCTAACTAGAGACACTGCTTTTGTCCCCAGAGGTGGCGAACGGGTTTCTGGAGGATTACGTTTGTTGGTCAGTGTCTTTTACAAAATCTTAAGTGAGAACTATTTTTTCCTGGGCTGTATTTCCCCGTAGCAGGCATGGGGAATCACATTTGTCCCAAACCAGAGAGGACCAGCCGAGGCCAGCCAAGGACTTGATGAGGAATCAGAATGTATGGACAGAGTGAGCCAATGAGCCTCAGAACCTGCAGGACAATGGCGTCCCTCGCACAGAACCTCAGCTACGGGGCCTTCTGAGCCGGCTCTCCTATCTGTGCCACTGCCGGGAAGGGTGTGCGGGCGGCAGGACAGGGGCGAGCAGTCACTTCTTGAGCTCGGGGGCTCTGGGGACCAGACGGGAGAGGGGAGGCACTGACAAAACCATATTAAAATCGCTGTGGGGATTTTTAAAAAAATCACCTCTTTGCTGCCTCACAGAGTCTGGAATAAAAACGGAGCCCAACAGAAGGTGCCCAATGAGCCCGGCATAAACTAGCTTGGTTGATGCCCTTTTCTCCTCTGAGCAAAACTGCTTCTTGTGCCTGAAAAACACAAAGCTTTGGGATGCCCCTTAGATCAGACGAGGCACGAGCCAAAGAAACCACACACCATACAGACACGGGAAGAATACGTCATTTTCGAATCTTCTCTCCACTGACCCACTTCCGACCCCTGCTTCTGTAGAAGTGAAATGTCTGTAGGTTGATGGCTTCTCCCCGCCCTGGCTCCCACTGACCACAGCTAGGGCCTCAGAGACCCTTGGGCCTTTTCCAAAATTTCTTCTCTGATTTGGGGGTAGTTAGGATGCTCTCCGAGGACCTGGGAACAGAGGGAGAAAGGGTGTGCGGCATCAGGCCCCTGCCTGTCACCAAGCCCCCTCGCCCCTCCTCCTGGTGCCTCCCAGCCGCTGATGGTAGCTTACCGTGTGACAGACTTCAATGGCCTCCACAAATCTCTTATCCTTCAAGTAGTTGAAAGCGAGTTTGAAGCCTGTCCAGGGGCAGAGGAAACACACGGTGGCACCTTGACCACCCAAGAGCCAGGGTGGTGGTCCTCCCGCCCAGCTTCCTCCTCACCCGCATGGGCCCTGGCTGGTGGCCTTACCCACGGCCGGGCTGGCGTGATGACTGTACTTCCAGGCCAGCTCGTAGTTGGCGGCTGCGTCTTTGTAGGCCTGCTCCTTCTCCATGATGAAGCCCATGTACTCATAGGCCCTGAAGCAGGACTGCAGGGAAAGCCATACCGGATCCCAGCACAGGGTGGAACCAGCGGTGGGGGGAGGGGACACGGGGCGGGGGGCGGGGCAAGGGAGGGTGGGGAGCCGCATTAACGCCCACCTCTCACCGACTCCAGCAGCACCCCCACCTTTGCTGGGGAGGGGTCACCTGTGCGCCCCTTCTAGGATACCCCTATGCTTGCATGGCCCCTTTCTCCACAGTGCTCTGCACTGACCTGCAGGCCCCTGGACCTCATGAACCCTTCCCATCTCTCTTCACCATCCCGCATTCCCCTCTCCCGGCTCCCCGACTCTGCGCGCCTCCTCTCGCCTCGCCCCGGCCCTTGCATCTCCTCTGCCCCCACGCCCCGCGCGCCCCTCCCGGCCGCCTGGACGGGGCGTCCCCGCTTCCCCGACGGCAGCGCGCCCCCCCTGCCTTGTTGTATTGCACGCAGCGCCGCAGCAGCTCCGAGGCCAGGTCGAACTTGCCGCCCTGGCAGTAAACGTCAGCCAGTAGGAGCCAGCTCTTCTCCAGGTCCTCGGCCTCGTCCGGCGTCCACGGGGCCTTGGCCAGACGCTTCAGCTGCGTGCGCGCCTTGGGGACCTGCTTCAGCAGCGCGTGGGCCTGCGCCGTGGCCAGCAGGGCGGGGACGCTGTCCTTCTGCACACGGGTGGGAAGCGGGCGTCGGCGCGCTGGGCCCCCCCAGCCCGGCCCGGCCCCTCGCGGCCCACCCAGCGAGCCGGCCCACCTCGGCCTGTGCCATCGCGATGAAGGTGCCCAGCGCCGCCTCCACGTTGGCCTTGTCCCTGGTGGCCAGCAGGCAGAGGCTCTGCAGCAGCCGCAGCTGGGTCTGGCCCCAGTCCGAGCGCGGGTAGAAATCGCGCAGCAGCTTCTCGGCGGTGCGCACGGCGTGCTGCTCGAGGGCCTTCCTGTTGGTGGAGCTGCGGGCGTCCGACGTGAGAGTGGCAGGCTGGCAGGCCGCCTGCGGGCCCACGGCCCACGGGCCCTCGCGTGGTCTCTACCCTGCCACGTGGCTCTCCCCGCTTTTCCCAGGGGCCCGGCCCCTGCACCCCGCCTCCCCTCCCCCCCCCCCCCCCAAGCCCCGAGGTCAGCCGGGCCCCTACTTGCTCTGGGCCACCAGGTTCTTGAAAACCTCTCCGCCCACGACCTCGTTGTCCGGGTTCAGGCAGATCTGCACCATGTAGTAGGTGGCACTCTGGCCCCAAGTGCTGTCCTTGCGCGCCTTGTTTAGGAACTTCAGTGCTTTGTTGGGCTGCCCTATGCGCCTGTAGTGGAAGTGAGACACAGATACCAAGAACCAGAGAGGGAAACTGAGGTCCGGGGAGTGCAGGGACACACGGGCGCCACTCCCGGAGTCTGCAAGGAGCGGGGCTGGGTGGCTGGTCTCCCAAACGCCTGCCCCACAAGTCAGTCGAATTTCTGCTTCCCTAGTGCTGAGCAGAAGCCCAGCTTGCCTGCCAGGAAGGGCCCCCTGCAGGGAACTGCCCGACGACGCGCCCACTCCCCAGCTCACCAGCAGTAGATGCCTCTGCAGTAGTTGAAACCTGGCTCCAAAGGAGCACGGCTGGACAACCTCTTGACCAATTCAAAGAAGACAGGGGCATCCTCAAGTCTGCCGCTTCTCCATAGCAGGTCAATTAGTTTATTCCATGCCAGAAAGTTGTCTACAATAGGAGAGAAGATGCCAGGCTGTGAAAACCAACGGCCAAGTCCGATTGGGCGCTGTGGCCTGGCATGGAGAAGTGAGGGGCCCAGCAGACACTGCCTATTTGGGCTGAGCGGGGACCTCCCAGCAGCTTCAATGTCTCCCCTGGTCTCCAAAGCTGAGCAAAGAATAATCATCACACTGAAAAGTAGCAGCTAGAGCTTACACGGTACGTTAAGCATTAAGGGCTTTACCTACACACACCGAGGTAGCTATTTTTCCCTTTCCACTGAGACACACAAGTTTTCGGCCAAAAGTCACACAGCTGGTAAGTGGAAGACCGTGAGTTAGACGTAGGCAGTCTGGCTCCAGGACCCCGCGCTCCTAAGGGCCGCAGTCTGCTGGGCCTCGGGGCAGAGTTGGCTGTGGGCCCGCAGGGGCTGTCGTCTGAGCCTCAGGTGTGGCGGGAATTTAGCTACCTAACAGGGAGAGTTTCCAGCCACCTCCAGGTGGCTGTCACCTCAGAAGGGGGCTATGTCCAGTCCAGTGGCCGTGATTTGGAGACAGACAGGCTGTCCTGGGTCCAGGGCCAAGCACTGCCCTGCCTGAGACCAGGAACTGGCCCCTCGGACTCGGGAAGGGCCAGCACGTTCCATCGGTGCTTTATCAGTTTCCTGTCTCTCTGGGAACAATCAGAGAGGAAGGGGCTTCCTCTGCCCAGTCAGGAAGGAGGGGAGGCGGCCCACCCTTGTGGGGGAGAGCAGCCCTTGCTTGGTGGGAACTGACGCAGGCCATCTCAGTGGGCAGTCTTGATGTGGGCAGTTCGTTACCTGGTGCTTTCTCCAGGACTTGGTGGTAGAGATTGACGGCAGCTTCGTGTTTCTGTTTTCGAAACATCAGGTCAGCCATCATCTGTCAGAAAACACACAATGCTCCGGGACTCCTGACAGTTCGCCTGGCTGTGGTGGGGAGGCGGGTGGGCGTGGGGGTAAGCAGAGAAGGTGGACAAGGACGTCCAAGGTCGCCTCTCTGGGCCCTGGGAGGAGCGGCCACAGGAGGAGCCCAGAAGACAGGGCCTGCTTGGGGTGGGAGGAGTGCGGGGGTGAGGTCACAGGTGGGAAGGTAAGCCCAGGGGTAGACACCAGTGGGTCCCTTTGACAGCCAGCAGAGCCGGACCCTCCACCCGTGTCCGAGAACTGCCAGCTGCAGGCAGTGGAGGCAGAATGAGGACTCCCCACTCCTGTGGGGCGGCCCTGGCGGTGGTCTGGGTGTTAGGGAGAGAAGTCAGACTGGAGAGGCCTTTTCCCACATATTTCTTCTTTAAATCCAGGAACCTGTCCACCCTTGCCTTCACCCACTGTGGGTGTGGTTTCCCCTGGAGCCTATCAGCCTCCCCGCCTCCCCTTGGATTGGCCCGGGAGGCTGATGTTGCCCCGGCTGCCGGCCCACCCCTACCACGTGAAGGGCATCAGGCCCAGTGCTCAGTCCCCTCTGCCTGGTGGCCCCTGGGGGTGGGTCAGCCAAGCATCGGAGTTATGGGGCCGGGAAGCAGCCCTCGCGCGGTGGCGGGGACCCTGGGGAGGGCGGGGGGGAGGTCCTGTGGCCCCATACCACTGAGGCCATCTCGTGGCTCCTCTCCGTCTGCAGGAGATCGGCACAGTGCTGCTCACACAAGTCCAGGTGGCCCTGCAGCAGGTAGAGGCGGGCCAGCTCCAGCAACACCTGGGACGAGGCCGGATGTGATCAACCAGGGAGCATCATGGGAAAACTCGGGCTGGTGTCTCACTCTCGCCTAATCCATTTTTATTAGTTCCACCTTCAACATATGTCCCCGGCTCCCCCTTCTCCCCCAATCATACCACGTGTTTTACTAACCAACCTCTGAAACTAGGGGCCTGGGCAACTCGTCCTCCTCCTTTGGCTTGGACCTAGCCCCCTCTGGGCAGCCCTCTGTGGTAGCCTCTGGGCCAGGCAACCGTCTTCTGAGTTCCCGCAGTGTGCAGACCCACATGCAGGCAGTGGAACTAAAAATGTGCTCATCTGTCCCTCTGCCCGAGGCAGTCTGTGGGCAGGGACCCTGTCCTGCCCCCCGTGGCCCCCCGGGCCTAGCACCGTGCCTGGCGCGTATGATACGTCTCTTAAATGAGTGCGTGTTGAGCGAATGAATGGCTGTCACTAAGCTCTTCACCGGTTCTCCTAGTGTGGACTCCAACCACCACTGCCTCATCTGGGCCACGCCCCCCTCACGACTCTAAACCTCCTTGGAAGCTTAGTCTGGCTTCGTGCCCAAAGACCCCTGGCAGCCACGGCTGTCACTGTGCCCCCGCCTCCAAGGGGGACCTGAAAATGCCAGACTAACATGACTTTTGGGAGCCTCTTCCCCGCTCTACCCTGCACAAGGAGCTGTCCGAAGTGAGGCCTCCCAGTCTTGGTCCAAGGGCTGATGGCTGAGGGCCCTGGGGTCAGCCAGAACAGGCTCCCCACACTAGGGGTCCCGGGCCCCTTGACCTGCAGCTCCTCAGGGAGGCACAGGGAAGGACCCGGCCTCTGCCCCTAGTCAGGGGACTCCGCAAGGCAGCAGGGCCCAAGAGAAGGAGCAGCCTCTGGCTTTGAGGACCCCACCTTATTGTCATCAGGCGAGTAGAAGAGGGCATCCTTATAAAACCGTACTGCCTTGGCAAACTCCTTCTCTGCCAGGTGGTGCTCCCCAAACTGGACACAGATGGAGGCTGCCAGTTGTTTCTGGGAGGGGATCATTTCTGGTTGCTCCAGTGCAACATGCTTCAGGATCTGAGACTGGAGGTCCATGGCCTTGGGAAATTCAGTAAACTCGGGATCAGAATCCCGGGGCCTGATGTGCCAGATCTCAGGCCAATTCACAGAAAGAATCCCTACTCTCGTTTCTGGGTCAGCAGATTATCAGAAAGGGCATCTCAAGTGCCCTTGAGCAAATCTGGGTCACTCTGGGCAGGCAAGGCCCCTGGCTGAGTACTCAGGAGGCAAGCTGCCTCTGCCCCTGGGGCAGGAACGGAAGCAAAGGCACTCAAACAAAACACTCTGTTGTGACTGTACTTGTTTACCTGTTTCCATCACGCCTTGATACTTACCGTGTCTAATTTGCTCTGGCCCTCCTACGGGCTAGAAGAAGCACACAGTAGGTACGCAGGGCAGGCTGCGTTTTGATGGATGCATTTGCTCTGAACGTTGCCCTGCTGGGAACTTGGGGCAGCCTCCACAAATATCCACAACATAAAATGATCGAGTAACCAGGGAGCATCGGGACAAGAAGAATTGATGATGCCGGGGTTAAGTCTTGGGAAGTGGGCACAAATCAGCACTCGGCTTTCTAAGGGCCAAACGGGAGTGGGAATCCAGTGGGAAACAAGGGAATAAATCGTCTCAAGCCGTCAGAGTGGGCTTTCCTGGTACAAGGGCAGAAGGCATCTCGGGAACAAGAAGCCAGCCACACCCTTGTGGAGAAAGAGCGAGGGAGGTGGGATAGGAATGGCCAGGAACTGTCCCACTGGGGCAGCCCAGGGGAGAAAAGAGCTTAGGTTGGGACAGGCCAGACCTGGTTCAAATGTCAGCTCCCCCATTTACTGGCAGTCTGACTTTGGGCACATTTCTTAACCTCTTGGAGCCTTATCTGTGAAATAGGAATGTCACAGTGCATATCTCAAAGGGCTACTGTGAGAATTAATAAGAAAGCAAAAAGCCCAGTACAGAACCCACCATAGAGCATTCAGTGCCCGGGAGCTGCTCGCATTGTCCATTATTATCCCACGGGCATCCCTGCCGACTCCCTGCTTTCTCCGACCCAGCCCAGCCGGGCTTGGGGCACTCCGGGGCACCATCAACAAAGAGCACAGGTCGGGGAATAAATGGAAGGCCGAGGTCAGAGGTGTGACCCAGGTCCTCTTTTGAGTGCCAGCCCTGGAGCCTTCCAGACCTGCAGTCCTATCCTTCCTTTTATAGCTCCTACCAGGAAATGGCCAATAAAGAGCTTGAGTCTATTGTCTAATGTCGATTACCTTGTTCAAAGTTCCCATCACGTCTTCTTTTTTATGACTCTTGTAAACCTTTGCCAGCAAAAGCAAGCACTTGACATTGTTCATCATGGATGGGAGGTCTTTGGCTGCAAAGAGTAGAAACTACTCCGATTTGAGTAGAAACTCAAATCAGTGTTCTCTGGTGCCTGGGAAGCCAGGGATGGGGGAGGTAGGGGACTGGGCTCAGGACCCCAGCTAGCGCCCATCCCCATTCCGCAGGAAGAGACTGCAGGGTGGGGGCAGTAGGCTAGGGAAGTGACTTCGAAAGGGGCCTCACCAAAATCGTGTTCCAGTGCCTGTTTCAAAACTTTTTCTGCTTTGTTGAACTTCTTTAACTTCAGGAGCAGTTCAGCGAGATCACAGCACAGAAAGTCCTGTCCATTGATCTTCTGTGCAGCCTCATAATAATTAATTGCCTTTGGGCAAACAGGAAATATTGGCCTCGGGGTCTGGTTCTACCTTGAGTGCCTCAAACCATGTTCTCCTCGGCGGCCACCACACCTGTGTGTCCCTCCAGAACACAGAAGCCTGCGATGAGAAGGCCCTCCCAGCTGGCAGAGGGCTCAGGCTCGGCGTGTGTGTGTGTGTGTGTGTGTGTGTGTGTGTGTGTGTGGATGGCTTCTGAATTCTCCCCTAGCCAGCCCCCCTCCCCCACCCACTTCAACAGGGAGCTACGGTGGGAACGCAGCCACTCCCTTCCCATCCAGAAACTTCCACTCATGCACCCCCCTCCCTCTTCCCTGCTGGGCTGGCCCACACCTCTCCCCACCCCAGCCTGGCCTGACCTTGGTGTACTGGTGGGTCTTCACATAGGCTTGCCCGATCCTGCTGACCAGCGATGCATCATGGGGGTTCTTTCTATAGGCCTCGTCATAAGCCTCCAGGGCCTTCTCAGGCTGGTGGGGAAAGCGTCCAAAGGTCTCGGTCTCTCTTCTCTCCCACTGGAGACATGAGATTGGGGGGCCACTTGGCAAGGCCACGAGGCTTTCACTCACCTCCTGAATGTTCATGAAAGCATCCCCCAGTAGCAGGCTGGTGTGGGGGCCAGGCAGTTGTTCACAGAGCTCCCTGCAAAAGTAACCAAAGACTTAGCTTGAACCTATGCACTCTTTGTGTTTCTGAATTCATCTCCAACTCTTCTTTCCCACTCATTCATTCATTCATTCACCTAATACTTACTGAAAGCCCACTGTGCACGAGGCACTGTGCTAGCTACCTTAGTCCAAGCTCTGCTTATCTGTTATCTGGACCATGCCAGAACGTCTACCCTTTCTTCTGGCCTCCAGTCCTAACCCTCTAGGCCCCATCTGCATAAGCAGGCATCCTGCTCTTTCTAAAACTCCGGTGTGGCCGCGTCACCCCACCCCACTGTTTATTAGTGTCCCACCGCTCTTGGCTTTGCCTCCCCCCCGCCCCCGCCCCCCAGCGCTGCCTCCCACCTGGATTGCCTAGATAGAGTTCTGCTTGAGGGAGGGGCTGGGAAGGTCAAATCATAAAGACAGCTCTCCACCCTCCTGCACCTCACCTTGGCCACATCGAGTCACTGGACATTTCTTCAAGGAGGGGCAGAGTCAGGGGCCAGGGCAAAAGTGCATACCCGTGGTTCCCACCAGAATGTGGGCCATTCGGGGGAGGCCAAGCAGGATGGATTCAATTCTGTATCTTCAGAACTCGGCAGTGAGCCGGCCTGGCTAAGCTATCACGCTCAAATGCGGACCCATGGGAAATTCTGTACTTGCATTGCATCTAACACACTTGGAGGGTGCAGACTGGAGACCCAGGTTGAGGAAACACAACCTGGAGAAGCCACTCCCTAAAACACCACCGGGAAGGAGGCTGTCAGGGCGCTGCCTGGGGCTTACCGGTAGCAGCCGATGTAGAGGCAGATGTCTTTGCGGGTCTGCAGGTAGATGTTGGCCATCTTCTCCTTGGCTTCCACGTAGAAGGGCTGCTTGGGTGTGATGTTCCTCAGCATGCTCAGGGCCACGTCCACGTTCCCACTGCTCAGGGCCAGGTCCACATTGGCAATGGCGATGCGGATCTCCTCCGGTGTGCCCCTGAACTCGTTGATGGCGTCCTGCATGACCTTGGTGGCCTCATGCTAGAGCATGGGAACCCAACAGACCTCCGTTAGCTGTCACCCACCACGGGTGACCTGAAAACACTTGAAATCTCTTGGAGGCGACTTAAAGGGATCCCTCTTCCCACTCCTGCCCCCAGAGAGAAATGAAATATGGAGACAGCCAGGAGCAGCCTTGCTCCACGGAAGGCGAGGGGAGGATGGCTCACATCCACCTGCAGAGAGGCTCCAGTGGCAGAAAGAAGAGAGGTCCCTTCAGTGTCCACCACCACTCTTCCTGGGGGCAGGGGAAAGGTGCCTGGCTAGCTGGGGGTACAGAAACCCTCGACTGTTCCTTAGCACCTCTACATCTGTTGGCAATTCCTTCTTGTGGGAGACCGATGGATGCATCTCCTTGTAATTTCCTGCTTTCGGTCAAAAGTATTTTAATGTTATTGTATTTGGCACGTTAACGGTCTGTTTCAATTATTTCCTCATTATATTCATGCCCTTGGTTATGTTAACAAAGTTGCTTTCTTTCCCCATTTTGGTACTTTCGGACTGGGATTCAGCCTTACCAGACATTTCTTCCTCAATCTCTGCTTTCTTTTTGTTTGCTTGGTATATTTGTATCATCTTTTTCCTCTCATCCTGGGCCCTTTGGTGTTTGAAGTATAGAGAGTAAGGGTTCTCTCTGTTGCTAGTTTAAACCACTCTGATGCCTCTTTTATTTAAGAGGTACATTTATTTCATTTACAATTTTGTTACCACAGATACATTCTTGGGTTTTCTGGCAACAGAAAAGTTTCTGTTTTCATTTTTTTAAAAATATTTATTTTTTGAGAGAGAGAGAGAGAGGCAGCATGAACAGGGGAGGGGCAGAGAGAGAGGGAGACACAGAATCCCAAGCAGGCTCCAGGCTCCGAGCTGTCAGCACAGAGCCCGACGCAAGGCTCAAACTCACAAACTGGAAGATCATGACCTGAGCTGAAGTTGGATGCTTAACCGACTGAGCCCCCCAGGCGCCCGTTTTCATTTTTACATGCTGTTGTGTTCGGCTTTATTTCTGCCTTTATGACCTGGCTTGGTCCTTTCTTTTCTTCTTAACTCTTGATTAATGTGGTGGAGATCGCCTCTTAAATTCTACCAAGAGTCATCTTTCTATTAAGAAATGTCTTGTGTACATTTTTTCCCCACACTCTATAAAGTGGAAACAATTAGTATGCTTATAATAATGCCACCTTCTCCCTGAATTTTTTTATAGGATGTTATTGTTATTTCGATTTTAATAACTTTTATTTTAAGAACTTAGCAATTATACTGGCTTTGGGTCAAAATTACTGTAATTATTTCAATGCAATTAGATTTATTTAGATTAGTTCTATGTGTCCTTTTACACCTCACATTTTTTCCCACTTATAAAAACTTCATTTTCTTTTGTGTTTTAGTTGTCTGGATTATATCAGCACGTAGGTTGTTCAAAAAAAAAAAGTTTAATTCATACCATAATTCTTGAGTTATTTAATTTTTGTGTTATTCAATTTTTTATACTGGGGGACATCCTTTCCCCCTCAACACTTTGTAAATATTGTCTGTGGTCTTCCTGAATTCAGTATTGTTGAGTAAAAGTCTGAGGCTTGGTTGATTTTTTTTTTTTTTCCTCACAGTGGGTAATCTGCTGCCTACCCAGATGCTTGTTGGAACCTTCAATCACCTTGTTTTTGGTTTTGTTTTTAAGTGTTTATTTATTTTTGAGAGAAAGAGAGTGAGTGGGGGAGGTATAGAGAGTGGGAGGACAGGGGATCCGAAGTGAGCTCTGTGCTGACAGCAGAGAACCAGAGGTGGGGCTCGAACTCGCGAACCGTGAGATCACGACCTGAGCTGAAGCTGGACGCTCAACTGACTGAGCCACCCAGGTGCCCCCAGTGACTGTTAATCCTTGGTTCCCATGACTCCATTAGGATATTAGCATTAGGATTTTTTAAATATTTATTTACTTATTTATTTATCTGTTTATTTATTTATTTAAAAGTAATGTCCACACCCAACGTGGGGCTCTCCCCTGCTCCATTTCTTCTCTCTTCTGCAGGAACGTTTATTTTGCCTTGGTTGGATATGTGTGGTCTCTCTCTTTCTTACCCGTCATCCCCTCACATCACTTCAATGATTTTCTCACCCCTTTCCTGCATCAGAGAGCTTCAGCAAGGGTTCAGCCACTTTCTGTTTTGTCTCGTGGGACTATAATTTTCTAACGGCATCACTGTTTTCTATGCTTACTTGCTTTAATTCTGCCAGCTGAACACCTCTGGGGATCTCTGGTGCTCTGCCTTGAGCTGGTTTTACAAGATTCCATGTTTCCATTTTCATCAAATGTAGACAAGTTCTCTTAGAAGTACTTCTTCTTAGGGACGCCTGGGTGGCTCAGCTGGTTGAGTGTCCGACTCTTGATTTCAGCTCAGGTCATGATCTCAGGGTTGGTGAGTTCGAGCCCCGTGTTGGGCTCAGTGCTGGCAGTGTGGAGCCTGCTTGGGGTTCTCTCTCTCTCCCTCTCTCTTCCTCTCTCTCCACCCGTCCCCTGCTCACATGCTCTCTTTCACACTTGATCTTAGCCAAAAGGCCAAGAAGCGATCACATGCTCTCTTTCAAAATAAATAAACTTTTAAAAAAGTATCTCTTCCATTTTTTATAGAACTCTTTCTCCCCAAGTGTAATCTTCACTTGTCTTTTGCTTGTGATTTTGTTTCCTCTCCCCTCTTTCCTCCCTTCCTTCCTTCCCTCCCACCCTTTCTTCTTTCCTTCCCTTCTTCTCCTCCCTCCATCACCTCTGTCCTTCCTTGTAATCACCATATTGGACCCCTTCCTCAAATGGGACTGGTCCCCCCTAACCTGGCCCTTTGCCCAGGATCTAGGCTGGGGACGGACAGGGTCTAGCACAGCTGCCCTAGGCTCACATTTCCCCTGAGCTTTCTGTGGGTCTTCCTTTTGGGGGTGGGCTTAATGAGAAGCTGGGGTCAGGACAGAACCCCTGGCTCACTGTGAAGGCCCCAGTCTGCAGATCTGTCATCTAAGCAAAGCACGCGGCAGAACTCTTTTTCAGGTTATTTCCCTCCTTACTTTCCTCGGGCCACGTCTCCTAGAAAGGAGCCCGGACAGAGACAAGCAAGGAGGCCATCTGACCAGGGAGTTCTTGCTCAGTGGCCCTGCCCTTCCACGGGCTGGACCCGAGTCCCTCTAGGAATGCCCCTGCTTCTCCCCGCTTGAGCACATCTCCAGTTCAGAAGGTTTCAAGCAAAGGCAGGAACCTCGGGCCCCGCCTCACTGCACCCTGCTTTCTCTCTTGCCCACCGATGGTAAGTTCCAAAAGGACCTTGCTAGCTTCTCTCCTCTATCCCCAGCTGCCAGATGGTGCCTGGCAGCTAGCTGGCCCTCAATCAATAGCTGAATCGACTGACTGAATCGACTGTGCTGGGATGTGGCCGTTCCCTAGGTTTGCTCTAGGTGGACATTCCTTCTCCACTTTTAATTCCTGTGCTCCTTTTGGCAGATTTAAAGGAGGAAAGGACAACAAACAGGCTTCCACATCCCCACCTCTACCCAGAAGGCGGTTTTCTTTTTTAATGTTTATTTTTGAGAGACAGAGAGAGAGAGTGAGGGAGACAGAGGGTGCATGGGGGGAGGGGAGAGAGAGAGGGAGACAGAATCTGAGCCGGCAGCACAGAGCCCTATACGGGGCTCGAACTCACGAACTGTGAGATCATGACCTGAGCGGAGGTCAGAGGCCCAACCGACTGAGCCAACCAGGCGCCCCCCAGAAGGCAGTTTTTAACTTTAAGGAGAAAAGGGCCTCGCGAGCTGTTCCTTCTCTATGGCAGCCAGATGCCCCCGTACTGGCAGATTAGAGATGGTCCTGGAACTCTGCCGACCCTCTCCGCTGAGCAGGTGAGTGAGTGAGGACAGCGAGGCCGTGGGAGCCTGTGGAGTCAGCTCTACCCCCACCCCCCACCCCGTGTTCCCCTGCTGCTCCTTCACACCAGCATAGGACGCTCAGGTGCTTCCTGTCTTTGCCAAGCCAGACCTGCCAAGGCCCCAGGGCTGCCTCATACAGTTGAGCAAATTATATACCACAAAACTCCCAAGGGGACACAGTTCGTAAAGACTGTGGTGTGATTATGGCGTCTACCGGGGCTGTGCCTTACCCAATCTGCACAACCACCCGTGGCTGTCCTGATGGGCCTGTGTGCTCTGCCTCTGTGAGATCCTCATGGGGACAGTGAGGCAGGCAGGCAGGGGACAGATCAGGTGGGGCTCAGTAGGCTTTGGACGTTATCTAGAGGGCACTGGGAGCCATCGAGGCCTTTGGGCGGGGGGGTAAGATATGCTCCCAAATGAATAAAGGCTCGAATAATAGAACGAATAAACATCAGCCAGAACCAAAGAGCCTGGTTCCCAGGCTTACTCCGGACCTCCAACATGCCCCAGTCCCCAGGGACGAGAGCGTGGTATTTCTTACCAGCTCCCCATTCATGCGGAGGGCGTCTGCCAGTTCCAGTAAGAGCGACGCCCGCTCACTGGGCTGCATGGAGGGCCCGCGGAGTTTCTTGCCTTCTTCCGTCTTCCGAGTTGGTAATTTTATGATCATTTTCAGCGTCCTTACGGCTTCTGGATAGTCCCCACACTTGTTGAGGGCCCTGGCCTTGACCAAGTGGTAGAGGGGGTGGTCTCGGACCTAGAGGAGCAGAGTGGAGTGTGGGGCCCCGGTTCACGGCTGCTGCTCAAGGCACCCGGACCGGAGAAGGCCGCGGAAGCCCACCGAGCCTGCCCTGGCCTTTGGCCCGCAGAAGGGTCTGAGGGATGCCGGGAGCTCCTGGGGCCTCTCCCAGGGCAAGTGGGGGCTGTTGGCCAGCTGGGCTTGGGGAGGCGGGGGCGGGGCGACTGGGCACAGAGGACCCCCACCTGGAAGTTGTGGCTGACGCCCAGCTCTAAGCAGTGGGAGCACATGGCAAAATTGCCCTGCGCCAGGTAGATGTGGGACATGAGGAGGTGGGCGTCCACGGAGGTGGGGTCCAGCTCCAGGCAACGCTGCAGGGTGCTCTGGGCATTCTCTAACTCTCCTAGAAACGATAAACAGACCTCTACATCCAGGGGTCCCTGGGGGACTCCCAGGACCCAGTATGTAGAGGCAGAATGAATTTTGTGTGTTCCGTTACCCAGAAATACCCGAGTTGGCCATTTCACCCAGTTCTGTTCTGTTTCACTCAGAGGTCTCTTCTTGAAATTACAACTATCCAGACAAAAGCCTGGAAACTCAGACTGTGGGGCAACCCTCGAGGAGATGGCTAAGGCACGTCACTGCTCTGTCCAGAAGCTCCGGGGGACGCTTGAGTCTCGAGTCCCACACCTCAGAGCAGAACGGAACCTAACAATAACAGCAACTGTAATAGCCCCGTCTTACGAAGCACTTGCTTTATGCAAAGCACTTTTGGAAAGTCAGGGTTACTTTCCTGCCGGTTAGTTAGTTAGTTAGTTAGTTAGTTAATACCAGCCCTGCAAGATGGGCGGTATTGTCTGTGTCTTTTTGAGGTAGGACTGGAACCCAGTTACATAAGTAACTCAGCTTACGAGGGACAAAGTCAGCATTTAGACCCAGGGCCATCGGCTCCTGAGGCTGAGCTCTGCCTGCCTTGGCGCTCAGGGGCTGAGGGCTCTCCCCACAGCCAGACTGGCCCACAGCCGGCAGCAGTGCAAGCCCAGGGGTGGGGTGCAGTGAGCTGGTAGGAGAGTCCCCCTCTTTCTCCATCCAGGTCCCTCAACAGCTCCCGCTCAGGGCCCATAACTTGGCGGGGAGGGGAGCAGCTGCTTCTGGGTCCCAAACTCCCTGCTCCTTCCTTGTGCGCTGCTGCAGAAATGCGAAGATGTCACTATGGCAACCTAAGCAGCTGGAGACCTTGCTTTGGCCCTTAACTTGCTTGTTGCCAGCTGCCCGCACCCCTGGGGGAGTGTTCCTGCCCTTGCCTTGTACCCAGGAGCCCCTGAAGCTTGTGGGTAAACCTGGAAACCCAGATGACAACGGGGAGGCCCACGGATGAAGACAGGGTCGGGGGAGGGGGTGTCTCTGCACGGTGTGACCCACGCGAGGCCGTGCCAGAAGCCAGACACATGCCATGGCATTTGGGATCCTTTGGAAGCCCCCAGCGCACCAGAGATCAGCCTGCCTTCCAGGCAGACTGGGGTGCAAGGCCACAGGTGGAGAGTCCTCAGAGGGGACAGCAAGGTTCCCACGGACACGTCTCCCCTTTCCCTCTCTCTCCAGGACCTGGGTCTCGAGACAGGAGAAGCCGGAAGGACATTGCTCTGGCCACCCTGAGGCTCTGAGAGCCGAATGCTACAGGGTCCCACCTCCCCGTGATGCCCTCCTGCCCACCTTTTAATAACTGCGACCCTGCCAGTTCCCATCCCCTCCCCCGCTTTGGTTTCCTCCACGGAATTCCTGTGTCCTAACAAACAAGGCCGCGTGCTTCTCTGTTCTGCGTATCGTCCATTTCCCCTTACTAGAATGCAGACCTCATGAGGGCATTTCTGCCTATCCTGAGGACCGGGTGGATCCCGGTATCGGAGCAGCCCCTGTGCGGAACTGAAGTTCAGCCACTTCGGCCGCGGTACCCCGCTCAGAGCGAGGAAGCCTCCAGTAGCCGGGCGGGTGGGAGAGACCCCTGCTGGTGAGGGAAGTCAGGCCGGTTTCTGGGGAGTGGAGGCCAGGGATGTGGCCGGGCCTGGTGAGGGGGTGTGGGTCTGTGTACACCGCCCGAGGCAGGGGGCTGCGACCCCCGGGGCGGTGGCTGAACGGATGAACAGACGCGGGCTCACCTGAGAGGTACTTGACCTGAGCCATCACATACAGGGGGTCGATGAGAGCTGGCGCCGCTTTGACGACAGGACTCAGGATCACAGCGACTTGTTGGAGAAGCGGAGACACGATCTGGCCCGGCGACCGGGGCTGTAGGAACACGGGGCCTGGCTGGACGGTTTGCCCCGTTCCAGAGAGACTCCTAAAGCTCTCAGGAAACACTCTCTCAGTGGAGGAATTTTACTTTCTTCCTCGTGTTTCTTATCCAGTCGGTGCCTTCTAGTGCTACCACACAAGCTGCAGAGAACGGGGACTTTGTTTCGCTGACGGTTGTGTCCCCAGTCCCGACCACGGCGTCCGGCACACGGTGGTGCACTTAATAGATATTTGTGGAATGACTCATTACGTGGCACTGGGGGGGGGCATTACGATAGCAAGGTAAGATCCTTGCCCACGGAGAATCTTGACTGGCTGGGCAAATAGGCAAACGAGTAAAGCAGGCAAAGAAGTAAAGACTAAAAGACTTCTTAGAAGACTTGTGGGGAAAAAGGGAGCTGGTTATTGTCTAGGATAAAGGCAGAGGCGTGGAGCAGTGCCCTGTTCCCGCGAGTGTGGTCTGTGGGTCAGCAGCAGCGGGATTCCCCTGGGGGCTGTGCTGACAGCTCAGAGCCCGGAGCCTGCTTCAGATTCTGTGTGTGTGTGTGTGTGTGTGTGTGTGTGTGTGTGTGTGTGTGTGTGTGTCTGCTCCTCCCCTCAGGCTCCAGATTCTGTGTGTGTGTGTGTGTGTGTGTGTGTGTGTGTGTGTGTGTGTGTCTGCTCCTCCCCTGCACACGCTCTGTCTCTCTCGGTCTCTTGAAAATCAACATTAAAAAAAAAAAATTGAAAAGCAATGGGTCCCCGAACTTCAGAGGCTCAGAGCCGCCTGCTGACCGGGCCAGACGAGGTCTTTGCCTCCGTCCAGGCCTATGTTCCAGACCCCCGCCGTGCAGATGGGACTTCCTCTAACCTGCTTGGGGCAGAAGAACAAGTACTCCCTGGCGATGCAGACCAGGAAGAGGGGGTCCAGCTTTTCGAAGTACTCGGAGCCCAGGGGGAGGCCCTGCATGCCGGCGAAGTGCAGCCCCGCAGCCTCCTTCAGGAGCCAGGTGGCCTCCTGCTCCCCCTTGTGCTTTCTGGACGCCAGAAGGGCCTGGAGGAAAACCAGCACCTGGGGGAGGCAAGCCCAGGTCTCGGCACCAACGCCAGCCGGGCCGTGGGGAGGCGAGCGCAAAGCAGGAGTCCGGGCCGTGTTGGCTGCGGGGTGCCGGAAACTGGGGCGAGAGGAGGGCCGGGGACACAAGCCTGGAGCGGCCCGCGTCCCCAGGGAGCTCTGACCTCAGACTTCCCGAGAGACTGCTGCACCTCCTTCATAAATTCCAGCTGCTGTTCAGCCTCCTCCAGGTGGCCGTCCAAGATCTGGCACCAGATGATCCCTGGGAACGGGGCAGAACAAGCGTGAGGAGCCAGCTCGGACCCGGAGCCAGCAGGCCCGTGGGCCAAGAGCAGGGATGAGACAGCGGAAGGACGGGCGGCTGTGCAGGGGGCCTTTCCCAACATCTCCACAAACGTAAAGAGGGATGCTCGCTCCTGGTAAAGAATTCGAGGCACGAGGCAGGCAGGGAAGCATATCCCTAGCTCGTGCTCTGCCTTTAACCATGCACCGTGGCTGGGACATTTTATTTAACCACTGCCCCGTTGAAGGACACCTCATTTCGCATCCAGTTTGCTTTCGATGCTTAAATGCTCCCGTGCCACGGTAAACATATTTCCGCGTTCTAATTCCTGCAGTCGAGTTGACTGGTCAAAGGGCGTGTATATCTAAAATGCTGATAGATAAGGCCAACTTGTCCTCCGGAGATGTTTGAATTAGGGTTACTGCCAAGAATTTGAAAGTCGCCTTTCCCCACAACCTCGATGACGTGCTTCACTCTTTGCCAGTGAAAACGTGAAAAACAACTCATTTTAGTTCCTTTTTTTTTACCAAGAGGGGAAAGGAGCATTTTTCCATACATTTAATGCCCCTTTCCTTTCTCCTGTGAATCTCCTGTACCTAGCTTTAGCCTGATTCTTTTTTTTTTTTTAATTTTTATTTATTTCTGAGAGACAGAGACAGAGCATGAGCGGGGGAGGGAAGAAGGAGAGAGAGAGAAGGAGACACAGAATCTGAAACAGGCTCCAGGCTCTGAGCTGTCAGCACAGAGCCCGATGCGGGGCTCGAACCCACGAACCGTGAGATCATGACCCGAGCCAAAGTCAGACGCTTAACCGGCTGAGCCACCCAGGCGCCCCTAGCCTGATTTTATTTTAGGGCGATTTGTTTTCTCTTCATAAATATTGAGATTATTAACCCTTTATAGCAAACATTTTCTACCAGTTTGCCATTCACCTTTTAAGTATTTGTCACTGTCTTTTGCCATCCATTAGTTTTAAAGTTTTACATAGATCAGTAAAATATTTTCTTTTAGGGCTTCTGAGTTTCCTCCAGGGAACCCAAGTCCAACTGAACTTTTATGTTTCAATGTTTAATTCATCTGGAGCTTTTAAATTAAAAAAACATTTTAAAAATAATTTTTACCCCTGATGTGGGGCTTGAACTCACGACCTCAAGATTAATAGTCACGTGCTTTACCAACTGAGCCAGCCAGGCGCCCCTGAAGTTTACTTCTGAATATGGCGTGAGCTGGGAACTTCCCTTTCCGTTTTTCATACTGGATAGCCAGATGTCCAACCATGAATTGTTGAAACCTACCGCCATATTGGTTTGAAATGTCACTTTATTTGTAAGAGCTGTTTCTGTTCTGTTTGTCGCCTTGTTTACTCCAGCATTGACCTGCAGCTGACTTACCTACTGGTGTTCTGTAATGTGTTTTGAGTTTGGGAAGACAAATCCTTCCACTCCTACTACTATAAAAGGGGAATCTCTTTTATAGATATTTCTTGGTCATTTTGGTGTATTTATTCCTGACTGTCTTCCTAATGAACATCTTGGTTTTTCACTTATATGCATCCCACTATTTGGCTCATCTATGGAGTTAATTTACTTTGCAATCGTATTTGTAATTTTCAGTAACTTTTTCGTTCTCTACAGTCTTTGCCATAGTAGCCTCTTCTTTACTTATTGACTGACATTGTAGCCTCTGAAAACCCTGGTGTTTTAGTGGGGGGTGGCGAAGTCTTTTCTGTATCTGGCTTTAAACTTGGCTCCTCAGAGGGCCTTGGCTTTGCACGGTCCACTTGGCCCCTCTTTCAAACTGTTAGCAGATTTACTAACGGACTAGACTGATGAGTATTAGCAGCTGAGGCAGATTTCCCAAATTGTTAAGGTCACTGTTTTTCTGGGCACTGGACTTCCCTTCTGGCTGACTGGCGAGGGGGCTCCCCTGAATGAGGAAGTGGGGAAGGACTGAGCTGGGTGGGGGCTGTCCTAGGGGGTGTGGCCTGTGTGTGGAGCAAGTCTTTTTGTCCTTCATGTCCCTGGTGGTGGTGGGAAACAGGGGCTCTGCTCTGCTCCCTCCTGGCCCACCGCCTTGAAAGGTCTCCTTGATTCTGTTCTCTGGTCCCCCTGGCATCTCGCTGACTGCCCCGTGGCTTGTGTAGCTCCCAGCCTCCAGCGACCATGAGCTTGCTTTTTTTTTTTTTTTGCTTTTTTTTAATGTTTATTTTTTTATTTTGAGAAAGAGAGAGTGAGAAAGAGAGGAGAGAGAGGGAGAGAGAGAATGCCCAGCAGGCGCTGGGAGCGCAGAGCCCGACACGGGGCTCAATCTCACAAAGCGTGAGATCACGACCTGAGCCGAAACCAAGAGTCAGACACTCAACCGACTGAGTCACCCAGGCGCCCCTTGTTATTTGTCAACTTTTGTTTTTCTTGGAGCTCTTTGGGAGAAAACGGGTCTACTCGTTTCTTTAGCTGCCCCGTCTGTGTACCGTGTTGGCATACGGCTTTCCAGAGTGGCTTGCCATTTCCTTACTTTTGATGCTATCTGTTTTATATCCTCTAGAAATGTGACGTTCTCAAAGTTTCTGGTCCACCAAAGGCAGCTTTCTCTGTTTCTAGGGCTGCGTTATCTTTTCAAAACGTCTTCCAGGATTTTATGGGTTTGGAAGTGGAGG
The DNA here is from genome assembly GCF_018350215.1 of Panthera leo. Classification (NCBI taxonomy): domain Eukaryota; kingdom Metazoa; phylum Chordata; class Mammalia; order Carnivora; family Felidae; genus Panthera; species Panthera leo. Next base: position 151,264,432 of record NC_056687.1, read on the forward strand.
AAGATGCATGGGCTCACGAGTCAGCTGACGTGGTGAACAACCTCTCAGATAACCGTGCTGTGCTGCCGAAGAGCCTGGACCATAGAGAGAAGTGGCTGGACCCAAAAGACACGGCTCCTGAGAGCTGGGGCAAGGAGCCAGCCTGCCTTGAGCCTGGGACCACACAGTTTCCTCAACCAAAATTAAATTGCTGGTTCAGAGTTCACCAGACGCCGTAGATTTGAAGGCTTAAAAACAAAATGTGTAAAATGAAAGTTGGGGTCTGGGAAATTTACTGACGTCTCTCTAGAGCGGGGTGGGCAGGCCTCTGGACAGACAGGGAAGTAAAACTCTCAAAACTATTGCTCTGGTGGCCTCTCAGCTCAGGGCCTGCAGAGGGAGAGTCTAGGGGCTTTGGGTTGGGGTGCTCCCGGACTGGGACCCTCTCCAACACTGGCCTTGCCGGGCCTGAGAAGAGGCAGGGCCCCCGAGCGGAAGGGGCAGGCTGCTGGTCCCCCAGGGGGTCACAGTGTGGACATCGGAGGTCTGACGCAGATCTGAGTGGCCGCGGCCACACTCTGACAGTTCCTGTGTCTCTTACATCCATGCTTACTGATTCATGGGTGACTCAGTTGGTTGAGTGCCTAACTCTTGATTTCGGCCCAGGTCATGACCCCAGGGTTGTGGGATCGAGCCCCATATGTGGAGCCTGCTTGAGATTCCCTCACTCCCTCTGCCCCTCCCCCACTCACACACACACACACACACACACACACACACACACACACACACATACACACACACACACACACTCTCTCTCTCTCTCTCTCTCTCTCTCAAACAGACACCAATTCATGGAAAGGCACCCCATCATACAATGTACTCCAAAACTCACACACCCTCTAGGGAAGATGCTTCCCAGCGCCTCTCTTCTGGACCCACGGAGGCTACCTTGCGACCTGCCTTCCCGCACCCCCCACCCCCTCCCTTGCCCGGACCGCATAGACCTGTCAAGGCAGCCACACTGCTCTCGTCCAATTTCATGGCCTCCGAGTACCACAGAGATGCCTCCTTCACTTGGTCCTGTAGGATGAAGAGATAGCCCAGCTCTGTGGCCACGTGGGCGTAGGCGGCTGTGGCCACGAACGTGTGCTCAATGAAGCCACACACCAGCTGCAGAATCGCCTGGTGCCTTCCACACTGCAAGGAACGGACACGTGGGAATAGGGAGACCCGTCAGCCCAGCCTGTCCGAGCAAGGCCGTGTCAGAAATGGGGGCTACTTTGGCAGTCCCGTTTCGGGTGCTTAGGAGAGACTAAGAGGGGCCCATGACCCACATAGCCAGGGCTGTGCACTTGTCCAGCTTCCAAAGCCTCACACTGGCCACATCTGTGGAATTTGCCTCCAGGCAGGGGCCCTCCAAAGGGCCCACCTCCTGTCTGAGTCGCCAAGAAGTTTTTCAAAAACTGAAGGGGGACAGAGCTCTTTGTGCCCTGTCGGTGGGACGAGGCCCTGAGGGCAGCCATGTTCCCGGCCGTGTGTGGAGAACGAGCACAGAGAAGCAGACACAGGTGTGTGTCCCTGAGGGAGGGATGGTGTCCCAGTGGCATTCAACCGCACGGTTCTGGTTCCTGAGGCCCCACAGCCACCCCGGATTTTGCAGCAACTCCTTCTAGTCAATCTGCTTTGGGGCTGAAGGGTCTGACAGAGACAGACTGTTTGGCGACCTGGTCTGTTTGCACCTGCCTGATGGCAGAGGGGGTGCGGGCAGGCCTGACTTTCCAGGTCACTTCCCCAGAGGGACAATATGGCAGTTGGGTGCCCTGGCGCCCCGAGCTAGAGGCAGGCATAGCTCTGCCGTGTAACAGCCACAACACTGCTCTCTTCCCCCAAATAGGGAGCCTCCTACTCTGAAAGCACTGTCAGACCCAATGGCTCTGATCTTTACAGCGTCCCTGAGCGACACCTGGGCCAAGGAAACGGAGTGTATGAGACACAGGTGTTGTTCAGAGGCGGGTAGGGGCCGCTAGGTATGGGCCATCGGCCTGAGAGGCCAAGTTGGAGCCAAAGAGGGGAGGGCAGGGTCCCCGGGGGGCTCCCAGGGGGGCCATAGGGCTCCCCTTAGGAACACCGGCCAGAAGCACGATTTCAGAAACCTTACCAGCCTGCTAACCACAAGGATTTTTTTAAGATGGAGGTTTGGATTCTGGGGCTCTCTTGTCTCCAGTGCCTTAATCAGGTTTCTAACATGATTGGCAGCCTGTGGGGACAAAACAGACAACATCAGAGGCAATATATAAAGTGGAACTTGGGCAGAGGTTCACAACCCCGCTGTCCCTTAGCACCCCCTGGGAGATCTTAAAACACCCATGCCCAGAGGCCAGCCCGAGAGATTTGGGTTCAACTGGACTGGGGTGGGCCCAGGCACCAGTATGATTTCAAAGCCCCGTAGCGGAACTTTCAGGAGCTTATGCACCCAAGAGCTGGCAGTGCCCCTTTGTTCATGGATTTGCGAAGAGAAGTTGCCCTTTCGGACCCACCCGGCCAGAGCCAGAAGCCAGCTGTCATGGTGCCCACACAGCGGCTGACCAGGCCGGCGGCACATCACCTGGGCTGGCCCAAGAGCAGATGGTCATGGCGAGTCCCTGGCCTCGAGCCTCTGCTCCGTGGTGACATGAGTCACCACACTGGTGCCCCCTTGTCATTCCAGTGAACCCTCTCAAAGGCCCTGGAAGTCAATAGAGCTGTCTGAATTGTCCAGTGCAGCAGACAGAGGGTCAGAAAGGTTAGGTAATTTGCTTGAGGTCACTCAGCCAGCCGGGTGACTGACTCCAAAGCCTTTGTCCTTTCCGGTTGACTCCTCTGTCCATTCCCTACCGAGGAGCGAGGAGCGGGGAGTTCTTAGTTCCCGGTCGCAAAGAAGTGTCAGGAGTGGAACCCCGGATGGGGCAGGTCTACTCTGCTCAGTCAGTGCAAAGCAAGCTTAGCACTGAGCAGCCTGGGCCGGGGAGAGGTGGGGGGTGAAGGACGGGCATTCAGACAACTCTGCCCCTAGGATTAGCCCTTAGGCCCCGGGAAGGCCTGCCCAAGGCTCCTGGTTGCATGAAGTTGAAGACAGGCCCATCTGTTCTCTGGTTCCTACCCCGCGATGATGCTGGGGCCTCTTTGGAGGGTTCCTTCTAAACATGGACTGTACCCCCTGTCTCACCCCACCGCACAAAACCCACAATCTCAGAGCTGCGCAGAAGGAACTGGAAGCTTCTTCTTCCTATCATGACCCCTTAGCGACTCCTGATTTGCCACGCTTTTCACAGAAGCAGTGTACTTACTCAAAAGGCAATGTTATGGGGTGAGAATGCAAACTCTTCTCAAAGATAAAAACCTATCTTGGTATTGAGGTTTCATGAAGAACTGTTTCTGTGTTTGGGGGCTGTTTTGGGTTTCTGTGGAACACTACAGGGCTTAGGAGCAAGTTTGGGGCTAGGCTCCACCTGGCCAATACCTGCTTTTTCTGCAGACCTACATCATTGGAAACGCCTAATAGAGTATATGCGTGGTTTCCTTTATTCACAGAACTATGTGTTCGACAAGACATCTATCTGCTAAAACTCTGCGAAAGACCTAACAAATTTAAAAAAATCTTAGGTAGTGGAGTATCCCAACAATCTGTACAATTCTAGGGTGTGCTGGTTTAGGGGTGAATATGATTTGGACTCATTCACATTCAGAGGCTGTTTGAAATTGAGAACGAGGCAGATGTACCTACTCTGACCCCAAACGTGGCCCTAAAGTACAAAAATTGGATCCCAAAGATTACAGGTGGGGAATTTTTGAGGTATGTCCATATTCAAGTGGAGATCAAAGATGCCCAACAGAAAGAACTCTGGGTTATTTTGAAGATTAGATTTGGACTCAGGGGGAACTATGGTGATTGGCAGTGGAAGGAATCACATGTGAAAATCCTTACATACACATTTATTGACTTAAATTTTTTTTTAAAAAAATGGCATTTCGTGACATCAGGCACTGTTCCAAGCTCTGCCGTTTGTCATCCCGTTTAATCCTTATAACAACCTCACAAAGTGGTGGGAATTTTCTCCACTTTATGAGTGAGGATCCCAAGGCTTATCCAGGTGAACCCGAACCACAGTCAACTTCACTGCCGACCCAGAGAGCAAACCAGAGGACTTCCCCTTGACAGGGAGTAGGAGGGAGGGAGGGAGGGAGGGAGGGAGGGAAGGAGCTGAGATCCAGGGAGCACCCTCCAAGACCCTGGGGATGAGGGCACTAAGAGGGCTTCCTCTCAGGCTGTGCGTGTTTCAAGGTCTGACTCCTGAGTCTTGAAAGAACTTACTATGGTTATGTTTCCTTCTCTTGCAAGTTCATGCACAGCTAGGATTTGGCAGGCGTCAATATTGCTTTCGTCTTTTTCTAGGATTCTGAAATAGGAAGAGGAGCCCCATCAATCGAGAGTATTCACAGGCAAGGCCAGGGTGATGTGGCAGCCACTTCTGATTGCCTTGTATTATCCATTCTACCCTTCTCCTTCTAATAACAGAACTCCCAGGGCAGCACCTGGGTGGCTCAGTACGTGAAGTGTCTGACTCTTGATTTCAGCTCAGATCTTTTTTTTTTTTTTTAATAGGCTCCACCCCCAGTGTGGAGGGAGACCAGGGCTTGAACTCATGATCCTGAGATCACGATCTGAGCTAACTCTGGAAAACAGTGTGGAGGCTCCTCAAAAAATTCAAAATAGATCTACCCCATGACCCAGCAATAGCACTGCTAGGAATTTACCCAAGGGATACGGGAGTGCTGAGGCACGGGGGCACTCGTACCCCAATGTTTATAGCAGCACTCTCAACAATAGCCAAATGATGGAAAGAGCCTAAATGTCCATCAACTGACGAATGGATAAAGAAGATGTGGTTTATATATACAATGGAATACTACTTGGCAATGAGAAAGAATGAAATCCTGCCATCTGCAGCAACGTGGATGGAACTGGAAGGTATTATGCTGATAAGTCAGTCAGAGAAGGACAGATATCATGTTTACACTCATATGTGGATCTTGAGAAACTTAACAGAAGACCATGGGGGAGGGGAAGGGGAAAAAAAAACAGGGAGGGAGGCAAACCACAAGAGACTCTTAAATACAGAGAACAAACTGAGGGTGGATGGCAGGGGGGAGAGAGGGGAGAGTGGGTGATGTACATTGAGGAGGGCGCTTGTTGGGATGAGCACTGGGTGTTGTTTGTAAGCCAATTTGACGATCAATTATATTCATAAAAAAAAAAAAAAAAGATCTGAGCTGAGATCAAGAGTCAGATGCTTAACCAGTGAGCCACCCAGGTGTCACTTCAGCTCAGGTCTTGAGCTCAGGGCTGTGAGTTCAAGCCCTGTGTTGGGCTCCGTGCTTGGTGAGGAGCCTACTTCAAACAAACAAACAAACAAACAAACAAACAGACTAGAACTCCCCACTTGGCTGGGTACTTGCTACCCAGGATAAACACTACATCTCCTAGCCTCCCCCTGCAGCTTAGGTGTGGCCCTGTGACTAAGTTCTGGCCGACAGGATGTGAATGCAAGTGTCCCATGTGACGTCTAGCTGTATCCTCACAGCATATGCCTTCCATTTCTTCTCTTTCCTCCTTCCTACTGGCTGACATGTGGGCCATGTGAGCCGCATCCTAGGTAGAGTGGCAAGAAAGAAGGGGGGTGGGACCCTCCAGAGTGAAGTTGCTGCCCCTGTCCCGGGCAACCACCCGAACTTTTACCTGACAGAGGAATAACCTTTCACGTTATTTAAGTCATGTGTCTGGGGTGTCTTTGTGACAGAGGCCATTCATATTGCAGCGAACACAGGCGTGATTATCGTACCATGGTCCTGGGGTGGCAGAGAGGTGCTTGGGGGGCAATGTGTGGCTGTCAGATGGAAAGGGAACCTCGCTTTCCATCATGTGTTTCATTGTGAACATGTGATTTCTGGTCATACGTACTGTGGGGTTTTCGATGTTCTGTTTCTTTATAGGAAACTTCATATATTTTTCAGCCTGGTCAGGGATGGCCTTCTGCTTAATAGAGGGTTACTTTAGGGGCGCCTGGGTGGTTAAGTGTCCAACTTCAGCTCAGGTCACGATCTCACAGGTCGTGAGTTCGAGCCCTGCGTCGGGCTCTGTGCTGACAGCTCAGAGCCTGGAACCTGCTTCTGATTCTGTGTCTCCCTCTCTCTCTGCCCCTCCCCCACTCACACACACACACACACACACACACACACACACACACACTCTCTCTCTCTCTCTCTCTCAAATAAACATTAGAAAAAAGAGTGTTACTCTAATGAACACACAAAATTCTAACATGATTAGTTAGGCACAGTTAACATTCAAACAGTTCTAACCATTCATGGTGATTCTGAAGGTACTAACCAAAAACATTTGGATATTTAAAAAAACTTAAAATTAAAAAAAAATTTATTTATTTAGAAAAATTTTTTTAATGTTTATTTATTTTTGACAGAGAGAGACAGAGAACGAGCAGGGGAGGAACAGAGAGAGAGGGAGACACAGAACCCGAAGCAGGCTCCAGGCTCTGACCTCTAAGCACAGAGCCTGACACGGGGCTCGAACCCACGAGCTGTGAGATCATGACCTGAACCCAAGTCAGTTGCCTAACCGACTGAGTCACCCAGGCTCTCCTAAAAAATTTTATTTTAAAGAGAGAGAGAACCGACAGGGGAAGGGCAGAGGGGGAGAGGGAGAGGGAGAGAGAGAGAGAGAGAGAGAGAGAGAGAGAGAGAGAGAGAGAGAATCCCAAGCAAGCTCAATGCTCAGCACAAAGCTGGTCTCGATCCCATGACCCTGAGATCATGACCTGAGCGAGATCAAGAGTCAGATGCTCAACCGCCTGAGCCATCCAGATGTCTTCCTCCAAAAAACTTTTAAATAACTTATGGACTAAAGAAGAATCAGAGTGGATATTAGAAAATTCTTAGAGCCAAAATGATCCTGAAAATATATGCATCCAAATGTGTAGATACTGCTAAAAATGATGCCTTGAGGGACATCCACAGACTTACACACTGATATTCTAAAAGAAGATTGAGAATGGATCAGCCAGGCATCCAGCTCAAGAGCTGAATAGCCCTTGATCCAACAAGAGCAGAACAGCCCCAAAGGAAGAAGTCGCTGGAAATCCTAAAGAGCAGACATTAATGAAGTAGAAAACAGAGATGCGGTAGAGACCATTAACAAAACTCAAAGCTGCATCTTTAGAAAGACCAATAAGGCGACTCAGTCGGTTACGCGTCTGATTTTGGCTCAAGTCATGAACTCATGGTTCTTGAGTTCGAGCCCCACATCAGGAGCCTGAAGCCTGCTTCAGATTCTGTGTCTCCCCCCATCTCTCTCTGTGTCTCTCTCTCTCTTTCTCCATGTCTCCCTCTCTCCCTGTCTCCCCTGCTCCTGTTCGGTCTCTCTTAAAAAAAAGCATTAAAAAAAAAGTTTTTGAAAAGACTAATAAAAGAAACAACTTATTCTAATGTTGAAGAAGGAAAACAAGAGGACAGGGAAAAATAAATAATATTAGGGATGGAAAGAGAAACACACATAGAGGGGGGCAGAGATTTAAAAAAAAAAAAAAAACAATGGGGGCTAGGCGCCCGGCTGGCTCAGTGTGAAAAGCATGAGACTCTTGATCTTGGGGTGGTTAGTTCAAGCCCCACGTCGGGCATAAAGATTACTTAAACCAACAAACAAACTTAAAAAGATAAGTTCTGTGAGCACCACTATCTGGGAAAACCTCCAGGAGGGCAGGCATCGGGTGTGGGCCTCAGCCCTTTGGCACTAAACACCGGGGCAGGGGGGCCGGGCGAGGGAGGTGGTGCACACTGAGGTTGTGGCTTTCGGCCAGGTGTCCCCAGGTATCCCGCTGGCCGAAGGCCAGGCCTCCAGAGCAAGCTCTTGAGCCAGCTCCCGCCAAGGACACTGGCCAGGTATCAGCCAGGCCCACACAGGCACTGCACGTGGGGGCCCCCGCGGGCTGAGCCGGCAGGATTCCCGTTCATTTGTGACCGGCCGCCTCTCTCGGAGACGCAGATATCAGTGAAGATCATCAGAGAAATTACCGTCCGTCCACAGAGGGGCAAGGGGTCTGCTTGCGATTTGTTTTGTTCTTGAACTGTGTGGGGTGTATTACCGCAATTCAGTAACGCTTCACAGTGATAACTTGGGATTGCTCAGGAAAAAAAATAAAATTAGCCTGCGACTCTCTTTGGGGGAGAACATTTAGAATTACTTAATAGGAATAGTTGAGGCGCTAAGAGTTTAAAGAGAGAGGCTTCAGTTTATCTAGAAAATCCCAGCCTCAGAAAACCTTCCATCAGACAACCCTTCCCCTGAAGTGGTCTTGTTTTCTATCGACGAAGACAGCGCTCCCAGGTCACCCTGACGAGGTGCCTGGCTTCCACATGGCCCAGGGACTCTCTAGAGCTGGCCGTCTGGCTGACGTGTCCAGCCTCAGCTAAGTCACTGGGGACCTCTCCCCCTGAAGCTTTTATCACAGTATATCATACCCATAGTTGAAAACAATTAAATAGTGCAGCGGTCCCTTTACTCCCCCCTGCCCTCCTCTCCTTAGAGACAACTAACTGCTTGTCGTCCCATAACCTGGCTGCTTTGGGTTCTTTGGGTCGTTCCCTCCAGCGCCCTCTACACGATCGGCTCGTGCCTCTAGATAATGCCCATTTCTCTGTGTGTCCATCAGACCGCGTCCTCCCTGCCCTCCCCGTGTGATCGCATCACTATTCATACCTCCACTGTCAACAATAGTCACTTTTTTGTCTTGTTCCGTCAAATACATGGCATCTCCTAGCTCCCCAGCTCGTACGATGGGACCCTATCGGCGCCCTCGGCTGGCAAAGAAAGGAAGCGACCCCTGCCCCTCACCTGTGTCCTGTTTCTACCGCCTGCTCCCAGTCCTGCCGAGCCAAGAACAGCCGCATCTTTAGGACGAGGGCGGGCAGGAAGCTCCCCGAGATGCCGGTGATCTGGTTCACCATCTCCAGGGCCTCTGAGTAGTTCTGCTGCAGCATGAAGTATGTCGCCTGTTGAAAGCCCAAGAGAAGAGTCTCCATCGGTGCCCACGAAGAGAGGGGGCGGTGTCAGTGTCTCTGCCAGGACAGGAGCAGAGCCTGACACGTGGGCACTGTAGGCCCCCTCGAAGCCCCTGGGGAAGCAGTCAGCACTCAGAGCGACAAATCAGGGTCCACAGCAATCTTGGGCTCCTGGACAGGCAAGGCAGGGGCTCCAGGGAGACGGGTGAGCCCCGAGGAGGCGTGGGATCCAGCAGGGCCACGCGAGGGGACCCACTAGAGGGAGGCCTGGGGGTGCCGGACACTTCTGAGTTCCACCAACAGCCCACTCGTTTCCCATTCGCTTTCTTTTTTAAATCTTTTTTTTTTTTATTTATTTTTGAGACAGAGAGAGACAGAGCATGAACGGGGAAGGGGCAGAGAGAGAGGGAGACACAGAATCAGAAGCAGGCTCCAGGCTCTGAGCTGTCAGCACAGAGCCCGACGCGGGGCTCGAACTCACAGACCGCGAGATCGTGACCTGAGCTGAAGTCGGACGCTTAACCGACTGAGCCACCCAGGTGCCCCAATCTTTTTTTTTTTTTAATGTTTATTTTTGAGAGAGAGAGTGTGTGAAATGAGGGAGGGCCAGAGAGAGGGGGACAGAGGATCTGCACTGACAGCGGAGGGCCCCGTGTGGGGCTCGGAGTCACGAACTGCAAGATCATGACCTGAGCCGAAGTCAGATGCTGAACCCCGTTCGCTTTCTTCAAGCTTATCGCTGAAAAGCGCTCACCCAGGCCCAGGGGCGGCTAGTGTTTGCGGGTAACCCCCTTAAAAAGCGTTTTGTTTTTCTCTGTCAGGGCCCCCTGGGCCAGAGTTTGGCTTCTGCGGGCCAGTGCCAGCCACCAGGTTCTCCTGAGTGAGGCACGACATGTGCCTGAGGGGCAGAGGGCACTGCTCCCAAAGGACTTGAAACTGGGCTCTGAGGGGAGCTTTTGTTAGACCTTCGGCAACCCGCCCTTCCACGACTTACTAAGAACAAGAGGAGGACTGTTCTAGATGAAGGTTTATGCATACATGTGCTCACTGCAGCCCTCTCTTTCTTTTTTTTTAATGTTTATTTATTTTTGAGAGAGAGAAAGAGAGAGAGAGACAGTGTGAGTCGGGGAAGAGCAGAGAGAGAGGGAGACACCGAATCCGAAGCAGGCTCCAGGTTCTGAGCTGTCAGCACAGAGCCCAACGCGGGGCTCGAACCCATGAACCGTGAGATCCTGAGTTGGACGCTTAACCGACTGAGCCACCCAGGGACCCCACTGCAGCACTCTTTCTAAATGTAAACTGAAGACGATCTCAGGGTCCAAACAACAGGAGATTGGGGTGACAAATTACATTCGGCCCAGGCGACAGGGGACTGGCTTGATGGAGATGTTCAAGGTGACATTTACATATGGTGGAATCTTACGTGAAGAAAAGGGAACCAAATGACAGGAGGCCCTGTGATTACAGCTGTATTAAACATATTAAAGATGTCAATATTAAACACACTAAACAACGCTATCTCCTGCCCTGCAGAGGTGCTCAGTGGGAACCCTTTCAGGACCAGGAGAGCTGGCAGACCGAGTGGACCCTGACTGTCTCTGGGCCCCCGCTCCTCATCGGCCAGGAGAGGGCCTGGAGACAGAGCGTCTGGCCCGAAGTCCCCTGGTGGATCTTTGGCTCCAATGGCCCAGGCAGAGACGACCCCCCGCCCCGCCTCCGTTTCCCCCGCTGCCCACCTTTCCCATCAGCCCCAGCACATCTTTGGCGTCCTGCATTCCTTGTTCCAGGTACTTGATGGATTTCTTCACGATGTGGGGCTTGTCTGAGGTGAGGTCCACCCAGCCTCTGAGCACATAACCCTGGGATCAGAACAAGACAGAAGATGAAGTCCTTGGCTGCGCAGAGCCTCTTGTCCGACCCCTGTCACTCTCCACCCCCAGGCCCTGCCAGGCACACCTACTTGCAGACTCCAGGGCGGCCCTGCTCTCTCTCACTGTCAGGACTTCGCTCCGATTGCTCCTTCCCAGCCCAGCCCTCCTGACCAAAGCCCCCTCACCCGGTCAACTACCACTGGTCTCTAAAGCTCAGCCTGGGAGGGCCCTCCTGTCAGAAGCCTTCCGTGACCTTCCAGGCTGGGCTTGGGCCCTTCCCTGGACCCCTGTGGCTCTGCTACCCCTACTGACACACTCCCATCCGTCTTGTCATTGGCTGTCTACTCAACACTGGGATCAGGGGGCCACCACTCCAGCCCTCTCCATGTCCTAGCCCAGCGCAGGGCCCGGCCGGCATGGAGGCAGGAACGAGCAGGGGCCATTGTGAGCTCGGGGGCCTTGCCAGTCCTGCTCCAGCCTTCACCCAGTCTCTGCTGGATAGGCAGCCGGGCCTGGGAGGTGAGGTCCGAGGTGTAGTTGGACCACATTGCCCTGAAGCATCCCTCTGCCCTGGACCAGGGTTTCTCACTCTTTACCGTTACTCTCCTCCTAAGGAGCCTTTCCAGACATTTTCCCGAATCGTTTCCCCTCCCTCCAAGACATTTTAATATCACAGATATATTATCTGTTTATGTAGTGTGTAAATCTGTGTTTTATACTTTTTTTTTTTTTGCCCCCGCCCCTCTGTGTGTTATATAGTAAGATTTTTCTCACCCCCTCCTCTGGGAACCAATTTTCACCCCTTTGAGGGGGGGGGTGACATCACCCCTGCTGCGGTGGTGACTAGACTGAGCCTAGATTGAGGCTTCAAACTCTACCCTTAGTACAGGTCCCCCACGTGTGAGATCCACAGCATGTGAGATACAATATGCGATCCACTGTATGGGCTGCCGCTGACGGCCAGCCGACCCCTGCAAGAAGGCAAGGTAGGCCCACGGTGGAGACCGCTCATCTAGTTTGCCAAAAGAACCAGGAAATCTGGCCTTTTAGGTAAAAACCTTTTGGTTTCTCAATGTCAGCAACTCATCCGAGATTTTAAAAATATACAGCACAGGCTACGGAACACCTGTCTGCAGATCAGACTCCGGACGCGTGCCAGCGTGTACTCGGCTGAACCCTGAGACAACGGGGGCGGGGGCCCCTGGGAGACCCAGGGTCTCGTCCGTGCCCAGGTGCGGCCCTCTCCCAGTCCCCGGGGTGCCCCGGGGGGAGTAACGGTCACCCCAGGCTGATGTGTTTGGATGCTGCTTTCTGCAGCTGCTGCCCTCATGATGCCGGAGGCAGGTACCTCTCTAGGGCTGCTGGAAACTTTCAGCGTGCGGTCGATGTACTCCTTGGCCTTGTCACGGTGGCCCACGAGCCAGAGGAAGAGACCGGCATAGTACAGGGCAGTTCCGCTGGCTGTCTTGCGGATTTCCTTCAGGCTGTTCTCGAGCTCCTGAACGGCTTCTCGATCTGTGAATCCGAGAGGAGGGGGAGGGCAAGGCAGAGTAAGCAGGGCGGCCTGGCCCCGCAGCAGGAGGCACTGAGGGCTCGGGGACCTCTCTGGCCTCTCTGAGCCTCCTCTAACACGCGGGAGACTCCAAGGAGCCCAGGCGCTGGAAACCCCAGGAGCCGCCCACGCCCGCACTTGGCTTTGCTGGCTGAGATTTATCTTTTCTCCTCTGTGCCTGGCAGCTTGCTGAGCAGACAGACCAAACCGAATCGCCTACCTCAGGCCCACAGTCCATCCTGGGAGGGGACATCGTGGTTCGTAGCGTCTTGGAATCTTTCCCTGCCTCTAGAGAGGTGGACATTAGGGGTGGGACTATTTACACCAACTCGATTCGCCCTCATCAAGATCTTGGCGAAGGAAAGAGGGTGTCTTCCCAACCCTTGGGAGCTGGAAGGAGGACCCCTCCCGCTGTCACCCTCTCTGCGCATGGCTCCCGCTCAGTCGGGCCTGGGCACGGGTCTTCCTTGAGGCCCCTGGGGGAGGGAACGGAAGTCCCTCCTCACTGGCCAACAGCATGTGCTGTCATCGGGGCACGTATCTCCTGCGGCGGCCCTTGGGGGCTGCATCCCTGGAGCGGGGCGGTCTCTGCCCCGCTGGGCACGGCCGCACTCACCGACAGCTGCACAGCACTTGTGAGCATAAATGAGGGCCATGATGGAGCACAGGGACACGTCTGGGTGGTTCCGGATGCTCTCCAGGTTGCTGATGGCATCCTGGATGCGCTCTGCAAAGAAGAGCCCACGTGGTTACGTTCTGGGGCTCCAGGCCCAGAGGGCAGGACGCTCTGCGGCAGACATGTGGGAACCCGTCGCGGAGCTGACCCAAGCCTTGGCACCACCTGGCTCCAGCCAGAATCATTGGGCTAACTGGTCCCAAACGTCCCCAGTGGCCCAAGTTCCCTGAAGGGGCTGTTGGTACCAGGGTCCAGGCTGCAAGGGGCGGCTGGAGGGCTTGGAGCTCAGATGTACCTGTGAGTCCTCGCAGGCTGGGACTTCGGGCTGGGGGCCATTTCTGAAGAACGGCCTCAGGGCATGCCCAGCCAGCTGCCCAAGAGCCACAAATTACACGTATCCCCCTGCGCCCAAACTAGATACGGATCACACAGCCATCTGCGGATTAACCTGGGAGTCTAGCTACTGAGCGTAAGACCTCTTCCGTGGGAACGTGACTGGGGTGGAGGCAGGCATCCAGGCCGAGCCAGAGCGACAGTGCTGGGCTGGTGCCTGAGGTCAGGAGGCCGACACTGCCCAGTCCTTACCTTCTCTGAGGATCCCATAGGTTTTAAAGAACTGCAGTACGGGGTCATTGCTGAATTTGTCCAGGCCCAAGGCCGCAGCCTGCTGCACGTGGTGGAAATACCGTTCCTGGCTGTAGTAAATGATCCCAGCCTGTGGGGAGGAAGTCACGGTTGCAACAGCCCCAGTCCCTTCTCGGTCTCGGTTCTGGCCCACTTTCTCCCCCGCTCCCTGCTCCTCCTCTGTTCCGGAAAAGGAAGAGAGAAAGGACATTCAGGCCTCATTCAGTTCTTCCCCAGCCCCAAGAGCAACTCCATGCCATTCCCTAGGAAGGAGTCTGGAGGTGTTTGTGAATTATCCACAGATTATGGGTCAACGTGACGGAGAATTCAACTGAGGCTTTGTCTCAGGAAGGGAATAAGGGGAAAGAGAGAGGACAAATGATAAGAATGGTGACACCACTCGTGAGAGTTGTAAGTTATTGTGGGTGAATCGCCTGTTGGGAACTGTATCTAGGGCTTTCCATCCATTATCCTATGCATTATTCTCTCCATAGCCTTCACAGTTAAAGAAGCTAAAGCCCATGCACAGTGTGGCTTCACAAAGGTCATGCAGTAAGACGGGCTGAGATTTCAAAGTGAAGTCTCACTTCCCCTAAAGGTTGTGGGTACGGGGGTTGGGGAGAGATGTGGTTGGGTTGTAAACAGCCTCGTGGGCCATTTGAAAGAGCTCAGACATCATCCTCAGGGTAATAGGAAGCAGCTAGAATGGGTTTAAGCGGGAGGAGGGATGTGTTCATATGTGTGTGTGGGGGTGTGTGCGCGGAGGGATGAGCAGTGGCTCTGGTGCAGGGACTGCTCGTGAAGAGAGGTGAAGCAGAGAACTATGTGGGGTGGGGGTGGGGGGACTGTTCCAGGTGCCTGGGGAGGGACGGTGGTGATTCTGGATCAGGAGATAAAAAGCAGTGGGTGATGTCAGGAGACATGTGGGAGCTGACATTTCCTGCTGATTAAAAAGGACCTGAGATGGGTTACAGTTAAGGCTGCAGGATCAAACAGCGGTGCCATATCCGAGATGGGGGACGCAGAAGAGGCAGAGGCAGGGGAGAGGGAGATGATGGCAAGATGACAGAGATGGGTTTAGGATACTTTGGTTTGGGGAACTCGAGGACAGGATTGGGTGGGGATACCGATTTGGGGCTTAGGGTGCACAGAGAACACCAGAGAAAAAAAGATGCGCTCGCCAGGAACAGTGAGGCCAGAGGGGGCCAGGCCCTTCGTTAGCCGGCGCGGGGAGCGAAAGGCGGGTAAAAGGCGCAGCAGGAAGGGTCGGAGAGGTGGCAGGAGAGCAGCCGGGGGGCGAGGGTCTCGGGGCCAGAGGCGGAGAGTCCCGAAGGGCAAGGCAGGGCAGCGCTCTGGCCACGCACCATAAGGGAGGAGTCGCTGGTGCTCATCTCCGGCGCCCGCGGCTCCGAGCCCGGCTCAGGGGGCGTCGCGCTGAGCCGGATTCCCGAGTCAGGGTCCTGGGCACGCCTCTCGCGGCCGGAAGTTGGAAGAGCGCGTCCCTGGAAGCGGAGGGGGCGGGCCGGTTGCCTAGGGCGTCAGAATCTGGGGTGGGAGGGGCAGGCGCCCACGTGACAAGGCGCGGGCAATCGAG
Organism: Panthera leo; assembly: GCF_018350215.1. Taxonomy (NCBI): domain Eukaryota; kingdom Metazoa; phylum Chordata; class Mammalia; order Carnivora; family Felidae; genus Panthera; species Panthera leo. The sequence continues at coordinate 151,279,842 of NC_056687.1, forward strand.
CGCCGAGACGGCCGGTGCGCGCTGGTGGCGCCGGGCCGGGCCGCTGGGTGGGCGCCGCCGCCGGGCCGCCGCCATGGGCCTGGGCGCCAGCGCCGAGCAGCCCGCGGGCGGTGCCGAGGGCTTCCACCTGCACGGGGTGAGTCGCCCCCGCGGCGCCGGTGACCTTGGCTGGGCGCCCGCACGGAAGCGACGGGACGCTTATCGGCGGCCCGAGGTCGGCAGCGGCGGGGTCTCGGCCCCCGAGGGGCCGCCGGGTGGTGTCGGTGGGGGCGGGGGCGGGATGTGCCTCCTTCCCGGTGGGAGCCTCCTGCGGGAGGCGGCGCCGCGGCCCTCCGGCCCCCGGCCTGTCTGCGGCCGCGGTCGGCCCGGCGCCGGCCCCGGCCCCGAGTGCCAGCCAAGCAGGAAGCGGGAGCGTTTCCTGGTCCCGGAGTGGCACTTCGCCCGGATGAAGATTGCACCAGGTTCAGCCGGGAGGCACTTGTGCACTTAGGTCCTATTTGCGGTCGCCTCCTGGCTGGGCCTGGGGAGAGAGCCAGCGACACTGAGACGCTAGCTCGCCGCCCTCGGGTCCAGGGAGTCGGGGTGGCCGAGAGGACGCCGACTGCCAGGGAGCTGGCCGGCCGGCGCGCCGCCGTCATGGGGTCGACAGGCCTCGGGTCGGGGGCTCGAGGGGCAGCGCGAACCAGCCAGGGAGAGCGGGAGCGGGAGAGCCGGGAGAATGGCGCAGAGGGCACGGGGAGAGCGCTGGCAGCAGGGGAGGGACCTCGGGTGAACCCCGCGGAGAGGCGCGACCGAGAAAGTCGTCTTGGTGCTGCGACCAGGAGGTCTGGACTGGCAGTTCTGGGCAAAGTGAAGACGGAGTGTGGGGTTCCTCGAGTCTGAAGAGGAGGAGAGGGGCCAGCAGCCAGATGGAGAGTTGGGGTGACAATGTGTACCCTGGAGAAGGAGGGCTGTGACAGGTGAGAGGGGCAGGAGGGTCTCTGACCCCAGAGCGCAGTGGGTACCGTGCTTTCCCTTGGGCACCGTGGACAGATGCAGGGCTGAGTGTAGGCAGGGCGTGTCTGTGTCGTTTTTGGGAGGCTCTGTTAACAACCGCAAGGGGGGAGGGCTAGAGGAGGGTTTTCCTAAAAGGAAAGCCAGGCGGGCTTCAGGATTCTGCCTGGGTGATGGGCTTTCTCCGGTTGGCATCACGGTGAGGCCCCTGACAGAAAAGGTGGACGTTGGGATGCATCCAGGAGAGTTTTGCAACAGGTTGATGGAAAGGGAAGGACCTGAGGATTTGGCAAGAGGGAGGGGTGGGGCGATGGGGGCAGTGAAGACAGGAGGGGCCTGCTGGAGAGGGCAGAGTGGAGAGGTGAAAGGACTGGAGGTCTTCCATGCCCCCAAACGGACATTTGTAAGCACCTGCTCTGGCAGGCGGAGTTCTGGGTCCGAACAGGGGACAGAACAGACGTTGTCCCTGTTCTCATGGAGCTTACATTTGGTTGCTGGCCCTGAGAGGAGGCAGGCACAGACGAAATAGATCTCCACGGTAAGTGGAGATCGCTGCTGGGGTGGAGGGTAAAGCAGAGGAAGTGACAGATGGGTCATCAAAGCACCTCGGAAGGAAGGAGTGGGCAGTACGGATACTTGGTGGAAGAAAGAGCCTTCTGGGCAGAGGGAGGCCCTGAGGTGGGCTGGGCTTGTTGTGTTGAGGAAGTGCATGGACGGGGCGGCCCCTGTAAGGAGGGCAGCGGTAAAGGATGAGGCCGGATTATATTGGGCCTGGCATGTTGTCCTGAAGGTCTAGGATTTTATTCTGCCCTGTGGAGCCATCGGGACGTTTTACGTGGAGGTGTGACATTTCCTGCTGACCTCTTTTTTCTAATGTTTATTTATTTGTGTGTGTGAGAGAGAGAGGGAGACAGAGGATCCGAAGTGGGCTCTGATCCCTACGCGGGGCTCGAACTCGCAAACCGTGAGATCACGACCTGAGCCAAAGTCAGATGCTTACCCGGCTGGGCCACCCAGGCGCCCTTTACTAACGTTTTTTTAAAAATGGAGGACGCGTGTGCCGCCCTCTGTCAATATTGGCGTCCTCACCGTGTGCCAGGCACGTTGGAGAAGACCCTGCCCTCGGCGAGCTCAGAGCCACGGAGGGTTCCCAGGCACTGGTTGTTACAGGATGGTGGAACAGAGCTGGCTCTGGGTTGCATTTCCTGGGGCTTCCCCTCTTCTGTAAGTCGGTACGAGTTTAAGGGTTAAATGCAAGGTAGAGGAGGTGTCACAGTCCCCTGGCAAGGAGCCTGTCCTCAGCAAGGGTAAGCTGCCGTCACCGTTAATTACATTAGGGCCCCTGCTGGGGGACACAGTGGAAAGTGTTACAAAAGCACACCCGGTGGGGCTGTGGGGTGGGGGTGATGAGAGCCCCCCCCCCCCCCAGGGAGAGTGGGACTGAGGGCAGCGCTTGCTGCTGGAGTGGGGGTGCAGGAGTGGGGGTGCTGCGGCAGCGGCATAGATTATTAGTCCCGTAGAGCCACAGTGGGTGATGGCGGCGCCCAGGGCGAAGGCAGTGGAGTACAGCCAGAGGACGAGGTCACGGCCGAGGCTGAGTAGAGGTGCAGGAGGCAGCTGGGAGAGGGGCCAGCTGGGATTGGAGTCGCTTCCTGAGCTCACTGTCATGGGAAACCATGGCAGCTTTGGGAGGTGGTGAGCAGGGGCCCGGCTGGTGGTGTCACAGCCAGGAGGGGTTCCTAATTCCAGGGCCGCGTTAGCTTTGATCCAGGGGCTCGGTGTGAGCTCTCCTTCAGCTGGGGGGATCCAAGACTCTAGGGGCTGGTGGGTAGTCGAAGCCACAGGGCCTTTCCATTGTGGAGGCCAGAGGAGCCCAGTGTCCTCTGGGCTGATGCCTGACCAGCAGGACATCAAGTGCTCACAGCCAAAGGCCTGAGGGTGTGGGTGCGGGGTGGGGGGGCACCGCAGGGTCCAGCCCCGGGTATAAAGCCTGCATTGTTTGAGCAAGGCTCTGTAAATGGGGCCTTTGAGATGGATTTCTACCCCAGCTGGGAGGCCTGGTTGTTGTGTGTATGGAGCCTGCGGTGAGTCCCGGGAGTACAGGGCAGGGCCCCCCCCCCCCCCCCCCCCCCCCCCCCCGGGCTAGGAGTGGCTCCTGGCGGATCTGTGTTCCGGGCTGTGGGGACTAGGCTGTGAGGCCGGGATCTGGCTCTGCTCACTGGGCCCCCTGCTCAGGCTCATCCCTTGGGGCAGTCCCTCCAGTCTGCTTCCCTCAGCCACACTCCTCAGCAGCTGCCACGCCTCCCCGGCTGGTCATGGGTCCGTCACCACAGGGTCCGGGGCCCTCTGGGATCTGGCCACAGGCTGCCTTCCCCCTCTTTCTGAGCACAACCCTGGTTCCGTCCTGGGACCCTCCCTTCCTGTCCACATCTAAACCTCTCTGGTAAACTCTCCGGCTTCCCAGTCTCCTAAGCCTCCCCCCAGGCCTGTGCCACCCTGTGTCTCTGTGGCCTTCTAGAAGCCCCCAGGGCTGCCCTGAGCTCTCCTAGGAGGCCTGTCCGGAAGCATGCTGTGCGGATCATGATCAGACAAGAGCCATTTCCTAAAGAGGAAAATTTGTGCCCCGGAAGGCGGCAAGAGAGGATTGAGTTACCTCGACCGTGCCCATGTGTGGCCTGCCTGGAACAGTTCGTGCAGTGCACGTGTCCCTGCTGGGACACAGGGATCCGTGATGTGTGGCCTCTGAAATTGGGGGCCGGGGCTTTCTGGGAGGGGCACGGGGTTGGGATGGTGACGGTGGCCTCTACCGTGGGACAGGTACAGGAGAACTCCCCAGCCCAGCAGGCAGGCCTGGAGCCCTACTTTGACTTCATCATCACCATCGGGCACTCGAGGCTGGTGAGGCTCCCCCATGCGACGTCTGTCTGCCTTGCTTGTGTGTGTGTGTGTGTGTGTGTGTGTGTGTGTCTCCTGTCCCACGGCAGACCCCATCCTGTTCTGCCTCCCTTTTCTTCTGGAGGGAGGCCCAACCCACTCTCCTTCTCCAGGCCTCTACTTAGCCTCACTGGGGCTCTCCCAGGGCTCTGCTCCTAAGCTTTCTGGGAGGAGGCCAGGGGGGGCGCTCTTGGAGCTACCTTTCGGGGCCTGAGAGGTGTGAAGGCTCTGGCCGAGGGGCTCCTCGCAGAGGGGCAACCCTGCCACGCTCTGGACCACTTTGTTGTGTTCCCCAGGGGGCTGAGGGAGGCAGGTTTAGTGGTGCCTAGGGGCACCCTGTGGGGGCTGCAGGGGTCGCCGGCCCAGAGCCCGCCGTGGCCCATGCCCTCGCCGGGTCCTGCCAGGGCCGCTGGCCGCCAGGCCCTTCCTCATCTCAGACCCAGACCGGTCCGAGGGGCCCCGACCCGGGGGTGGGGGTGGGGGTGGGGGTGGGGGGTGGGGCCCCCCGGCGTCAGCCCCACTGCCCCTGCAGAACAAGGAGAACGACACGCTCAAGGCCCTGCTGAAGGCCAACGTGGAGAAGCCCGTGAAGCTGGAGGTGTTCAATATGAAGACCATGAAGGTGCGCGAGGTGGAGGTGGTGCCCAGCAACATGTGGGGCGGCCAGGGCCTGCTGGGAGCCAGCGTGCGCTTCTGCAGCTTCCGCAGGGCCAGCGAGCACGTGTGGCATGTGCTGGTGAGTGGGCCCAGGGTGGGCGTGCGGGGGAGGTGGTGCCCGCGCGCAGGGGGAGGCGGGGGCGGGGGGAAGGGCAGGGGGTGGGGGTGGGGGGCCACCGGGAGAGGCCAGCAGCCAGTGCTTCTCTGTTAGAGGAGTCCCGGAGGTCAGCTCCTCGTCACCCCGCTTGTGAGCCGGGTGACTCTGGGCACGTTCTTACCCCCGAAACCTTGGTTTCTTGTTCTGAGAGGCGGGGTACCGTCTCCTGGAGGGGTGGTCGTGCTGCCAGAAGGCGGCCACCCTTTATAGCGTCTCTGCCGGGATCTCGTCTTTGCTGGCAGGTCCCCTGCTTTAGGCCCCCTCGGGCCTTGGCTTGCTGCCTGGGGGGCTGGGTCTTGACGAATCTCAGCGACTGAGCTGTCACAGGTGCTGCTGTTAAAGGTCTGTTCGCAGACACACACGTGCGTTCCCTGGTGGTGCCCACGTCCTTGAAGGAGTCCTGCAGCTTGGTGGGCGGAGGGCTTCCTGAGCTGGCAGTGGACTGATCCGATTTGTGGCCTCCACTGTCGCTTACTGGCTTCTCGTGGGAGGCTTCTCCGTCTTTCAGCCTCCCTGGGTTGGTCCAGGAGCGCAGTGGGGGTGACGATGCTGTAATCCCTTTGCACTTCCCCCGGGGGCGACTGGGAGATTGGGAATAGTAGAGTTCCCACCCCCCGCCCCCCCAGGGAGCAAACAGTCCTCGGACCCAGTCCTGCTCACTGCCTCTGCCTCCCCCTCCAGCCCCTCCGCAGGGGTCTCCAGCCGCAGGCCCGCAGCAGGAACCACACAGTTGGCACTTACGACGGGCCCGACGTGTGGTTTTCATTCTTCGTGTGTGTTCTGTTTTTAATCTTCTCGGCAACCCTGAGGTTGTCCATGGGGAAGTACTGTGTATCCTACTTTTAACTGTGGGGAAACTGATGCTAAGGGGTTAAGTATTTGTCCACAGTCGCTGGCTCGGGGTTGGTGGAGTCAGGAGTTAACCCAGGTCAGATCGCAGAGCTCAGGGCCGGTGAGCGGCGCCTCGGTGCTGCCCTCTGCTGGACAGCCTGCGGAAATTAGGGGTGCAGTAGGAGGGTCTGGGCTTGAGGTCCTTCAGGGCCTGGGGACAGAGGACAGAAGTCCCACTGAGTACCTGGAGAGGCAGGCCCCTCCAACCTCCCCGCTCCCCCCCCCCGCCCAGCTCCAGGAGCAAGAGGGGCAGTTGGTGCTTGTTTCCGCAGGAAGTGGAACCCTCTTCACCCGCCTCCCTTGCCGGCCTGCGCCCCTACACAGACTATGTGGTTGGCTCAGACCAGATCCTCCAGGAGGTGAGCAGAATTTGGCTTGCCCTCCCCGGGTCCCTGAAGGCTGTCGCCGCCGGTGTGGAGATGGGTGCTGGCCGCGGGGTGGGCCTCGTTTTGTTGGGGCCTCCGATGCCTGTGCCGGGAGCAGGGCTCAGGCGCCGGCTTTGTCGTAGTCCGAGGACTTCTTTACACTCATCGAGTCCCACGAGGGGAAGCCCTTGAAGCTGATGGTTTACAACTGCGAGTCGGACTCCTGCCGGGAGGTGACTGTAACTCCCAACGCAGCCTGGGGTGGAGAGGGCAGGTACTTGCTCAGTGGGAGGGCTGCGGGGCGGGACCTGGCCGCTGGCCGCGGACCAGAATCGCACAGGGGGGGTGTGGAGGCTGGGCTCTGGGTGCAGAGGTGCTGAGGATGAACACGGGGCCGGGAGGCGCCCTTTTCGCTCTTCCACTGCCAGTCGTGGGTGGGGTTGGCGGGTCTAGGACCGACTAGGGGACCACCCCTCGGATTGACTGTTTCTGGACTTCGGCAGTCTGGGGTGTGGCATCGGCTACGGGTATCTGCACCGGATCCCAACCCAGCCCTCCGGCCACCACAAGAAGCCGCCTGGTGCCCCGCCGCCTGGTGCCCCGCCACCTGGACCCACCCCCCAGGACTCTCCTGCCCCTCCTCGCCCAGAGACCGGCTCCAGGCAGGGTGACTACATGGAGGTGCGTGGGGGGGCATCTGCCGGTGGGGGGGGCCTTCTGTGGGCAGAGGGGCCTGCCATCTGGGAAAAGAGGACTCTGGCGTCGCCGGGGGCCCGTTTGTGGAGCTCTGGGGAGGACCTTTTGCTTCTGGGACCTAGTGGAAGCGGATGGTCCCGTCCTGGGACAGTGAAGCCCACTTGGGTTCTCCTGCCACTTGGGTCTGCAGGTGAGAGTAACGGCAAGGCACTAGTTGTCATTTTCATTTGAAACTGAGGCTCGGAGGTGGGCATAGCCTCGTCCTGTGCCTCGGTGAGTCTGGTAACGTCGGGTCAGAGGCCGGGCTCGCGGAACCCGGGCTGGGCAGGTGTCTGGCCGAGTCCGTAGGAGAGCGCCGGACCTGCCTTCTCGGCTGTTGGAAGAGGCACCTGAGTGCCTCTGGGGCACCGGGCTGGTGCCTGGGGTCTGTACCGGGGGCGCATGCAAGGATCGCTCCCCAGGCACGCTGGAGTTCAGGGAGGGCCTTCTCTTCTGGCGGGTCATGGGAGGACCCGGCCGGGTGGACACCGGGGTTCCTGTCAGCGCTGCGGGAGAGGCCACGCCAGGCCCCTTGTGCCCAACTTCAGATCACCTGGACGGGGAGGGGGCAGGTCATCGAGGCTGTCTGCGCCTTCAAGCGGAGCGCTGATCCCCTGGCAAGCGTGGGCCGGGGGTTAGGGTGGACTGTGGGACCTGAAATGCCCCCACCCTGTTCCCTCCTCGTCCCTGGCCGCCGCAGGCCCTGCTGCAGGCACCTGGCTCCTCCTTGGAGGAACAGCTTTCTGAGCCTGGGAGTCCCAGCCGTGGTGCTCCAGACCTTGGGGGACTCGCACGTCCCATGGAGACTCCTCTTCAGCCTCCGCCTCCAGTGCAGCGAGTCATGGACCCAGGTAGCGAGCGGGCCCCGGACGGCAGGCTCGGGGGCCTGCCACCCCTCGGTGCTGGAGTGGGCGTCGGGTTTAGGGCGAGGCTTTCGCCCAAGTGCCAAAACCTTCCCCGGACCTGTCGTCCTGTGGCATATATGTCCTATGTCGTGTATGTGAGGACGGTTGCAGGTGAGCCAGTGCCGCGTGCAGATGGGGGGACGGCAGAAGGGAAGTGGCCTGCTCAAGGTCACGTGGCACCCTGGGGACAGAGCAGGCGGGGTCTGGGCTCCCTGCCACAGTGCTATTCCCCTGAGGCCCAAACGCGGACTCCTTTCTTTCCTCGGCGGTAGGCAGTGGGGACCGCTTGGGGGTTGGGTGGGGGCGCCCCCACGGGCTGAGGACATTGCAGGTTTAGGCCGGGCCAGGTGCCCCAGGGTACTGGCCTTCCAGTGGTCGGGGTTTGGTGCTGGGAAACACTCGCGCCCCTTCCTCTAGGCTTCCTGGACGTGTCGGGTATCTCCCTGTTGGACAGCAGCAATGCCAGCGTGTGGCCCAGCCTGCCGTCTCCCACGGAGCCGACCCCCACAGCCGTGACAGCCGCAGGGCCCGAGGACGTCTGCTCCAGCAGCGGTTGTCACGAGCGGGGCGGTGAGTGGCCGACGCCCGCGGAAGCTCTCCGGGAAGGACCCTGGGCTGTTGGGAAGGCTGCCCCGAGTTTCTCAGCTGGGAGGGAGGCTGGCTTTGGGGTGACACAGAGCCTCATCGAGGCATTTGTACACCGGAGCCCCCCTTCCCCATCACCGCCTGGGCTGGGGGCTGGGGGTCAGAGGAGTGGCTGGCCCCGGGTCCCGCAGGCCTCCTGAGCCCCACCCTGTGTGTTTCAGGTGAGGCCACGTGGTCGGGGTCAGAGTTTGAGGTCTCCTTCCCGGACAGCCCAGGCCCCCAGGCCCAGCCAGACCACCTGCCTCAGCTAACCCTTCCCGACAGCCTCACCTTTACGGCCTCACCGGAAGACGGGCTGTCTGCTGAGCTGCTCGAAGCACAGGCCGAGGAGGAGCCGGCGAGCACAGAGAGCCCGGACTCGGAGGCGGAGGCTGAGGGGGCGGCTGGCCAGGCCCGGCTCTCTACCCCAGAAATAACGCCCTAGGCTGGGACGAGGCCCGGTGGCATTTCACGAGGCCTCGGTGTGGGGCAGCAGCTCGGGCCGTGCCGCGCGGCCCGGCCTCCGGCCCGGTGTGTCCGGCTTCCTAGGCTGCAGCCCCCAGTGACGCGCAGGGACTTCGGCAGGCCGGGGCTCTTGTGTCCGCTCAGACCCTACTGGTCTCGAAGAGATGACACGTCGGCCTTAATTCTGCCCGACGGTCCTGGCTTTGAGGAATCGGGCACTTGAGAGTCTCAAACGAGTCCATTTGGGGCGGTAGGAGGCTGGGAGTAGCACCCAGGTTAAGTTCTGCAGGAGCTGGGGTGGGAGAGGAAAGGACTCTGCTGCTTGGGTGGGACAAAGCGAGTGGGTAGTAAGGGGAGGCCGTGGGCCTTGGCATCTTTAGGCCACGTACCCTTAAGTCCGGCGCTTCTCCTGCTCCGGTCGCTCTGGCTGTCCGGGAGGCCACAGCATCCAGGCGGGGTCAGGGGTGCAGATGGGAGTGGAGGAGGAAGGGACGGGTGTGGAGTGTTTGCCTGACACTTCGCGGGGCTGGCCTTGACTCGGCCTGCACAGCTCAGCTGGCCCTGCGTGTACTAGAAGGCAGCCCCGTGCCTTGGGGACCCCTGGAGCCGCAATCACGGTCTCTTCTGTCACGTGCCCTCCTCTCCATGCTACACTGCACAGGCGGTTCAGGCTGACATACGCCAGTCTCAGCTGGAGGAGAGAAGCCGTGAACGTGTCCACCTCTCCCGGGAGAGGAGGGTGGAGACTCTGGGCCCTGCAGCAGAGACTCCCTTGATCTTGGATCATGACGTTTCTTCTTCCCCGGGGCCGCCGCCCCTCAGACCCGGTGGTGCCTCCTGTCAGCTCCCAAACTTCTACAACCATCTCTTTTAAATACACAAGGCTTTGTCAGCCCCAGCGGTGAATAAAAATGACAAATTTAAGTTCACCATCCTAAGCAGACTCTTTCAAAGCGGGTCCTGACCGGGCCTCTTTGGACACTGCTCCCGCTCCACGGGGTAAGGGGGGGCGGGGCCTGGACGAGAGTGGGTAAGGGCCGCTCCGTTCTTCCCCACAGTTCGGGAGGAGGCTGCTCCCTCCACCTCCAGGTGCCCCGAGAGGCTAACACGAGGCCAGGTTTTCTGCTCTACTTGGCTCCTGCAGGCAGGGAGGGCTCCATCCAGGAAGGGCCCCTCCCCTCCACGGAAGTGCTTCCTGACTTGGCTTCAGTCCCTCCCCTCCCTACTTGCTGATCGCCACTTGGGCTGCCTCTGGCCTTGTCTTCTAGCTGCCACCCAGCGGGAGGTGCCACCTTTGCTGCTTGATGTGTAACGTCTGCACTTAACGGGGCCCAGATTTCTGTTAGGCCCAAGGCCCACGGGACGGGGACTCTCTGCTCTGGGCGGCACAGGTCAAGTATACGGAGGGAGGGCCCCCGGTTAGCGAACACTTCAACTTCCTGGCACTGTGACAGCACTGAAAGCAAGCCCTTGTCAAACCTACCGGAGCAGCCGATACGCTGCAGAACGGAGACACCAGCGCCGGGGCTTGGTTCTTGGATGGTCTGGGAGCCCAGCGTCTGTCCGCCTGCGGGAATCCGGGCAGCGGAACAGCATCACCGCGGGACCGTTCTGAGAGCAGCTTCCCTGAGCTGCAGCCCGGGAGTCTGGCCCAAAGCGCCCTTCCCTTCAGAGCTGTGGCTCTTCCCTCCCTTTTACGCACTCCCCTCCTGAAACTGGGTGATAAAATGGGCGTTGATGCTGATTATTGTCAGGATAAACACGGAACCAGAAGTTTCTCTGTAATCTGCTATGAAGGAAAGTGACAAGTGAAAGAAATAAATGTGTACTACACTTTAAATATTTTAACTAAAGCCTTTATTCTATACAACCGTGAAATACAGATTTTTACCCTTTTGGCGTTGCAGGCTGTCAAATTTTCTGGAAGCTATTACTGGTTTGACTGGAAGGAAAAAAAGAAGTAGAAGCATGCCGAGGGTCAGATGGATGACAGGAAGGGGGTGCAGCCGCCCCTCAAGCCTCGGCACACAGGGCAAAACGGCCCAGCAAAACCCGTTCTGTGGCACAAGGGCCCCTCCCGCAGACACAGCTGAGGGCTGGTAAATGAGCTGTGGGGTTTTTTGGTTGTTGTGTTTTCGTCATTAATTCACAACTATTGCTAAAAAATGTGCACCAAAAGTGCACCGTTGTATCCAACAGATAGAAAGGACTTTAAAAAAAGAAGCCGGTGGCTCTGTGCGTGAGGGGGAAAGACTCCTTGGGAACGTGGCACCTCTTTGCTGACTTCTTCAAAGTGCTGGAGGCAGTGACCTGTCCACTTTCCAAAGGAGCCTGACTGGCGGTGAGGGAGCCCTGTCTCTACAGTCGTGCAGGCAAGGGAATCTCAAATGGTCAGGTCTGGCCCCGGGCCCGTCGGCTGCCTCCAGCCGAGCCTGGGAAGAGGACGGGGAGGAAGAAAGACCTTCCCCGCCCTCCCCGGCCCCTGCTGCCGTGGGGACTGACCGCACACGAGAGGGGGAGGCGACCGGACCCGAATAAACTGCCCTCCGAAGGCACTTGTGCTTCTGGCTTCATACAGGAGGCTTGTCTTAAGTAGTTTTATGGGGCGGGCCATTGTTCTGTGCTGAATACAAATGACCTTGGGGAGGATCCAAAGTATTTCTTCTTGCCAAAAGTTGAAGTGTTTATCCCCAATAAGTTATATTCTGTACAAGACTCAAAGGATTCTAGGAAAGCTTCAGATCGTTAGAAAGAACAGTGAAGAGAACTCTGGGTGCAGGTACCGCACCACCGCCCTGCCTATGAAACTCCGGAGGAACAAGTATGTATACTCCCAGGACAGGACACCAGGCGTTTTAGGTCGCGTGTAAATGAAGCTAGTGTTCCATCATGGTCTTGGGCTTTGATGGCATCACACTGTTCACCCAGAGCGAGAGCCTGTGGCGTCGCCTGGCTTTTGCCCATAAACAAAACGGGGCACCGTGAGGAGGAGTGAAAGAGCTGCACCTCCCTGCGGCCCACGGCACCGCGGGGCACCGCGGGGCACCGCGGGGCGCACTCCAGTGTGGCAGTCCGAGGGCTGCGGTCCGGCACCCGGAATCTCTCCAGGCCTTCCTAAAAGAACGCATCTGAGATGCAGGGTTAAAACAAGCCCAGGAAGGAGAATTTATTTTGAGGTGGGCTGGCTCCTGAATTGTACAACAGCAAATGCCTATTAAAAATAACTGTCGTAAGTGTGAGAACATTTGTGGTGTTTGTTTTTAATGACCAACTTGGAAAAAGCCTTCATAGGTGCTGCGTGGATGGAATGTACTCTCTTAGAAAAGCTACAGAGCGTGTGGGTTTGAAGTTGAAACACAGTGACAGAGGTGGCTCTACCGATGTGTCTCTAACAAGTGCTAACAGACAAAGGTAAGGTCCTTTGAAACAAAAGGAGGAAGCCGAGTCTGTGCTGGCCTGTCGTCCGTTCTCTGTACATCTTGCAAGACACAGTCCTCTTCGGGGGCTGGGGGGGGGGGGTGTCCTGCTCTCGCTCTCTGCCTCCCTGGGGACAGCTTAATCTACACATGGAGACTGGTTTCTATATTACATCTCGATTAGTCGCTTCAACAGAAAGAGAATCTCGGTCCATACCAAATCGGCCGCTAGAAGTCTTGCTCCCATTGGGGCCCAGCGGGCTTCCTAGGACTACTCTCGGGGCCACGGAGGAAGGTCAGGAAATGCATACCCAGGATCGCCTGCCCGCCCTTCACGTGGACTTCTGGCGGTAATGGAGGGTGAGGTCGCCCCCGCTCTTCCAGATGAAGTGCTTCACCGTCCGGAGGTCCATGTTTGGATCCAAAACCTGAGCGGCAAAAAAACAGGTCACAAAAAGTGTCAGAGCCCCTACTGCGTGATACCTAAGACCTTTATTGTGAACTCAGACTCTCAGCAGGCCATCCAGCTCGTCCCCACCTGCTGGCCTGCTCGTGCTGACACAGCCGCCGTGACGCGGACACAAACCGGGCCCCGAGAGACGCGCAGCTTGTGCGGCTGGGACAGAAATCCCAACTCCAGCCGCTCCTCTGAGGAAATGCCTCGAGTGCACCTTTACTTCAAACAGCTCCCCCGGGGCGCCGCCCACCTCCGCTGCACGTCTCCACCCAGCACGGCAGGTGCTGCTCTGCGCACCGAGGCCAGCGGGTGTCTTTCTCTGGTCGGGGAAAGAAACGGCCACCGGCACATTCACATTTACCGTCTCTGTGTCCTTTTGCGGAGAACCTCCCCGGGGTAAATGGGAGCTTCAGGGTGGGCCGAAGAGCCCCTTCGGAAGGGGCCTCACCAGTAGGTGGGAGAGACCCAGCACTCCCTCCTCAGAGTCTCCTTAAAAGCAGAAGCACCCCCAAAGGCCACAGACGTGGGAAGCGTAATCACACGACACCTGACTTTCTGAGCATCAGCGCTAGAGAGAATGGGGCCGCGGTCCTCGCGTGCACTTACCTGGTCCTGGCACAAAAGTTCGATTTTCTCCTCTGCCAACACAGCAATATCCTCCTCTTTTTCCTGTTCTCCTGGCTTTTCATTGTTAGAAGAGCTAGTGGTTTGCGACTCATTATCCAAGTTGATGATTTTCTCGTAAACGTGTTCCATTACCTTCCGGACTTGGAGCATGTCACTGGCGGAGAGTCTGTCTCTGCAAAAAAAAAAAAAAAAAAAGCAAGGGCAGAGTGTGACGTCAGGCAATCGCCGCACGTTGTCTTACATGCTCTTTGGTGTCCCCGTTTGGTAAAGATAAAGCAAACCGCAGAAGCATAAACCAATAAATGTTTTCAGTCACTGCCTTCACCTATTTTAGAATTGCCAACATATTCTCTATAGTGTCCTCCTAAGACACAGACAGCGGGTAACTGAGATTAAATACACGTTAAGACTTACGCATACATAAAGAACAGCCTTCCGGGTTTTATTCCCTTAAAGACTTTCCTAGCACAGCAGCAGACTGAATGCTCCTGGGAGGGAAGGCAGCCCCCGGTGATCACCCACAAGCCCAACAGCCAGCCGGGTATCTCCAGATGGATGTCCTGCAGGAACCTCAAACTCTCCGTGTCCAAAACTACATTCATCAGCTTCCTCACTCCCAAACCTATTTCTGTATCACTGACGTCAGGTTGCCAACCCAAGCAGCTCAGGCTCAAACTCTGAAAGCCATCTTGAACGTCAGTCATTACAAGCGGTGTCTAGGACTCGCTTTAAAATAATCCGGTGTGTGTGTGTGTGTGTGTGTGTGTGTGTGTGTGTGTGTGTGTAGGTGGGTGGGAGGGAGGGGAGGCAGAGAAGAAGGAAAGTGTTCAGACTGTGTCAATAACCCTGAAGCTGTTTGACAGGATAACGGGGTTCATTCTAATCTCCTTTTCGTTATGTCTGGAAATTTCCCTAACAAAAGGCTTTTAAGTCTTGTTGAATACCTCTCTTTTGAAACTCTATCCATCCTTACATGTCCAGCTCAAATTCCATGTCCTTCAAGAAGCCTTTCCAGAAAGCTCCAGCCCCAAATCCATTTCTCCCTCTCTCCTCATTCCCCAAGTATCTGTGAAAGCAGTCTTTATATACAAACTGTGTCCTAAACTATGCTGTGGCAAGAAACAAAATCCAAGTCTTACTTTTTTGAACTTCTGTGGCCTACCACATAGGTACTTGGTAAAGGGTAAGTTGTGTAAACTTTCAGTATTATGAAACTAGCTTTAGATCTATGACAGGTCTCCTTTGCTATAAAAGCAATCATAAAGAATACAAAAATCTCCGGCAATTAATTAGATCTGGCATCACATGATACTACGTTTACTTACTTTTTTAAGGTTTTTGCTCCCGAAGATGCGTGAGGTTGGAGGTAGAAAGGAATTTTGTTGAATTTGGGCATATTTTTCTGAAATATTAAAAGTAAAAAAGGCACAATCATTTCTATTAGCTGATGAGTGAAAATGATGTCAATAAAAAACATGATTTACCAGTTAATAGTCATTTTACAATTCAAATGAACTTTCTATGAAATTTATGGTAAGCTATCTAATCACCTAAGCCTAGTGAAAGTGTATCCAGAAAAGCCTCACGTTCAGTTTCGTGATGAAACGCATACAAGATAAACGATACGTCAGTGGCAGTGTGAGACTGCAGTATGGCTCTTCCCAAATAACAATTCAAGGTATTAAAGGGAAACAAATATTACTTGCTGTTTAAAGCAAAATCTCAATTCCACGTTAAAACACTGGGGCTGATACTTAGGGGCCCAGACAGAAAATTCAGTCTCTGGAGAGAAACCCACAGCATCCACTTCTGAGCAAAACCACACACTCTAGGCTGGTGAGGCCCGTCATCCAGCTGGAAGGGTCACTGAGGTCCTCCAACCGTCTCTCCCTCTCACATCAGGTCTGAGGTTTTAATCGAGAGTGGAAACTTCAGCCAAACGCCTAGATGTCTACCATGCGGTAAATCACGTACTCAGATGAAGGACAAAATTAACTGGTCAGCTTTTCTCTGGGTATTTCTCCCCTTCAAGCCTCCGTGTCATATCCTGTCTGGGTGTCTCCTCTCAGGAATAAGCCACAGGCTGGACGTCAGCAATGCATCCCAGGTGAGTTTCACACTCAAAGAAAATAGTGCTTATAGGGAGCTCGGACTCACAGCTAAGAGCACAGAATACACATCAGGTGTCACACTCGCTTTAGGTTCTTGGAGGTATATCTGGACAGAAAACACATTTTCTGGAGGTTCCAGAGATTCAATCTCTTTTCATAAGGCTTTAGGAATATATAAAACAGATCAACAGCACATAAGAGAGTCTAGAAACAGACCCATGTGCATATAGAAATTTAGTACCTGATAAAGACAGCATTTCCAATTACTAAGAAAAGGATAGGTTATTCAAAAAAATTGTTTTGGCACACTGGCTATCTGTTAGAGGAAGTTGGCATCCCACCTCACACTAAACAGCACACATTCTCATAAATTACAGGTCTAGACACAAACAATGATCACAGACGTACCAGAGAACAGCCAAGCAAGATGTGACACTCAGAGCCATGAAGATCAATCTGATTACATAAAAATTCAAACTTTTCGCCTGGTAAAAGACACCAACCACGAAAAAGTAATACTTCAACTGAGAGGCACAGATGGGTGACTGTTCAATATGAAGAAGTCCTGCAAATCAGGGAGAAACACAAACTCCCCAACAGAAAAAGGAGTGAAGGATACAGAGGCAATTCACAGGAGAAGCACAAACAGCCAACACGAAAAGATGCCTAACCTCAGTACAGATGGAAGCAAACAAACCGACCCACATTAAAACAAGGATATATTTGCCATCTTTTAGCAAAGACCGACAGTGTCGTCAGTGTGGAAAAATGGGCACTCGTGCACTGTTGGAGCCTCTGTGGGGGCAAATGGGCTGTATCGTAAAATTTAAAACCTGCAGACCCTTGGATCCAGCAAGCCCACTTCTAGGAACTTACCCTAAAAAGTATACAAAGATACACGTACAAGGATGTTGACGGAAGCATTGTTTGTGATCGAGAACACTGGAAACAACCTTAACGTCCCTCAATCGGGGACCAGATAATTAATTATGACACATTTATACAAAGACATACTATGTAATCATTAAAAAGGAATGACCCATGTGACGTACAGACATGAAAAACCATCCAAGACATATTTTTAAGCAAAAAATAAAACCAAACCAAGTTGCAGAACAGAACGTGTAAGATTCTGTGCAAAATGATGAACTGTGTGTGTGTGTGTGTGTGTGTGTGCGTGTCTGTATCTACACACACACAGAGGCACCTACACACACACCTGGATACTACCTGCTTGTGTATGCACAGAAAAAAGTCCTGAAGGTTGTGCATTAAACGACGAAAAGTTATCGCTCTAGGGAGAAGGACAGGAGTGGATGGAAGAAGGGGATGACCGGGAAAGAGGTGGGAGTTTCCCTTCATTCGTTTATTTTCCTTAATAAGCACATGCCATGTTTATAACTCGATCCAACAGAGATATAAACTGACACGACTCATCACCAACTTCTTCCGCAGCCCTGGAGCTGCAGGGAAGCAGAGGGGGATTCCACTTGGAGCCTAGTTTTGACTCGAGTTTAGGACGGCACGGTCTAAAGCTGTTCTTATGCCTTCGTGATCCGGAAAGGACAAAAGGGCGAAGCAGGAGCGAAGGACACTTACATCCACAGTGATGTCAATGACCCATTGTGGCACTGTCTCATTAAGAAGCATCGACTCAGTCTCGCCCCCGGAGTCTCGGCAGAGCAGCCTAAACAAAACCCGTCAGGTAGTAAGTGACACAAGCAGCACAGACGACAACCCCCCGTCAGCAAACATTAGAGGGAGGGACCCTACGGAGCTCGTTCCGGGCAACCCCCCCTTGAGGGCAGCCAGGCGGCCTGACTCAGCCCGCCGGGAGGGAGAGCAGGGCCCCAGACCTCGAGGCCAGGCGCACACTAGCGCCGCTCCTCTGAGTCGGGTGACGACAGGAACCCTGGGTGGAGGCGGAACAGCCCGGAAAGCTCTCCTGCCCGGGCGGGGCTCCCGTGCGCGGCACAGGCCCCCCCCCCCCCCCCCACCCTCCGCGCCTGAGAGGGGCGGGGCGGTTTTGGTAACGAGCCTCGGAGGATTCCGAGCTCAAGGGCAACAGAAGCGTTCCTCTCACTTCTGGCCCAGAGGAGACGCTAGTGAGCTCCCCCCGTGGCTCCAGCAGGGCCTCGCTGGCAACCTGAGGGGAAGCTACTGCAGCTTCCCCGCGGGGCCTCACGAGGGACCGACCGCCTTGCACCTCAGGCCGGGGCACCACCGAGCACCACGGTTCTCAGGAGCAGCCCAGGCGGTCCTGCAGGGCCCAGCCCGAGGGAAGTGCCCTGCTCTGCTGCTCTGAGCAGGGACATCTGGGGATTCCTGGCCCCCCAGTCACGCTGGCTTAAGTGAGAGAAAGGGAGAGCTTCCTGCAGAAACCACCAGAGGAGCTGCCCGAAAGCAAGGTCCCGACCCGACTTCCACACGAGAGGCTCAGCTCTCAGTTAGGATGGGGCCGACTGGGGCATCAGACACCGAATTATCGCACGGACAGGGAAAAGCTTCCGAATCACACCCATAAAAGTTAGTGATGAACAACTTATCATGTTTGGACGTGCCTGGCTGGCTCCGTCAGTAAAGCGAGCGACTCTTGATCTCGGGGTTGTGAGGCTGAGCCCCATGTTGGAGTGATCACTTTAACAATAAAATCTTTAAAAATAACTAATTAATTGGCTAAAAAAAGTAAAATCTTAAAAAAAAACAAACCCCAGCTTATCATGTTTGAGTCCGTATCTCTTAGCAAACGGGATGCTCTCTTCGGCAGGGTCTCCGACCTTCCTTACCCATACCTGAACAGCGTGCGTCCCCCAGCTTCACCAAAGATCACAGGAGTGTGGGGGGGGACTTGAAAATATCCATTTCCCTTCTGCACTCGGTTCTCCTGCTCCCCATTTACTAGGAAAAGATGCACATGGTGTCAGTATCCAGAGCCAGTGCTCAAATGTAACATTTTGTTTCTACAGGCTTCAAACCGCCAAGCTTTTTAAAGTTCAAAGTCTGAGAAGTCCGCCAGTCAGATAAAGGGACAAAACCAATCAAAGTCAAATTTCCACAAAGAATGAGGACGGCAACTTGGGGTGTACCTCATGGGAAATGACTGTATACTTTTAGGGAATTTTAATCAAAGACATTAGCATCTGAGATTTGAAATAAAGAGCGAACCATCTCCTTCAGCCACAGGGAAGTCTAGGACAGCCTGTTTACGAATGGCGGTCCGCTGTTGTGCACGTGGGTAGAGCGCCGAGATCGGGAAAATTTCTGCGGCCAGAAACAAATTTATGTTTTAACGGCCACCATAGCCGATGGCAGAGGTATTAGCGGAAAGTAAAACCCCTAAAGCGGCCCGAATCTCCTACCTGTTATTCCCTGCAGATTTCATTACCCTGCTTTCTTCGTCACCTTTTGACGAAGTGCGGTTGAGCCCCACTCCAGTGCCGCCTTGTTCACAGAGACACCTCTGGTGAATCTGGAAGCCACGTCACCCTCTGACCCTACAGCACTTTCAGGCCCTCTCCCACAGCACCCGACACCTCCCTGCGATCTCGTAATGCTCTATCTGCTCTATCCAAGGAGCTTTCTGCCCTGCCGGAACGTCAGGCCCGAAAGGATGCGGTCCGTGTCCATTTATCTCTATCAACCCTGCCAGCAGCTCACGACAGGCCTCCGGACGCCTGAGCTGCTCACCGAGGGGCAGCTACACGACTCTGGAGAGCCCACGGAGCACGGTGCTGGTGCCCATCACCACGATCACCACACGGGTGGAGCAAGCAGTGGTCTGGCTGCACGGTGGGTGGGCCCCGCCCCCGCCCTTACTACGGCAGTTTGATTTGAGGATGACCCGGATTCCTGCGGCTTTCCTTACTCCCACAGCCAAAGCCTGGACGCCAGTGCTGCAGACTGTCCTACTAGTTTTTGATCTTGATCGTCTACCTGGGCCTCTAGGGCATTCTAACTGTCACCCTGCAGGTGGAGAGGGACGGGCATGGCTGGGAATGACATGCCCACAGCTACACAGCTGATAAATGCCAGAGCCCACACTGAGACCTGGCTTTTTCCACCCTCTGCTGAAGATCTTTCCCTCGAGTTTCTCTGGCTCAGAGCCCCCTGTACGATTCTGATGGGGAGGGGCGTGCACCAGATGACACAAAACAAAAGCCACCACGGGTGGGGTCGGCGCCCTCTGCGACAGGGATATCAGAAGACTGGCTTGCAGAGAAGCATGCACAAGAGACCTTGCGCACAAGAGATTTAAACTGATTATGGATGAATCAGCCAGAACAAAGGCTCTGGCAGGAGGTCCTGGTCATTACTGGCCACCAGAAGTGGGCGCTCTTCAGCAGAATCTTCAGAGAATTCAGAGAATATTCAACAGAGTGAGCCCTCGGCAGGTAGGACTCAAGGATTCTTCAACTGGCTAATAGGTGACATATGAGTTGTGAGATTTTCTTTTTTTTCTCTTCATTCAATCAAACTGAATCGAAATTACAAACTCGAAACATGTTCTCCTCTACTGCCTAGAGAAAGTTATTGCCACTGTCTGAGGCACACATAACTTTTCAATGTCCTCAGTGACATTAATTCTTTACAAATACCCATTCGCTTATCCTGACACTTCTGGGTTGAAATTTGATTATTTGAAACGTTTGGAGCCAAAATCAGGTAGATCATCAGACTAGGTAATGCCTGTGTTTCAGGCCGGCATGAATTATGACCAGGTAAGGACAGAAATGGCTTCCTGATGCAGCTAAGTAGCTAGCTCTGGAGGTGAGTCCAGCAGGGACCACAGATGCTCTGAGGAACAGTCTTCTTTGGAAGAAGACTGCTAAGCTGCTTGCTTTTAAGGAGAAGGTCATTTGGATATATAGGGTTTTTTTTACCCATCTTGAGCAGCTTCACGAAAAGTGCTCTTGGAATCTCAAGTCAAGACGGGACGTTCTTTGATACGTGGAAGGGTGATAAATTGGGCACATCACAAGTATTTATTTTGTCACGATTTAGCAAATGCTTCCAAACATTTCTTAAACATCCTTAGAATAACAAACACTCCAAGCATCTTAAACTTCTGAGTAATCTTAAGTCAATTATTTGGATATAAAAACACGAACCATGGTTTACTTCATTTTCTTCTTCATCCATTGGATTCACATGTGTTCTAGGCCAATATTCTAGGAGTGCCTGCAGTAAAAGTCCTCCTAAGTTCACTGCAAAAGAGTTAAAATGAAAAGACATGGAAAAGAGAGTTATTAGTTTCCACCTAAAAACAGAGGGAAAGAAATAAAAATTGTTTCCACATATTCAGATGTTACATTCGTAACCCGATGCCAACGATGTTTAAAAGACTTTAAAGATTTTGCCAAGTCTATTAAAATTTATCTTAGAATGTTTCAGCAGTGATAATACAGAGCAATTAACTGGTTGTTCTGATAATATGAAGCTATCTGGTTGTTCAGATATAACCATTCTTTTTTTTTTTTAATGTTTATTTTTGAGAGCGAGAAAGAGCAGGTGAGCAGGGGAGGGGCAGAGGAAGGGAGAGAGAGAATCCCCAGCAGATGCCGTGTTGTCAGAGCAGAGCCCAACGTAGGGCTTGAACCTATGAACAGTGAGATCATGACCTGAGCTGGAGTCGAACACTTAACCAACTGAACCACCTAGGTGCCCCAAATAGGACCGTTTTAAAAAAATGAACAAAAACAGAGGCCTGGGTGGCTCAGCTGGTTAAGCGTCTGACTCTTGATTTTGGCTCAGGTCATGATTTCACATGATTTCTCTCTGCTGACAGTGGGGAGCCTGCTTGGGATTCTCTCTCTCTCTCCCCATCCCCCGCTCACACTGTCTCTGTCTCTGAAAATAAATAAATAACTTAAAAAAAATTAAAAATGAACAAAAACGGGAATTACATTCTTTGAAGAACTATTTCCATACAGAGCCACTAAAACTATATTTATGTACCTCAGGTATGTCTACATACTACATTCTCAGGAGAATAGCAACCAAAGAGGTAATCAACAAAATGTAATAGACTTTTATACGTTTCTTCTCACACTACACAAGAATTAACTCAAAATAGATTAAAGATTTGACTGTCAGAACCATAAAACTCCTAGAAGAAGGGGTGCCTGGGTGGCTCAGTCCGTCAAGCGTCCAACTTCGGCTCAGCTCATGATCTCGTGGTTGGTGAGCTCGAGCCCCACGTCGGGCTCTGTGCTGAGAGCTCAGAGCCTGGAACCTGCTTCGGATTCTGTGTCTCCCTCTCTCTCTGTTCCTCCCCTGCTCGTGCTCTGTCTCTTTCTCTCTCAAGATTAAATAAAAATTTTAAAAACTAAGGAAAAAAAAAAAAAAACCCTAGAAGAAAACATAGGCAGCGAGGTCCTGGAGCTTGGTGATGATTTTTTGGATCTGACACCAAAAGCAAAAACAACAAAAGCAAAAGTGAGCTAGTGGGACTACATCAGGCTAACAAGCTCCGCACAGCAAAGGAAACCATCAACAAAATGAAAAGGCAGCCTACGGCATAGGAGAAATCTCTACAAATCATAGATCTGATAAGGGGTTAATACCCAAAATATACAAGGAATTCATACAACTCAACGGCGAAAACAAGCAATCCAATTAAAAAATGGGGAGAAAGGGGCGCCCGGCTGGTTCAGTTGGTGGAGCATGTGACTCCGATCTCAGGGATTGTGAGTTCAAGCCCCACACTGGGTACAGAGATTACTTAAGAATAAAATCTTAAAAAAAAAAAATGGACAGAAGATCTGAATAGACATTTTCCCAAAGAAGACATACAGATGGCCAACAAGTACATGAAAAAAAATGCTCAACATCACTAATCATCGGGGAAATGCAAATCAAAAGCACAACCTCACACACATTAGAATGGCTAGTACCAAAAAGATAAAAGGTAAGTGTTCATGAAAATGTGCGTAAAGGGAACCCTCTTACACTGTTGGTGGGAACATAAACCGGTGCAGTCACTGTGCAAAACAGTATGCAGTCTCCTCAAGAAATTAAAAATAGTAAATGCCGTATTATCTCGCAATTCCACTTCTGGGTATTTACCAAAGAAAATGAAAAAAACAACTCAAAAAGATATACACACCCTTATGTTCACTGCAGCAGTATTTACAGTAGCCAAGATATGGAAACCAAGTGTTCATCGATAGATGAACGGATAAAGAAAAAATGTGGTACGTAGGTACAACGGAATGTTATTCAGCCACAAGAAAGAACACAATCCTGCCATCTGTGATAATTCAGTTGGACCTTGAGGGCTATGTGAAGTAAGACAGAGAAAGAAAATACCAGATGATCTCACATACATGTCGAATCTTAAAAAGAAACAAAAGACAAAATAGACTGGTGGTCGCCAGAGGCAGGGAGCAGTGACGTGAAGCAGATATCAAAAGGTACAAACTTCCAGTTATCACATAAGTAAGTCATGGTGACTACTATTGTGCACATTTGAAAGCTGCTAACAGGGCAGATCTTAGACGTTCTCATCATAAGCAACAACAACAACAACAAAAATGTGTAACTATGTACTGTGGTAATGGATATTAACTAGATTTATGATCATTTTGCAATATATACAAATATTGAATCAGGTTGGACATCTGAAACTAATATAATGTCACATGCCAATTATACCTCAATTAAATACAAACAAAACAAAGGAAGACACCAGAACTGTTTCCCAGCTTCACTTTTCCTACCCTAACAGATTTCCAGAAAGGATTAGGGGTAGAGAGTGTGCTGTGTGTTTAATTGTTAAAGGTAAACCACAGACTGCGAGAAAAACCCAGGCCCCCACAACATTTATTTATCTTAAAACCAATTTATTCAAAGTTACTTATTTATTTGTTTTGAGAGAGAAAGAGAGCCTGAGCTGGGGAGGGGAGAGAGAGGGAGGGAGAAGAGAATCCCAAGCAGGCTCCGTGCTGTCAGCGTGGGGCCCAACACAGGACTCAAACTCACCCACCGTGAGATCACGACCTGAGCCAAAATCGAGAGTCGGACACTTAACCGACTGAGCCACCCAGGCGCCCCAAGACCCCCAAAACATTTAAAACGGTATAGTATTTTCAAATTCCATGAGGGAATATATGTATTTCTTGAAAACTGATTTAAAAATACCCAAATGTTGTTAAAAAAAAAAAAAAAGGGAGCACATAGCGAAGAAAACCAAAGCAAACCAAACACAAACAAAAAAACCTAACCCAGCACAGATCCACCTTCTCTTTCGAAAGGAGGGAGGGAAGGACACTTAAACGCACGTTTTGGATCTGACCCGTCAGGGCTGCTGAAGCCAGCGTCTTTTGCAGAAACCCAAGCGGCAAAACAATCACTCTCATCCAAAGTAATAGTCAACATCTGTCAAAATAAAAACACTGTTAGCAGCATTCCATCTCAACACATTCTCCAAATATGCCCCTACGTATCTGTACTAAGTGCTAAGCCACAGATTCAGGACCAAAATGTGTTTCATGGGATTCACTGGAGCTACAGTTTAATTTCCTGGGATACCAAAAGGCGCTTTTTAACTGCATTTGGCAAGTATTAATATGAAAAACTTACTGCGTTCATACTTAAACATAGGACTCCGTACTTAATAATACTTAATTTTGAGCTACATAAGAAACTTTCAACTATCCCAAATTGTACGAATGTCAGTTGCAAACTCACCCCTGTTTTTAAGTCTACTGAGAACCAATTTGGCACATACACCATCTTAAATCTTTTCTTAATTTCATCCTCAAAATCCACTTTGCCCAGATCTTCAACTTTACATGCCTATACAGCAAAAAGAAAGTATGGGAATTATCAATATAAGTGGTGAACTGATTTGATTCCGACTTAGGTACTCAAAATTTTACACATATTCACATGTCTCAATAAAATGGAGTCAAAGAAACATTTCAACAAGGACGTGGCCAGATAGTTGCAGGTAGATGCTTTAAGACAAAAATATCCGCTATTACACTTTTAAGTTAAAAGAAAAAAAAAACCCAAAACACAAAACGTTCTCTTTTTGGAATTGTCATGTTGGTCATACTGATAAAACACATCATCACACTGACCTGGAAGCAATGTTAAATGAGGCACAATGTTCCAGGAACAAAGAACAGTTACTAAACACCCTAGGAGACCCGGGCAGCTGCTGTGAAGACGAGAGCTACCCTACAGGCAGCCCGGTAAGGTTTCTCTTTCTTGACCCTTCCGATCTCTCCTTCACTGCCCTCGAGTGCTCCCCAGAGGCGTGTCCTGACCTCCGCGGGAGCCCTGGGGCGTTTCCCACCACAGCTCACCTCCATTCGGATCCGTGTCGCGGAATACTCCCTCCACCACCTCGTCACATCCATGTGGCTCTTTCCTGAGGGTCAGCTGTCTTCTCGAAGGCTGACTCTGCTGCCCCTCCTCTATCCCGTGCCTCCCCGATGGCACATGGAGACCACTTATTCCCTCGCCTCCACGTAGAGATGCCTATTTCTCTGAGGCTGCAGGATACTCTACCCTGTTCCCTCATTCCACCGGGCAACCTCTGTGGCCGCTCTCCCTGGGTAGAGGCTGGGGATCCTGCTAACATCCTACAGTCCACAGGACAGATCCCACTCCACCCTGCCTCCCTCGACAAAGACTTATTTGGCCCAAAATGTCAACAGTGTCAAGGATCAGGAACTGTGATGTATTCTTGTTAAGGCAAGGCAGCATATAGCAGAAAGGTTCCATTCAAATTTTAGGTGCTTAAAAAGATGAACTATGGCCTTATCTATTATTTGTATTAAAAAGTACCCCCAAATAAGGTATTATTGCAATCAAATCTTAACTTACACACTTACTATCTTGGTTACTATGTATTTTTTTACAATAAACAATACAGGTGATACATGATCCAATAACTTACGTTTTATACAAAAAGATACTCACCTTCAATACATCCCAATATGCCACATTATTATTGGTATCTTTGGTTAATATATGTCTCTTATCATTAAGAATGTGACACTGAATAATACTAGCACCCCCTAAAGGAAAAAAGAAACCCACACGATTAGCAAAACAATTCTCTATTTAAATTCACAGTATGGCAATAATCACTAACTGGCATGTAACAACATAAATCATAATATCCATCAGAAAGAAGGCGAGTCAAAAGATACATAGATGTTAATATATATATACGTATAATTATATCTAAGGCAATTTAAGGCCAAAGAAAAACTGTCTCATCTTAAAAACAGATTATAGCTTTAAAAACTCCCTACTTCGAGGGGCTTCTAGTGGAAAATTGTTAAGGGCAAACCTTAACAATTAAGTTAAGTTTTACCCAGTGGGAAAAGTTCACAATTATTATTATTGTTATTTTTTAATATAATTTTTTGTCAAATTGGTTTCCCTACAACACCCAGTGCTCATCCCAACAGGTGCCCTCCTCGATACCCATCACCCACCCTCCCCTCTCTCCCACCCCCCATCAACCCTCAGTTTGTTCTGTTTTTAAGAGTCTCTTATGCTTTGGCTCTCTCCCACTCTAACCTCTTTTTTTTTTTTTTCCTTCCCCTCCCCCATGGGTTTCTGTTAAGTTTCTCAGGATCCACATAAGAGTGAAACCATATGGTATCTGTGTTTCTCTGTATGGCTTATTTCACTTAGCATCACACTCTCCAGTTCCATCCACGTTGCTACAAAGGGCCATATTTCGTTCTTTCTCATTGCCAAGTAGTATTCCATTGTGTATATAAACCACAATTTCTTTATCCACTCATCAGTTGATGGACATTTAGGCTCTTTCCATCATTTGGCTACTGTTGAAAGGGCTGCTATAAATACCCACTGGGAAAAGTTCAATCGGTGACAGAAAATCTCTGAATCAGTCCCATGGCTAACTTTTGCTTCCTGTCTTCCTTCTCTCTCTGATGCCACCTGCACGGACATCGAACTGCAGACGAAGACACCAGTAAGTACCTTGACCCCACACTCCAGCATTCAAGACAGAGTTGCCGCTTCCAGGAGCAGCACAGAGAATACAAGGATCAGACCTGACTTTTTCTGCCTTATGCCAAGAGACAACATTCAACTCTCTAGATTTTGCAGAGTGGTTTGGCTTTTCCAACACCATCATTATTCTGATGCTAGGCAAAAAGACTGTACCTCAAGAAAGCCCACTTTTTAAAGTCACTAAATCGCATTTAAAAAAAAAACAACAACAACAACTTACTTTTGAGAGTGAGAAAGAGAGAGAGAGAGAGAGAGAGAGAATGAGTGGGGAGGGGGACAGAATATCTGAAGCGGGTTCTGCGCTGACCACAGAGAGCCTGATGTGGAGCTTGAACTCACGGCCTGAGCCGAAGTCAGACATTTAACCGACTGAGCCACCCAGGCACCCCAACACTAAGTAGCATTTAAAAAACATATTTCTTCTATTAAAAATAAACCTATATACTGTGTCTCCTGTTGACAGGAGAATTACATTTAAAGGAAAGTCATCTCCTTTTTGTCTATCTCTTAGTAACTATAATTAACCTTAGTAAAAAGTATCGTACCTTCCACCTTCCCTACTCACCTTTAATAACCTGGTCAGGCTGCGTACAAAGTGGTGTTATAGGATTTGTACAGTCATTGTCATAATCTCCGGAGGCTCTGAAATTATGAATTCCCTTCAAGGTCTAAAGGAATGAAATTCATTTTTTAATAATTTTACGCTTTATAATTTGCCAATCCGTTTCAAGTGGCAAGAAAAACAAAGAACAAGAAAAAACAAAACAGTAAAATCAACCACAAAATATTTAGTGACAAAGTACAATTATCTACCACGATTTAAAAAAAAAAAAAAGTATTAAGAAGGGAATGTTAACATTATCTTTTTGGAGAGAAAAATAAGGAATCTTCCAGGTAAAGCTATTGTTGATTTCAAATCGGGACAATGAAATTTAGACAAGATATATAACATTTTTTACCATACCAAGAAAGCCCACTTGACTGGCATATAAACAAATAAATGTAAACACACTCTCTTTTGTTATCCACACATAATCTGATAAGCAAGAAAACTTAAATGTTCTTTAAATAACATTTAAGGATTAGGAGTATTTTTGATGACTTCTCTATGCGTATCCTCTAATTCTATCCCTGTTCTACAAACCAAGAGGGAAAAGGAAATGAATTCGAAAGCACAATTTTCTAATTGTCTTATGCTTAGAAAAACAGAATCCTAGCCAAGTGTCCCTGCCGTGTTGGTACAGGGATTCCCCGCTTTCTAAAAATAAAGCGTTCATATGAAAACTTCCATAAGCCGAAACAGTGTAAAGACAAAGAAGCAATCGCCATTTCATAAAAGCAACGATCGTCTTCCGATTTCTTTTGGTTACAGAAACTGGGTAACACAGGAATTTGCAGAAGTGAAGTAGTATAAAGCAAACTTGTGGACAGTGGGGGAAACCTGTACCCAGGCTGCCTTCAAATGCAGTTCTGTGAGGTCAGAAGCTATAGTAATATTTTTTGGTTTCACCGGGCAACGGTGCCTATTCTAAGCACAACAAATGTCCATCTTGGCTCCTGACAAAGAAGTCGGAAGCTTCATGTTGACTTTTACCTTAATTTTAGTACAATCCTTAGGATGATTCACAGAGGCTTTCATGTTTTTGCCACTGTTCAAAAGCATGCTGGGCTTTTTCATCTTGAGCATTTGCTACTGGTGTCCGGCAGGTCTGTGATAACAAACCACATGTTTGCACACCTTTGCCAGGTGTATGGAAGCTCACTTACCCATTTATTTACTGTAGACTTAGTCGTCGCGACCCAGATTGCGGGAGGGGGATCAGCTGACCTATCAAGCTCCATCTGAAAACAAAGCACAGAAACATTGCTTTCTTGAGTGCTGACTCTCCTGAGTCGCTGGGACTAGCTATGTATTATTAAATATCGACTCCTGCTGACAGTACCCTGGCATGCGTTAAAAAGCTACGGGGCATGGGGCGCCTGGGTGGCTCAGTCCGTCAAGTGTCTGACCTCGGCTCAGGTCGTGAGCTTATGGTTCGTGGGTTCAAACCTTGTGTTGGGCTCTGTGCTGACAGCTCGGAGCCTGGAGCCTGCTCCAAATTCTGTGTCTCCCTCTCTCTCTGTCCTTCCCCTCCACTCATGCTCTCTCTCGCTCTCAAAAATAAATAATAAACATTGAGGAAAAAAAAAAGCTAGGGATGCACAGGGGCACCTGGGTGGCTCAGTTGGTTGAGTGTCTGACTTGATTTCAGCTCAGGTCATGGTCCCAGGCTCATGGGAATGAGCCCCGCAGAAGGCTCTGTGCTGAGTGTGGAGCCTGCTTGGGATTCTCTATCTCCCTCTGCCCCTCTCCCCTGCTTGCTCTCAAATAAAAATTTTTTAAAAAGAGGGAGAAAAGCTACGGATGCACAGAATAATGAGGCAGTCTCTTTGCTAAAGGAAGCGTGGCCTCATAAAAGTATAATAGGGGTGACTTCTCATCAAAAACAGTGGCTTAAAGTCTGTGTGATTTTAAATTAATTAATTAATCAGGGGATCCAAACAGGTACAGTCAAAAGGATGACTTACATAATTTTTGTTTTTGCTCTTTTGTTTTTCTGTTCTTTTTTAAGTTTATTTTATTTTTTGAGCGTGCACGTGTGCCCACACAAGGCGGAGGGGAGGGGCAGAGAAAAGGAGAGACAGAATCCCAAGCAGGTTCCATGCCATCAGTGCAGAGCCTGATGTAGGGCTCAAACTCACGAACCATGAGATCGTGACCTGACCCGAGATCAAGAGTTGGATGCTTAACCGACCCGGCGCCCCTATTCTTTCTTAATGATAAAGAAATAGATCTTTCTCTATGAAGATGTTTGTACTAAAAAAACATCCTGAGAATACAGCAAAAGTGAAAAGTATGCAAGTAAGTCCCCCCCCACCTAAGAATAGTACACCTGTGAATAGCTTACTGCGTCTTCTGTATTTTTAAAACAGCACAAGTATAGAAACACATCCCTGCACCCATGTACATAGTCTGCACACAAAATCACTCTGTAGTCAGTCAACCACTATTCTTCCCGTGCCAGGAAACGGAAGGTTGGGAGTTGTGGGACAGGCTGGACTCCTCGCAAAAGGAATCCCCTCAGTTCAGAGTGACGTTTCTTGTAACACACAGTTATGTGGGCACTAAGTCCTTTTAGGCTTTCCTCTCCCCTGGCACTGCAAAACGCCGTGTTTCTCCTCCCTGCCGTCTGCCCCCAGGAGCCTGCTTCCTGCACACAGGCTCTGACTGCAGCAACTCCCTTGCTTCTCTAGGATTACTGGGTGTGTCCCTGGGGGGCACCACCTATTCTGAAGAGCTGTACTCGGCCAGTCTGTGTGCGCTCATAGGCCACAAGCATCCCCTCAACCGTCTCATTTGACCTCTATTCCTTTGCTTCAGCTCTTCCTCTTATACTGTGGTCTGGGTTTCAGATGTCGCTCAGTTTTGTGGGTATCTGCAGTTTTGTCTCTTGCTTTCCTGATTGTTTTTGGACGATTGTTGTGAAAAGGAAGTCGTGCTGCCTTTATGCCTCCATTTTAAATCTGGAGTTCTCTTCAGTACGGTTTTAACGTGCAATGCTGAGACGATCAGTGAGGCCGAACGCGCGGTCATGTGATGACAGGCCATTCTGCAGTCCAGGCTTCACTTTTAGCACGTGTCAATATAGACGGCTTCCCAAGTACTCTTTCACCAACACGCCGGACGCTGGTCAGCAATCGGGACTGCTGTGAGGTAGAAACGTCAGGTTTGGAGGATGAACCGGCTCGTTCTCTTCTTCCGAAGCATTCTTCCACATCCTCCCTCGGAGGCAGTGGTCTTTCTGCTTTGCTGTCTGCTCGCGGACACCTGAACCTGTCACATTCCTCCACTTAGGACAGGTCAGCAAAGCCGGGGGAGCTCAGGAGCAACGTGGGGCAATCGCACTGGGATTCGCCAGTGGGAGAGCTACGTGTCCCGAACGTACCCAAAAAGTCACAATCTCTTCTACAGATGACTAATAAAACTTAAAATATCTTTTTTTCACCACCCCACAGCTGTGTGAGTTGTGTTCTAATACAGATTTTGCTGGATTTGGCCAGCACGTGTAACAATGTTAGGCACAAAACTAAAACACAGGACATACCTTGAGAACTGGTGCCTTTTCTTCACAAATTAGTACCCGAATGTCAGGGTTTCTTAGGTCTGTACAGTAAATCTTCCTGTCCCTTCCACCGGAATACACGTGTGTGAAGGCGTCATTGACCTGCAAAGCCCAAACGCCTTCATCATGGACTCGGTACGTCGCTATACATCTCTGTTGGCCAAGGGACCAAAGGCGAATTGTCCCATCAGAACTGCCCGAAAGGCACTGAAAACAGAGAAAGTTAACGTTAGAAAAAGTTCCGGCCAGAAGGTTCCTGCTTTCCTGTGTTCTGCAGCCGGTGTCTGTCCTTGTTGACTCTACACTGTCAAACGCACAGGTCTGACAACCTGTATTTCTGCCTCTGATAAAGACTTCTGATAAGCACGCACCATAGGCTCACACGACCGAAGGCAACAGTACCTGCTCAAGCAGGGGGAAAAAAACTGCCTTTGTCCTCTCTTGGCTGGCCACATGCAGAATTAGCATCCCCTGGGAAGTTGTTAAAAATGCAGATTCCTGGGTCCGATTCCAGACTTAATGTGGCAGAAACTGTGGTGGGGCCCAGCAATCCATGCTTTGATGGGCTCTCCAGGTCATTCTGGTACTCTAAGGTTGACAAGCTTTGCACTAGGCCAGCAAGCCTATTAGAGCCAGGGGTCACACTCCGTCTCATCCCCCTGCTCATGGCAATGGATTCCTGATGGCCTACCAGGTCTCTGAGATTCTACTAATAGGAGTCAGAAGCAAATCCTAGTCCCAGGCTTACCACTACTCTCTGTGACCTTGGGTACTTCCCATCTGAGCCTCAAGTTCAATGTCTATTAATATAAAATGGGGACCTCCAGCATTCAGAGTTAACATTAGCAATCCTGACGCTTTCTAAAGGTTCCGGAGCATCAACTGCGTAGAAGTTGCTGGCACACAAATTAGGGCCGAGCACGCTGTGAGTCCGGCAGAAGGAGGCTGAATCAGCCACATGCCTGGTGTTCGCTACCAGTTCCCATGGTGACTTGCCGAAGAGAATAAACCTTACTCCTCTGAGGGAACAAGTGGCCTCGAGGAGAAGCAAGTGCTGGTGCTGGCGTGTGAAATCAAGTAGGCAAAAGCTTAGAGCAGGTAGCCGTGGGCTTAGAGATTTGGGAAGTGTCCGAATAGATGAGGCCTTCAGGAATGCTAAAGATATACTGGGGTGCCCCGTGACCGGAAGGACCCTTTAGAACTCTGGACAAGGTTAACTAAATGAACACGTACCGGGAGACTCCCCCGTAAGTGGCCGGGAGCATCGGTGTTTGAATCACCTGTTCCAACTGGTCTACAAGGCAACCGAGAGACCAGCCAACAAAGAAACTGTCCCAGCTAAGTTACAAGCAGACCTCCAACGTGCGCGCGGGAGGACCGACACAATCTAATGGAGGAAGGGCAAGGAAGGGCTCGCCTTCCACGAAGAGACGCTACTCTGAGGTGGTGAAGCTGTCAGTACAGCTCTGATCCCTCAGATCCTAGGCCGTGTACCTACAGAGAGTAAGTCTGACAACCTGAGGAGGAGGAAACTCCACCCTAAGGTGATGGGCTGGAAGTCCTCAGAGCCTGGGCAACTTGCAGTTACTCCCAGACCCAAAGTGTAGAGCTGAAAGCCGATGAGGGGACACAGAGCTGTATCAACCCTGATACGGAAGACAAAATCATCTCTGATGGTAACTGTATCCTAAGACTGCTAAAAAGCAGGCCCCCAAGCAGACAGCAATTGCTTTTAAAGTATAATGTTGGTGACCTTCCTTGTAGTGGTCGGTAGTGTGGTTGAAGGATGTGCCTATTTTATAGGACTTCTAGGGCCTGACAGCTTGCAGGAGCTCGAGTCGTGCACCAAACTATCTCCACCCTTCCGGTAGATACACGTGAAGACCCTGTCATTAGG
Source organism: Panthera leo (assembly GCF_018350215.1). NCBI lineage: Eukaryota > Metazoa > Chordata > Mammalia > Carnivora > Felidae > Panthera > Panthera leo. The sequence goes on from NC_056687.1 coordinate 151,312,240, forward strand.
AGGTAACTCTTGGGACCAGGACAGGAGGCCCTGAATGGTTCTGCTACACCAGACTTAGGGGCACAGAGTCTACAGCCCTGATCGGGGGGGTCTGTGCTCCTGAACGAGAAAGTAGAGGGGCCAGTGGACCAAAGCCAGGCTGCTGTGGACCAACACGAGTGTTTCTGGGATGGTCGCTCACACATAACTCAACTCCCAATAGCAGCCACGTGGGCATGGTAAGCTGGCAAGGAATAGCCCGATGCTTAAAGACCCCTGGACCCATAAGATAAGGCTAAGCAGTACTTAGGTTACCAGGAAAACCCTCTGAGGGACACATAAGGATGTTACTGACTCAAACTAAGATGGCAGACGGTCCCAGCTCCTCGAGCAATTGCCTGAGCAAGTACAAGGGATGAGACGTCCACTGGCTCGGCCCAGTAATGTTGGCACCGATCAAAACAAGCTCAGTGGCGACAGCCCTCAAACAGTAAGATTTGCTAAACAATAACAATAACAACAACAACAAAGGAAGAGGATGTCCATAGGATTCACAGGCCTATGATACACACACACACGCACACACATTATTTTTTAATGCTTATTATTTTTGAGAGAGAGGCAGAAAGAGGGAGACAGAGAATCTGAAGCAGACTGCACTGTCAGGGCTGAGCCCAGTGTGGGGCTAGAACCCACGAACTGCAAGATCATGACTCAAACTGAACCACGGAGCCACTCAGGTGACCCTTATACGTATCTTATCACAAGTCCTGACTTACAATGACACCGGAGATCCTGTGTTAGAAGCTTACAGGGCAACTCTGCAGGATACAGTACATACTCTGGTCCGGTAATTGTTAACTATTTCTCTCATATATTACAAGAGTTTGAGAATCAATATGCCAAGGTTTCTTTCTCCTTCCTCTCTTTTACCCAAACAGCTAGTTAGCATTGCTGTTATGTTGATCAGATTCCCTAATGTTAATATGTTGCACAGTTGGTGGTTAAATTTACATTTAGCCTCCAGCTGCCAGTAAGGACAACGGATGGAGGGGGAAAGGGGGAAGGAGTCTCTGCCTAATTACGCACCCCGGGGCTGACCCTGGGGCTGACGGCAGCCTTTCAAGCGGTCTGCGTACAGTCCGTGGAGCTGACTTCACGTGAAGTGCGTCTGTAACCACGTGTGCTAAATTGCCTTAGGTAAAAGCACACTCCTATCTGTACACACAGGAGACAAAGCAAGGAGTATAGGAGCAAGAGGAGCTTTAGAAAATCTGCCCAGCCCACGGCCCCCTTCTGAAAACCATCTTATCCACATCCCCTGTTTCGGGGCAGTTGCACAAAGACCACGTGACCCAGTCAAATCCCGAACAAAGCCAACAGAACAAGGCAGGGTCAGCCATCCCAAGTGGAGCTCAGTAGCTACACTGCAAAAACAGTGAGGAGCGGACTGACCGGGCTTCTCAAGACTCCCATGAAAACAGGGCTGCAGAGGAACTCAAGAGCTCTAGAAAATGCCACAGCTTACAGAGAAGAATATACTTACTACTTCTAACCTTACCGACATTATGATCCCCACTTTGCAGATGAGCAAACCAAGGACTAGGAAAGTGAAGTCCTCTCCTCGAGGCCACACAGTAAGTACATTAACACTGGGATGTAGCTCCAAAGACCTCCACGGGCATCGTCTAACTTCTCTTTGCCTGGTTCTGAAGGATGATTTCCTCTCACCTCCGGAGACAAAGGCTTCTCTAATTCACATGGGAGGCAACTTGCATGACGTAATTCCCACAGGAGTGACAGACTGATGGCGCTTCTCACTGTGCCACCTCCCCACTCTGCTTTTCCTAACCCACTCGCAATCAATTCCAGCTAGCTCCGGGCTCCTCCCTGGCCCGTGAGCAAACATGGCTGGGGAGACGGGGACACGGGGCAGAAGTAGGCCCTAACTGGAAACGGTGCTCGGTTTTTGTTTGTATTACCTACATTGATGGACGATCATTTTCCCACTGCTACAGAACAAATTGAATTGTGATTTATAATCCACAAATTATGTACCCAACGAAGTACTAGGGTACCAGTACATGTTCAAACATTACCAAAATGTTTGTAAGTATTATGTCAGATGTCTAAACTTACAGACTGTATCTACAGAGTCAAATGACAGGATTTGGCCCAAAGTCAGACCCACTGTTAGGAAATTTTCACTAGCAGAAAGCATTCAATACCAAAACTTCCTTCTGCTTTACACAAAGTAACATTTTAAATTATCTTATCCTAAGGGTGCCTGGGTGGCTCAGTCGGTTTAGCGTCCGACTTGGGCTCGGGTCATGATCTCCTGGTTCGTGGGTTCGGGCCCCGCATCGGGCTCTGTGCTGACAGCTCGGAGCCTGGAGCCTGCTTCGGATTCTGTGTCTCCCTCTCTCTCCACCCCTCGTCCGCTCACACTCTGTGTCTCTCTCTCAAAAATAAACATTAAAAAATAAATAAAAAATAAATTATTTTATCCTATCCCATCGTAACTGCATATAGTCATTGGCATTAGAGTTATTCTGAGGGAACCTCTTGTTTGGTCTGTATTTAAGTGAGGCAAACAGAATTAATTTCAAAATGTGGATTACTATTAGGTGCAACTGGGGTATTTTAAGGATTGGAAAGTAGACCACTCTTCAGAAGTGTCTGGTGCATGAAATTTGAGACAAGGTCACTAGGTAAACATCCACGTGCAAGTACGTACCTGTGTACCATCCCTGTTCAACAGCAGTGCTTTGACATTGTCTGTGTGCCCTTTCAGCTTCATTAGTTTCGCACATGTTCTTGGATCCCACACCCTTAAAACCTGTGTATTTTAACAAAATGTTACATCAACTGAATACACGCCTGAACCAATTTCAATGACCGAGAGGTCAAATGACAACCATTACACTGTGAAGGAAATACTGTTTTGCCAATGGGCACCGACTGAGGCTCCCAATCTTTTCAAGTAGGAGGAACCCCTTCTAATGTCGAAACGTGAATAGGCCTCCCCCACCCATTCAGCCCACCCCCGTCACCACAAACGACAGTAATTATATAGTTATATTCTTATTTGTTCAAATAAAACCTTTCCCTTAACAAAATCTCTGTCTGTGTATTTAGTAATTATACGGATCGAATTATTTTGGTGTCTCTGTTTTCCGGTGTTAAAATATACCCGTTAGCTCCCCCTTACCTTCTCAGTGGACCCTGATACAATGATTGTTCCCAGTTGATTCATTGCCAGGCTATAAATGGAATCTTTGTTCCCACTTAAAGAAGAGGCTATTAAGGATAAACAAAGCTAAATGTTAACAAAATCATCATCTGTTCAGCAGTTAGCCAGCAAAAATTCAAGTTTAATTATTTGGCTTAGAAAATGTTTGTGAGTGTTCTAAGGAAAAGAAATCTTGCTATGAGGGAGATCATTCTAAACAACAATACTGTTATCAAAATTTACATCTTGTCTAGATTTGAGACACAAAAGTGCTCAATAAATATTTGCTAAATTGAACTGCACTGCCACTTAAAAACTATCCACATAAGTAATGTATTTTCAAAGATACACTCGTGCCAATAAATATGAACAACATATCCAAACTCACCGTTTTCAAGGAAACACAAACCAAAACAAAAAATATTATTTTCACCTATCAAATCAGATTTTCAATGAGGCAATAATTAATTCTCAAAAAACAGTACAGTGGTACTCTCATACATTACTTGTGGGAGAAGTACAACTTGTTTGGTACAACTCTTGGAAGGATATTAGGCAATGTTTAGTGAGAATCATGTTCATGCTCTACAATTCAGACCTCAGTTTCACTGAATTGAAGGAAGCTACGTATAAACTGTCTATACAGTATCATCCTAATTTTCAATCAAGAATAAATATAGGCAAAAATACTGAGAAGTTACGAGTAAAGGAGTTAATATACGTATTTAGAAAAGTTAACAGGTTATGTAGTAAGTGCTCAGTAACTGTTAGCTGTTAGTACTTCTATAACCATAACTCAGCTCGTGTGATATCCTCTCTAAACGATTCTAAGCAAGATGTATCTGTTGCAGAATCTGTAACCCTAAGCCCGGTCTCTGACCTGGGGACAATCCTGCCTTCTTCTGCTTTGTTCCCTCTTGTTAGTGTTTCTTTGGGGCAGGCCCTACATCTAGAGAGCTAAATAATGTGTCGTGACAGCCCCCAGCAGAGATCGGCTACTGAATCACTACAGTAATGCCCTGGTGAAAAATCAAGGAGATCAAGGGGCGAGTAGTGTTTAGAGCTCTGCATACTTCCTAGGGAAAAGGGTGGGAACGATATTCAAGAAATTACAGACATCAGTCTCCCAACCTGCCCTTCCTGGCACATCCTAGATTATATTAGGCCTGTTTTAGCTATGTCAATGTGAGTATTCCACAGTCATGAAAAGCTGGACCTGTATGCAGAGATCTAGATAGTTCAGGCCTATATCCTGAACACAGACCTGCCAGGCCAGCCTTAGCCACAAATGTGCTCCTAAAAGCCCTCTGACACCTGGCCTAGAGGACGCTAGTGGGCTGGCTCAAGTGTGAGGCTCAGTTTCAAATTTAGACTCCTATGGGTCTGACCTGGTAATCTCAGATGTCTTAGCTGATGAGGCATCTGTGCAATTAGTGTGTTGTGAATGTTTCTGAATTGCCTCTGGAGGCACCCTAGCCTCTCCTGATCTCTTCTGAAATTGGCTGGATTCTTTAGGGTGGCTCTGAAAGGGTCCTGCAAAATCAGTGCAGGGAGCCTTTTCTTTCTTTGTGTATTTTCCATGTTGGCCATTAACTCAAGGGCTCATAGTAACACTTTTAAGAGTCAGAAACTGCCTGCTTTGTCAAGTAATCACCACCTCCATCAACAGTGTCTGCTGAGATTGTGACCCTGGACCAGGCAATGCTACGGGAGGTACAAAGTGGTAATAAGACAGACTCTTTTGCCCTGCAGGAGCTTACACTTTAGCTAGGGAGCTAAGACATGCACATGTACAAAATTAGCCAGGTTACACCTAGAGAAGTTACCATTTTTAGACTGCAGTGAGGAACTAGCTCCTTGTTGTTCAATCATACTCTTGGGGGCTAGAACGCTGTAGGTAGAAGCACTCTCAAAATACGAACCACTGTCTCGATGCAAACCTATCAAAGATGTTTCACCAACCATTCTTTATTTATGTCAACTTGAATCACTTCCAAAGAAATTTTCTTCAAACACCTTACTTGTGACAGTGTTGTTTGAGGCAGTCAATGCTGTTAAGGTATTCACATCCCAGAGGAATATCTGTCTGTCCAACCCAGCTGAAGCTACCAGTTCTTTATCCTTGGCATAGGCTAAGGCCTTTACATAATCCTGTAACAGAACACACGCACGATGATCTACTAGATCGGTAAGGAAAGGAGTCACAGAAAGTACTGAGATCTCACCGTTACACTAAAGACGCTGAAAATTGTTTGTCGTTTTACCTTATGTGTCCTTAGTGTTGACATGCAAAATCCCTTATGTGCATTCCACACTTTCACTGTTGTGTCAGAAGAAGCAGATATTACTAGAAGAGGCAAAGAATAAATGAACCACTTAGTAAGACTTTTCATCATTTTAAGGACTCTTAACAATGTAACGTGCTTTCAAACTGACATTCACAGACACACACGTATACTTGAATATTTACAGTATTTGTAACATTAATTCCAGTACCTGTTCATGTTCACACACACACACATCTAAAAGCTCTTCCTAGAACCTATTTTTGAAACATGTTTTTAAATATGCAGGGCAAAGTTTTTCAATGTTCCAGCTGAAGGCACAACTAATTTGACTGAAAAAAGTTTTCCTAACACAGACTGCAAAACTAAGAAATGGACCTTACCATAATAAGAACAAAAAGAGACATTAATAAGGCTAACAGAAGACTGCATATTGTATGAATCTGTTTACATATATATAGCTTGAATGTAGGCAAAACTAATTTATAGTGTTTAGCAGACAGGAGAGCAGTTATCTTGGGGCATGAGGGAGTGATTGAAAGGGTGGTCCAAGGGGGATTTTGGTAATCTGTACCTGGACACGGGTATTCACCTTACGAAACTTTACTGAGCTGTATTCTCAAGGTGTGTGCTTTTCTGCATGTATGTCAGACTTCAATTAAAAAGGCACATGAAAAATAAAAAAACACACCAAGTTGAGTGAAAAACTCCCAGAAACCCAATAATCTAAAGAAGTACTTACATGTTTTCCCATTACAACAAAGCACAATGTCGTTTACCCAATCGGTATGGTGTTCCATAGATGCTATATATGGATCTTGCTAAAATAAAAAGAAAAATTGTGAGAACGTCACTAGTTTGCATTAGAGGACAAAATATATATTATAAATTATAGATATGTTTGCATTCTTCAATTAAAGTCACCCGTTACTCTCGGGTCGTAAAATTGACAACTGAATTCAGAGTACAATTTCATCAAACAGTTGATGCTTCTGTATTACAGATGTGAATAGAAGTTTTGTTTCAGGAGTTTTATTACTGACGAAAGCCTGGGTTCCTAGGGCAAATGCTTACTTTTTACGCCTCGAGTGAGTGAAGGCAACAAGATCTGGGCTAGGCACCGCACGTGACACAGAGCGCTGCAGGCAGGGGTTTCCTAGGACAGGACGTGAGCAGATCTGCAGGCTGGCGGCGTCTGAATCAGTGGTGGTGAAGGCTCACCACAGACACAGATATGAAAATGAGGCTGATGAAAGCGGAGAGGAGCCCAGCCTAACCCCCTACTGCTATTTTGACTTTCTGAATTAATGTCTTCCTCATGGTATGTACAGTCCTTCAGAAGGCTATAAGAGTATTCCCCATGCTACCGTATCAATTCAGTAACTTGAGATTCTTCCACTCCTCTCTCTTGGCTTAATTACCAGGAGTTAAAGAACAGTATTTCATTACATGCTACACACAACACTTCAAGGGGGAAGAGAACAGTTCTCTACAAGTCTATCTGACAAGTGATGCTACTCAGTCTCGTTGTAAAATGAAGACCGGAAAAAAGATGTCTAAGGGCAGGATGGGTAGGTTTTCTAGATTCTTTCAGGCTTAAACTTTTTTTTTTTTTTAAATATGAAATTTATTGTCAAATTGGCTTCCATACAACACCCACGGCTCATCCCAACAGGTGCCCTCCTCAGTACCCATCACCCACCCTCCCCTCCCTCCCACCCCCCATCAACCCTCAGTTCTCAGTTTTTAAGAGTCTCTTATGTTTTGGCTCCCTCCCCCTCTAACTGTTTTTTTTCCTTCCCCTCCCCCCATGGTCTTCTGTTAAGTTTCTCAGGATCCACATAAGAGTGAAAAAATATGGTATCTGTCTTTCTCTCTCTGACTTAATTCACTTAGCATAACACTCTCCAGTTCCATCCACATTGCTACAAAAGGCCATATTTCATTCTTTCTCATTGCCAAGTAGTATTCCATTGTGTATATAAACCACCTCTTCTTTATCCATTCGTCAGTTGATGGACATTTAGGCTCTTTCCATCATTTGGCTATTGTTGAAAGTGCTGCTATAAACATTGGGGTACAAGTGCCCCCATGCCTCAGCACTCCTGTATCCCTTGGGTAAATTCCTAGCAGTGCTATTGCTGGGTCATAGGGTAGATCTATTTTTAATTTTTTGAGGAACCTCCACACTGTTTTCCAGAGCAGCTGCACCAGTTTGCATTCCCACTAATGATGCAAGAGGGTTCTGGTTTCTCCATATCCTCGCCAGCATCTATAGTCTCCTGATTTGTTCATATGAGCCACTCTGGCATGGGGTGGTATCTGAGTGTGGTTCTGATTTATATTTCCCTGATGAGGAGCGACGTTGAGCATCTTTTCATGTGCCTGTTGGCCATCTGGAGGTCTTCTTTAGAGAAGTGTCTATTCATGTTTTCTGCCCATTTCTTCACTGGATTATTTGTTTTTCAGGTGTGGAGTTTGGTGAGCTCTTTACAGATTTTTGGATACTAGCCCTTTGTCCTATATGTCATTTGCAAATATCTTTTCCCAATCCGTCGGTTGTCTTTTAGTTTTGTTGATTGTTTCCTTGGCAGTGCAGAAGCTTTTTATCTTCATGAGGTCCCAATAGTTCATTTTTGTTTTTAATTCCCTTGCCTTTGGGGACGTGTCAAGTAAGAAACTGCTGCGGCTGAGGTCAGAGAGGTTTTTTCCTGCTTTCTCCTCTAGGATTTTGATGGTTTCCTGTCTCACATTCAGGTCCTTTATCCATTTTGAGTTTATTTTGTGATGTAAGAAAGTGGTCTAGTTTCATCCTTCTGCATGTTGCTGTCCAGTTCTCCCAGCACCATTTATTAAAGAGAATGTCTTTTTTCCACTGGATATTCTTTCCTGCTTTGTCAAAGATTAGTTGGCCATACTTTTGTGGGTCTAGTTCTGGGGTTTCTATTCTATTCCATTGGTCTATGTGTCTGTTTTTGTGCCAATACCATGCTGTCTTGATGATTACAGCTTTGTAGTAGAGGCTAAAGTCTGGGATTGTGATGCCTCCTGCTTTGGTCTTCTTCTTCAAAATTACTTTGGCTATTTGGAGTCTTTTGTGGTTCCATACAAATTTTAGGATTGCTTGTTCTAGCTTCGAGAAGAATGCTGGTGCAATTTTGATTGGGATTGCATTGAACCAAAATAGATAGCTTTGGGTAGTATTGACATTTTAACAATATTTATTCTTCCAGGCTTAAACTCTTGTGAATGTTTTCCGTAATTTGCTTGAAATACTGTAAGTTCCCAGAATGGTGACATTCCAATTCAAATGTGAGTTCCAAAAAGCATTTCAAAGTCCTATTTTCTTAGTTTCTATGTTTCTGACACCGGGCCACCACTGTTTCCGTTGGTTACAAAATTCAAAACCCACAGGACCAAAGTCCACTTAAAGAAACATTATCCAGCAACCGTGCAAAGTAGTGGCTCTTTTTCAGACTGCACATCAGACTTGCAAAGCTTGCTAGAGAGACACGGACTTTTAAAACTACAAGGTCAAGCACCAGGGTTCTGAAGTTAAACTGTGCTCTAATTCTCTGTCGCCTACTAGCTATTTAAGCATGGGCTTCTCTGAGCCTATCTTCCCAGCGATGAAAATGAATCATAACAGCTGCCCTGAAGGTTGATGTGAGAGTTAAAACCACACTGGATAGGAAAGTGCTAAGACTGTCTGGTACATGGCTAGGGGCTCTAAATGCTCCTTCTCCTTCCCTGAATCTTCCTTTCGATGTCATAGACAATACATGCATTCAAACAAAATACAGGAACAGTTCCTTTCCATCTGACTGGGGATTTGTCTTTACATAGATTTAAGTCCTGTTCCCTGTTTAAGAAAACAGACCTTCAATCTCCCGAAGAAGTGGAACATGTTGTCTTTATATTTTTCTATCGACTTTCTATTAACTAATGAGGCCTATTGATTTTTTGGGGGGTACCCTACTCACTTTTCAATAAAGAAACCAAATGTTTGTTCAAGATTAATTATAAATGTAAAAGCATATTCGACCTTTTTTTTTTTTTTTTTTAAAGCACTGACAAGGGTTGCCAAGAAGCTTTTGGGAAACATACTTAAAACAGAAAAATAAACTGTTGAGAGTAATCCTCCTACCAGACAAATCTCTCTGTTCTTTTGTAGGAGACAGCTCTTATCACACACCTAGTTTATGGAGTCCCCACCTTAGCTAAAACACTTTTGAATACTCTCCTACGGGTGTTTTCTCAGAGGCTTACAGAATTCTGGTTGCAGTGTAGCAAATACCTCACTGCTCAGAGATTAAGTCTGAAACTGTGAAAGGTGCCACTTGGACAGACTACAATTCACTGGGTAAATGTGAAATGTGAAACTCAATCCCTGCCTTACCTTGTGCTGATTGACACTCCATATTCTTATGATGGAGTCTCGACCGGCCGTGAAAAGTCTGTTCAGTGCTGGATCCAGCTGCAGGGCATTGACTCCATTTCGATTGTACTTCTCTACTTCATCTCGAATAACATAGGAAACCTGAGAAATACGTCCAAATTTGCTTTTCATAAAGTTGCAAGACATGCGATAATATGTAGGCTACTCGTGGCCAATCTGAAATTCAAAATCCCTTGTTTCCCAATATAAAACTTATTTTTCAACCCGCTGAGACGCTGAGGAGTGGAGAAGAATGACACCCGTAACAGCCGAGTCCAGGATAAGCACGAATGAAGCTAACTTCCCGCAACTTCCTAACCAGACTCTTCCCCAGTCTTGTCTCTCGAATCCACTTTCTACAAAGCAGTTATAAACTGGAACGTGTCTCACCGCTGCTCAAAAACCTCTTCAGTTGCTCACCCTCCTAGACCCGTGATTTGACCCGAACTCCTCTACTGGTCTCCAGTGCCTTCTTCATCTCTCCTGCCACCCATCTTTGCACACTCTGCTCGTGGTTCTTTTTTTTTTTTTTTTTTTTTTTCAACGTTTTTTTAATTTATTTTTGGGACAGAGAGAGACAGAGCATGAACGGGGGAGGGGCAGAGAGAGAGGGAGACACAGAATCGGAAACAGGCTCCAAGCTCCGAGCCATCAGCCCAGAGCCTGACGCGGGGCTCGAACTCATGGACCGCGAGATCGTGACCTGGCTGAAGTCGGACGCTTAACCAACTGCGCCACCCAGGCGCCCCCTGCTCGTGGTTCTTACACACCGTGCCTCCAGACCATCGGTGCCCCGGCCCCTCTGTGTGGAAGCTCTCCTTCCTACTCTGCCGCAGTCTTTACACGTGTTTAGATGACGCTTCCTCGAAAGGCCTCGTCTGACCTGCCAAACAAAGTGAGGTTTTGTGTTCCTGTAATACACTAACCCCCTCCTTCAGAGTACCTTGCCTTACTTCGCCGCCGTCGGTAACCTGTCTGATCACTGTGAAAACCCAGGAGAATCAACCAAAAGCAATTACAACTAAGAAAAAGGCAGCCAAAAGCGAAATGTTTCTAATCTAATGAAATAACCAGTGAAGACAAAATTGGGGGGGAGGTACCTACAATAGGAACAAGAATGAATACCCAGAAATATATTTTGCAAGGAAGACACATAATCGGCAGGACAAGGTATGTAAAAGAACGACTTGAATAGAGGAGACATGCCGTACGGGAAGATTCAAAATTAGTAATTCTTGCCTAAATTTGTGAATTTAGCCCAACTTTGGTCAGAATCCTGTCAGATTTCTTCCTAGAAGACAAAGTACATACAGTATACTGTCTCTGAGGGAATACCCAGTCATTTTTAAAAATGAAAAGATATTCTTTAGAGATCTTAAGAGGTATTATTGTAAAGCTACTAGAATTACAATGGAGTACCACCACGGGAATATGGAAAAAAGGATCACTAGAATGAAACAACATTTGGAAACATATTTTCCTGTTATAAATTTTTAATTTTTCCTATAAACATAGTATGTCAAATGAATGAGGGCATGAGAAGTCATTTAATAAATTATCTAGGAGCATCTAGTGATTCCACCGGGAATAATTATATCCTTTCTCCAAATCTGAAACCAAAATGAATTTTTATATGAACTAAAGATTGAAATTTAACAATTTAATCATAAAAATACTTTTTAAAAAGACAGGCAAATATTTATAATCTCTAGACAGAGAAGGTTCTGCTAACATGAAAAGCAACAGGGTAATCTTTTCAAAGAAAAAGGCCAACGCGGCTATGACCAAACACAAGTCTATACCTTGCGTGTGTACACAACTGTTCACAACAGCATTATTCACAACAGCCAAAAAGTGGAAACGACTCAAATGTCCACCAACTGACGGATGGAGAGACAAAATGTGGTATATCTGTGCAACGGAGTATTATTCAGCCATAAAAAGCAGGGAAGTATTGACATAGCTTATGGACACAGCCAGAATCTTAAAAACATTATTAGGCTAAGTTAAAGAGACCAGTTACAAAAGGCCACCTATTTTATTCTATTTATACGAAACATCCAGACAGGTAAATCAATCTACAGAGAAAGAAAGCAGATTAGGGTTGCCAGGGGCTTAGAGGAGAGGAAAATGGGGGTGACTACTAACAGGTATGATGTTTCTTTCCGGGGTGATAAAATGTTCTGAACTAGGTGATCAATGCACAGTGTTGGGAGTTTCCAAAAAAGCTCTAAATTGTATACTTTAGCAGGGTGAACTTGTAAATTTTATCTCAATACAGCTGTTATTTAGGAAAAAAACCACCCTGAATGTCAAAAAATAATAGGAGTAAGGTTAAAAGGCAAACATCTCACTGGGAGAATAATGAAACAGATATGAAAAACAAAAGTTCACTCTTGAGAACATACTAAGCATCCTTACAAAACAGTAAGAAAAAGTCAAACTCCTTAACAGAAAGAGGAACAAACATCACAAAGGGGAAATTTTTAAAAAAGAAAAGAAAACGGCCAGCAAACGCATAAATAAAGTCACAAAACAGGCCAGGGTTGTATGCACAAAGACAACAAGACTGTCTTTTGGGTACAAGTAATTGTAATAGAAATTTGCGAATGAGCTTAAATTGAAAAAAAAGAGAGAGAGAGAGAGAGATAATTTAACATAGAGATACAAGGATATCTATCAGAGCCCAAGGGCAAGAAATATATATAGTCGTGACTCATAAGAGACATTTTAAAATAAAATCATGGCACTTCTCTGTTGAAGCCTTCCAAAGATTTTTCACTGCATTGAAAGTCCAAATTCCTCACGTGCTTTGGATCTATCCTGTGCCTTCACACTCACCTCTAACTAACTCCCCCCAGCGTCTTTCATGAGAGTCACCCCAAACTCCTTTCTGTTCCTCCGATACAACAAACTCTTTTACTGTTGACTGTGCCAAGAAGATCCCCTGAGTCTACAACACCCACAGGAATACCGCCCCCCCGCCCCCCGGCTTTTATCTGCTTTTATCTTGTCTGGCTCACCCTGGCCCTCCATGTCTCAGCAGAAAGGTCACCTCTTCCGAAAGGCATCCCCTGATCTCCTTCATCACTTACCCTACTTACTTCTCCCGTGGTTCCTACCACACTCCATATTTCCCTTTTTTTCCTTTTATCATTAAGTTTCCTATGCTTTGAGAAAGCCCTTTCAATCTAGAAACTTGTGGCACTTCGGCTCTGAGAAACTTTCTTGTATCAAGTCATTAATAATGATCTTTGCTTCCTTTGCTCCTTCTTAAATTCCCATCAATCAGATGTTGGAACTTTCTTTTTTTTAATTTTTAAAAAATGTCTGTTTTTGAGAGAGAGAGAGAGAGAGAGAGCGAGCAAGCACAGGAGTGGAGGAGGGGCAGAGACAGACACACAGAATCTGAAGCAGGCTCCAGGCTCCGAGCTGTCAGCACAGAGCCCGACGCGGGGCTCGAACCCACAAACTGCGAGATCATGCCCTGAACTGAAGTTGGACGCTCAACCTACTGAGCCACCCAGGCTCCCCAGATGTTGGAACTTTCAAACTGATCCTTCATCTTTTATTCTATATTATCGACCTTTGCCCTTTTGTTTCCTTTTGTAATACCTCCTTCACTATTTTTTAACTGCTATTATTTTTTTTAGTAAATTTCAGTATGATGGACAAAACAGAGGTGGGATCTTCAAAAAGGAAATGACTTGGTAAATTACGGCACATCCGTCCTAGGTGGTCATTAAAGAATCAACATGAACTATACACACTGCAATGCTCCAAGACCTATTACAGTAAAACCTTGTTGTTAAAGAAAAAAAATACTGGCTGTAGAGATCAGGAAAACAGGATTCAGGTCTTTTAACAAACACGGATGAGGCATCCACCGGTGGCCAGGCTCGATTCTAAATGCTGAGGATCTTGTGAGCAAGCACAAAGTCCGCTTGGAGCTTTCACTCTAGCGGGGGCTGGAGCTAGAGAATATAAGTCACAGCAAGTTAAGTGACATTGGCTGCCCTCCCCCTGCAGGATACAGGCAAGCTGTGCAGGCAGATGAGATGGAAGTAAAAGAAAGAGAAAAGCAGAAGGTACTGGAGACAGAAGCAATGAATGAGCGAACAAAGTCCTGGAAAAACTCATTTAGACAGAGTCAAGAGTACAAGCAAAGGCAGAGAAGATGAAGACTCATATCTTAAAAAAAAAAAAAAAAAAAAAAAAAAAAAGGGCAAGGCAAGGAGCAGAGGGTACTGTAAGAACTCTGCAAGGAATGGGAAGATAGACCTTCGGTAGGAACTATACATTTTGGAAGAGACATGTAAAGGGACTGACAGGAAGAAGACTAGGGCAGTGCCCTAGCAGTAAGTACCCAGCCAGACTACACTGTAAGTATTTGTAGCTGGCTCAATAAGTAAGCACTGTTTGATTAACTTGTGGGACCCAAAACAAAGAAATCAGAGTGGGGACGATCCACTAAACTTCATGTGGTAATACCCCTAGAGTATTTGGTAATGTGCCAGAGGGCAGAGGAAACACTATCCTTGATTATTTTACTTCAAGATAATCAGATTCGTTTTCTATCGCTGAGATATACATTACTACACATTTAGTGGTTTCAAACAATTCCCATTTATTATTTCACAGTTCTGAAGGTCAGAAGTCCAGGATGAGCTTGGGTAGGTCCTCCGCTTAGGGTCTCTCAAAAAGTCTAAACTGATTGGTCAAAATTTGATTGGTCTGTTCCTTCTCCGAGGCTCTAGGACAGTTGGCTTCTAAGCTAATTCAAGTTGCAGGCCTGCAGGCCGTTTCCTTGCTGGCGGTCAGCCAGGGGTCCATCCTTGCTCCTAGAGGATGCTTGCAATCCTTCTCAAACTTTCTACGCGCCCTCTCCTGCAAAAGAGGGACTCTCTCGTGCCTCAAATCTGACTTCTGCGTCCAGTGGGAGAACACTCTCTGTTTTTAAAGGATCACATAATTAAATTGGGCCCGCTGGGATAATCCAGGATAATCCCCCCTTTAAGGTCTGTAACCTTAATTACATCTGCAAAGTCCTTTTTATCATGCAACATAACATATTCACAAATTCCAGGGATTAGGGCATGGGCATTTGCTGGGGGAGGGGGGATTCTGCCTATCACAGTAACAATTTTTTATGTGAAAACAAATATAGACGTATCATGTAATAAGTACAAAATTCACAATCTTTTTAAGAAAAGAAGGGGTGCCTGCGGCATTTCAGGCTTACAATGGAGGCACTCTGAACTATTACCCTGCACCCCGCCCCCCCCCCCCACAGTGTGCATTAACTCACCTCCAGCTGGATGTCTAACAGGCATCTTAATCGTGCCATTGCCCAAACCACGCTCCTAACAGTCCTCTCCAAACTAGTTTTTCCCAGTCTTCCTCACTGAGAGGCGTTAACGGCAACTCCATTCTTCCAGTCGCTCGGGCCAAAAACCTTGGTGCCATGGTTAATTCAATTTGTCTCATCTCACATCCTGTCAGCAAGTCTAGTCTTGCAAAATTTAACTACTTCTCACCACCCCGTGTGGAGCCACTATCACACAGCGTCTGGATTTCTTTTTGTTTTCCTGTTCATTTATTCATTCTGAGGGAGAGAGAATCCCAAGCAGGCTCTGCGCTGTGTGCCGGTGCTCCCCCCTCCCCGATGCGGGGCTCGACCCAGCGAACCCGTGAGGTCACAACTGGAGCCCAAATCAAGAGCTGGACGTTTAAGTTTGACCGACTGAGCCACCCAGTCCCTACCCACCCCCACCCGGGTTTCTTGAACAGCTCTTGGTCCCCCTGCTCTGCCCCTGCTCTAAATATAGCCGCCAGGCTGGTCCTGTTAAAACACAGATACATCATGTATATTCCTCTACTCCAAATTCGCCAGGGCTTCCCAGCTCGCTCAGTGTAAAAGCCAAAGCCCTCCCTATGACCTGCAGCGCTCCTAAAAGATCTGGCCTGCAACGACCTCTCTGATCTCATCACCTGCTCTTCTTCCCTCACTCATTCCATGCCAGCCACAAAGGCATCTCGAGCACTCCACAAGCAGGCCAGGCACATTCCCACTCGGGACTTCCGCATTTGACGTTCTCCCTGGAATGCTCTCCCAGATGGCAATCTCATTTCCTTCAGCTCCTTACTCAAAAGTCAGCCTCTCAGCAAGGCCTTCTCTGGCCACCACCACTAAAATTTCACTTCCCCCTCCACTGCTCACCACTAACCATTTTTTACATCTGAAACTTATTTCTCCCCACATTATCTTACAGAAATTTCAAACACATATAAAAATCGAAAGAATTACACAGCCAATGTCTGTATACCCACATCTGTTCTACAATGAACACTGTTTATGTTTGCTTTATCTCATACCCATCCAGCCATCTGATCTGCTATTTTCAATGCGTTTCAAAATAAGTTGCACATCATCAACATCGCTTCCCCCTAAGTACTTCAACGTGTATATCACTGTCTAGACTCCATTATTTATTTATGGCTTTTTTTTTAGTGGTTCCTTTTTTAAGGTAAAATTTACATACAACGAAATGTAGAAATCTTAAGGGTACACAGATACTTCTGACAAACGCATGTATCTGTATAACATAAACCCCTACGAAGACATACAGAACATCATTACCACCCTAGGAAGCTCCCTCCTCTGCTTCCCAACCTCTACGTGCCATTTCTAGGCAATCTAGAGCTCACTTTTTTTCACCATAGGTTAGTTTTGTCTGTTCTAAAACAATCTGTAAGTGGAATCACACAGCTCTTTTGTGGAAGGATACTTCCAGCTATCCAGGTTACATCAGGTCAAATCTGGCCAAGAAAAACTGGCCAAGTTTCAGTAATTCTCACATCTGTTTTCCCTGCTCAATCCTGTGGCTGCTTTCACAGCCACATATACAATGGCTGAGTTGAGTGGCTATGACACAGTAATGTGGCCTGCAAAGCCTAAAATACTTACCATCTGATCCCTTAGAGAAAAAGTTTATTGACCTCTGTTCCAACGGATGCCACAGTGGTACAATTTTTTTTTTTTTTTTTTTACTATCCATCCTGTATAAAAAGTAACTCATCTTGGACATCTGGCTAATTTGTAAGGGTCTTTCCTTGAGAAGCCAGGATTTGGATTCACTGTACTTCTTTTAAAAAGTCTCAAAGATTAAACAACCAACCCAAAACTGGGACTCAGACTCAGAAGTAAGGACCCACACTACCTTTGAATAGGTCTGGAATAACTCAATATTTAGCAGAGAAAGAAGGTAAGTACTGATAGAAGAGAACTTGGTTGGTTGCCTCTCCATTCCCCATTTCTGCTCCTAATACTTTCCTTAAGGCAAGCAAATCCTAGAAGAAAAAATGTACAGGAGCTACTTAAGACACTGTAATCTTGGATACTGTGTGAAAGGACATGAGGCTTGGGATGGGACAGCCACCAAGTGGAAAGGCCAAAGCTGGGAGTTTGGGAATCGAAGAGAACTCCTAAGCAGCCCGATGGTCAAGTTTCTTAGGTTAGAGAGTCACAGTGAGCCTGCTGGTTCAAGATTTGCATGAAACTAGGACTACCTCTTGAGTTTTCATTTACATGAGCCAATACATATCTTCTATTATGGGAGCCGGATTAACTTGGATTTGGGGTCATTTCCAAGGAGAAGAGTCCTCCTGTTAATGGAAGGCCGAGTATTTATATGTTTGAACCATCACTGAGTACTATGGCATAGTCAGCATTGTTGTTTCTCCTAAACCAGTAATAGTAGTGACAACCTCACCCCAAGAATTCTGAAGCAAGTGAGGAAAAAGGTCATTGTTGAAGGGAAGATGGAGAGATGGGGGGGGGGGGGGTAGAGAGAGAGAGGGCGCACGCATATGCGAGCCAACCAAAAGACTCAGGTTTTGGAAAATCGTAACACCAAGGGACCACCAGGGAGTGAAATGACTTGCTTTGATACTTTACCAGGAAAAAAATCTGCATCATATATCTGAATTCACCAATTTGATAGTCTGATAATGTTTTTGCCAATCACAAATCCACCCCTACCCCTCATACTCACTTTCAGGCTTTTTAGAAGTTGAAAATGGTAAGACGTGTTCATTCTTCATTATGTCTATAATTAATAAGCAGTATGTTTGGACCCCTCTCTACTGTCTATTTATCAATATTATAAGTCTCAAGGTTCTTTTTGGCCTACAATTTAATCACGAAGCTCAGGGCTACTGCCTCTTGGTACAAGACACAGACAGCCAAGAGGCACAATATATTTATGTAGCCATATATATGTTTTCCAAAATGGAAAGATTTTATGAGAACAAAGAATGTTTTAAAAAGCTCAAAAATATAAAAGTTAATACATATTTTAAAATAAAAGATATCCCATTTCCTGCCTTACCCATAATCACATAATCTAAAACATAGAGATAATCACTGTTAATAGCTTTTCAGACTTTTGAAATACATTATTTCCTTGTGGAAATGGGACTATGTAATGTTGACTTATTTTTTTTTACTTCTGGACACTTTTCCTTTTTAGTAATACAGACTGAACTTGTCTTTTTAACAACTATAGATTAATCCACTACATACTGTACCTAAGTTACCTGCCAAGTGACTACCGATAGACATTTAGATTTTTTTCACAATGACAGCATTCCAAAAATAAACCCGCTAGCACAACCAGAGAAAGATATATGCATATGCGCTTGTTTTTTTAAAATATTTTTAATGTTTATTTTTGAGAGAGACAGACAGACAATGTGAGCAAGGGAGGGGCACAGAAAGAGGGAGACACAGAATCCAAAGCAGGCTCCAGGCTCACAGTTGTCAGCACAGAGCCCGATGTGGTGCTCAAACTCACAAACCACGAGATCATGACCTGAGCCGAAGTCAGACACTTAACCGACTGAACCACCCAGGCGCTCCTGTACTTTTGTAAAACAGACGAGGAATTGCTGGGTCAATGGGAATGTGTATTTAAAATTTTGACAAACAGCAAGACACTAAACAAATATTATGACATTTAGAACAAAAAAAAATCACATAAGTTGGGTACACACGCACAAGGAGGTATAGAACATTGGTTTTCTTTTTTTTTAATTTTTTTAATGTTTATTTACTTTTGAGACAGAGAGAGACAGAGCATGAGCAGGGGAGGGTCAGAGAGAGAGGGAGACACAGAATCTGAAACAGGCTCCGGGCTCCGAGCTGTCAGCACAGAGCCCGACGCGGGGCTCGAACTCACGGACCGTGAGATCATGACCTGGGCTGAAGTCGGACGCTCAACCGACTGAGCCACCCAGGCGCCCCAGAACATTGGTCTTCAACCAGGGGCAATTTTGCCCTCCAGGGGACATTTGAAAGTATCTAGTCATTTTTGGTCGTTGAAACCGGGAAGATGTTAACATCTAGTAGACAGAAGCCAGGATAATGCAAAACAACCTACAATGCATAGGATAAACCCACCCCCCCAATAAAGAATCATGCAGCCCAACGTGCCAACAGCACACAGAGTAAAACAAACAAACAAACAAACAAAAACTGGTCTAGGATTATATATCACATGGTCCAAAGTAGCATTCTTTGAAGAGTAGAGGACAATTATCACCTTTACCTTTATATTGTTTTGTGGGGTTCTTTGGCAACAAACAGGCACTAGTTAAAAAAAAAAAAAAAAAAAACCACTTCCATAAATAAAAGTTCTCCCTCACGTTGAGATAAAATCAGTCTCTGTAGCTTCTCACATTGGTTCTGTCTCTTGGGGACAAATTCTGAAAGCAGCTAATAAGATTCACGGAAGATTCTCTTCATCAGACTAATCTTAGCTCTTCTGAATGCTCTTCGTAGGAAATAGTTTTAGGTTACTTCACCAATCTGATGGCTAGACCTATCAAGAACAACGTACTAAGTGCTGGCCCCCAAACTGTAGTTTTGTACTCTGATCAGCAAAGAATGGAATTATCTCCCTCGTTAAACATGTGATGGCTCACATTCAGCTTATTAAAACATTCAGTTTTTCCATACACACTGTGGTGAATTTACATTTCCTCATCTTGCACTTTTATATTGCTTTTTAATTTTTTAAATGCTTATTTTTGAGAGAAAGACAGAGAGAGAGAGAGAGAGAGAGAGAGAGTGAGTGAGCAAGCGGGGGTGGGGGCAGAAAATCCAAAACAGGCTCTGTGCTAACAGCAGAGAGCCTGATGGAGGGCTCAAATCCATGAACTGTGAGATCATGGCCTGAGCTGAAGTCAGACACTTAACTGACTGAGCCACCCAGGCACCCTTATATTGCTTTTTAAATTTAAATACAAGAAAATGAGGTGGCTGATTAACTCTCCTTTATTTACTACCTTATGGTGTACCACTCCAGTGTCTAGAATACAATTAAGACAATTTTGAGTTGCATTTTAGTCAGGAGCAGTCATTCTCACCCACCTGGCTTGGATGCTGGGGTTATATAATCCCATTACTGGTGCACTTAAAAATCACCTAACAGGGTGAGTAGTTGTAGATTCTAACTCAGGACCCTGCATTGATCAATGAGATCAATAAAACAAGTAAACTGCCCAGAAGACTATGGCCTACAGCCAGTAACGGTTACCTTACTGAAGATAAGGGGTTTTTTGTTTGTTTGTTTGTTTGTTTGTTTGTTTTTACCTATTACATACTCGATTTCAACCTGTAGATCTACGTACGCAGTGTCCCATATTACTTATTCCTATACTGGCTCAATTCTTTGCACATCTTTGGGACTAAAGTAAGTGCTCAGGAAATGTTTCATGAGTAAGTACACAAACCTTCACTCCTACATACAATCCACCTGCAGGCAAACACCTGTAATAGGGCTTTTACTCCTCGCACCGTTTAAAATAATAGGTAGCAATAACTCTTAAACGTACCCAAAATAAAAGTGGATTCACGAAGGCATAAAGCACACACCGAAGGGTTGGATAACTCTACGCTTCGAGAATAAATTACAGAAACAGGAAAGAAAGATTCGAGGATGCACGAGATGAAAAAAATTCATAAAAATGATCGTTTCCCCACTAACACTGGCACACTCCCACGTCGTTTCCACCTCACAAGGGACAAAGCTTCCGGGGGGAGGGGGAGGGTCGGGAAGGCAGGGGGCTCCCGAGCAGAATCCTCCGCAGAAACCCCGCAGGACCGTGGGCGCCCCGCTGCCCCGCCACGCCCCCGCACAAGCCCACTCCGTGGCCGCCCGCCGGGGAATTGCCCGGAGGCCTCTGCTCAGACGCGGCTAGGGCAGAGCGCTTTGAAGAAAAGCAAGGGAAGGGGGAGGCAGGTGGGCGGGGAACGAGCCCATCCAGATCCCGCAAGCCCACAAGAGAGCTGCAGACCCGCAACCCTGGGCTCCGGACCGCGCACCCGAGGGTCCTGGGACCCGGCCAGGCGGGCCCAGCCAGCCGCCCCCCGCCCCTTCCTCAAGCCGTTAACGCCGCGGCCCCACCCCTCGCCGCTGGCTGCGCCCCGTCCCGCTCGCCCCAAGACGCTACCCTGGCCGACCGCGGCCCGAGGCAGCTGCTCGTTGGAGGTGGGCCCGGGGCCGCAGGCCGCGTCCGGGAGGTCGAGGAGCGGGGCTCCCATACCTGCACTTTCCTCCGCCCTGCCGTGTTCTGCCGGTGATGGGCCGCCATCTTGCATGTTG
Organism: Panthera leo; assembly: GCF_018350215.1. Classification (NCBI taxonomy): domain Eukaryota; kingdom Metazoa; phylum Chordata; class Mammalia; order Carnivora; family Felidae; genus Panthera; species Panthera leo. Next base: position 151,333,840 of record NC_056687.1, read on the forward strand.
ACACTCCTACGTCACTTCCGGAAGTGTCTGGGACCGGGCGGATGTCCCGCCTCTTCCCCTTTAGCCAAGGGCAGGTGGTGGAGCCGAAGTTGGCCTGGCCTCGTGCTCACCTGATGCTGTGTGTCCGTGTGGCCGGCGGCTCTCCGGTGAGGTAGAAGCACCTAAAAACCGTTGTGTGGTATCGTGGTGGCGGAAAGAGCGCCGCTTTCTGAGCCGAAGGAGCAGTCCGACTCCAGCTCCGTGGCCTTAAACCATGGCTTGCGCTGCCCTCCGTTCGGGATGCCTCCTCCAGAGGTCCAAGCAGGCGAAACGAAAACGCTGAAAGAATTAATGCTGGACATGGGAGGCTTGGACAGACCTCTCCCCTCTCTGCCCCAGCTTTCCTAGGCCGCCAAAGGAACCTACCGATTTGCCACAAAGTACCTGAAATTGTAGAATTATTAAATTGGTTTCGAGGGGTGGGGAGAAATAGAAGGTTCCGAAAGAAGTGGCCCGTATCTTCAGGAGGAGCAAAATTTCTATTTAAATAAGAGATAAAAGGGTGTTATTAGAAGGCGAACATTAAAATTGGTCCTGGAGACAACTTTTCTAAGTTAACAAATCCTGAAGGAGTTGAGGCTCACTCTTGTATCTGCTTTAAGGCATCTCTTACACTAGGATGGTTAGATCTGGATGAAAGTTTGCCTTGAGGACGCTTTCCTGACACTAATTATAGGTGCTGAAGAGCGCCAGGCTCTTCCTTGTGAAAGTGAATTCTTTAGAACGGCACTGTCCCATACAGCATCTGCTAGCTACATGTGGCTACTGAGTACTTGAAATTAGCAACTTCAAACAGATAGGCTGAAACTAAACTACCTGCCAGATTTCAAAGAAAGGGTAAAGAAAAAAATAAAATATTTCATTAATAATTTTAATATAGATCTCACGTTGAAATGATGTCTTGGAAATACTGGTAAAATAAAATAGATTATTTCTCTTTTTTTTTTTTAAATTTTTAAATGTTTGTTTATTTTTGAGAGAGAGAGAGAGAGAGAGAGAGAAAGCGCAAGCAGGGGAGGGGCAGAGAGAGGGGGAGACAGAACGCAAAGCAGGCTCCAGGCTCTGATTTGTCAGCACAGAGCCCTATGCGGGGCTCAAACCCGCGAACCGCGAGATCATGAACCACTAGATCATAACCTGAGCCGAAGTCAGATGCTTAATCGACTGAGCCACCCAGGCGCCCATAGGTTATTTCTTTTTACTTTGTATAATGTGGCTATTAGTATATTTGAAGTTACATACATATCTCACGTATTTCTGTTGCATAGTGCCAGTATAGAATGATGCTTTAGAAAGTTCTTGTCTAGACAAATGCCTTTTTAAGTTAATAAATGTGGATTAGAAGAGTAGAAACTGATATCAGAAAGCTTCTTAAAACTTGCAGTGGTAACGTGTGGTTTTTTTTTAAGTTTATTTATTTTGAGAGAGAGAGCATGAACAGGGGAAGAGTAGACAAAGGGAGAGAGAGAATCCCAGGCAGGCCCCACACTTTCAGTGCAGAGCCTGGCACGAGGCTCCAACTCATGAACCACGAGATCATGACCTTAGCCAAAACCAAGAGTCAGACCCTCAACGAACTGAACCACCCAGGCACCCCTAGCAGTGATAACTTGTAGATAAGTTACCATTACTGCATTTTATTATGACACATTCACTCCTTTATTAATGTGTTCATCCAACAAAATATTATTTAGCATCTGTTAACTGCCAGGCACTATATTAGGTGCTGGGCATCTAGTGGTGAGTGCACATAATCATAGTACTTAGAACCCCAGGGTAGGGCAGGATTTAATTAAACACATTAGTGAATATGGAATAAGTACAATGCAGAAAAATGGTTATAAGACAGGAAAGAATCCTTGAGTCAGGATCTGAGGATAGACTTAATTTGGCAAGGAGAGGAAACAGTGTGAGCAAAGGTCTTATGGCAGGAGGGAGCATGGAACATTCCAAGAATTGAGGACCAGTGCTCAGCGTACAGAGAACAAGGAGAAAGACAGGCAGAGGCCATACCCAGAAAATGCCAGTTGTGTACCCATGAAGTGCCAGGCATTGTGCAGGCTTGTTGCCCTGCACAATATGGTGGTGCCTGCCAGAAATGGTTTGTTAGATTGCAGCGGTCCTACTTTGGTCCTGAAGGACAGTGAAGTCACGATGTCCTTTTAATGTGCAGAATATCCAACAGTATTGGGGCACCTGGGTGGCTCAGTTGGATAAGCAGCCGACTCTTGATTCCAGCTCAGGTCGTGATCTCACAGTTTGTAGATTCAAGCCCTGCATTGGGCTCTGTGCTGATACAGTGGATGGAGTCTGCCTTGGATTCTGTCTGTCTGTCTCTCTGTCTGTCCCTCCCTGCGTGCACTCTTTCTCTCTCAAAAATAAATAGAACAAACAGGAAGAAAAGTTAAAAAAAAAAAAAAGAGGAAGAAGAAAAGAATATCCAGCAATACGTCTTGAAGTTCACTTTGCCTAAAAGGAGAGATGGCCTTGGGTAATAATAATTGATGGCGCAAGGCTAATTATTTGGCCAGTTGGTCAAGGACATTGGAAAGAGCAAGACTGGAGAACTGGTGACAAGGAAGATTTGGGATGGGCTATGCCGATGGACCTAGCAAAATGAAACTTCTGCTCTGTGGAGGAAGCTCAGCCTCCTTTTCCAGGCTCAGCACTGGCTCAGTGGAATCATGAATGAAACAGAAAGGATAACAGGACTGGAGCTCTGCCTAGGACCACCACGCACTGTCGGGCGTTCAGGTTGCCAGCAACGATGACCAGTTCTGAGTTGGTGAGATAGCCCCTGCTCCGGGAGGATCAACCAACCACTTGGAGGCAAGTCATTTCCTTTGGCCCTACCCAGTCATTGAGAGAGAGAGGAGTTATGTCCTCTCTGCAATATACTTACCCTACATTTCCATTTGTTTCCCTGCTTGCTGTGCTGGTGTAAACACCACCATCTGGGGATTGAATGAATGCTTTACATACAATCATTGTGTCTGATGCCATATAGCTTCTGACCAGGAAACTCACTCTGTAATGAAAGAAATAGCACACTGGGCTATTGCCCATAGAATTCATTGGTCTAATTGCACTGTCTGTCCCCAGGAAGCACATGTCTTACTGAAGATGTTAGCTATGGTGCTTTCTTGGAGATAGCCCTTTTTGCAGCATATGCTTTGAACTTAGTGTCCAATATTTGGTACTTTTCCTTCATGTTCTTGCTGTCTATTGCTGTATAACTGTCCCAAAACGTAGTGGTTTAAAACAACTACAACATTTACTTTGCTTACAAATCCATAATTTATGCAGGGCTCGTGAGGACAGCTTATCTCTGTTTCACTTTCCACTTAATGCCAGCTGGGGCAGCCAAAAAGTTGGGGGCTGAAATCATCTAAAGCCTCCCTCTTTCACATGTCTGGGGACTGATGCTGAATCTGTGGCCAGAACATCTACTCATGGCCTTTCCACAGTGCTGTTTGGTTCCTCACAACATAGTATCTGGGTTCCAAGGGCAAGCATCCCCAGAGAGAGAAATGTGGGTGGAAACTGTAATGTCTTTTCTAAACTAACAGTGGAAGCCCAATAACTTTTTTAAAGTTTATTTTGAAACAGCAAGAATGAGGGAAGGGCAGAGAGAGAGGGAGAGAGAGAGAGAATCCTAAGCAGGCTCTTCACTGTTAGCACAGAACCCCATATGGGGCTCCATCTCATGAACTGTGGGACCGTGACCTGAGCTGAAACCAAGAGTTGGACGCTTAACCCTCTGAGCCACCCAGGCGCCCTGTGGATATGTTTTAAAACTATCAGGCTTCCATAGGCAAAATTAATGGATTTAGGAACAAAGGGATGTTATGGAACTTAAATTTTTTTGAACTTCCATTCTCTGAGATTCTGGTTTGGAGGTTTTGCTCGTTTGAAGGGTTTGTTACCAAAGAAAGGAATTCTTCCAACAAAGGCTGAGCAATGGTTCCACTGATTTGGGGGTAAGACTGCCATCTAACCATGTTGCACGCCTTGTGACACTGGAGAGGCAAGAGAAGGAAAAGGAGAAGAACAAGGTTATGGTATTAGCTGGAGTGAGTCACCCTGATCGTTGAGCAGATAGTTCTATCAGACACACAGATCCCTTAGCAATGAAGGTACTGGCTGAAAGTAAAGGGAACTCAGAATGGCTTGTGGAGAAAGGGAGTCACTAAGGTGGTGAAGTCCTCATGATCAGCGGAAGCAGCGAGAGCTGGCATCCATACTTGTATCTCCTTTCTTGAAGAGTATCACGTACACTTTTATGTGTTTTAATTTTTATTTTATTTCTTTGCCCTCTTCTCCACTGTTATGTGTAGGGTGTGCTATTGTTGGTAAACTTCATTATTTATTTAGCCTACACATTACAAAGGAATGGATATCAACCAGAGGTTCTGGACTTAGACATGGACAGATGGATGTGGCAACTGATGAAACATTGGCTGACTTTCTTGGAGAGTTATTGAGTGAAGTGCGCCTTTGATTGTATGAAGGATATTTGCAACATTTTAAGTAGCACCTTTTTTGAAGTATAAGCATTGAAAGCAGAGGTTGTATCAGTGTTGGGCAGCCAAAGAGATGACTTTGAGTTAGACATTTGTGTGGTGTTATTTTCTGCCGTTTACCATTTGAGTTCTTTTTCTGTGTTTGGGGAATCCCCACTGTGTTTCTTGGTGGTGATGAGCATTGCTTACAGAAAGTGAGAAAGACGGTTACTCGCTTTTTCTAGCCTTCTTAACAGTGAGAGTGTATGCATGTGACCTCGGCTTGATCAATCAGATGACATCTTGACTTCAACTTTATGAGAAACTCTGAGCCAACACATTCACAAAAATGCTCCCAAATTCCTGATTTATAGAAACTGTGTGAGATAATGTTTCTTGTTTTAGGTACCTTCCTTGTGGGAGAATTTGTTATGCAGCAATGGATAGCTGATACATCCTCCCTTCTCCATAAGGAGGGGATGCATCACAGTACCTACACAACTGTGCAGAGATATTCTCATCATCAGTCTCCGCAATCACTATTTCATTCTTTGTCTTGTCTTGTGTAACTGCCAGGAGGCTTATCCTGGAAGAATTCCTTCAACAATCTCTTAGCATTTCTGGCATGGGCAGATTAGCAACTTTATTCAAAATGTAAGAAAGGCTTGACAACTATTATATTGTTCTCAGATTTTGAGATCTCTGCCTAGGGTCATAGGCAACATGAAAACTTTGCCATCCTGCAAGAAAAATCCTCACACATATTAAGTAAAAATGCAGTAAATGTAAAAAGTAAATTAGAGTTCTAGAAGGTTTCTACATCCAAATAAACCAGATATGTTCTTTCTAAATCTCTCTGGTGGTTGATCCTGCCAGTTACTTGAGCAAGTTAACTAACTTCTCTCTTCAGTTTCCGTATCTGTAAAATAGAATAACAAGGGTATCTATCTCATATGGTTCTTATGAAGGCAAGTGAAATAATCTATGGTAACATATACCTGGTATGTAGGAAATATTCAGTACATTTTAGGTATCATTTTTAATCATCACCTTGTTCAGGAAGCATTGCCAAAGTGCTGTATTTTCCAAGGGTAGATTGTCTCAGAAGTTTTATGTAATGTAGGCTCTATCACTTTTTAAAGTTTTCAGACCAACTCGAAATTTCATATCTTTTATTCTTGCCTTCTCTCTTGTTCTCAACAGACTAGAAAAAGATTTGTGAGATGATAAGGTGTTTTTAAAGCGTGAGCGCCCTCATGCTTAAATCCCTGTTTTTTTGGCTCCATGATCAATCCATTTATTGAACAAAGTGAAGGTAAACAGATATGTCTTTGTATCATACTTCCGACTTGCCATCTGGCCATCACTAGGGGGAGACATGAATGTTGTCTTGTTTTTTGTTTTAATTATTTAAGAGGAATTACTATGTTTTTTTAATGTTTATTTTTAATTTTTAATGCTTATTTATCTTTGAGAGAGATAGAGAGACAGAGTGCGAGCAGGGGAGGGCAGAGGGAGAGGGAGACACAGAATCCAAAGCAGGGTCCAGGCTCTGAGCTGTCAGCACAGAACCTGACACGGGGCTCGAACCTGTGAACCGTAAGATCATGACCTGAGCTGAAGTCAGATGCTCAACCGACTGAGCCACCCAGGTGCCCCTATTTATTTATTTTTGAGAGAGAGAGAGAGAGAGAGAGACAGAGAAAATGAGCCAGGGAGGGGCAGAGAGAGAGGGAGAGAAAGAATCCCAAGCAGGCTCTGCACTGTCAGCACAGAGCCAGACATGGGGCTTGAACCCATGAACTGTGTGATCATGACCTGAGCAGAAATCAAGAATCAGATGGTCAACTGACTGAAGCCCCTCAGGTGCCCTGAAGAATTAATATGTTTTTGAAAATTTGTTTACAAACATGAAACCATATAGAGCCTTGGTTTGCAACTACTGCTGTCCTAATGCATTAATTTGGATATTTGAAAAATGAATTTTAAAAAGTATAAAATTTTCAGCCTCACATGGAAGTGCGAAATAAGCTTTTTAATGTAAGCCTGTCATGACATCAGTCAGAAATGTGGGGAAATTGAGAAGCTGCATAAATTTTCCTGTAACTCTTCAATGATTCTCTACTAAGAGTTTGATATATAACAGACATCATAACATCATAACTACATTATAATATCATAACATTATAACATCATAACTATGTAAGTATGCATAAGTAAGTCAATTTTATATAAGTAAATACAGAGACTCAGAATGCGTAAGATGTTTATATCAAAAATTGTGCTATTTTATGCTTTGTCAGTAACTCCTCAGGTTTAAATGCAGTCTTCGAACGTATGATACTAAGTGACTCATCACTCAACAGTTCGCTTATTTCTGAACACACTGGGAAAAAATAGCCTTTGGTTCTTTTTATTACTTTTTGTCTATATTTTCTACATGCCAATATTAGAAATATACACCAGTCTCTTGCGCTCCAAAAATGTTTCCACCTCCTTCCAACCTCCCACTGGAGGGCAGTAGAGAACCATCCAGACCATCACTGATTTTGGACCTCCCTGGCTCTAATGTGACAAATTAAATCTTAAAATGCCTAATACTTATTTCCTTCTGCTAAAATGTCATAATCAAAGTATCTTTTCAGGAAATCAATATGCTTCCATAAAAAAAGCCATAATTTATTGTAAAAATAAAAGAAAATAGAGCAAAAGTTTTGCATTTATAAGCATATACTAAGTGGAAAAAATTAAAACTACATGACAAATGTGCTTTGTTTGCGGTGGGATTTTTGTAGCTGACTGGCTGAAACTTCCCAAAATGCTAGTCCTAAAAAGTACGTTGGATGTGAATCTTGCTCCACAAACTCTGCTATAGCACATTAGATTATTAAAATTATATCAACCATAATTTTGAGCACCCAGCCAGCCAAAATGATGGCGAAGTCTACGTAAGTCATTTCTTAGACTCCCCTAGTCACCCTGATCCAAGTAAATCACTCAAAGATTTCAGGAGTTCTATATAGGGAGGCACAGTAGTCCCCGGCCACAGTGGTTAGGTCTGCGATGCCCAGTGCCCTTTGAAAGTAGCCAGGCTTCTAGCTTCTTCCTGCACAGGAAATGGGATTTTTTTTGTTATAGCTGGAAATCCCAGTGCCTTGGTCCCTGTTTCCCTGAGATCACTAGCCATCATTGATCAGGTTCTGTCACTGTTAGGAGGAAAATTTTTCCTTTACCCTTCAAGGTTCTCTTGGCTGGCCTAAGAATTAAGTTGACATGAGGCAGAATCACAGGAAAAAAAAAATTAATTTAATTACATACATAGGGGGACTCCATAAGAATATGAAACCCACAGGCAGTCAGGAAATTGAGGCTTATCCAGAGCTAAGGAGAAAGGGCCAGGGGTCTGGGGCTTCAAAAGGAAGATAATTCCCAGGAAGACAAAAGAGATAAACGTTTGGTAAACAAATGTGTGTTGGGCCATCCAGAAACAATGGGACATAAAGAAGAGTTTTGTACTGTAGTTGTTTATGGTGATTGCTCCCTTCCTGGAGCAGGTCCTCTGTCTAAATTCTTTTAGGCAGTCAGTGGGAAGGTCAAAGTTTCTTCCTCAGCCTTTTGTTTCTTAAAAATAACCAGCCTAAAATAATCCACAGGCCAAAGAGAAACATTTTGGGGAGGCAAATTTTGCGTCCCTTACAGTCAGTCACCAACCTGGATGCTTTCAACAGTGGTCGTAGGTTGTCACCCCTTGCAGAACCTTTCCTGATTTCATTGACTTCTCTGCCTTCCAAAAAGAATGGATTTTTTTCCCCTACTCACCCTTTCCCACCTAGATTCATAGTTTAACCTCTTCAGTGATCCCCGGCTTTCACTAAAGGCAAAACCAGAGGTAGTCTTTAGGCATAAGGCCTACTAAGCACTGGGGACTGGCAACCATCAGCAGAAGGTGGGGAAGGAAGGAAAATTGCAGCAAAACCAAAATACAGTCTAATGTCTTCACAAATTATCCCCACAGAAGCTGGAACTGAAGAGCATTCTCTGCCTAGTAATCTCCCACTGGAAACCACAGGCATTCTTCATGCCTCTAAGCACCTTCCAACTGCATTCAAAATCAGGGCTGTGAGTCTGGAAATCTTTCTTTGCTAATTTGTTGTACATGAATGCCTGTAGAAGCCTTTGAATGGTAAATGCTGTGGGAGGGGCAGTTTCCATGGTGACTTTTCAGTGCACCCTTTTCCTTGCACTTCAATTAGATCTTCATTGCTGAGCTGCTGTGAATGAGAAGGTAAGGACTCGGTCACATCTGGGGGGCAGGAGGCTGCATCTAGACGCAGCCTTTCTAGATGCAGATACATTGTGAACCCGCTGAGTTGTACTATGCTTGCCTGGTCCCGTCTCTACACGGTTGCCCCAGCCCCATTGTGGGAAAAGCTGTTTGCAACACCCACGACAAAAGGTCAATTTCCTTAACATCCGAACAAGTTAATGTGAACAATACCAAAACAATAGGGAAAAATGGGCAAAGGACATAAATAGCTCCCAGAGAAAGAAAATTGATGGCTTACATTATATGAAAATACGCCAATCTAATTCATAATGAAAGAGATATGTACTTAATTAGATAAAGATTCCATTTTTTACCTACCACCCTGGAAAAGATCTTAAGGTTTGATAATGTGCTGTGTTCAGAGAATATGAAAAACCATCATTTTATACACTCTTAGTGGGTGGATAAATTGGTATAATTTCTTTGGAGAATGATTTAGTCCTTCTTCTAGAAAGACATCCTACAAGTGTAATTACATTTGACTTAAAAACACAAGTAAAATCATATTTATCGGAGCCTTGTTGAAGCAAATGATGAATAGATTAAATGAGTTACTGATAAATCAGACAGTTACTCAGACAGAGACAAAAATAAAGTTAGGTTTTCCTCACACCCCATGAGTTGTGTGTTCAGCCTATTGGCTAAACACTGTTAAAGGATAATTCTCAAAAAAAAAAAAAAAAAAAAAAGTAAAATCATGACTGTCATGCAGATATAAAATGAACACGTGTTCCAGATTTTATTTTGCTCATAACGAAGGAACTAGGCAGATGTCATAACTGGCTCAAAGGAGAAGTCAGAGAAGGACAAATTCATGTGGAGCAAAGGAGTGTTGAAATGAATGTGCAAAATGTGGGTTTTCCACAGGTGGGGGAGCTTGTCCCTGCACCTGCCAGCATTGATTTGCATGTGGGTAGACAGGAGTTACTTTGCATTGTTATCTGTGATTTACAGAGTTGTAAAATAGCTCTCAGAAGCAGAATCAGTTAGGCTGCAGGGTGTGCTGTGGTGCACGGTTTCCACGGTAGCTATTTTCTGTACGAGCTTTAAGTGACTTAAGTGATAAATGCGAGGAGTCTGATAGAGTGTAAAACACTGGAGGCCCAATTATATTCCAAAAAGGACACTGAAGTATGGGCACATGTATATATGCACATACACATCGACTGTTCCTCTACGGAGACAGAAGAAATCGGTGATTGTGGCTGACACTCAGGAGAGGGATTGAAAGTTGGGAATGTGAAGCGAAAGAGGAATCTGTTTTTCACCGTCCGCCTTTATATATTGCTTCATTTTTTTTCCTTTACATTTGCCATGAGTACGTATTATTTTTCCAAGGCAATCTTTTGTAAACCTCCGTGTGACAAACAATAGAGCAATAACACATATAAATCAAGCATCACAGGAAGTACACGGAGAAATGCATAGAAATGTAATAGGGGAGGGGAGTCCTTAACAACCCTCTTTCGGGCTTTGATTGTCGATCAGACAAAAAATAGATAAAGCAACGAAAAGCAGCTTTCAGCACGGATTGTATATTAAGACCAATTAGGGAGCTTCTTTGGAAAAGTTGTTTTATTTCAAACCTATGCAGAAGCAGACAGACCGGCCTAATGCACCCAGGGGACCCACCACCCACCTTTCACAGTTTTACCAATTCATGGCCAGCTAATTCTCCCTCCACTTTCCCTCTTTGCATACTATATTGAAGCAATCCCAGGAATCATATGCTTTCATATATGAACATTTTCTCTAGCAAGTATCTCTAAAATGTAAGGAATCTTGTAAAAAACATAGCCACAATACCATTATCACTTTTTTAAATAAAAAAATCACAAGCACAGTATTCTTATCACACCTGAAAAATAAACGGCAACTCTTTAACTTCATCAAGGATTCAGTGTTAAAATCTCTAATTGTTTTATGAATGTCATTAAAAAAACCAGTTTCGTTTGAATTAGGACCTGAATAAGGTCCACACATTTTGATTAGTTGACGCATCTCTCAAGTCTTTTATTGTAATCTAAGCATTATCTGGGGGGCTTCTAGAAACTGTTGTTGTCCAGGCTCCATCCTGACAGTGTTGAATTTTACCTGAGCCCAGTGCTCTGGAAAACAGTGACAGTCAAGGCACGCACACGCACAGAATCTCTTTTGTGTTCTGGAAAAGGCTTACTACAAAGAACCATCATTTCCCATATGACTTAGGTAAGTCTCATGCATGCTGCCTTGTTTACCTATTACAGGGCTAGGCACAGACCCTCTCAGTTCCCAGCCATAGATGATTAGCTGACCCGCTTGTTCCCGCTGACCAATCAGAACAAAATCCTTGTTAACCAAACTTTGGTAAAGAGTCTCTTCAAGTCTCTGAGCTTTGCCCCACCCCTAGCCTGAGCCAGCACGTAACTCCTCCTTAATAGCCTCTCCTCAGGGTTTACATTCTCTGATCTACTGTCCCATTATGTCACCCTTTCACCCCACTTCCCCACATCTAGTTCCTTCCAGGCTTGTTTATTCTTCTCCATAAAGGCAGAATTCTTCTTGCCTAACACTCGAGATCTTATGGTCAGAGCTTCTCCCTGCAGCACCAGTCCCTCCCAGCTCCTTCTCATTAGTCCTTTCCAGGAGTCTCTCCTTACTAAATCTGGATTTGTTTTTTTATTTGACAATTCCCAGAAATTTTGATATATTTATCTCCCATTGATTATAATATGAAATGAGATTTGAGAACCACTGCTTAACAGATGTCAACCACGCAATTATGAGGATAATCTAATACATATATATCTGTGTTTGTGTTCCTCTAGAAAACAGGTTCTGAGGCGAGGTCTTGTGCAGATGGTTTATTTAGGAGGTAATCTCAGGAAGCACAAGAGAGAGAGCAGGATGGAGGAGAACCCCATCCAGGATGCACAACGAGCAGGTTTCACCTATGGGTAACTGAAACTTAGTTCCTTTGGGGGACTCTTGGAAGAACATGTAGAATGTATGTTAGATTTGACCTCTCCAGGGACAGCAAAGCTGGAGTATTTATCGTATTTATCCGCTTTCTCCTGTCCTTCACTGGTTGAGCAGTTGTCTCTGAGCGTTTTAAGTCCCAAACTTTGCTGGGCACTTTCAAGCAGAGAAGCAGAAATGTATAGGTTTTTGAGGGGACCATCAGCACATTGTCCCCTGCAGCTTCAGGCAAAGTCCGAGGGGTATGGAACCGGAATCAAGAGCGTGTGCTACTGTGTTGAACTTTATACCTACAGAGAATACCCCTTTTCACTTCTGGCAAGTGCCAATCGAATGGCAAAAGTTGGCCACAAAGAATTCCCTATAAATTCCCACAAACAGACATTTGAACTAAGATTTGTTGGATACTTACTATGTGCTAAAGGATTTACGTGGATTATCTTCATTTAATTCTCAGGGCAACACCTGCAATAGGTATGATTATTATCTCAGTTTTACAAATGAAGAAATTGAGCCTCAGGTTAAATACTCTGCCCAAGGTCATACAACCAGGAAAGACAGAGCAGGGATTTAAATCCCAGCCTCCTGACTCCAGAAAACAGTGTTAACCGTTCCGCGGTATGCTTCCACATAGCATTTAATCATAATGTGGGAAAACTACAGATTAATAATAACAATGCTATAACGATCCAACGATAAATACTCCTATCGTTTGGGGATTAAAAAAATTTCTCTATAGAGAAAATGAAAACGCCAATAAGAAAAACCCTATATGGCCAAATAGATGAGTTCTGGTTATAGCTGTGATGAAAAGGAATATCATTATAAGTAAGAGTGACATTATATGAATTAAGCATTCTGCTCAAAAGGTTAGGAAAAGAATAAATCAGCATTGGATAATGTAAGTAAGGAATTAATAAAAATAACAATAGAGAGGACTTCCAATTCAGCTCAAGATGGAGTAACCGGAATTAGATGTACCCTCCTGCCTGGATAATCAAAAAGCAGACAAAACGTATGAAACAGGTTTTCAAGACACTCTATCAGGCAACAAAGGACAGTGATCCCTGATGGGAAACGAGGTGAGCCCCACCTTGAGAGAGTTTCCAGGCCTTGGTGGAAGAAGGGGAACCCAGGCAGAGCCCAGCAGACTCCTTGAGGAGGAAGGAACTCGGAGTCTTGAGGAGAAGAAGAAAGCTGGAGTTTTCAGGATGGGCTATGAAACAGGAGAAAACTGCACATTGGGAGAAACCCAGAGACATGTAGAGTGTTCTCACGTCTTCAGCAGAATACTGGTCAGTGAGTGCATGTAGAGAAATAACCTGTGGACAGGGAAAGCAGCACCCAAAAGTATGAGAGGTAGCAATGTACAGTGGTCACACAGAGCCAGGAATGGTGCCTCTTCCCACCAGCCAGACTGGGAAACCTCAAGACGCACAGGGCACTGGGTAAGGTACACACAACAGTCTTAACCTCCATACTGGGAAACAATCAGCCCTAGAATGAGCACTGTGGAAGTCCCACCCAACAAATCATCAAACCAAGACCAAAGGATCAAACGCTTTCCAAGTTATTTAGTAGTGGCCCAGAACGAAGCTCAGAAATATTTATTGGAAGACAAATTGTCCATACATAACAAGTGAATTTTATAATATCTGCTATCCAATATATAACTGTCAGGCAATGCAAAGAAGTAGGAAATATGAGCCATGATGAGGGGACAAATTATTCAGTTGAAACCACCCAGAATGGACACAGATATAAGAATTAGTAGACAAGGATATAAAGTTATAACCATATACATATGTTCAAAAAGTTACGTAGAGACATGAAAGATGTTTTAAAAAACACTCAAATAGAGCTTTCAGAGATGAAAATTAATAAGTGAGCTGTGGGACAACTTCAAGTACCCTAATATAAATATAGTTGGAGTCTCCAGGGTGGGGGGGGGGGAGACAAAAAAAAATTAAATAAATAATGATTGAAAATTTCCCAAACTTGAGGGAAACTATAAACATATACATATGAAACTTCTCAAATATTCAAGCACAATAAAGTTGAAGAAAACAACATTGGCGCCCGTCATAATTGATGAGGGAGTGTAAGGCAAGCTGACACCCCCACAGCCCCACACCCTCTACTCCCAGTAGGGATATGTGTGACATTCCTCAGGCAATCCTGGCTGCCCAAGAATAAAGGAAAGGGGAAAATAAATGGTTAACTGAGAGATCACGGTTCTGCAGGACATGAGTTTCCATCAGTTTACAAATGTACAAATGTCTTAGCAAATTATAAGAAAAAGGCAATCTTATCAATAGCCTAATCTCCAGAAACCCATAGACTCAGTTTCCTGGAGCCCCCTCCCCTCCATAGTGATGGGGAACAAAGACAAGAAGGAAATGGCAGGTAAAATTAAATTTCTCTGTAACCTGCAGTCCGTTGACAAATACCTGAGGCAAATACAGAGAGAACATTTCTCCGGGAACCCCCTACTGTCCTAACGTTAATGCCTTACTAAAGGGAAAACAATCTTAGCTTGACAATAGCAAGGCCTCTGGTGTCTTAGGAGTCCTCATTAGCATATGAAAGTCCTTTTGGAGGCCTCCCTTTTGCTTGCCTCTACCTCAAATCCATGGTATATAATCAGTTGCTCTTCACAACCCCAGTGCTGCTCTTTCGGCCCATGGGTAGGGTCCCTGTGCTTTAATAATGTCTTTTTGCCTCAAAAACATCTCAAGAATTCTTTCTTGGCCATCAGCTCCGGACTCCTACTACTCCAAAACCCTGTCAATAATCAAATGGCTTAAAAGCAGTGATAAAGAGAGAATCTTGAAAACAACTAGAGAAAAAAGGCATTCTACATATGGAGGAACAAGGGTAAGGATGAGTTCAGATTTCTTGTTGGAAATAATGCAAGTGAGAAGATAATAGAGCAATAGCTTTAAGTGCTAAAAGAAAAAAACCCCATCAACCTAGAATTCTATACTCAGTAAAATATCTTTCAAAAATGAAGGTGAGGGGCGCCTGGGTGGCTCAGTCGGTTGAGCGTCCGACTCTGGCTCAGGTCATGATCTCGCGGTCTGTGAGTTCAAGCTCTGCGTCGGGCTCTGTGCTGACAGCTTGGAGCCTGGAGCCTGCTTCGGATGCTGTGTCTCCCTCTCTCTCTGCCCCTCCCCACTCATGCTGTGTCTCTTAAAAATTTTTTTTTTAAATAAAAAAAAAGAAGGTGAAATAAGGTGAAAGGTTTTTAGACTTAATGAAGGTGGAAAGAATTAATCACTACTACATCACACACAAGAAGAAATATTAAAGATGTCCTTCAGGCAGGAGGAAAATGATGCCACATAGAAATCTGGATCTATACAATGAAATACACAGCAACGGTTCCATTGATGTGGAGGCATTTCTACACAATGGAGATAGATAAGAATTTGTCTGGAATTGGGATTCATTAAGGTGCTTCCTAATACCTGCAAATTCAATAGGAAAGGTCAGTCAGTATAGGGGAAAAGGATAATAGCAACCCCAAAAGGCAGGATGATTAAGAATGAAAGTTGGCTGGGGCGCCTGGGTGGCTCAGTCGGTTAAGTGGCCGACTTCGGCTCAGGTCATGATCTCGCAGTCCGTGAGTTCGAGCCCCGCGTCGGGCTCTGTGCTGACAGCTCAGAGCCTGGAGCCTGTTTCGGATTCTGTGTCTCCCTCTCTCTGACCCTCCTCCATTCATGTTCTGTCTCTCTCTGTCTCAAAAATAAATAAACGTTAAAAAAAAAATTAAAAAAAAAAAAGAATGAAGGTTGGGGTCACCTTACTAGGTAAAGAATTCAAGCAGCCAAGGTTCTGAATGAAGTCAAGGGCAACATGGAATGTGTAGAGGGAGAAGGATATGATAAATAATCAGCTATGGCCTTGTGATCAGTTATGAAGTTGAGAACTAAGGCTGCTCTATTATGTGTATTTTAATGAGTGATTTCAACACCCCCTTCCTTTCCCTGTGGTTTTGCATAAAGAGTTTTGGCAATGCTTGGGGAGGGGGGGGGGGCTCAGTTGGTTAAACATCTGATTCTTAATTTCAGCTCAGGTCATGATCCCAAGGTCATGGGATCGAGCCCTGCATCAGGCTCCATGCTGAGCATGGAGCCTGCTTAAGATTCTCTCTCTCTCTCTCTCTCTCTCTCTCTCTCTCTCTCTTTCTCCACCCCACCCCCCCTGCTTTCTCTCTCTAAAAAAAAGTGTTTATAATTTTATAATTATAAACTTTATAGGCAACCAGGTTATGAGGCATCACACTCAGGCCCGATGGTGCTGCATATCCCTTGGAGATCCTAGACTTGATATGCACAACCTGGTAGATGGAACTGTGTTCCCTCTTGTTGGGGAGAGGGTGAGAGCACCTTCATTTGTAGGATACATCTTCTGCCTGGCCTAATCTCCAGAAACCCATAGACTCACAACCCTTTGTGTTGTGTTGGTTCCAGCCGATTCATAGTGATGCTATTGGCTGGGAATGCCTGAAGCGCTTGCCCAGACCTATTTTATTGTTAGCAAGACCCCACAGACAGTTCCCCACCAGGGCCAGCATTGTGGCTGGATTAGCCCTTGAGATTCTTCTTCTTATTTTTTAATTATTTTTTAATGTTTATTTATTTTTAAGAGAGAGAGAGAGATTGAGAGAGAGAGAGAATGCAAACAGGGGAGAGGCAGAGAGAGGGGAGACACAGAATCCGAAGCAGGCTGCAGGCTCCAGGCTCTGAGCTGTCAGCACAGAGCCCAACCCAGGGTTCAAACTCACAAACCTCGAGGTCATGACCTGGGCCGAAGTCAGATACTTAACCGACTGAGCCACCCAGGTGCCCCTTGTGATTCTTATCATAATTATAGGATGCATTTCAGCAAGAAATGATCAGAGAACTTTGAGGAACAGGATTTATTACTCACAAGTGCTGGAGGGCCATATAGTGAGGTCTAGGGTAAAGGGAAAAGAGGGAGGGAAGGAAAGAAAGAGGGAGAGAGAAAAAGAGAGGGAGAGAGAGGACCTAGGGCTCTGCCTTTATTAGGGTTCAAGGGTGGGTTGTCTGGGGTTTCATAAGTTTCATTGGCTAATGTAACATGAAGAGTGGGAATTAATTAGGGCATGGGACAAGAGAATCAGGGTCATTTGAGTGGTCAGTTGTCTAGGTTACCCAGTGCTCTCTGAAAGCAGAAACTTCATGGGTAGTGGTGGCTCGATTCCTTATCTGGTTGTTTTGCTAGTAGCTGTGTCACACAGCCGGTAAAATGTTTATTCAAGATGGATGTCTTTGAAAGTGGATGCCTCAGCAATCGAAAGCCTAACGCCAGGCACATACACTGCAGTTTTATGTTAGGTAGGAGCATGAAGTTGTTTCAGAGGGTTAAGCATGGGTAGAAAGATGGGAACAAATGCTGAGTAGCAAAAGGGGTGGACTGTGCTGATGTGGCTCTTGTCGATGCCTCACCCGGCCCCTTCCCTGATTGATGGGGGCTTGCCTGCCGCCCGCCACACTTTCCAGAGCCTCATGTCTGCTGGCTTCTGGCCGCGTTTGGCACCACTGGGAACCCGGAAAGAAAAGAAAGGAGGAAGCCAGGGAATTTCTTTGTCTTCTTCTCTGTTCTGGGCATCATCTCTGGCGGGGGGCCACGTCTCCTCCATAGAACAGCTATGACATGTATACGCTTTTATGTCTGTGACAGTGTGCGTGTGTGTGCGTGTGTGTGTGTGTGTGCGCGCTTTTAAAATGTGCCTTTGAAATGTGTCGCTGGGTCACTGGTTGCTAGAGCTGCTAAGGAAAAAGATTGGAAGACACTCTTAATGATGCAGTCTGTTAAAGGTGGTTTTCTCTAAGTGGTAGCATTATTGATGACTTTTCTTCATTTGGTTATTTTTAAAAAAGAAAAAACAGTATGCCCCCTCTCACCTCCGTTAATACTCTTTGATGAATAGTGCAAACCGTCACCTGGTATTTATTTTCATGCACACCTAATTGCAGCTAATCAAGCATTTACCTTGCATTTACAGGCTCTTGCTACAGGTACATTTTTAGCTATCCTCAGTAAAGAAACATAATTGCAGTAGAAACCATAGAAATGAACATAAGAAAAAGGAAGAGTATCATCACTTATTACTTAAGCATAATTCCTTTTTTTCTAGCCACAGAGATCAGGAAGAGAAAACAGCATCTTAAATAGAATTTACCAAGCAGAGAAGCTGTTGACAAGGAGCTCAGATAAAAACACCATGGCATTTGCATGTAATGAAACTGTATCCACAACGCCAATTTTATTCGATGAATAGAATTATGGATTATTTAATTGGCAAATCTTGAAGCCCAAATCAAATGCTATTTTCTTCTCCAAAATGTTTTCATTTCTGTGTTAAAGATAAAAGAGTTTCCTTGTTCAGATCAATCTGACCTGCCTTTGGTGTCCAGAATGTTACTGGTAGAGCATACAATAGGTTTTTAGACTTAATTGTAATCTTAGTGACCATCAAGTGCAGCCCTCTAATTTAATAGGAAATTGAGACCAAGTGACTTGGTCAGGCGAGTACGTGGCAAAGCCAGGACCACGAACCACCCTCTTGATTCTACCTTCACTGCTTCCCATAAATATTAGCGGCTCTCAAACAGTGGTTTGTCTTCAAACCACACCTACCCTCCTCAGCGTTCTGACTCTTGCGATTCTCTTATGTTCCCTTCCCCAGTTGAAAACCAGCATGTTATAATCTCCCACCTCTCAATTCAGAATTTAAAATCCCAAATTTACTATGTTATCTCTTGGCTTTCTACTGTGGGAGATGTGGAGTTAGCGCTCTTTTGCCTACCGTCCTTTTAGCCCCCTGGTCCTGCCCCCAGCCCCCCAACATAGTTATGCCATACTTTTTTTTTTTAAGTTTATTTATTTGAGAGATACAGAGACAGCACAAGTGGGAGAGGGGCAGAGAGAGGGAGACAGAGTATGCCAAGCAAGCTCTGTGCTGCTAGCACAGAGCCCGATATGGGGCTTGAACTCCTGAAACCACGAGATCATGACCTGAGCCAAAACCAACAGTCGGCCGCTTAACTGACCGAGCCACCCAGGTGCCCCAGTTATGCCATACTTTTGATTAGACAATATCAGTTTACATTAATATGTCTATGTAAATAAATGCTTTCCTCAGCCGAGCCATGCAGTATGCTATGGATACCTTCCTTTTCTATTTGATTTTCTCTTTTCTCTGGAGTTTACAGTTGTTCGTTTGCTTAGGTCTACTTAACGCTAATGCAGTCCATACACTCCACTAGCTGTCTAAATTAGTAGTTCTCAACCTTTTTGGTCTCATAATATTATGAAGGATCCCAAAGAGTTTTTGTTTATGTAGGTCATATCCACTGACAAGTGCCATATTGGAAATCAACACCGAAAAAAATATTTATAGATACATTTAAAAGAATTAGTAAATCTATTTCATGTAAACATAAATAATATTTTTAATGAAATATAACTATATTTTCCAAATCAAAATACATTTAATAAGAAGAGTGGTATTATTTTATGTATTTTAAGTATCTTTAATGTTGGGCTTTTCAGTGGACATCTGGCTTCTCATTTCTACTTCTGCATTCAATCTGTTGTATGTATGTTGTATGTTAAGTAGCTTCTGGAAAACTCCACTGTATGCCCATGTGGAAATAGTTTGACCTTGCAAATTCCCTGACGGGATCTTGAGGACCTCCTACAGTCAGTGGACCTCATTTTGAGAATTATTGGTTTAAATATGTTCAGATGCAACAGGTGTTTCTGGATCCTCTGAGTTCTCCAGTATGGCCTGGTTTCCCTCTATGTCAAGTGCTTAGCTATTATCCCGGGATCCCCCTTCACCTGTCTCCAAAGGAAACATCCTTTGTTTCATATATCCCAAGGCTTCCTCTTTCTGGTTTTGGTGGAGTATATCCTGCAGTAGCTTTCTTTAAAATGATGCATGGGAAACACATTTTCATAGACCTTGCATGTCCAAAAATATTCTACCTTCATACTCCATTGGAATTTGGCTGAATTTATAATGATTGGAAATTATCTTTCCATCATTATTTTGAATGCATTACTCCATCATCTTTTCTTTTAGCTTCCCACGTTGTCGCTGATGAGTCAAAAGCCATTGTGATTCCTGATCCTGGTATTTTATCCTCAGGGAATTTTTAGTACTTTCTCTTTGTTCCCCCCGTTCTGAAATTTCACAGTGATATATCTTGGTGTGAGCCCACTGGAGTTTCCTGAGTGGTAGGAGTGAGAGGAACATCTTTTGTTATTTATAACAAATCCATTTCAAGCATACCTGAGTTTATGTTAATGAAGTGACTCCAAGGTTGGGGGCTGGTTGCCAGAGGAACCAACCCTGTGATTGGAGGGTTGGAACTTTTAGCTTTACCCCCTGACTTCTGGGGTGTCAGGAGTTGGGGAAAGGGAGGGGAAGGCTATGAATGGAGTTAGTCGCCAGTGACCAATTTTTAATTAATCATGCCTACATAATGAAACCTTCATAAAAACCCTAAAAGAAAGGGTTTGGAGAGCTTCTTGGTTGGTGAAGCTGAGAGGGTGGTGCACCTCAAACTCCATGATAACAGAAGCTCCTGTGCTTGGGACCCTTCTGGACCTTGCCCAATGTACCTCTTCCTCTGGCTTTTTATCTGTATGCTTTATAATATATCAGTGATATTAAGTAAAGTGTTTCCCTGAGTTTGTGAGCCATTATTGAACCTGAGGAGAGAGTTGTAGGAACCTCCATTTTGTAACCAAATCAGACAGAAGGATAGGTAACCTGAAGACCTATGACCTGTGATAGGTATGACTGGTTGAATCATTGGCCATTAGTGACTGACTTAACCTCTAGTCCCTGTCCTCTATCTGCAGGTCAGGTGGTGGGACTGCTAGATCCAACCCTCTAGTCACATGGTTGGTGCTCCCTGGCAGCCATCCCCCATCCTGAGTCTATCTAGGGACTTTACAAAAATTATGTCATTAACATGAACTCAGGTGTGGTTGAAAGGGGCTTGTTATGAGTGACAAAATCTTTACCGCTTTGGAGCCATTTTAGGAAGCAAGGACAAAAGACCAAATATTATAGCAAAAGATGTTCCCATCACTCTTTATCCTTCAGGATGTTTTAGGGGCTCTGTTCCAGGAATGAGACAAAGACCAAATGTACATATTTATTACATATTACAATCTCATAAGAATATACACAGGTCTGTCTACCACTGTTCTGGAGGGAAGAGCACTGGGCATCTTAGCACTCAGCAAGTAAACATTCAATCTTCCTAATTTCAGAATGGTGCCTGTAGCAGACATTGTTAGTTCACCTAGAGCCCCTCAAATCTTTCTAAAGTTTTTAACATACTTTATTTTTTATTTTTTTAAACTTTTTTTAATGTTTTTATTTATTTTTGATACAGAGAGAGACAGTGCATGAGCAGGGGAGGGGCAGAGAGAGAGAGGGAAACACAGAATCTGAAGCAGGCTCCAGGCTCCGGGCTATCAGCCCGATGCGGGGCTTGAACTCACGGACAGTGAGATCATGACCTGAGCCGAAGTCGGACGCTTAACCGACTGAGCCACCCAGGAGCCCCTATACTTTATTTTTTTTTTAATGTTTATGTATTTATTTTGAGAGAGGGAGAGAGCACGAGCATGAGCGGGGGAGGGGCACAGAGAGTTGGAGAGAGAGAATCCCAAGCAGGCTCCACACTGTCAACACAGAGCCTGACATGGGGCTCAATCCCACAAACCATGAGACCATGACCTGTGCTGAGATCAAGAGTTAGACGCTTAACTGAGTCACCAGGGTGCCCCTGTACTTTATTGTTTAGATCAATTTTATGTTCACAGCAAAATCAAGTAGAAGGTACAGATATTTCCCCAAATACCTTCTACTGCCACACATTCATACTCTCCCCAAGTATCAACACCCCAAACCAAAGTGGTACACTTGTTACAGTCAATGAATCTACATTGGCACATCAGTATCAACCAAAGTCCATAGTTAACGTTAGGTTTCACTCTTGATATTGTACATTCTATGGGCTTTGACAAATGTATAATGTCATGTATCCACCACTGTAGTGTTATATCAAATAGCTTCAATGCCTTAGAAGTATTCTGTGCTAGACCTATCCGCCCCTCCCTGACCCCTAACCCCTGACATCACTGATCTTTTTACTGTCCTCATAGTTTTGCTTTTTCCAGAATATCATATTGTTGGAATCATACCACATATAGCCTTTTCACATTGGCTTCTTGCATTCAGTAGTATGCATTTAAGGTTCCTCTCTTTTCATATCATGATAGCTCATTTCTTTTCAGTACTAAATAATATTCCATTTCTGGATGTACCGTAATTGATTTATCTATTCACTGACTAAAGGACCTCTCATTTGCTTCCAAGTTTTCATGATCCCTTTTGCCTCTGTGCTTTTGCTCATATGAATCATTCCAAATGGTGAAACTCAGCTCTCTTTTTACTTCATAAACATATTCCATTCACACAAAACATCTTTGAGTAAAGAGAATTTATTATAGCACTGGTCATGGGGCGTATTATGGGCAAAATAAACTTACAAGTTCATGCTTTCATAGTCTTTGTATTTCACTTAAACTTCTTTATGCCTTATTGCTTAAGAATCATTGGTGAGATTTTGAAACTTACTATAAGCTACAGTGATCTAAACATTGTGGTACCAGCATAAGGATAACCATGTAGATGAATGGAATAGAATTGAAAGTTCACAAATAAACTCATATGTCTCTGGTCAATTGAT
Organism: Panthera leo; assembly: GCF_018350215.1. Lineage (NCBI taxonomy): Eukaryota > Metazoa > Chordata > Mammalia > Carnivora > Felidae > Panthera > Panthera leo. The sequence continues at coordinate 151,356,474 of NC_056687.1, forward strand.
TTTTAATAAGGATGCAAAAACCATTCATTGGGAACAGAATAGCCTTTTCAACAAATGGTGTTGGGACAACTGTATAGCCACATGCCAAAGAATGAAGTTGGACCCCTTACCTTACACCATATACAAAAATTAAAATGGAACAAAGACTTAGATGTGAGGCCTGAAACTATAAACCTCTGAGAAGCTAATGTAGGTATAAACCTTCATGACCTTGGGTTAGGCAATTGTTTCTTAAATATGACACCAAAAACATAAGCAACAAAAGGAAAAAATAGACAAATTGGACTTCATCAAAATTAAAACTTTTGTGCCCCAAAAGATATTATCGAGAAAGTGAAAAGACAACTCACAGAATGGGGGAAATATTTGCAAATTATAGGATCTGATAAGGACCTCATATCTAGAACATAGAAAGAATTCTTACATCTGAGCAACAAAGAGACAACCCAATAGAAATAGATATTTCTTCTAAGAACATATACATGTAGGGGAGGAAAAGTAGTTTTCCTGTACTCTTCTAGGTTCTTGGCTGAGATCCCTTATAATAAAAAGATTAACAAGAGAAAACATATTTAATTACATGTGTATGTACAGGAGCCCCACAAAGATATGGGATAAAGAAGTCACCAAAGTAGGAAGCATTTTACCTTTTAGACAAGGAAACAATAAATTTCTGAAGAATTGACTAGTAAAGGGGTTTGGACTAAGGGTAGTAAAATGGAGAAGAAGTAACAAGTCTTAAGGATCCTTTTTGGCCTTAAATTCCCTGTCTCTAGTGATAAGGATGCTTCCTTTCATAGGGGAGATTTATCTCCTGCTTTCAGAAGGACAAAGACAGGTCAGAGTATCTGTCTTGTGCTTGGTGTTTCTCAAGTTTAATTCAAAATAATCAGTATGCCAAATGGCAAAGCTTGAGGTGATATATTCTGAGCCACTGCGTACAAATAGCCAACAAGCACATGAAAAGATGCTCAATATCACTAGTCATTAAAGAAATGCAAACCAAAATCATAATAAGATACCACTTCATACTCACTAGGGTGGCTGTATCTAGTGTGAAACATGGCGAATATACTAAAAACCACTGATTGTCCACTTTAAGAGGACTTAAATGGTGAATTGTATGTTACATGAATTTTACCCCATTTGAAAACACTGACTTCAGGAGACTGATGAAACCTTGGGCTGTTTGACACAATCACAGGATTCATTCATTTAATAAATTTTGAGCGAGTGTTTTCCATGTGCTAGGTAGTGGAACACCTGCTAATAAAATTAAATCATGACAGCTATACTCAAAAAGCTTGAGTCTAGAGGAGGAGATGGAATATTAAACAATTAGGTTGCATGTGGTTAAGTGTTGTCAACAGAACTGACTAAAACTTGTTTGAAGCACAGAGGAAAGGGAGAACAACCTTGGGAAAGTTGAGAAAGTCTTTGTAGAGGGGACATTTGAGCTTGATCTTGAAAAACAGTTTGCTGATTGGACCAGTAGTATAAAGAACGTGTGCAAAGTCAGATATGAAAGAATGAGCCATATTCCAAGAATGGATTTCCCTGTTACTGTGCAAGCCTTGAAGGCTTGTGGAGCCACACCCAACACAGTCCAGAGCAAACCAGACCCAAAACCAGAATCTCTCAACAGTCTCCCATTAGGAGGAAGGGGTTTTAAGCCTTGCCAGACCTCCTCAGTGGGACTCCTCAGCCCTGACTAGGCCTAAGCAAATCTACACAAACCATAGACTGCAATGCATTGCCCCCTAGAGTCCTTTGCATTGTCCGCAACAGTAAAATTGGAAATGACGCTTACTTTCAATAGGTGGCAGTGTTCACAAAGCAGATACTTGTGTCTTCTTCTCCCCCAGGATTTTGGCTGTAGGTGTTGACCATAGCCTTAGGGCTTCACCATGCAGGGTCTGGAAGCCAGAGCCTGGAGGGACCCTAGTCAGCCTCTCAGCCAGCATCACTTACATCAGAGCTGACCACCTTCACCCGTGGTGGACTCCTCACATTTCTCCCAGAGGAGTCCTTTCACCCAGAAACTGCAGTGCTAATTCCTGTTTTTGAGTGCAAAGGAACGGCATTATCAGAGTGTTTGTTATCGGAGTACCCATAATTACCAGTTGGGAAGCAACCTCCCAACATGAAATGTTCACTGACAGACAAATCCCTTAAAGCCAGTCCCCCATCACATCTCCTTGTGGCTTAACGCTGACAATCTACTCCCACCCAACCTTGATGTCAGATGTTTTCACTGTGATTACTACTGCGTCAAACAATTGCAGAGTGAAATTGCCAGTCTCGCCAAAGATGTAGGATTTTGCTAAGATAATGGAAGTGTTGGTGGAGGATTGATTCAGTAATTATTACAAAGTCTCCAAGAAATGAGGGTCTGGCAGAGTTTATCTGGTTACAACTGAAAAAAAGAAACTCAACAATGATGATGACATAATGGAGGTTTCAGAAGGGGATGAAGAGAAATTCAAAAATTAGGAGCAGCCCTGGGGAAAAGTCATGAAGCCCTCGACTATTTGCAAAATTTACTTTCTTTAAAACCTCACTGTGAAGTTCCAGTGAGAAATGATGAATGTTGTATTTTGCTGTCTTACAATTTCTTTTTTTCAGAAAAAAAGCATGCCCCAAACAAGCCTGGATTCATTTTTCTGTTCCACGAATTAGTCCATTGCAGTCATAATCAAAATGTGGTTAAATATAAAATAAATTTACTTTCATCATTTTTAGTTCTTTTTGAGATAAATCTCTAATCCGCATTCCCATTTACCCCCTCTATTTGCTATAAAATGTTGCTTTCCATTTAAGTGGATTCACTTAAAGTGACCTTTTGCCAGGACCAATTATCCTCAAAAACCTTTTTTTTTTTTTCCTAAGGAACTCCTTAATTCTACCCTGTGAGAGCCTATAGGGCCCACTAGGCGTGAGAGCATTTTAGATGTGCTCTGTGTTTGGTTAGTGGAAATTGCAGACTCTCTGGGCTTTGTGAGGAATTCAGCTGCTGATATAGCTGGCTGTCCATCCTTCCTTTAATGGGGCAGCCACATTTCTTTTCTTTTCTTTTTTTTTTTACTTTTCTTTTTTTCACATTTATTTATTTTTGAGAGGCGGAGACAGAGCAAAAGTGGAGGAGGGGCAGAGAGAGAAGGAGACACAGAATCAGAATCAGGCTCCAAGCTCTGAGCTGTCCGCACAAGGCCTGACGTGGGGCTCGAACTCACAAGCCGTGATATCATGACCTGAGCTGAAGTGGGACGCTCAACCAACTGAGCCACCCAGGCACCCCTGGTGCAGCCACATTTCTTAAAAAGTGATACATGTAAATAAAATATTTATCAAGTGAGTCAATTCTAAGGGAGGGGGGAAGTCCATACTTAAAAAACAGAGAATCCCCATGTTATACTAGGAGCAAAGAATTCCTCCTTTTTTGGAAGAGAAATGTTTTGAAAATTCTTCCCCTCCCTATCCCTAATTTATAGATATTTAATGTATTTATTTTTTAAACTGTGTGACCAGGGTGAAAGCGGGGAGGTCAGTTATCTGCAATAACCAAAGCAGGAAATGATGGTCACTTAAACCGAGGTAGAGGCAAAGAAAGTGTTCAGAACTGATTCGCTTTGAAGGTAGATCCAACATGTATTTTGGTACATTGGATGTGTGATGCAAGAGAAGCAAAGAATGATTCTAAGTTTCTTGGCTACTGGAAGGACTGAGTTTCCATCAGCTGATGAGGGAAGACTGTTTCAAGCGTTAAGAAAATCTTAGCCGTTTAGCTTTGGATATGCGAAATTTGAGATGTCTGTTAGTCATCCCCGTGGAGATAGTAAATAAGCAGTTGAAAATAGAGTTTAGAGATTAGGAGAGTGGTGTAGGCTGGAGATATAAACTGACTGTCACCAGCAGATAGATGATAATTAAAGCCACATTGATCGAGGAGGTTGCCAGGGGTAGTAAAGAAGACAAGGGGCCCAGGATGGAGTCCCTGGGCACTAACATGTAAAGGTGTTGGGAAAACTAGCAGGACCCGAACTGAAGACTGAGAAGGAGCTGCCAGAGGAGAACCAAGGGAGTATGGTGACCTGGAAACACAGGGAAGAAAGTATATATAAAAGGAGAGGATGGCCAACTTTATCACATGTCACTAAATGGCTGAAAGCTAGTCATTGAGTTTAACAACTTGGGATGCAGCGGTGACTTTGGCCTGAGAGGTTTTGTCATGGGGATCGAGGCAAAAGCCTGACTGGAATGGGATTCAGAAAAGGCAGGAGGAAAAGAACAGGAGAATGAAAGAAGAGACAACACTTTGGGGAGGTTTAGAGCAAAAGGAAGTAGAGAATTGGGGCAGAAACTGGCAGGGGAAGTGGAGTCAAGAGAAGGTTTTGATTTATTTTTTGGTGTGGGGGAAATATCAGCATGTTTGCAAGCTGGTAGGGATGATTCCTTAAAGTGGGAAACATTTGGGGTACAGGAAAGAGAGGGGAGAAATGATGAAATTGTGGCTCTAAATTTATAAGAGGGGGATAAGACAGGTGTGCAAGTAGAGGGGCTGGCTTTAGATGGGTCGCAGAGAGTCCATCCAAAGTAATAGGGAGTGTGTTGGTTAGCTTTTGTGGCCTAACAAACCACCCTGAAGCTTAATGCATTAGTGGATCAGTGGGGTGGTTCTTCCCGTCTGGGCTGGCTTGAATGGTCTTTCCCGGGCTTGCTGTGGGTCAGCTGGTGGGTTGGCTAGAAGTTGGGTGATCCAGATCATCATTTGGAACTCACGCATCGCTCATCTATCTGGCAGTTGGCTGTCAACCGGAGTGTGTCGGTGGTTTTCCACGTGGCCGCCACTCTGCTGGGAGGCTCACTTGAACTTGTTGACATGGTAGTCTCAGGTTTCCAGGGGAAGGCAGACCCCAGTGTGCAAATATTTCTCAAGCCTCTATTTGCATCACACCGACTAATGTCCTCCTGGCTAAAGTGATTCAAACGTTAGAGAAATACATTCTATCTCCTGATAGAAGAAGCTGCATAAGTACATTCCAACGGGACATGGATTCAGGGAGGGGAAGAGTTTGTGGCCATTTTTGCAATTTGCAACAGGACAGAAGGCAGTGAATATGAATGCAGATCCCAGTAGGTAAACGGATATAATTGTGGGATTCTGGAGAATTCTCTTCTGAGTGCTTCGGTTTCCTTAAGTTAAGGTCTCAGGTTCGAAGCTCACACCAGGCTGATGTTGATTTATTCATTTACAATGAACAACAAAACTGCTTAGAGAACTAGGTCTTTATGGCACCTTTCTAGAGTCCTCCTTTAGGGGACTGTTTCATGGAAGCCACCCAACCATGAAGCCTGGGATTCCTACAAAAGGGACTAACTGGGTAATTGATGACTGATGTCATGGAACTTAACAGCGAGATGCACCCATCCTTGAAAAGGACAGATTGAAATATCCCATCTACTAGGCATCCCCCACTCTGGATAATGCTATACGGGTGCCTCTGGACTCTGCTTTTTGAGTATATTTTCTCTGTGGACCAGCCCCTTTATCTACCTACTCTCTACTGCATATGTTATTAATGAGGCTGTGGTGGACTTCTGTTCCTGCTGTTGTGGTCCTGGGACCATTTTGACTTTTCAAATATATGTTATCCCAACCTTTACCTGAATCTTTACCAGTTTAACTACCAGTGTTCTGAGAGGTATTTCCACTTGGATTTTTCTTTCTTTGAATGTATAGATTTTTTTCAGACCTCTGTTTCTTCTGGATTTACAGTGTCTCCCTGTAATTTTATGAAATGTCATTCAGTGACTAGAAGCTTCTATTGGCCTGGTTTTATGATCAGTGCATACTTTGATTCTTGTAGTGAACCTAATCCTTCTCTTGGTTAGTATAAAAGTATTTGATTGGGAACTAATAATTTTAGAAGGAGGAGAAGGAGCCAAGGTCAGTTTTATGGACTGAATGTTAATGTTCCTATTCCGCCCTGTATGCCCAAATTAGTATATTGAAGCCCTGACCCCCAGTATGATAGTATTAAGAGGTGGGGCCTTTGGGAAGTAATTAGGTTTAGATGAAGTCATGAGGTGAGACCCTCATGATGGGATTAGCGCCCTTATAAGAGGAGACCAGAGCTCACGCTCCATGCTCTCTCTCTTCACCGCGTGAAGACCTAGCAAGAAGGTGACCATCTGTAAACCACCATCTGGTGGGCTCTCACCACACACTGAATCTCTCAGCACCTTGATCTTGCACTTCCCCATCTCCAGGACTGTGAGAAATATTTGTTGTTCAAGCCACCTAGTTATGGTATTTGTTGAAGCCTGAGATGACCAAGAAAAGCAGCATAACTTTGGGACGCCTAAATATGATGTAACTTGGCTGAGAAAAGGCGAGACATGATTTTTGGCTCAGTGCCTCTAAGTGGCAATGGAGATTCATTTTTGGTAGGGCTCCATTTTTGTGGTTTCTCGTAGACTTGATCCTGGATTCTTGAATGAGTAGGACTCCAAGGAGTACCCCCAGTCTGGGGTCTGTTGCCCCTCTCAAGGCCCTTTAGAAAGCCTCCTTCTGCTCTCATGGGCACCCCAAAGAAGTCCAGGTGGATACCCAAACACTTGGGAGTCAGTCACTCCAAACAACCAACCAGCCACAGCTGATCTGTGACAGAGAAGTGCCTTGGAAAAATCGAATTTTCCTTTTCTCCTCTCACTGCAACCCATTCTCTGGGTCTCAGTGGGCCAAGTGCAGCATTAACCACTGCTCCTAAAAATCAGCCAACTCTACCTGTCTTTGAAAATCAAGAAAATGCACTGGATTAGAGTCGGGCCCCATCTGGGCAGTACGATGCTTGGCGAGGCACTTAACCTGTCTGTGCATTGGTTTCCTAATCTCTAAAATAGTGCCATGCCACTCTAATGAGGTTGCTGTAAGAGTCAAGTGAGATTAAACGTGTGAAAGAATATTAGCTTGACAGAATAACTGTAAGGGCATTTTTACTATTTAAAATAAGTAGACGGTAAGGGTATGAGTCATTTATATAATATGCGCGAGCAGGAGAGAGGTGATGGGGAGTTGACTGTCAATGGGGAAACGAGATCAGCCGAAGGGATGCAGGTCGTCTGTAAAGACATAACAGAAGTCAGCAGTTATATTTAGCAAAACTATAGGCCTCGGGGTGAGCGGTGTGTTGTCTATTAACGTTTTGAGGCATGAAAGCACAGCATTCATGAGGGGGAGCTGTATGGATGATTTGGCCGTGACCCATCCTGGATAGATTGAAATCTGGGTCTTTACCCTGAAATTAACTTTGACAGATCAATTCATCAGGCCTTCAGTGAAATGTCTCACTGATGGAGGACGCACAGAATGGAAAGGATGTGTTGGACTCTGTTCCTGTGCTCCAGGATCGTGGGGAGAATAGAGTTGTGAGACAACTGGGAATTATTTGCAATCTAAACCACGAACTGAAAATTCGACTGCTTATCAGGGCCCAGCAGGTGATGTGGCTGAGGAAGGACACCAGTTATAAGAGAAAGAAATGCATAGATGCCATATCGATGGCATTTAGACTTAATAAGAAAATATAAGGGGTGGTAAAGACAGAGGCAAACAGCATGGGTCCTGTTGAACGGGCCAGGAACCTCAGCTCAGCTCCCAAGTTGCCCAGCGAGAATGAAGGCCTATGGTTGCCAGGTCTTCTGGTTTGGTCAAAAGAGATAAGAAATCCAGATGTTTATGTGGAATTTCTGAATTTTTGTAGGTTCTCAATTAATTAAAAAAATTATAAAACATGGGTCTGTAGCTCTCTTTGGGATCTTTGCAAACATGTAGTGGTGAGTGGAAAGCTGGGGGGGCTCCTAGAGAAAGGAGTGGTGGGGGTAAGCTTGGCATCCTGGGACCGAAGGATGGGCCCTCTGCATGGCAGGAGGGCGGGTCCCCAGCTCGCTCTGGGGAGGACAGGATACAGAGGCTCATGGTCCCTGGCTACTCCCGTAGCCCAAGGGCTGGCTCTGGCTTGATCTGTTTTCCCCCTCTTGACATTCCCTTAAGGGAATGGTGGGGGCAGGTGGAGGAGAGTCTTTCCTTTGTTCATTTTTAACCAAACAATGTAGAATTGTAAAAGTGACACCAGACAAAAATTTCTCACATTTGGAAAGTACAAAGTAAAAAGTAAGAGCTCCTCTTCCTTCCCCCCCACTCGCTTCCATTTCCACTCCTGAGAGGTAATCACTGATAACATGTTTTTGTGTGTATCGTTCTAGAAATTTGCTAAGCATATAAAGCCATACGCATGCTTCCTTTTTTCCCCAGGAGTCAGAGGAAAGATGTGATTGGCCACTGAATGAAGAGCGCAGCCCCACCTCTGTGCCTTTCACCTGTAGGGTCTCCTCCTTTCCCTGTCCCCTCACCTCTTTGTATTAATGCCTTGAATGGCGGCACCATGTAGTGGTAAAGGACAGATTCCCAAGTCAGACTTTCTGGCTGCACATCCGCTCTACCGTTTGCTAACTCTGATTCTAGCTGAGTTACTCAACATTTTCGTGCCATGGTTTTCTCATCTGTAAAAGGGGATTAAAAGCAGAATCCACCTCAAAGGGTTGTTATGAGGAGTAAAATATGCTAAAGTGTATAAAGGGCTTGGGGCAGGATTTGGCACAAAGCAAATGGTGTATAAGTGGGCGCCTGGGTGGTTCAGTCGGTTGAGCGTCCCACTTGGGCTCAGGTCATGACCTCACAGTTCGTGAGTTCGACCCAGAGTCGCGCGTCGGGCTCTGTGCTGACGGCTCGGAGCCTGGAGCCTGCTTCCCATTCTGTGTCTCCCTCTCTCTCTGCCCTTCCCCCCTCCTCCTCCCTGTCTCTCTCGCTCTCTCAAAAATAAATAAAACATTAAAATGGGTGCATTAAAAAAATAAATACATGTTTACTCTTCTTCTTCTTCTTCTCAAAAGCCTAGCACTTGTTTCCTCCTTATTAGGAAACCTTCTTCAATTAGCCCTAATCCCTGCTCCCCTCCAGTTTACCTCTTTTAGTGCTAATCATGCCCCTTAATTTGGCACCCAATTATACTGCCTCATATTGTCCCACCGTCTGTCATATGTGCATGTGTCCTGCTGACTGTCAAGGCAGGGGCCACGCCTCTTCTTTGTGTCTCTGTAAAGGCACCGCTTGAACAGAGTTGGGGCAGGAACACAGGTGCCTCCATATCTCTGTCCTGCTCTGTCCCCTGTCACAGAGATCAGTGAGCTGCAGCAGGGACCTGGGACCCAGCTGCCCCTCTTTTCCAGGGCTTGGGGTGAGAGGAAAATGGAGGGCTTCTCTTGTTTTGAGCTGCTCTTTATATGCCCCAGAAGGTGCCCTGCCAAAATTTAGAGCAAACAGTTTTAGAAACTCTTCCCTCGCACCAGGGCCCTCAGGGCGGCACTGCTCGGCACTTCTCCTGTCCCCAGGGAGCTTCTGAGATCATCTCAGTAAAACTTTAATGCCTGGAAGTCAATTAGAGCGGAGAATTCTCTTGTAATCAAAAGAGGCAATGCTTTTATTGGAAAGGTGCAAACTAGAGGGGAATGATGGCAGCTGCGAGAGGCTCTCGAGTTAATGGCTTGGGCTGGGAACGTTGTTGGGACCAAGTCAAGCTGTATCTCCCAGGCCTCAAGGCGAGGGGGGCTGTGGAGTGGGCAGGACGGGAAACGGATGGTAGGTGGCCTCCGTGATACCCTTAGAGTGAATAGGTTTATGCCTTCACTCTCCTGGACCCTCCCTCACCCCCCACCAGATCCACAAAGTGAAAATCACACCCCATCTGTCATTTGTAGAAGAGGAACTGAAGTTCAGAGACCTTAATACAGCACTGGATGTGAAACTCTAGCTTGTCCACTTCTTTCCAGAAAGCAAACCTGGCTGGAGCAAGGAGTGTGAATGAGGAGCGGGGAAGAAGCCTTGCTTCTTCTAAGCACATCTTCCAGAAGCACCTGCTTGTTGTCTATTAAGAGAAAACTGTTAGAAGAAGTCATGTGAAATTTATGACTTGAACCTCAGCGGACAGATGTACGGCCTGTCTACGTCTGTTCTGGTTACCGGGGCATTACAGGTCACCCCGGAACTAATGGTCTCGCAACAACCATTTCATTATGTTCACAGATTGTGTGGCTCAGGGATTCAGACAGGGCAACAGTGAGGCTGGTGTCTTCTTTCTGCGGCATCTGCTGGGAAGACTTACCCACGAGGGTCACTTGACAGCTGGGGCTAGAATCTTCTAAGGGTCCACCTGGGTGGATGTCCAGAGTTGCTTATCAATGGCTGGCAGTTGATGTTGGCTATCATGGGGCTCAGCTGGTGCTATTGAGTAGAGCCCCACGTGTGGCCCCTGTAGCATGGCAGTCTCAAAGTACTTGGTACCCTTACACGGGGGCTGGCTTTCCCCAAAGTGAGCCTCCCAGGAGCACTTGACAGACCTTTTTTGACCTAGCATCACTTCTGACCCATTCTATTGATTGAGGCAGTCATAAGGGTGCTCAGACTCAAAGGGAGGAACACAGATACCCCACCACTCAATAATGCCAAAGAACACACAGCCATCGTTTTTAAAAACCACCATTGTCTTATTCCTTTATGTCGTTGTTGCTTTATTTATTTATTTTTTTATGACCCCTCTAATTCCTAATTACTTTAGAAACTGTGGCCGGAGTCAGCAGGTGCTGAAATCCTGCCTTTGCTTTGCCACTTCCTAGTTGTGTGACCTTGGACAATTTACCTAACCCATCCAAATTTCCATTTTCTCATTTACAAAATCATGTACTATAAAACAAACAAACTTAGATATCTTTTGTCACGTATAAAATGTCTTTAAAAGGTAGCTGTCCTAAAAAAGATCTGAAAAGGGTTTTTGGAAAGGATTGGCATGTCCCCAAATTTGTGTATGATTCTTGTCAGGCAAAAGCTTGGTAACAATGGAGAAATGGGTAGAGGGCCTTGAGAGCAACGGTGGGGAAAATGGAGCAGAGCTGGACAGAGGTGAGAGGCACGTGTGGGATCACTGGAGACAGAAAGAGACTGGAAGGTGATCCAAGAGGGTAAGTGTGGTCTATAGGGCTGCCACTGCTGCCCCAAAATAGGAAGAACGTTGTAAGGAGGAGGGAGGGGATGGTCCAGAAACTTTGATGATGGAGACCACAGGATATGTGGAGGCCAGGGAGGGGGGCAGATGAAATTGCTTAGGCTCAGAGAGTACAAGATGGATAATAAGTAGAGGAAGGAAGCATATTTCTCCTTCAGGGTCCTGTGTGGCCCAGCCCAGGGCTGGAGGGGGCACACAGGGAGACTGGCAGGATGAATGTCAATGGCAGGCATCAAAGCTATGGACTCAGGGGAAGGGACAGGTGGGCAGGGCCGGCTTGGTGTGTGCGCAGCCTTGTGCAGCCACACAGAGCCCTGCACTTCGAAGGGCCTTGCACTTGGTTTAATGCTCTGCTGTCACCATTTTGAAATTCTTAATAATGTATGAACAAGGAACCTCACGGTTCCATTTGCACGGGGCGCTGCAAATGATAAACTTGGTCCTGTAGGCAGGGCAGCCCGACTGTTGCCTTCGGGCTTAATCAGAGGCTCAGCTGCAGAATTTGTGCCTAGGTCCCTCATGGGATAGCAAAGTGAACGTATGTGCTTCTGTGGATGGAGGCTGGAGATGGGCACAGGGTGGGAAAATGTCCTGCCACTGGCGAAGACGGATGGGTAGGAGGCACGGTCCTTTGTTAAGAGAACTCTTCCTTAAGGCCAGTCCTGGGGCAAGACAGGACCTGGGCCCGCCGAGGGAGCCGACCTGGGTGTTCACAGAGCCCGGTCTTTGCATTTTTAAGGTAAGACTCAGTAAATCCGATCAGTTAGCATTTATGGACGTGTCAGTGCCCAGGCTGAGTTTGATAGTGTTCACAAGTTGACCATTTCGGAGCTGAGGTTACAACCCTTCAGATCACAGGGGTGGATAGCTTCCTCCTTCCTGTGCTGCCTGCTCTTAGGAGCCAACTCTTGGTCTCAGAGTGTCTCAGGGAGATTAATACCTTCCTCAGTATTCGACCCACATTCCTTGGTGGAGTCTCTGAGAAGTTTCGGGCACTGGGAGAGATCCTGTCACCTGGATCACCTGTGGCAGAAGGCATAAACCAGGGATATGGGTCCCAGGCATAGCCAGACCTGTAAGGTAACAGTGACTCCTGTAAAAGAAGAGAGGGGTGTGTGTTTGTAGGGTGGGGATGCTTGATTCTCAACACTGACCACTAGCCTTAGTCGATTTCTTTTATATCTTCAGCTCTAGGTATCCTCTTCCTTCAGCAGATACGGTCACCTCCCTGTATGATGATTCATTAACTCTTGTGGGCCCCTCCGTGTGTTCTGAACCCCAAGCAGGAATCCACAAGCCTTTCGACAAATAGGGCTTTGTGTCTCTCTAGCCCAGCTCGCCTCTTAACGGGGAACATCGCGCCCCACTCAAGTCCACTTTTACACGTCTGGAATCACTCCCGTTTTCTCATTTGTACCTCTAAAATCTGCTCTAATCCTATTCTCCAGGTCCCTTTTGCCAGGTGGGCCCCTCAACACCCTGACTGCTCTGTCTGCATTGTGTTCTAGCATCAGTGTGGACGGTGTGGGAGCCAGTCACCAAGATGGCTCCTAGTCGTTTTTGCCCCCTGGGCTCATGCCCCTCTCACACTGAATAGGGCTGACCTGTGGGAATAACAGAGTATGACTGCTGAGGCTAGGTCATAAGAGGTCTTACATCACTTGCCCGGAGTAAGGCAGCTGTCGTGTTGTAAGGACACTAAGGAGATTGGAGAGAGGTCTAGGTAGTGAGTAACGGAAGTTGCCTACCGATGGCCAAGCACAGCCCGCCGGCCAGTGAGTGAGCCGCTTGCAAAGCACATCCTCCGACCCCAAAGAGGACTTACAGGGGCTGCAGCCCCAGTCAACAGCTTGCTTGCAGCCTCATGAAAGAGCCTGAGTCAGAAGCACCCAGCTGGCCACTCCTGAATTCTGTGGCCACTCACAGAAACAGTGAGATAGTGACAGTTTATTGTTGCTGTAAGCCACTAAATTTTGTGGTCATTGTTATGGAGCTAGATGACGAATACAATGACAAGCCTCTCTCTCCCATGGTTTCCACCATCCCAGCAGATGGCAACTCCGTCCACTCTGTGGTTCAGTCCAAAATCCAAGAGTAAAACTGGATTCTTTTCTTCCCCTCCCACCCCACATCAACACGTTTTTTTAAGGCACCTTTTCCTTAAAACCTTATCACAAGTATGTCCACTCTTCCCCACCTCCACTACCCTGACTTGCACCCAAGCCACAGTCACCTCCTGAAATAGTGTGTGTTTGTGGACTCCTGAAATAGTGTCCTCACTGGCCTTTCTGTTTCTACCCTTGTCTTCCATGGGAAGTTCTCAAGACAACCAGCCAGAAAGATGTTTGGTTTTTAAATCAGAATAGGTCACTCTGTTCAAGCCCTTTAGGGGCTCTTACCATATCATAAAACCACAACCCCTCACTGCAGCCTAGAGACGCTTCAGGATACAGCTCCTGCCTAGCTCTCTGCCCTCGACTCCTTCCACTCGCTTGTTCACTTACTTGGCTCTAGCCACACTGACCTCCTTGCTACTCCTTGATGATGTTCCCACCTCAAGGTCTTTGCATTTACTGTTGCCTTCCTAGAATGCTCCTTCCCAACCCCTTGCCTGCCTTGTTCACACACTTTGTTGAAGGATCATCAGAAATTTTGCCTCCTTAGAAAGGCCTTTCTTGACAACTCTATATAAACAGCTCCCTTTCCCCATCTGTTCTCTTTCCCTCACAGGTGAGGTATCATATTGAAGCCAAGGTTCTTGAGTTGCAAGCAACAGAAACCAACTCTTTCCTATTTAAGCTGACATAGCAATCATGAGAAGCCAGGGGAGCAGAATTTGATGGAAGGCAGTGTTGAAGGGCCAGGAAGGAGCAGGCTTTGGGCAGCTCTGAACAGGTGGTTTCTGAATAGAGCACCTGCCCCAGGGCAGGGGCCTCAGATGAAGAATGAATAAACCCAACTGGAGAAATGTGGTTAGAGAGAGCTCCTAGTGAAAAGGACCATATGACCAAGGTCATAGAGCAAGACTGCTCCAGGATTCCTCCTTTGGTCTGGTGGTTGAGGCTGGGGAATGGTGACTGCTCTGGAAACCTTCCCAAAGCGATTGGACTAAAAGGAATTAGAAATGTGATGAGCAGGATTTCATTTTACCCCATTCTAGTCCTGGGAACAAACCAGTGAACTGACCTTGACCTGCACCAGAGGACCATTTAGAAAGAGAGTAATGGAAGAAGCACACAGACTTGAAGGATTTATAATGTGTAAGCTCATCTCTAAGTAGGTTCGGTTTCTAACTTCCTGGTGGGTGAAACCCAAAACAAGCTAGCTTAAGCAGAAAAATGTTTTTGCTTTTGTTTTTTTTTTAATAGAGATAGATCATTGTTTTATGAACCCGCAGTTCTCTTATGATGGCCAAAGGACTGGGACCAGAGTTTTTGGCAACCTATAGGGGTTCTTACTGTGCTTCTCACAGCCTCTGTATGAGGTAGGGACTATTATTAATTCATAGTTGAGGAAAGCCGACGCATAGAGAGGTTGAATAACTTGCCTTAGTGTCACATCTTGTCTTGCCTCTAGGATAGGAGGGTCCTCATTCGTCCTGGCACAGTGCCTGGGGGTTTCAGAATGTCCTTGTTCTTTCCTCTACTACTTTCTTTCCCCATTCAAATGAGACTCAAGCTTCTGGCTCAGGGGTAGGCAGGCTACAGAGGACCCAGTGTCCATTGAAACACCACTTTACAGGGCAGCGTAGTGCCCGCCCTCTGTCCCCAGTGCCTGCTACCTTGGAGTCCTTGAATGGGGGGGCCCAACACCCAGCACCCTCTGTCTGAGGCCTGAGTGTTGAGAAATGAGCGGCCTGATCACTCTGGGCGGGGTGACGCGGAGCAAAGAACACCAACTCTCAGGAGTAGAGGGCGGGATCATCGAGACCTTGAACCCAGGAGCCACAAGCCCACCTGCTGCAAGAACCATCCAGGCACCATAAAGAAAATAAACAGTATGATAGGAGTGTGATGGTGTGGCTGATGGTCTCACTTAAAAAAGCCCAGCTTCTACTGGCTTTTTTCTGCTATGTTGGACTGGTGCCCAACATTGTCAGGCTTCCTGATTTGTTTTTCAGAGAAATCAGAAATTTTCTTCTCGTACCTCATGAGATCGTTGTGACAATTAAACGAAATAACTGCATACAAGGTGCTTGGAACGTGCATCTGCCATCTGGAGGGAACCAAGTGTTGGTTGCTATTATTATTACAGCACTTCACAGATGTAGAAGCCAAGGCCCAGAATGGGGCCCCCCAAGATTACGATCAACAGGTAGATGTTACATGACAGCCCAGGCTCCCGACCCTGGGCCAGGGCCCTCCTTCCCGGCTTCCCCCTCCTGCCGTCACCCCTTTCCTAAGCCATCAACCACCTTTATTATGTAGCACGACACATTTCAGGTAACCACATAATGCTTTGCTGTTGTAGCTCTCACGCAGTATTTCTGCTGATTGCCTACTTTCACAGAAATCTCCTTCCCTTAATAAACGAAACCGTTCTTTCGGCTTATTCCAGCAGAACCGTCCATAGGGTTCTTTTATTTATGTCCCTTTAGGTTCACGCAGGAGTAGCGACTTGAAAGTAGCTCCCCACCCTGCTTCATTAGCTCTGTGGGGCTGTATTCTGTAAACTCAGACTTTTCCATTTCAGTCAGGGGCTCACCTACTGTTTCAGCAGGGCCCATTAAACCATTAGGAACAGCGATGCTTAGCGGGCCAGGACGATCTGTGCACTTTGCTGGGAGTAAAGCTCATTTCCTCTTGCTCTGTGGAAAATGCCCTTTATACTCATTAAAAGTTCCAGGAATTCTGCATCCTGGGCTGCTCCAGGTGTGATGCCAACAGACCAGGTGTCAGGGCTACTGTTTCCTCCTCAGTTTTTTGGTCCTTCATCACAGCTCTAAATAGGGCCTGATGTTGACCCCAGTCCCTACGTTTGTCTTATACCCGTTCCCATAATTCTGAGTCGGTCGTGTCTCACTTTGCCCTCTGTGTCAGATTCATCCCACTCATTGGAAAGTCTGAAAGTCTGAGGTTGAGTGAGGTCACTCCCCATCCCTCGCATGTTTTGAACTGGAATGTTCCCGTTGTTTGACCTGTAGCTAGCCTCATCTTTGCCCTAGGATGGCCACTCTGGCGCTTGAACCTCAAAAGCCTGCCATAAGTCGGATGGCCTGCTGCCCTTTCCCAAGACCGTGGATAAGGGTGCAGAAAGAGAGACTCGAGACTGATCCCTAAAGACAGCCCCATAGGGGCGCCTGGGTGGCTCATCGGTTAGGCGTCCGACTTCGGCTCAGGTCACGATCTCACAGTCTGTGAGTTCGAGCCCCACGTCAGGCTCTGTGCTGACAGCTCAGAGCCTGGAGCCTGTTTCAGATTCTGTGTCTCCCTCTCTCTCTGCTCCTCCCCTGTTCATGCTCTGTCTCTCTCTGTCTCAAAAATAAATAAACGTTAAAAAAAATTAAAAAAAAAAAAAAAAAAGACAGCCCCATTGGGCTGGGGCTGGGGCGGGGGCACTGGCTGCCCTTGGTTTTCAGTTCTCCTCAGCAGACAGAGCTCTGATTCATACTGGAGCCGACTTGAAGCCATTTTCCAGGTCTCTTTTTTTCTGAACCACTTCTTGGAAATATAATTAAGGTGCAAGGCGAGACAGTTGCACCCTTGCATTTGTCCCTCAGGTCAGGAAGCGACATCCCTGGGTACTAAGAATTTGGCTAATAGATGGGAAACCCAATGCCAGAGAAGGCTTGTAAACCCATGGGTGATTTGAGATTCCGGTTTTTCCGAATGACGAAGATAAGGAGCCACATCAAATAAACTGTAGCCTTAGAAACGGTGACATGGTAATGACAGACATGTACCCACAGAGAGGGTAGACGAAGGTAGATGGGAGAAAAGCAACGTCAAGGTTTATTCAGCTGCAGCCTAGGGAGGGAGGCACGGCGTCTGGCATTCTTGAGTCCCTCACTCTGGGTTTTAGGCACGCCAGTTCTCCACTACATCGAACATCCCAGGCCCTGTGTAGTCTTGGTTATGAAACAAACAAACAAAAATATGTCTACAACTGTCTGGTCCCCTCCGGCTCACTTCCACCCAGTGAGTGAACTTCTGGGTACTAATTTGGCTTCCCTGGAATCCTGATGCTGGGAAGAGGCTGCCCAGGATAGCAGTCACAACTGTTTTATTAATAAATGAAATGCTCCTCATGCAGCAAAGCTCAGGGCCAAAATCCGCGTCTGGCCTGACTCTACCGTGAGCTCTTCCCTGCTGGACACCAGCACCTACTGGAAACTCGAAAAGCCCCCAGATCTCTCCTGGGCTCGGATGCCCTCGCAGCCCGGTTACAGTTAGAGCAGCCTCTCACGCATTTCTCCTCGTCATCCTGCCTTTCCAGTGGCATTCAGTTTACGATCTGTTAGGGATCCTGGTATGGACTTGGAGAGTCCACGGGTAGGGACGTGCCTGAGTCCCTGCAGGGAGATCGCCGTGCCACGGCTGCGTGCGGTGGTTCCGGGACTTTTGCTGTGCTGCTCGCCCATTAACTTCCCTCCCCGGAAAGATGTTTTAAAACCCACTTTGCCCCTGGAAATGAGCCCCTTCTTTCTCCCATTCTTCACAGAGGCTGGATGTGAGGTTGGGGCCGCGCTGAAGAGGGCCTTACATGTTTGCCGGGGGGTTTTGAGGACATCTTGGGGACTGAGGGTTTTTCAGCTAAGAGACAGTCTGCTCATCTATGAATTTTTGACTGTGTGGCGAATCGGTTGAAGAAGACAGGGACCGGAGGGGCGTGTTATGATGGTCCAGGTGCCAGAGGATGAGGGCATGCATTAGAGGTCGGCAGTGGAGACGGGGAGATCCAGAAGCTTCAGAGGACCACCCTGCAGGCTTGTCAGGCAAATCCACGCCTCACCGTCCAATCAGAGACGCAGAAGCTGAGCAGGGAACAGACGACTTCCCTGCTACACCCACAAGGAATTGCAGGACTTTACTACTTGCTATCTCCAAAATCCAGGAATCGTTCATTCGTTCAGCGAGTCATTCGTTCAGCAAATACCATTAAGTGCCTATGCTTGGTTCTGGAAATGCAGTGGTGAGCAAAACCAACAGCGTGCATACCCCTGGTGGAATTTACATGAGCCGGCGGGAAAGACCGATGTTAGCGGACAAACGGAAAAGTGTGGTGGATGGGGCGCCTCGGTGGCTCAGTCGGTTTGAGTGTCCGACTTGGGCTCGGGTCGTGATCTCACGGGTAGTGAGGTCGGGCTCTGTGCTCACAGCTCAGAGCCTGGAGCCTGTTTTGGATTCCGTGTCTCCCTGTCTCTCTGCCCCTCCCCTGCTCATGCTTTGTCGCTCTCTGTCTCTCAGAAATGAACAAACATTAAAAAAAATTTAAAAAGAGAAAAGAAAAGAAAAGTGTTGCTGGCAGAAATGCTGAGGAGAGACCAGCAGTGCTCTGAGACCTGAGAGTAGGGGGATTCAGTTCACTCAGGGAGGCCTGGGAAGGTTTTCCCAGGGAAATATTTTACACTGGTATCTGGAAGGTCGGAAGGAATTTTTTTCATAGCTTCTTTTAAGTTTATTGAGAGAGAGAGAGAGAGAGAGAGAGAGTGCGAGCTTGTGCAAAGTGGGGGAGGGGCAGAGAGAGTGGGAGAGAGAATCCCAAGCAGGTTTAGCCCTGTCAGCACAGAGCCTGACGCAGGGCTCAATCTCACCAACCATGAGATCATGGCCTGAGCCGAAATCAAGAGTCGGACGCTTAGCTGATTGCATCACCCAGGTGCCCCAAGGCCTGAAGGAGTTTAAAAGTAAGCTAAGAGAGTGGGGTAGAGTGTTCTGAGTGGGGGAACAGCACGTGCAAATACCCTGTGGCTTCAGGAGGCATAGCAAGCACTGAGAACAGAAAGCAAACTGTTGTGACCAGAGTGGAAAGGGCAGGGGAAGAATGAAGGGATTCAAGGCTGGAGGGGCAGGCGAGGCCTAATGGTACCTTCCCGGTATTGTTATTCAGGATTACTTTCTATCTATGGCAAGTGTTGTTAGTTTTTAATGGATAGTAGTAACATTCAGATTTTCTCAGAAGAACATATTTAAGACTAAAATTTGGCTTGATTTAAATAAAAATAGTAAGTTAATAGTTAGGTGGTAAACAGAAATGGCAAACATTGCAAACGCAGCTCAGAGACCATACTTGTGGAATTGAGGAAACAGACCTGGTTCGAAATTCTGGCCCCTCCACCACTAGCTCTGTGACCTTGGCTCTGAGTAGCAGTTTTCTTGTCTGTAAAATAAGCATGGTAATACCCGCTTCATGAGGGTGCTTGTGACGAGTAATGAGGTATTGTAGAAGGTTCTAGCGGTGCTTGGCACATCCCAGGTAATCAGAGAATGTTCGTCTCAGGAGAAGAGAATTTTCTGGAAGCATCAAGGATGGTGACATTGGTGGAGAGAGGATGAGGGTTGTTTGACTATGCAAATATTCCCGTTTGGAGGTGATACAAATCTGACACAGGATGGTAGAAACAAGAGGAACGTCTGGAGAGAAAGTAATATTTGAGTTACACCTTTTTTTTTTTGTAATTTTTTTTTTTAATGTTTATTTATTTTTGAGACAGAGAGAGACAGAGCATGAACGGGGGAGGGGCAAAGAGAGAGGGAGACACAGAATCGGAAGCAGGCTCCAGGCTCTGAGCCATCAGCACAGAGCCCGACGCGGGGCTCGAACCCACGGACCGCGAGATCGTGACCTGAGCCGAAGTCGGACGCTTAACCGACTGAGCCACCCAGGCGCCCCTGAGTTACACCTTTAAGAAAATGGCCCATCTGCCTATTAACCAGTATGTAGGGAGAAAAAGCATGCATTCCAAGTGGAAATTACAGAGTGACCTAAAGTGCAGGGATAGGAACTCATAGGCATGTTTGGGGGCAATGGAGATGGTCCAGTTCTAGTCACAGCATGAAATGAGTCAAGAAGCGTCAGTGAGGGTAGGGCCACCGTGCACAGCTTTAGCTGCAGGGTGGACAGTTGTGAGCAAAGCAAGACAGAGCAAAAAATAAAATAAAATAACAAACAGTGGTAACAGCTGACATTTGTCGAGTGCTTATGATGTGTCAGGCAATGTTTGAAAGGCTTTTCAAACACCAAGTGTTCCTTCTCCTATCAGCCTCATGCCTCATGTGACTTATTGTTTTCTGTAATTCACAGAGGAGGAAACTGAGGCACAGAGGGCTTAAGTGACGTGTTCAAGGTTGTGCAACTCTAATTCAGTAGCTAATGGGCGGGGGTCCTCCAAGCCTTCTGAGCAGCTGTGGTCTCAGGAGTGCTTGTGTGCCGGGCGGATGGAGGGGAAGAGGAACAGAAGCCGAGAAGCGACGGCCAGGGAGGAAACCGCACTCGATCTTGGCCAAGAGGCCGAGAAGCGATGGCCAGGGAAGACACCATAACATTTCGGACAAACTATGAGCGCTGGACTAGCCTGGTGGAAATTCGTTGTGAAGCAGAAACCTACTGTTCCGTTTCGTTTTGTTTGGAGTAATCACTGTGTACTCAGCAACAATAATTTTGTTCATGTCATTTTCTTTTTCCTTTTTTTTTTTTTTTTTTTTAGCAGAAATGCACGTGGATCCAAATTCACCATAAGACATCTGATTGAGAGGTTTTGAAGGGAGGCTTTCAGAGGGTTTGCTTCTCAACCCTAGTTAGGAACCACTGCTCTCGAATGATCTACACTCTGTGAGCCGTATTGGATATTAAATTATTTCTCCGACCACTTCTAGTTCTGCATGTAGTGATACATCACGACCTTCTGAGGACGAAGGCTCCTCTGAGTTTGGACAGAGGGACGGGAGAAAACTGAGTTGCTCAGAACAAAGACCAGGGAGGATTGGAGACCCTGGTTGCCAGAGGGGTGGGTGGAGGGAGAAGGACTAAGCCAGTGAGGTCACTTGAGGCATGGGACTTTGAGGGGTGACCAAAGAACTGTCCAAACTTTGGTTTGAAAAGGTTTGTATATCTGCAATGTGCAGGCCCTGTCACCATCTCCCAAGACCTTCAGTAATGTCCCCTGCATGCAGAAACGTCTAATGTGGGGTGTGAGTGGATGCTTCGAGTGTGTAAAAAGCGAGAAACAATACTCATATAACTATGGAAACTTGGTTTGTCACGGTATGTGTGTTTTGTTGGTTGACTTTCAGTATTTCTGTTTCCTTATGTTTTAATCATGTCTCAAAACGAGCCTACACCCGGAGTTTTAATTTTAAATCTAATATTACAACATTGTTTGAAACTGGAGAGCCCTGTTCACTTTTACAGTAATTACTGATATACCAAGATACATTTCTACTACGTTATTGTTTTCTTCTTACACTGCACCGTTTTCTCATTTGTTAAGAAAGAAAATCTCCATTCTTTTTTCTTTTTAAAAAACTTGTGGTAAGATCCACATGACATAAAATTTACCGTCAGCCGTTTTAAGGGTATAGTTCGAGCGTCAAACACATTCGCATGGTCATGAGACCGAATCCCCGGAACTCTTCTCACCTTGCAAAACTGAAACTCTATATACGTTGAACAACAATCCCCTGTTCTCCCCTCCCTCTAGCCCCTGGCAACCGCCCTTCTACTTTCTGTATGAAGTCAGTACTCGGAGTACCTCATGTAGGTGCAGTCTTTTTCCGACTGGCTTATTTCTCCTAGCGGAATGCCCAACAATCTCCTCCTTGTTTTCTTCTTCTTTTTTTTTATTATAATTTTTTTGTCAACTTGTTTAGAAGTTATATACTCTATATCTATTTCTTTTTTTTTTTTTTAAGTTTTATTTAAGTAGGGGCGCCAGGGTGGCTCAGTCAGTTAAGCGTCCGACTTCGGCTCAGGTCATGATCTCGTGGTCCGCGAGTTCGAGCCCCGCGTCGGGCTCTGGGCTGACGGCTCAGAGCCTGGAGCCTGCTTCAGATTCTGTGTCTTCCTCTCTCTCTGCCCCTCCCCCGTTCATGCTCTGTCTCTCTCTGTCTCAAAAATAAATAAACATTAAAAAAAAAAAATTTAAGTACTCTCTAAACCCAACATGAGGCTTGAACCCACAACCCCGAATTGCACACCCCTCTGACTGAGCCAGCCAGGCGCCCCTCCGTGTCTATTTCTTAGCAAGTTATTTTAACATGCCTTCGCTAGTTTAAAGTTAATCAACATTTTAATCCTACTGAGTTAGACAATCCAAGGATCTGAGCATGCTTTGATCCTTCTCCCTGTGATCCAGTATTTTATTTCTAGCCTACCTTTCACCCCTCAAATTAAGCATTATTATTAATGTTACTGTTATTATTATTAATTTTTAAAGTCAGTGTTTGTTTAGCTTTACCCACATATTAACATATTTTTACTTGGGGCGCCTGGGTGGCTCAGTTGCTTGAGCGGCCGACTTCGGCTCGGGTCATGGTCTCGCGGTCTGTGAGTTCGAGCCCCGCGTCAGGCTCTGTGCTGACAGCTCGGAGCCTGGAGCCTGCTTCGGATTCTGTGTCTCTCTCTCTCTCTCTCTCTGCCCCTCCCCCGCTCATGTTCTGTCTCTCTCTGTCTCAGAAATACACATTAAAAATTTTTTTTAAAAACATATTTTTACTCAATATCGTTTCATGTGTCTCAGACTTTCCATCTGGGAAAATTTTTCTTTAGCTTGAGGGATTGTGGCAGAGTTCCCTCCCTAAGGAGAGGAAACAAACAAAGAAACAAACAACTCAAGGCAACCTGGCTATAGCTTCAGTGACAACAGCCCTCAGGACCTTGTAACATGAGACCACTTGATCAGACTGCATGTTTGTGTGTTACCATATATGGGAGACAAAGAAATAGAAAATGTATATAAAAGAGGCTACGTGGCCTGTGGGGCTCAGTTCTTCAGGTAGGAACCCAACTGAGCCTGAGCTGGCCGGCAGGAAGCTTCCTGGACAGAAAAGTCTTGGTGTCACGACTGTGTGAGAATCCTACTACAGTATATTTTTAGTGAGGATCTTTTGTTGAGAAACCTTTCCTAGTTTTTGTCCAAAATTGTCTGTATTTCACTGTTGTTCTCAAAAGATAGTTTTGTCAACATGGGATTTCAGGTTTACTTTTTTTTTCTCTCTCCCATTCCATTGGATGTTTTATTCGGTTCCTTCCCGGATTATTTTTTTGCTGTTGAGTTGTTAACCGTCAATTACATCACCATCCGTTGTTACATGATCTGTCTTTTCTCCATGGAAGCTTTTAGAATGTAGTTACTTTGGAGGTTCTGAAAATTTTTTTTTTAATTAAAATTTTTTTCCCTTCTTTGGATTTATTGAGCTCCTTGGACTTAAAGATTGATATTTTCTAACAGTTCTGGGAATTTCTGCCAATTATACTTTGAACATTCTTTTCTTTATTCTATTTTTTCCTTTTGGAACTTCAATATGAACTTATGTTAGGCTTAATCTATCTTCCATATCTCCTAGCCCCTCCTACTGATTTTACATCCTGTGCTGCACTTTGTTCTAATTTCCTTATATTTATCTTCCAGTTTAAAATTTTTCTCTTTATGTGTGTCTAATCTGCTGCTTTACTAGTATATTGCATTTCTAATTGCAGTTAGTAAATGCTTTACTTTCTAGACATTTTTCGTTTCATTTTAAAATTTGCAAAGATCATTATTTACAGTCTCTTGCTCCCTCATATTTTTAAGCTTTTTAAAATCAGTTCCTAAATTTCCTGTCAGATAATTCTACAACCTGAAATCTTTGTGTTGTCTGTTGCTTTGACTGGTTCTTGCTCTTGGTGACTTATTTCCTTCCATGTTTTGTGATTTTGATTGTGAACTGCTGAGTTTTATTAAAACATTATTGTGGGAATTGCTTGAGGCCCTGGATCACAGTGGACTTTCTCCTGAAAGGATTTGTGTTTGCTTCTGCCAGACTCCTTCTGGAGGCAGATTTTATTTCTTGTTTACTGTGCATTGTGGGTGTAAGTGCTTTGAGGCTTCCACCTTATACAGTGGACTGTTCTGACATATCCCACTTTAGATAAGCCCTGGGCTTTCTGTCCTGCCCCACACACTGTGCAGCCGTCTATTGGACACATAAGGTCTCTAAGGCTTGGCAGAGATCCTTTAGGTAAAAGCTGGTTCCAACACTCTTTTCCATCCAAGGGTTTCTGTTTTGTCTTTATCTATAGAGTCCTTCGAGCTTTTTAAATATTTTAATTTTTCATCTTTTAATGTTTTATCCAGTATATTAGTTGTTTCAAATACAAGAAATTTTCAAGGTATCTAACTCTCCATATATATATATATATACACACACACACACACGTATTATATATATATGTGTGTATTATATATATATACGTGTATATATATACATATAGTATATATATACACGTATACACGTATATACATATATATTTTATATATACATGTATTTTATATAATTTTATAATTATAAAATTTTATGTATACATGTAATTTTATCATTATAAAAATAATTATATATATATATATATATAAATTATTTGTTTTCTCCCAGTACTGACTCCTGACTGTAAGGAGAGTCTGTGAACCTCTAATTAATAGTCCTGTGAAAAAGCTTTTTCTCCTGAGATAACATGTATTTACACAAAAGCTTCATGAAAGGAGTACAGCAATTAAAAAGTTTTTCCTGTGATAAAACTGAAGGTTGAGAACAGTCTTTAAACATAAGATTAAATATAAATTTAAGTCCACGTTTAGGAAAAGGGGCAGGGTCTTCAACCTTCTACTTGTGCTATGTCTTATAACCCTTGTTTTTTATTTCTGTAACCATAAAAATGTCTCTTGATAGTATTTGTTAAACTATCTTGTAGATGGGTAGACTTCAACATTTGAATGTCATCTCCCATATCAGGTAACTGTAACTCTCCAAGCCTTGCTAATTAATTGCCATGTAAACATTACTTGTGAAAATCTAGTCTTATAACAGTTCTAAATGTTTTGAAACCTCTTTCTTTGTTGATGTTGTTATCAGGCTAGCTTTGCCTGCTTCTTCTTCCTTCGGCCACAGGATTGTCAATAAAATCCCACACTCTAACAGATCCTTTGTCTTAAATTAAATGTTAGAGAGATTTTTTTTTTTTCTATGCAGCCAGCGAGTTCCATGTCTGTTCTCTCAGCTGAGTGAAGGCAGACGCTGCAGCTTACTTATTTCTGGGTCCCCTTAACCCTCTCCCCCACTAAGCGCTTTATAATTTGGTAGGAACTCAGGATATATATAGGAAATAGAATAGAAACATAAGAAATAACAGTCAAAATCCAAGTTTTTGAACAGAGATTGAATCTGCTGTTGAAGCCACCTGGCTTTCTTTAGGGTGAGAGACATCTGAGTAGGGCCCCGTGGGGCAAGGTTGGTGTTCAGAGCCTGGGGGATCATAAGGTTACCTCCTGCCACTCAGCTCACCCCTCTGATTCTCTCTCCCTTAGGAGACTTGGCTGCAAACAGCTACAGCCGCTGGGGACCAGAGTGTGGGTAAGGGGACCTGGCCACCGCAGGGGGCTAGGGAGTGAGGTTGGCCCCATGCTTGTCACCCCTGCGTGATGGCTTTGCGGTCCTAGAGAAGCTGCAAGCCTGAGATTGCTGCCGTCTCCCACCCCGTTCGGCAGGCTCAGCGTTCCCTCCAATTAACTGTGCATAACAACAAGGAGTGAAACCAAGTGATTTAAGCAATAATTTATCATATTCAGTTCACCATTAACAGCCATCTAGTGTTTCCTTTGCCCTTTTAAATGAGTCTTTGTTCTGATGCTCAGCTCTTCTGTGTATTCGAGAAGCTTTTAGTGAGCCTTTCCTTCCCTCCCTCTCCCTCCCTCCCGCCCTCCTCCTGCTTTCCTCGAGCTCTGAAGCACAAGGGTCTTTCTGGAAGCAGCTGAGCCATCCCTCATCTAGCTTCCTTCATCCCATTTAATAGGGAGCTTGAATGCTAATTCATGGGCACCCAGAGAGCGGGGTGCTGAGAGATGCAAGGGAAGAGGACGCAGCCTTTGCCCTGGACCAGCCTTCAAATAGGGTGACGAGGCTCATCCAACAGGGAATGGTCAGAGGAGGAAGGGGGGGGGGCAGTCAGTGTCAGCAAAGTGCGACCTTGCTATGAGAAAAACTCCCTAGAGGAGAGGGTGTCACCTAAGTTCTGAATGTTGGTGTGGATTCCAGGAGGAGGTAGCAGGGAGGGCAGCGTGGGCAGGGAACTGGCAGGAGCACAGGTGTGGCTTTGAATGTGAGCCTCCAGCTGGCACAAGGGAGGTAAGTAAAGGTCAGGGAGGTGAGCCTTAACCAAGCCAGGGCTGCTCAGGGCGGCCCTTTGTCTGCCTGCTTGCTAGTTTGTCTCCTCTTTGGGATCACCTGGCCTGTGAGCCTCCCTTTCTTAGCCTCCTGGTGTTTGGGGGTGTGGGGAGCACACTCTTATAGAAGAAATCAGGTAATGGCCCCAACGAAGTTTTAGGTTTTCTTGGTGTTATTTACTGTCACGTCTCTGTTTGCTGGGTTGTGTGGATGAGTGTCTGTGGTGTGTGTGTGTGTGTGTGTGTGTGTGTGTGTGTGTGTGTGTGTGTGTGTGAATGCATACCTGGGCTCTCAGGGAGCCTCATCAGACACTTGTGTTCTGGACTTGAGCCTGGGGCGATAATTAACAGAATTGGTGCGGCAGGGGCGATAGCTTTGAGTCACTGACGCTGTGAGACCCTCAGCCCCACTACGGGGACTCTGGTAGCAGCCCTGTCCTCACCTTGAGGTCTGCCAGGCCCCTTGATAGTGGAGGATGGGCCCAGGGATGGGGAGGTGGGGAATCCTGGGCCTTCAGAGGGGCTGAGGGAGCACCCAGGAAGGCCCTTCGTCTTGAGCAAGGTCCTAGGCCCCTGGGGACACACAGAAGGTCCCAAGGTCAGGGCCCACCGACCCACTGGGCCGGCCCCTTCTCAGAAGGAAATTCATGCTGAGTGCTGTGGGAGAGTGGTCTCACTGGCCTCGAGGGGCTGAGGTGCTGACAGGTTGGACTGGTCGGGGCACAGATAATTCCAGAGAGTGGAGAGGAGCAGAGGGGGAGAAGCTGCACCCCAGTGGTCTGACTCCCCAGGCATCTAGGAACGTCTACACCCGTACTCGCTTCATGGTGTCATTTAAGACTGAACTGTCTTAAAAACGAGGCCTCAAAAACATGAGGATTTACGGCATCCATTTTGATTTCTAAAGTTAAACGTAAAACCGATGGCAAACAAAATAAGACAGTATTACCTTTAATTCCAAAGTAGGCAATCCAGTGAGGGTAAAGACTTGTTTCTTTACCACATTTCTTTTGCAGAGAGCATATTATTTGCTCGAAAGAAATGCTCAGATAAATCGCTTGAGATGGCAGGTGAGACCCGAGGGCATGCGGGTAAAAAAATTGAGGGGGCATCTTTGAAACCGTTATGCTCAAGGCATGGAGAGAAATGTGCCTCATTCTTGAGGGGAAAGATGGCAGGATATTGAAGTGAATACAAAGACTTGAGGGCCCAGGGGGGCTGGGGAAGGCCGAGAGAGATTTCCCCAGAGCCAGAAGCGAGGGACAGCCGGGGTGGGTCCAGGAGACTTTGGAGGGACAGACCGCTGACATCGGTGCTACAGTTAAAAGGCTGCGTTCTCTAGATGGCCGCCAATGGCCACCGACGGCCACAGGCTCCAGCCCTCCTAGAGGTCTGGGTCGGGCCACGTTTTACAGCGATGGCCAGAGGAGCTACTGTGCTGAGGGTTTTAAAGAGACCGAATAGCATCAAGTTTAGGCTTTGACGTGAAGCACTTAACCCGAGGCCAGGGGAGGCAGAGGAGGAACGTTTTCCGGCTTCTCCTGGGACCCCCCTTCTGTGTCTGAACTTGAACCTCAGAAGACCTTGTTTCTCTTCTGTTGCACATGGTGAATTCATTTCCAGATGGCTTTACATTTGCTCCAGAAATACCAACATCCACTTTCTGCCCAGTCAGGGAAAAGCAGAGAAGACGCTGAAATGACAAAACAACGGTGGGGGTGGGTGGGTGAGGGGGGGACATCCTGAGGCAAACCTGCTGAACTGCAGTCCTGAGACCACCTTCAACCCCTAGGGGATTAAGGGCTGCTGGGGAGGGGGTGGGGAGGCAGTTGGGGCAAGACAGCTTCATAGGTAGATGTGTTTCTTCCTGTCACTACAGCTCAACCCCCCCTCCTCTGTCTATTCTCTGAAGGAGAGCTGTGCGGAGGTCTGATGCTGCGTGTTTGTTCAAAGCCTAGACCGTCCCTCTCCTTTACACGCTTGGGGGTGCTGTCCCTTTAAGACTTTTCCTTGCCTGTATTCCTTTCCTTCCCTTCCTCCTCCACACGGGCAAACCACCGAGAAGAATGAAGCCAGGGTAAATTGAGAAAATATTTGAAACCTATTAAGTGTGGCTACAAGTTTATTGCGATTCTTAAGTTAATTATATCCTTTTTGACTTCCAGCCAGTCCCTTCCCTGGGCTTCCTTATAGACTTGGCCACCTATCCCAGCCTCAGGCTGGCGGCATGCCTGTCTGCCTGCCTTGTTTCCCCCCTCCCTCCGTCCTTCGCTCCCTCCCTCTACCTCTTCCCCTCTCCCTCCTACACAAATAAGTTAGCAATACACTGTAGCTACTACTTGCTGGAGATTAAAAGTGGTAGGGGCTGCGGTGGCCATAAAGACTTTGGAGCTTGTGTGTATTTGTATCTATGGGGGTGGGGTGGTAAAGACGCGGTAGCCAGTGGGCGACCACACATGGGAACGCTGACTCTTACCGCAAGGAGCCTGCGTTCATTTCAGCTTGTACTTTGCAGTTCACAAAAGCGGTAGCCCCTGATCAGTTAAGTCTCACAAATGCTGCATACAGCAGGCGTTATCAGTGCCGCTTCTGGACGAAGAAACCAAGATTTAGAGAACGTTGAACAAGAGATCACATGGCTTTTAGGTGGCACAACAAGGCAGGATTCCAGGCCAGGTCTTGTGGTTCCCCAAGAACAATAAAGTTGTTTCTTTGTATACCGTGTAGGACTGTACAGAGAGAAGTTCGCACATGTTGCCTCATTTGATCCTTAAAACATGGTGATGTTGGTGCTGTCCCCATTTGGCGTTCTCCAGGAGCTGCTCCCCCTGGATCCATTCGGGTTGGCAGTGGGAGTGGCCAACCTCCAGCACCCTGACCTCTGTTGATCGGTTCAGAGTCAGGCCTCGGAGCCGAATGGGGTCATTCAGATCCTTCCCCAGGGATTTTGCATCCCAGAATGGAAAGGCTCCACATTTAAACGCAGAGGTTAGGATGCCATTTTCTGCCGGGTCAACTAGGATCACAGAAAACTCATGTACAGCAGAAAAGGGAGCACAGGGGCTGGGGAACAGCAACAGGAACAGGAGATGAGGAGAGACAGAGCTTCCTGAGTTTCCTGCTGGACTTCGGCTTTTCCGTCAGGGGCCACAGCCATTCTTCCCTTGGATTCTGTGCGACACCCCTGATCCCTGCCAATAAAATCTCTTTTCTGCTTATACTAAACGCTAGGGTTAGGATTTTGTTAGCTGCAACCCAAAGAGTCCTCACGGTTACATATCAGAAATACGCATGTCAGCATGCATATCAGACAGTGGAAGCTCTGTGGACTAAATGTTAAATGCAGGCTCCAGCAATGAACGGTAGGGGTTAGGTGATGGGGCAGTCTTCACTCCTGTGTTGCACGAGACCTCACGAGCTGGACATTGAAGCCTTCGCTCAGTCCCTACATGCTTGTCCGAGCCTTTGGCTGACCATGTGGCATCGGGGAAGGGAAGAATATATAGGAACCAGCTTTTAGGCGGTCTCTGACTAGAGCGGCTGCTTTTGGTACCCACTGCTACATTTCCTCGGACTACCTCTGATTTCAGCTAAATAGGTCACAGCCAGTTCCCCTGGGTTGGTTTGCTCCCTCCCAAGTTTTCCCGCACACGTTCCGTTCACTTCGGCTGCCCACACCTGCCGTGGCAATCGTCGAACCCTCCGTGAACATTGTTTATTTGCACGGATGTCTTACTGTCGGTGAGATATCGGTGGTGGTGCACATTAGGGAAACAGAAGACTTGGTGGTTATACATCATCAGAAGCTTACGGCTGTGCCGGCGCCATGCCTGTGACTCCATACAAGTTCAAGTTCAAACTCCCGGGTGGTAGTCAAGTGGTATTCAAGGCCACGCAAAGCCTCCTCCTCTTCTGTATCCTTTTCTGTGTCACCACTTCATCCTCATGGAACAACCTGAGGTTCTCTACACATGTCCTGTCCTTGCCGGCCTGTGTGTCCTTGCTCAGGCTTTTCCTGGAAGGTCCACCCTACCTGCTCTGCATATTGAGTTCTCATTCATCTTCTCAGCCTCAGCTCAAATTCCCACCTCCTCTTGGAAGCCTTCCCAAGGCTCTCTGCTCCCTTCTGTGAAGGCCTCTGTTTGCATCTTGCTTGCAGCTTCTTGAAGCCCTCTGTCCTGTTTTTAGTTCTTCGTACATCTTTCTTTCCTGTGCAGGAGGCTGCATGCTCCTCAAGGACTCAGGTCCTGTTTTGGTATTTCCAGGCGTTCTGCAGTAATAGAGGTTCAATGTCATCTTTGCTAAATAAACAGATGGGTGTGTGGCTGCTGCTAAAGCCGATGATCCCTACTTGGCCACTGATGTCAAAGCTGGTCAGCCTATCAGATGGAAAGACTGAGACTGTCAGGATCTTGCTCCCTGCTAGCACCCAAGGGAGGTGACAGTGCTCCAGGGACACAGCAGACGTGGGGGCGTCCTGCCCACGTGCTGATGTTGGCATCCCCTTATAATGCACACTCAACACAGGGGCTCTGCTCCAGCCTTCAGGTGCACATCCGCTTTCCCCAAGGGCTCCGCAGGAGAGGCGAGTCTGGGGAACGTCCTGAATGCAAACCCCATGCTGCTTCTGTGGCCTGTTACATTTGGAATCATTTGCATTTACCTTGAAGACAGAAGCTAGGATGTTCTCTGAGACTTCAGAGTGGGAAGTCAGAGAATGACTTAATAGCTCAGGAAAATAATATTTGCCAAGAGTTTGTATTTAAAAAAAAGCCAGGGCCTTTTAAGATAATGGATTTAGATGCCTCCTTTAACCTCTTCAGACACACACATTTTTAACCATGTAAAAAAAAATGCTTATTTATTAGCTCTAGGTCCTTTTCTTTTTTTTTTTTTTTTTTAAAGTTTTTAATGTTTATTTATTTTTGAGAGAGAGAGAGAGGGACAGAGAGAGAGCATGAGTGGAGTAGAGGCAGAGAGAGGGAGACACAGAATCCAAAGCAGGCTCCAGGCTCTGAGCTGTCAGCACAGAGCCCCATGTGGGGCTTGAACTCATGAACTTGGGAGATCATGACCTGAGCTGAAGTCGGATGCTTAACCGACTGAGCCACCCAGGCGCCCCTCTACGTCCTTTTCCTATTCACTGGTCTTCTCTTATTCTGAGAATCGCCCTGAAATCAGACAGAGGTTTAGAATTTCTGATCACTGCTTTAAAAAGTCAGGGCATATACATTGTGCCAAGCCCAGCACTAATCCCATGTCTGTGACTTCAGTGTGGCTGCGTGGGATTTAGGTGTCGAGTCAGTAGGGGGAGAAAAGCAACTAGGCCTTTTCCCTCTTAAAAATGAAGATACTCATATCCGGTGTTTGCACAGTGTTTTTGTAGCTATTATCATATTTGCTTCTTAAGGCTAAGGAGGTTTGAAAGAATGATCCCATTTTATGCGAAGAAAATTAAGGCTCAGGGCCACTGAGTGCTTCATCCAATATCATGCAGCTTTAGCGGTAGAGCTGGGATTTATGCCCAGTTCTTTTGACTAGTGTTCAGTGCCACTTCTGGCAGGACCGAAATCTGCCTGTAATTGCAATCCAACACTCCTTTAAACACCTACTTCCTGCCTCCTGCCCCCGTATAAACATCTTGTATCGTTTATCTCAGCTGGTTGTCAGCTAGCCTCTGGAAGGGGACAGCGGCCGAAAATAGCTTATGGTGCAACACTTCCCAAAGAGATCTAAGTTTTCCCCAAGAATTAATAAAACAAAAGCCGAGTTGGGGGAGTTTGGGGTTGGATGACAGATCATTGTAGCATCGCTTTGGTGGCCAAGGGATGTGCTTGGCGTCCCTTGTGACAACCACCTAGGTAAAGCATGTCTTTTCACAGGTCTGAACCCTCAGTGTTGATGGCCCGAGAGAAAAGAAGGGAGGAGCAGCCGTCTGGGAGCCTTATGAACCATTTCACATCGTGGGCCTTGGCAGGTTCCGGGGGGCAAGAAGCCGGAGCGCCTGGGTCGGGTGGCCTCCAGGCTGAGCGGCGTGGCTTTTCAGCTAGACTCTTCGCTGTTCTCTCACCCACTTGGACGAGGCCAAAGAAAAAAAACAACCTGTTTCTTTATTAATGATGCTCTCTGCAGGGTTAGATTAAGCGCTGATTAAAGGCAGATGCTTCCAAAGTATAAATGTAAGTACCATCTCAGTCACTTCTCCGGTTACAGGGTTTCCTACACGATTCTTTAAAATCACTTTGGCTGTGTTCCCATTTGCCTTCCTCAACACTCTCCACCCAGCTTCCGAGCTGCCCCTCCCAGAAGGCCTCCAACTGCCAGGAGCAGAGGCTCAGGCTCTGTGAGACTTGCTCCGTGGAGAGCTTTGAGAGGGGCTGCTGTCCGAAGCCGCCTTCCCAAGGCAGGTAAGTCCTCTGGGCCGGTGGCATCCCTGTTCTTCTGGGCTTTTGAGGCTAGACCTGTCACTATGGAACTTGCTCTGTGTTTTCCATCAGGATGGAGTACAGGCCTCTTGTAACCACGTCCTACTCAGATCAGAGTCAGGGACCAGGTACAAGATACACGGCTCAGGTGATGGGGTCCATCGGGTGCTTCTCCTCCATTCAAGTGCTCTGAGAAGACATGGGGCCAGGGGGACAGGAGATGGCTGCCTGGCCTGATAGGTGCTCGCAACACCGGACTTCATGTCAGGAATTGGGTTTTTCTAGAAAAGATGTGCTCAAGTCTTCTATCCCGAGACTGCAGTGCAGACCCTCCAAATAGTTTCTGAGTTCCCTGTGGCCAATTAGCTTAATCAGAAATTAATGTGTACTTAAAAAAAATTTTTTTTTTTTCTGAAGAGGTAGTAAGCTCATCAACCTAGGATTGATTTTGGATTGAGATCAATGAGAGTCTATTCATGTTCGTTTGTTTTCTGATCTTCTTGTGGGATCTAGGAAGGAGGAAGGGGCCATTATTTATTTGTAACCTGTGTTAATGGACATGGTTTGTGTGTCACCAGAGTTAAAATCTTGTTGTTCAGACCACCACCCAAAACGGACAAAGGGGCGTCTTACAGGGTACGTTACCATCGGGCTGTCTGGCTTGGGTGGATGAGACAGTGTCACGGTGGGGGTGGTGGGGTGCCCGAGGGAGTGACGTGTGAGGCTGTGGCAGTGAGGCTGATGTCCTGGGAAGCACGTCACACAGTGAGGATGTCACAGACCCCACCCAGCCCAGCTGGAAGCTGTGTGGCTTTCTCCTCCTGACTCCCTTCTCTCACCTTCTTGGGTTGTCTTAGCTTGGACTATGAAGAACTAGGCAGGTAGGTGGATTGCACAGTGGTGATTACTTGGGATTGAGATTCTCTGGCACTTCCGTATGTGATCTTAGGCAAGCCTCCCAATTCCTTTACGTCCTCGTGCTTTCTTCTGTAGAATGGGGGCGATATGACAATATCTACCTTGTAGATTTCCTGGGAAGTTAGGAGAGATTATGAGAGATGATCCATCTAAAGCATTTGACCCAGTGCTTGGCCCATAGTGTATAGCTTTTATTAACCGCAGTGTTGCATCTCAGGTTGTGTGGACCAGATCCACATCGAAAGGCTTTGGGTTGCAAACCTTTGGTGACTTGCCCAATGACCTCCCCTACTGGTTAGGGTCAAGTGTGAGAGTCGGTTTGTCCTTTCTCCTACTAACAGAGAAAGCTGGAGAGAAACTCTAGCCAAGGAAGGTACAAGGTTAAAACCCCTGCCTCTTAAGAGAAGGCCACAAATAATTCACCTTCATTTCAGACGAACATTTCCTTTCAGAAACCCCTCAAGGTTAATATTTATCTCATGAGATTGTTCTGAGGCTTAAAGGAGATAATGTGTGTTAGCACACTTAAAATTTTACCTGGAACAGGGTAGATGCCATTAAGTGATACCTATCTTTGCAAAAATGTTCGCAATATCCCATTAATTGAAAAGTTCACGAGATAAAATTGCCTATGCATGACAATGCCAGCAGCGTAAATATATGGAAAAAAGACCGCGGAACAGAAATATACCAAAATGTTAAAACTTGCATGTGCTAGGTGGCTTTGGTTTGTGGGCGATCGTTTCCTTTTCTTGTTTTCTAAATTTTATTTAATGGATGATGCCATCAGCCAGAGCCCTGGCAGGAAGCAGATGGCACATTCAAACTGGGCATTTCGAGGATATTTTATTAAAGGGACATTTTTTTTTTTTTTAAAAGGTGCAGGCAGAGCTCAGTAACAGCAACCGGTGAGGGTGCAGTTCTCAGGTGTGGTGAGAATGGGGTGCCATTACACCCACATCTGAAGGGGCCGGGGGAGGGAGGTGTTACAGAACCGGAGAGAGCCGTGTGGATGGGCCACCGGGCAGGAGCCGTGGCGCATGGCCGCCACTGGGGAGAGAGCTGGGAAGGAAAACCCTGACCTCACTCTCCACCGTTCTCTGGGTCTCTTGCTGGTGCCTCCCACTGGCCAAATGGAACCAGAAGCCAGAATTCAGGGGCTCCCACTGAGGGGTCCACGTGGATCAGCTGCACAGGCACAGAGCAAGGAGGAGAAGGACAGGGAGAGGCTTAGAGCGCAAACTGCAGATGTGCAGCACAATGAGGTTACTCAACTTTTATAATGACTGGTAGAGTCATAAATAGGGGAAAAAAGCCGTTTGCTACCCTCAGTGTTTTCACACATGCTCACACCTCCCTCCATCCTCCCAGCTCAGTGATTTCCGATTCTTCATAACCACGTTGTCCTCTGGGCTCCCACAGCACCTCGGGTTCCCCGCTAGTGCAGCCGTATTCACTGTGTGGTTTCATCCTCGGTCCCTGACTCACCCAGGTGCCCACCCCCACTGTAAGACCCTTGGGGCCTGGGATGGTGTTTTAAATCATTTTGCATTGCCCGTGCCCAGAGCATGAATGAGCGAGCAATCGGAGTTCAGATCTAACGTCTCTGTGAGGCTTGTAGATTGGACACAAAGCCCGGAGCGACCTGATCTTAACTGCAAGTGAATTCCCTGAGTAATTTAAGCTCTCTGCTTAGGGAATGAAGCTTCAGCCCTGTTTCCCTGGATGGGAGCTTGTTTTTTATCTGGCAAGCGTGGGCCTGTGGGCCTGTGAGCCTGCTGAGGGCCAGTCCTTAGAGGAGCAGGGACAGAGCCCCCTCTGACGGGGAGCCCTCCAGCCGGTCTAGGGCATCCCCTCAGGGAGGTCTGGCAGAGCCTTCTGGGGGGGTGGATGGGGGCTCCTGGTCTCTGTGGTTTCCCTATCACATCATAATTCACACGGCGCTGGCCTCCTGCTTTGGACTTCAACTTGAGATTCTGCTTGCTTCCTTTAGGACTCGAATTAGTTTAGAGCCTGTCATTGTACCTGATATTTTTGTACTCTCTGTTTTAAATCCGAGGATGTTTGGAGGCCTGGAAGGATTTTTAGTCTTTTAGCAAATCTGTAAAAGTGACACTTAGGTGTACGTAATTCCAATAACTCAGAAGGAAGAAATGCTGGGAAAGGTATCACATGAAAAATAAAATGCCCCCCCCCCCCGCCCCGCCCCCCCTTGCCTATCTCCTCCGTCCCACTTTGAATCCCTTCAGTGTTTCAGTGTTC
Source organism: Panthera leo (assembly GCF_018350215.1). Lineage (NCBI taxonomy): Eukaryota > Metazoa > Chordata > Mammalia > Carnivora > Felidae > Panthera > Panthera leo. Next base: position 151,392,548 of record NC_056687.1, read on the forward strand.
TGGTTGTTGTCTGGCTAACTCGAACTGATCCTGTTAATGCTTTTATTTCTTGAGTTGTCAAGTTTAAGTAACAGTTATTGAATTGTCCCTGTGCAAGATGAGGAATTTAGTGTACTGACGGTAATCCTTCTCCCGTACCCAGGATTCCTTCAGTTTCTGCTACTTAGCATGTTTTTAATTTGGTCTTGCGCTGGATTACCTGCGTAATTTTCAGGGGTAGACTTACACTTGTATTGCTTGATCCACAGACCTTCTATAGGATGTCTTGATTCTTCAGGTGCTTAGGATGAGGAAACTGTAGCTCTGAGCATCCCTTCATCTTTGCTCTCCAACTCGAGCTTGCGATACAATTTTATAACATTTATGTCATTTGAATTCTATTCTGTAATTGTAATTAATTCTGCTTTATCTATAGGATGATTGTTAAAATAAAAAACTGGTGTATAACTTTTATGATATAATGAATTTGTAGCTTCTAGTCTCTAAAGCCAATATTTGGTATCTTATTTGGACCCATAGAGATGCGAATGGACTCTGATGTCACTGACCTTCTGTTTCATGAAGGAGAATGTCCTAAGTGTCAAGGTCAAGTGGACTTTCTTTCCCTCTTCTGTCAGCTGCTCAGGCCATTTAGTCAGCTTCATACGTAAAATCTGACTTTCTGAAGAGCTGTTGTTTTGATGGAATTTCTAGTTACCTTTCTTTTTTACCTATTAAGAAACCACTTGCTTAATCATTTTCCTTGTGACAGAGAACTTAACTTGTACTTGAAAAGGTTTTTCTTAGGGCTCTCTGACTTCTAGTTCTTCTTAGATCAATTGCTTTTTAAGCTGATCGTAGTGCAGTTATCCTGGAATTTTTTTTTACTGCACTCTTGGGTTTGGTACACTATGTTTTGGAATTCATGTGCCCACCATTTTTGAGATTCTGTTTTCATTATTTGGAAGCATATACCCAAGTAATTTTTTTTTTTTGTAAAGAATCACTCAGTGTCTGCAAACCTTGCCGTCATATTTGATTATTAGTAAAGCTTGAGAAAGATTGCACTGTAGCCAATTTTTCAACCAATTTTTCCATGCAATGCAGTCTACTTGCTGTATAGAAAAATTCTCAGCATCAAGTATCTGGGGTATAAATTTCACAATGAAGATTTGAATTGTTCCAAATGTTACCAATTATGCATACTGATTTTATTAATTTATTAATTGAGTTAATTTTGCATGCACAGGCTTTATTTCCATAGTCCAATTTTCCTGAGTCTACTTTTATTAAAAATATTTGATTCATCAATGTTTTTCAATTATAAGACAATTTTGCTGTGTGACTTATTTTTTCAGATTTGAGTTGATAATTTTTATAAAGTCCTCTTTTTTATTTTTTTTATTTTTATTTTTTATTTGAGAGAGAGAGAGAGAGAGAGCATGAGTGGGGAAGGGGGGCAGAGGGAGAGGGAAAGAGAATCTTAAGCAGTATGCACCCTCAACACAGAACCCAATGTTGGGCTTCATCTAATGACCGTGAGAACATGACCTGAGCTGAAATCAAGAGTCAGACACTTAACCGACTGAGCCACCCAGGGTCCCCTAAAGTCCTCTTGTTCCTGGGTCAATTTTTGTAGTTTTCAATGGTACCTTTAACATGTGGTTCTTTAGTTATTTCTGTGTCTATAACAAATTTTATTTATTTATTCATTTTTAATTCAAATTCAAGTTAGTTAGCATACAGTGTAGTCTTGGTGTCAGGAATAGAACCCAGTGATTCATCTCTTACGTGTGACACCCAGTGCTCATCCCAAAAAGTGCCCTCCTTAATGCCCATCACCCATTTAACCCATCCCCCCACCCGCCTCCCCTACAACAACCCTCAGTTTGTTCTCTGTATTTAAGAGGCTCTTATGCTTTGCACCCCTCCCTGTTTTCATCTTATTTTTTTTCCCTTTATGTTCATCTGTTGTTTTCTCAAATTCCACATATGAATGAAATCATATGATATCTGTCTTTCTCTGACTGGCTTATTTTGGTTAGCATAATACACTCTAGTTCCGTCCATGTTGCTGCAAATGTCAAGAATTCATTCTTTTTCATCGCCAAGTGGTATTCCATTGTATATTATATATATATACCACATCTTCTTTATCCATTCATCAGTTGATGGATGTTTGGACTGTTTCCATATTTTGGCTATTGTCAATAGTGCTGCTATAAACATTGGGGTGCATGTGCCCCTTTGAATCAGCATTTTTGTATCCTTTGGGTAAATTCCTAGTATTACAATTGCTGGTTCGTAGGGTAGCTCTATTTTTAATTTTTTGAGGAACCTCCATACTGTTTTCCAGAGTGGCTGCACCAGCTTGCATTCCCAACAGCAGTGCAAAAGGTTTCCCCTTTCTCAGCATCCTCGCCAACATCTGTTGTTTCCTGAGTTGTTCATTTTAGCCATTCTGACAAGTGTGAGGTGCTATCTCATTGTGGTTTTGATTTGCATTTCCCTGATGATGAGTGATGTTGGGCATCTTTTCATGCATATATCTATAAAAAATTTTAATGTGTGCAGTTTTTATTTTGTGTTACTTATTTCCATTAAGTCTCTTTTCTGCTAGAACCTAGGTGAAATATGCTTAGGGTCAGAACAACAGGGTCAGAGTGTACAGTTTCTTCTTTAATAGTCTCCTTATTATGGTAGCAGTCCTGTACTGGATTCCTTGCTGTAACTTAGCGTAAGCTTTTGCCATCCAGGGTCTTTCTAGGCTCATCTGTTTTCCAGGATCAACTAGCATCCATAGGCTGTTGACTGCAGAGGACTCCGTCCCTGTCTCAAATGTCTTTCATGAGCTCCAGAACCAAATACAGTAGAGTCTCACATAATCCCACCTTATTTATACAAATTCAATAATATATGTTTATGAGAGAGAAGGAAGTGGAATGGAAGAGAAGAGGATTGGAGGGGTGGGAAGGGAGAGAGAATAATTTAAATTGTGTGGCCAATTCCATCATCCAGGCATATCCATAAAGAGCTTAATGCTGAATGGATGGGACAGAATGCAGTGAATCTAGGTTCCATATGTCATTTCAGTTGACATATGACTCACACTATGGGCATTGCATTACCCTTAGTGTGTTTAAAGACACATATGTTGCCTTTATCATGGCCCTTAAACAAAACCTGACCACTCTGTTTGTGGATAACTGAAGGGTGACTGGTTCCGGCACTAGAAGAAAAACTGGCCATGTTGACCTCGTTGACCAGTGAGTTGGGATGTCTCTTCAGTATGGTGCCTTGCTGAGGGATTTCCAAGAGAAACTTGACTATGCTTTTTTTTTTTTCTTATATGCTATATTCAGAGGCTAATGTGTAAGCTATGATTGCCCTGTATTCAAATGCCTCCTGGCTCTCTCTACTTACAGGTTCATAAACAGCTTCAGCTTTACCTGTTTTAAACTCAATTTCTTCCCCCAAAGCTTCTTCCTTCCCTAGTGCTCTCTGTCTGAGTGAGTGGCACCTCTGACCAAGCCATTGGTGCCCAAGCCGGGAACCTCAGCTCCTTCCTGTCCCTCGAATCTCTCCCTCACCATGGCTATTTCGAAAGTGACTCTCCAATCTACCCACTCCATTAGGTCATCCTCAGCGGTTGCGATCATTGCAACAATTTCTTCAGTTCTACCTCCTCACCTCTTTCAGCCCCTGTCCCAAGTCCTATCTATTCTCATCAGTAAGAGGGATTTTTTTTTGAAACCCTGACAGTGTTACTCCTCTGTAACAACAACAACAACAACAACAACAACAACAACAACAACAACAGTAGCAACTCACTCTTTAGCAACCCTCCATTACCATCAGGGTGAGGTCCATGGTTTTCACTAGGATTCTAGGGTCCCACATGCTCTCTCGATGCTGACTGGGGCCTTATCTGGCCATTTTACAATGGCAGATAGAACTTGTTGATGGATATCATGTTCTTTTTCACCCACGGGTCACTGCATATGCTGCTTGTTTCCCCTACCATACTCTAATGTCCTCCTTTTTGCTTATCTATGTCTTATATCTCTTTCAGGTTTCAGCTGAGACATTAAAGCTTTGGGAGACCATCCCTGATTCCCCAAGACTGGTTCGATGCCTATCCCATGCACAGACATAGTACCCTCTCTTTCTCCCTATAACAGCATCTGTCTTACTCTTATAATTTCCTGCCTTTTATCTGTCTTCTCCACTTACACCAGGAGAGCATAACTTGTAGGACTAGGAGGAAGGACTGTTGTGTTTTTCCATTAGTGCCTACCACTGTTCTTAGAGCAGACACCACGCATGTGGTTGCTGAATGAACAAACCAGTGCTATGCTGGATTACTCGTAATTCTCTGGAGTGCCTTGGAAGTCAATCGTAGATTGGTATTCAGGTAAATAAGAAAGGAAAACGATGCATGGTATGGGAAGTAAAGGCATTTAACATGAGCCCTACTGCCTTGTCTCATAGCCTACTTTTTTGTTTCTTTAAATGTTTACTTATTTTTGAGAGAGAGCGAGAGAACGAGAGCGCAAGTGATCAGGGGAGGGGCAGAGAGAGAGGGAGACACAGAATCCCAAGCAGGCTCCAGGCTCTGAGCTGTCAGCACAGAGCCCAATGCGGGGCTCAAACTCACCAACTGTGAGATCATGACCTGAGCTGAAGTTGGACGCTTAACCAACTGAGCCGCCCAGGTGCCCCTTTCAGAGCCTACTTTTAAACTTGAAGCTATAGAGAAAGTCCTTGTAGAAGGGTTGTCAGGGATGGGGGCCAGTACAGCTATTATCCCATGGTAGAGTGACCCCGTTAGTGTTGGCAAATCATTTCTGCTTTCTTGGATCCTTACTTCTGCCAGGTCTGGGTTTCAGAAGTAAGAGAGTTGGCATGGAATCAGAGGTGTTAGTGTAAATGTCCTTGCCTGTGTTTATGGCCTTTTTGTTTCCATTTCATCATATTTTAAGAACTTTGCTGACCAAATGTGAGAAGATGTGTGCACTTAATAGCTTTGATTTTGCAGCTCATACTTATGTCCCACTTGATTCCCTATTTTTTCCTCTCTTGTTCACACTATGGCCACTTAGTCACCATCTGCAGGCCCCATTTCAGTAGTTTAGCTGGTTCAGTCTTACTGTGTTGCTCAGTGCTTGGGTCTCAATTTTAGAGACTGGGCTTCTTCTGCCCACTGTTCCCGAACTTAACTTTCCACTTATATCTAGGTCCTCCAGGAATGATGGCCTGCTTTGGTCTTCCCTGCGCCCAGAATTCCTGCTGTATCCACAATGGTGGTCACCTCTGCTGGCCTGCCCCACAATCAGTGAGCTCCCAAGCCCTCTCACCTCACCCAATCTTATAGCTCCCCATGACATCACCCCTAAGGAGCAGAATTCCAGGGCAGGCTGTGTGATTTCTATCTTCCAGAGCTCTCTGAGGATCTGCTGCTTATCTCTGTCCCGAGGATGAAAATGGATGACAGGTGCTACCCGGTGATCTTTCCAGATGAACGAAATTTCCGTCCCTTCACTTCGGACACCCTGGCTACAATTGAGAAGCGGATTGCCATCCAAAAGGAGAAAAAGAAGTGCAAAGACCAGACACCAGCAGAACCCCAGCCTCGGCCTCAGCTTGACCTAAAGGTCTCCAGGAAGTTGCCCAAACTCTATGGCAACATTCCCCATGAGCTGATAGCAAGGCCCCTGGAAGACTTGGACCCGTTCTACAGAAATCATAAGGTAGTTGGCTGGGGTTCTGGGGTGTTCTAGCCATGCAGTTATAACCGGTGTCACAAGAACCTCCAAACATTGATCTTGGGGTTTGCAGGGGTGTCTGTCCTCCTTTGCTATCACCACTTGTCATTGCCTCCATAGTCCTGAGACCCTCTTTCAGTCTTCATTTTCTCTCTGTAATGCATGTCTTGGCGAAGAAGAGAAGGTCCAGGGGGCAGCAGGAAGGTTAAAAGGAAAACAGAGAAAACATAAATGGTGTCAGGAAAGAGGACTAGACTAGCAGTCAGAAAAATTAGGTGTAGGCCATTTAAGTGACTGGCTTTTTGACTTTGGATAAATCCCTAATCCTCATTCTTCTAATCTGTAAAATGGGAATAAAGCATGCTTCCTACAACATGCTTCCCACGGAAGCACTTATAAACTGTAAAGCATTATACTGATATGAGAGATGAATATCACTGTCCAGGAACGTCCAATTCAGTAGTAAGTTTTCCTTGAAAAGCTCCCCAGCTATAGGCTTTTTAGGCTATTAAATGAGAATTCTGGAGGTTGGAACCATACGCCAACATGATGCATAAGAGAAGTTCAATAAGTGATGTTCAAGAATATGGTAATCAAGTGGGCAGGTGGAGATTTTGCATAAATCCCATGCCGATATGTGATAGGCTTGCTATTTAACCTACCTGAATATAGTTGTTGCAGGGAAATTCTAGTAAAAGTTCTTTAAAGGGGCTCCTAAGTGAGGAAATGTGAGCTCTGGGCTCCTCTGATGGCTGCTTGGAAGCCTGGGACAGTGAGGACGGTCCTCTGCAGACCATCCGGAAAAGCTCAGAAGACCTTGCCATAATAATCCCATTGTGTGATCCAGCAGAGAATGGAAAACCCACCTCACCAGACTGAGGGCAGAGAGGAAGGAAGTTTGGGTAGAAGTCCTAGAAATATGAGATGCTGAGACCATTCTCTGCTGGCAACCATGAGAAATCGATCTCTCCAGAGAAATATTGCCTGGTATGTTACCTTGCATTGGGACAGACTTAGGGTTACCAGACCAAATGGGAACTGTGTGTATAGAGGAAAGTGGGGTGTGAGTGGGAAAGACAAGAAAGAAGAAGAGAGATGAAGGAACGAAAACACCCCACTATTTCTCCTTCTTCTTATGCCCCAGAATCCCAGGGGCTTCTTGGAGGCAGAGTTGTTAAATGCGAATTAATTTCTGGAGGTCTTCTGCTTCAAGGCTGGAGCAGGTGGCAGCTTGGTATGCTGCAGACAGTCCTGGGAGGACAGGTTCTGTTCCAGCCTGGCTGAATGTTCTAGGACTATCTACCTCTTCTCAGCTTGGGCTCTCCCTTTAAATTAGAAGACACGATACTTTTTTAGAGCTCTGCACACCCATGACCCCGCATGGCTGGTACTCTCAGCAGTCATGTGAGGTATATGTGATAGTTAGCCCTCCACCTCATAAATGAGAATCCAAAGACCGGATGGGGAAGTGGATTATGACAGGTCAAGCAACCAGTAAGGGATGAAGCTGGGCCCTAAACCCAAGGGCTCTTTCGATAGTCTAAGGCCACTTCCTGTCTTTTGAAACTTCCATTTTGAAGAGCTACAGAGAGAGGGGTGGAGATATGTCAGCAAGAAGACAGAAGGAGCGGGTACCTATCATTTTAATAATTTAAACCCTGGTGAGTATAGTTAAATACACCATTAGCTGAAATATTTAAAGCAGGGAGAGATGGCATTAATAAAATATCAAGGGGCACAGAGACAGAGCCATATCATGCCACCTGTTAATCTGGGGTGACCTGCCTCAAGGAGGGGTTTGCTCTCTGCCCTAAAATTGTCTTTCTAGCCGAAGGAAGGGCCCAGAATCCCTAAAGTGGGTCTTGGGCTCCTGAGCTCATAGCTTTCAGAGAAGCCTGTGGCCCATTTCCTTTTGTTATGGAGGCAACAGAAAATATCCTGCCCCATTTTTTCCTGCCGCCAGATGGCCAGCAGACAAGTAAGTTCCAGCAACTCAGCAAAGGGAGGTTGATGGTTGGCAGTGGCTGAAGTTCTGGTACCTCAGCCAAGGCAGCACCCACCCTGCTATATTGGGCCTTGGCGACAAGGCCTGTCTTTCCTGTATAAGAACACACTGGATTACATGCCAAGTAGTACTTTTGCAGATCTGAAAGGAGCAGAGACATGGGGAAACAGGAATGACCCTCATTCTGTGAAGGCTTTTGTAACCAACAGCCTTGGGGACATGTAAGGGGACAGCCAGATTATAGCTAAATGGAAAGAAGGAGGTTTCGGGGGGTTGATGTGAGACCCTGTGAGTGATGGGTTCTTCTGCAGGCACTGCTTCATTCCTAGGTCCCAGGAAGAATTGGGCACACGTCTGGTGTTGTCTTCAGTGGAGCCCAGTGGGCATTTTGGATGGGACAGTGTACCACTTAGCAGATCTGTCCGGGGTTCGGCATCCCTAGACCTACCCACTAAAGACCAGTAGGGCCTCCAGTCGTTGTGACAGACAGCCAAAAACACCCACATGTATTTCCAGACGCCTTCTGTAGGGCCTCCCCCACCAGTTGGGAACCGGAGGCAGATTTGCTCATACATCAGTGGGGAGAATGGGAGAGCAAGTCTGGGAAGCTTGATGACTTTTTCTGTTGAAGATCCTCAAGGTTGGAATTGATCGGCAGACTATCTCGCGTAGAACTGCTCAGGTACAGCAACACAGACTCCCCGGGTCCCTGACTGTTCTAACCTTTATTACGAAGCTCTTATTCGTAACCAAAATAATTTAAAATAATCTGCTGAATGTGAATGTTCAATACTACTCCCCATCTCTTCAAGTTCCCTCCTAGTTCTTATCTCTCTAGACGGAGATACAAGACGAAGGGTTTTGCTGGTGTCCAGAGTCACAGCTTGGGCTGGTTGGAAAGTGCCTCGGGCTACAGAGTGACAGTAGCCCAATCAGAAACTGTCATGATCATGATAAGCCAAGCCACGCCTCAGTCCGCGGTCCCACTGAATTTCCTCTGAATGAACTAACTCGCGATAAATATTGTTCCGTCACTGCATGTAATTCTTGTGGCATTTGTTTGCTTGTCTTCGCAGACGTTTATGGTGTTGAACAAAAAGAGGACCATCTATCGCTTCAGTGCCAATCGTGCCTTGTTCATATTTGGGCCTTTCAATCCAATCCGAAGTTTAGCCATTAGGATCTCAGTCCATTCATATCCTTTCGTTGCATCTTCTGCCAAGTCCAGGTCATGTGAAAAGTGCCAGAGCCCCAGATTGAGGGGAAGGAGCTGATTCTTGGAACCAATAATGGCAGAGTGCCTGTGGCTGCATGGCGGGGGCTGTGCTTTTACTGCGTGTGAACAAGGCTTGGCCCTGCCCTGGGATCCTGTGGCCTCAGAAGGAGACGGGCCAAAAGGCAGGCAATTTCTTCAGTGGGTCGGGCAGTTTGGGAGCGGTAGTGTGGAGAGGCACCGCTGTGCTTTGGAGGCATCCAGGGGGACTTCCCGGAGAAAGGAACATCTAAGTTGGGGCCCAGACTAAGGTGGCAAACCATCTACCTGTCTCTGTATTTACCTGCTAACGGTGTTGTGTTGGACCTAGACAGAATTTATTTTTATTTAAAAAAAAAATTTTTTTTTAACGTTTTATTTATTTTTGAGACAGAGAGAGAGCATGAATGGGGGAGGGGCAGAGAGAGAGGGAGACACAGAATCGGAAGCAGGCTCCAGGCTCTGAGCCATCAGCCCAGAGCCCGACGCGGGGCTCGAACTCCGCGAGATCGTGACCTGAGCTGAAGTCGGACGCTTAACCAACTGAGCCACCCAGGCACCCCGGACCTAGACAGAATTTAAAGCTTTATGGAAACACTCTGTAATGTGGAAAGTCTGGATTTCTGGCTTCTTTTGAAAAACGGAACCTCTCTCAAGGCTCAGCCTATAGTCCTAGCTGGCAAAAATCGGTGTCGTGAGGAACCACTGCCTGTTTTAGAGGGTCCATGCAAGCTCTGCTTCACCACCTCTCCACCCCTCTCTGTGGCCCATTTTACCCATTTAAAGGACTCCCGAGGGGCGCCTGGGTGGCGCAGTCAGTTGGGCGTCCGACTTCAGCCAGGTCACGATCTCGCGGTCCATGAGTTCGAGCCCCGCGTCAGGCTCTGGGCTGACGGCTCAGAGCCTGGAGCCTGTTTCCGATTCTGTGTCTCCCTCTCTCTCTGCCCCTCCCCCGTTCATGCTCTGTCTCTCTCTGTCCCAAAAATAAATAAACGTTGAAAAAAAAAATAAAAAAAAAATAAATAAAATAAAGGACTCCCGAGACTCTTAAGGCTTTGAGTTTGCAACCTCAGTCTTAAGGATAAAGACAGGAGGGGATTATTGAGCATTCCTGCTGTGTGCAGGGGGTGGTGGAAGACGCCAGGCAGTTTTAGACTGGGGGAGGTCAGAAAGACATGGACTGGTACATGTATTGAAGTACTGGGGGGATGGGAAGGAACAACTGTTCAGGTTGGCTTCCCTAGAAGCAGAATCTGAGATGGGGATTCTTATTTAATCCCCATCTTTAGTATTATTATTATTTTTTAAATTTTTTAACGTTTATTTATTATTGAGAGACACAGAGAGACACAGCGTGAGCAGGGGAGGGGCAGAGAGAGGGGGCGACCCAGAATCCGAAGCAGGCTCCAGGCCCCCGAGCTGTCAGCCCAGAGCCCGACGTGGGGCTCGAACCCACGAGCCGCGAGATCATGACCGGAGCCGAAGTCGGACTCCGAACCGACTGAGCCACCCAGGCGCCCCCGCCCCCCGCCCATCTTTATTATTTAATTATTTAATACCAAATGATGACTTAGTAGAGGAGTTGCCCTCTGGAGAAGGAAAGAGGGAAGCAGGATGGAGAGAAGGAGGAACAAACAAGGATAGGGTCTCAGCTGAGCCCACATCAGCTGGAGTCCACCAGGAGCTCTGGAGCACCGATGACGTCACAGAGGAAGCCCACCTGGAAGCGAGGGCCAGCTTTTTTCTACGTCTCAGTCAGTCGGACATGAGGGAGGGAGTTGTAGCCCTCCAGGTGAAGGGGCTGCCATTTGGCTGAGGACCGTTCTTCAGGGGAGGGGACAGGTGTGGGCGGTCGCCCGCCAACACGCACCGTCCGCAGACAGGTTGCACCTGCAGCCAATGGGGCCTGGAGGTATGCCTGCAGCCTCCACCGTGACGGATGACCCGGGCCACCCTGAAGTGTACCTGCCTTAACAGACAGCGGTTACATTGTTCAGCATGTTCATCATCTGCACCGTCATCATCAACTGCGTGTTCATGGCCACCGCCTGTGGGAAGGACAACAGCAACATATATACCGACAATGCCGAGTAAGTGTTTGTCCCGCGCTCACCCGACCTAAGGTTTGGAACAAATACGCCTAAACGACCTGTGATTAGATCAGAGTTCAGCTATACGGAGAAAGACAAAGTCGCCCATGGTCCCAACTTCCCAGTGCAAATGCCGGAAGGGTCCATTTTAGTTTGGTACACATATTTTTAACAATTATTTTTAAAGACCTCCAAAATAATAAGCAGCGCACTTACAACTTTTATGTCTAACTTTTAAGAGGTTTTCTTTGTGTTTATAGAGGCTTTATAGGAATCTGCTTTTATGCTAATATAACATTCTATCAGGCGAATAAACCATAATTTACTTAACCGTTCTAGTATCTTACTCCTATAAATATCACTGCAGCAAGCATCTTTTTTGCATAAAGCTACTTTTCAAAAATGATTACTTTTCTTAGGGTAGAGTCTTAGAAATGGGTTTACTAGATCAAAAGTACATTGCAATGCTTGAAAAACATATGGGGACAAAATGTTTTCCAAAAGGTTTGGGATAGTTGTTAATTTATGGAGTTAACAATATTTCCATTTCCCATGTATCATTTTTGCTTTTTCCCTGGTGAGTTTGAGTGAGTTCTTCCTATAATTAAAATATTAACTTTTCGTAATTTTTAGTTGGCTATTCAGTAATGCAAGTTAATTTTTCAACTTAGAAAGTTCTGTATTTTGATAAGTATTCTCTTATCAAAGAGAATGTTGTCCTAGTTTTTCTAATTGAACATATTTGCTGCTTTAGTCTTTCAGGAATATATTGAATAATTGAGAGAATAATAAGAAATCACTTATTTTATTCACATATTTTTATCCCATATTTAGCTTAACTGTGTGATAGAAACCATCACAGTCAACATACAGAACGTACAGAACATTCCAGACACTCTAAAATTTCCACTTGGCAGTCAATCCCTTGACCCCCACTCGCAACCCCAGACAAATACTGATCTGCCTTCTGTCGCTCTAGACCAGTATTGCCTTTTCTAGAATTTAATATAAATGGACTCATATAATGTATATGATACCATACTTTCCTATCTGGCTTCTTCCACTTAGCATGTTTTGAGATGCACCTGTGCTGTTGTTTGTATCACTTGCTTTTCCCCTCCTTGGTGTTGAGTTGTATTCCTTTGTATGAGCATATCACAATTTGTTTTCCCATTCACCTGTTGATGGACATGTGGGTTGTTTCTAGTTTTGGCCATTATGAATAAAGCTGCTAAGAACATTTCTGTATAAAAGTCTGTTTATGGGGATCACTTGGGTGGCTCAGTCGGTTGAGCATCTGACTCTTGATTTGGGGTCAGGTCATGATCCCAGGGTCGTGAGACAGAGCCCCATGTTGAGTTCTGTGCTGGGTGAGGAACCTGCTTAAGATGCTGTCTCTCCCTCTGCCCTCTACCCTGCTCATGCTCTTTCTTTTTCTCTCTCTAAAAATTGAATTAATTAAGTAGGTAAGTAAAAGTCTTTTTGTAGATATATGTTTGCATTTCCCTTGGATAAATACGTAGGAGTGGAATTGCTGTGACATATATGTGAAGTATATGAGTGAGTAACTTTGTAAGAAATGGCCAAACTTCTCCAAAGTGAACTGTTTTACATTCCTGCAATATATGAAGGCTTCAAAGTCTTTATTAATTTCATCCTTAATTTGCTCTTCTATTTCTAGCTTCTTAAGGTAGAAACTTAAATAGTTGGTTTTAGACCATTCTTCTTTTCTTGTACAATTGTATAAAGCTATAAATTTCCACTACGCACTGCTAAAGAAAGCTTCATCCCACATATTTTGATATGTTGTGTTTTTATTACCTTTTGGGTAAACATTCCCTACTTCTTATGATTACTTCTTTGTCCCATGTGTTATTTAGAAGTGTGTTTTTTTCCAAATATTTTATATTTTTCTAGTTGCCTTATTGTTAATGATTTCCAATTTAATTCTGTGGAAAGGATATACTCTGTAAGTTTTCAATCTTTTGAAATTAGGAGAAACTTATTTATGGCTCTATGGGGAATGTTTCATGTGTACATGAAAAAATGTGGATTCTGCAGTTTGATATGATTGTCTGTAAATAGTCCTATTAGGTTAAGGTGGTTGATAGTGTCATTTATATATTTTATCCGTTTGCCATTTCAATTAGTACTTCTATGAATTACTGAGGAGAGGCTTGAAATCTCCATCTATGATTGTGAGTTGGTCTATTATCCCTTCATTTTTGGCAAATTTTGCTTTATATATTTTTGCAGCACTATTATTAGGCACATACAGATTTATGGTTATTATATCTTTCTGATGTATGCATTCTTTTATCAGCATGAAATGCCCTTCTTTATCTTTAGTAATATTCCTTTTAGTATTTGTTTTGTCTGAGGTTAATACAGCTGCTCCAGTTTTCTTAGGCTCATTGTTTGCATGGTATATCTTTTTCCATCCTTTTACTCTCAACCCTTTTGTGTTTTTGTATTTATAGTGTATCTCTTGTAAAGAGCACATAGTTGGCTTTTGTTTTTTATGCAGTGTATTTTCTAATCTCTGCCTTTTGATGGTATATTTATTTCATTTGCATTTAATGTAATTATGAATATGCTTAAATTCAGGTCTGCTGTTTTTCTATTGGTTTTCTGTTGCTCTCATCTGTTTTTTGTTCCTTTCCTCTTCTATCATTCTTCCATTCCTACCTTCTTTTTTGTTAATCAGGCATATTTAGTATTTCATTTTAAATCTCTACTGTTTTTCTGTTAGATTTACTTCTTTGCATTACTTTTTAGTGATTGCTCCTTCTCTGTCGTTAAGTGGGACTTGGGTCTAGTTAAGGACAGTGAGCTTGGGGCTATGCCTTGAAGCAAGGGGCATGGATACTGCTGAGAATAGAAGTGATCCTGGGCAATATTACTGGGGAAAATGGTCTCCCCTTTAGATAGTTGGCTATTCCATGTGAGGAGCTAATTGAGAGTGGAGGAGTTGCTCATTATTTACTGCAGTGTCTCTGGAAGCCTTTGTAGTCAAAGTGTAGCTGAGCCTGCTCGGCTCTTCTAGTGAGATGCAATGAGTCTTCTTTTTCCTATTAATGGAAAGCAGTGGCCCAATTGGATGCTAATCTGCTCAAAGGTCATTTTCACTACTAAAAGACCCATAAGGCAAAGATATGAAAAAACCCTTGTCTAGGCTGTAGGGAAGCTGCTGCTGTCTCCTGGTGGCATTTGTACTGACAATGGATGCATAAAAGTGAGGGTGGGAGGAGGAGGTTGAAAACGTTTTTACAAAAGAAGGCATGTGGTTGAGTTATTAGGCCCATGGGGGGAGAGTTTCTCTAATTTTGTCAGTGTCCTTTGGTTAGAAAACTTTTAAATGGGAAATTGATTCCAAGTCTATAGCTCTCAGAGAATGAATGCCAAAGTGCCCTAGGATCAGGCGATGGTGTTCTCTTAACCTACCTGGACACCACCCATGGCCCTGATTGGGTACCCTAACCGTGCTTGAACTGACAGTGACACGCTCCAGAGGGCCTCATTTGCCTGGTGGGTTGGGATCTCTCTGTCATGGAGCTCCCAAGCCCTGTTCCTTGTGGTGGGCATGGCTGTACTCCATATCAGATATCATGGTGGGTCTGCCTGTCCCTCTATTGGCCAGGCTTCGGCTGGGAGTGGGAGGTGGGAGACCAGGTGGTTAGGTAGAAATGGCAGTCAAGGGCTGCTGTCTCATTTGCCTGAGACCTAGATGGAGATTTGCAAAATCCCACAAATCTGCAATTACAGCTTTTCCCAAAATACCCTTAACTTTGTAATTATGCCTGTTTTTTTAAAACGGTATTTCAGGGCAGACATGAATTAATCTGCTATGTTCTTTTGTCACCTAAAAGGTGATCAGCTTAGAAAAAAAGGGCTGAAGCAGAGAGCAGCTCATAACCATTTCTGCCCTTGGATTTGGCTACTTTGGATTTTTCAAGTTTCCAAGATCTTAGCTCTTTAGCTTTGTGGGCTGCCAGTGGTTGGATGTTCTACCAGAAAAGGTCCATTTCTTTTACTGTGAACCAACAGATTGTTTGAATTGATTGTTTCTGTCCCCAAAGTGGAACCTGTTGGTGTGCGTGTGCCCACGTGCGCATGGACAGACCCAGCATTTTTAACAGACTGTTTTAATTGTGGTAAAATACACATTACAGTCACATAGTTGTGCAACCAATTATCACCATCCGGCTCCAGAACTCTTTTCATTTCGCAAAACTGAAACTCGGTGCCTATTAAACACTAACTCCTCTCCAGTCCCTGGCAACCACCATTCTACCTTTGGTTGCTATGTATTTGACTGCTCTAGGCGCCTCACTTAAGTGGAATAATACAGTATTTATCTTTTTGCACCTGGTTTATTTCCCTTAGCAGAATGACTTCAAGGTTCATCCACGTTGTAGCCTGGGTCAGGGTTTCCTTCCTTTTTAAGGCTGAATAATATTTTTTGGTATGTACCCCATTGATCTGTTTATCCATCAGTGGACATTAAGGGTTGTTTCCAACTCTCGGCTATTGTGAATAATGCTGCTGTGAACGTGCATGTACAATTATTTCTTTGAAGTCTTGCTTCAGTTCTTCTGTGTGCATGCCCACAAGTGGGATTGCTGGATCACATGGTAATTCTATTTTTAATTCTTTTGAAGAGCCTTCGTAGTGTTTTCCATGGCTGTTTGCATCATTTTACAGTACTGCACGAGAATTTCTGTTTTTCTGCATCCTTACCAACACTTGTTATGTTCTGAGGCTTTTTTTTTTTTGAAAGCAGCCATCCTAATGGGTATGAGGTGATATTTCACTGTGGTTTTGGTGTGCATTTCCCTGATGATTAGTGGTATTGAGCATCTTGTCGTGTGCTTGGTTGGCCATCTGGATGTCATCTTTGGAGAAACGTCTAATTCAAGTCATTTAGCCATTTTTAAATTAGGTTACTTGATTTGTGCTGTTTCTTTTTAAATTTAGTTTTTTAATTAAAATCTTTTTATGGAAATGTAATGACATCAATACTGTATTAGTTTCAGGTGTATAGTGATTCAAAGTTTATATACATTATGGGATGATCACCATAAGTCCAGTCACCATACAAAGTTTTACAGTGTTATTGACTGTAGTCCCCATGGTGTACATTACATCCTCATGTCTTCTTTATTTTATAACTGAAAGATTGTACCTCTTAATCCCCTTCACCTATTTCATCCATCTCCCAACCCCCTCCCCTCTGGCAACCATCAGTTTGTTCTCCGTGTCTAGAAGTCTGTTTTGTTTTGTTTCGCTCTTTAGTTTCTACATAGAAGTGAAATCATACAGTATCTGTCTTTCTGTGTCTAATTTTACTTAGCATGATACCCTCTAGTCTATCTTTGTTTTCATGAAGGGCAAGATTTCATTCTTTTTTATGGTGGAATAATATTCCATTGTGCACATATACCACATTTTCTTTACCCATTTATCCATTGATGGATACTTAGATTCCTTCCATATGTTGGCCATTGTAAGTAATGTTACAATGAACATGGCAGTGTGTGTATCTTTTCAAATTAGTGTTTTCACTTTCCTTGGATAAATACTCAGAAGTGCAATTGCTGGATCATATGGTACTTCTATTTTTAATTTTTGAAGGAACCTCCATATTGTTTTCCACAGTGGCTGCACCAATTTCCATTCCCGTTAACAGTGCACAAGGGTTCCCTTTGCTGCATCCCTGCCAGCACTTGTTTCTTGGCTTTTTGATAATATTCACTGCGACAGGTGTGAGGTAATATCTCACTGTGGTCCTGATTTGCATTTTCTTCATGATCAGTGATGTTGAATGTCTTTTCACATTCCTGTTGGCAATCTGTATGTCTATTCAGGTCTTCTGCCCATTTTTAATCAGATTATTTGTTCACTTGATATTGAGTTGTATGAGTTTTTTTTTTTTTTAATATTTTTTGGATGTTAACCCCCATGTGATATATCATTTGCAAATCTTCTCCCATTTAGTAGGTTGCTTTTTCAATTTTTTTTAAATGTTTATCTCTGAGAGAAAGAGAGAGAGAGACAGACAGACAGATAGAGCACAAGTGGGGTGGAACAGAGAAAGGGAGATACAGAATCCCAAGCAGGCTCCAGGCTCTGAGCTCTCAGCACAGAGCCAAACACGGGCGTGAAGGGCTCAAACTCGTGAACTGCGAGATCATGACCTGAGCCGAAGTTGGACATTTAACCGACTGAGCCACCCAGGCACCCCTAGTAGGTTACCTTTTCATTTTGTTGATGTTTCCTTTGCTGTGCAAAAGCTTTTTACTTTGATGTAGCTCCATTTGTTTATTTTTGCTTTTGTTATCCTTGTCTGGGGAGACAGAACCAAAAAAATATTCCTGAGACCGGTGTCAGAAAGCTTACCGCCCAAGTTTTTATCTAGGAATTTTATGGTTTGGTTCTTGCATTTAGATCTTTAAGACATTTTAAGTTTGTTTTTGTATATGGTGTGATTTTTTTGGTTGTTAAGTTGTGGGAGTTCTTTGTATATTCTAGATATTAACCTCTCATCAGTAATATGATTTACAAATATTTTCTTCTTGAAGTTTTATAGTTTCTGCCCTTGCACTTAGATATTTAATGCATTTTTGAGTTAATTTTTATACATGGTGTAAGGTAGGGGTCCAACTTCATTTTTTTGCATGTGGGTATTGAGCTTTCCCAGCGTTATTTGCTGAAAGGCTGTCCTTTTTCCATGGAATAGTCTTGGCATCTTTGTGGAAAATCATATGACCATATATGTTAGGGCTTATTTCTGGGCTCTCTGTTCTATTCCAGTGTTCTATATGTCTGTGTTTATACAGGCACCACACTGTTTTGATTAGTTTAGCTTTGTGATAGGTTTTGATATAAGAAAATCTGAGACCTCCAAGTTTTTCAAGATCATTTTGGCTTTTCAAGGTCCCTTAAAATTTGGGGTCCCGAAGTATGAATTCCAGGATGGATGTTTTTATGTTTGCAAAGAATGTCATGACAATGTCATGTCAATGTGATAGAGATTGTACTGAATCTGTAGATCATTTTGAGTGGTACAAACATCTTAACCGTATTAAGTCTTCTAATCCATGAACATGGGCTATGGAAAGATCCAGCTTTTAACCTTTTCATTTATTCTCCTTGTTTCTTTGCTATCATCCCCTTCTGTACATCAAAGTGACAATTCTAGAATAGTGATGACAAAATAGCAGTGACAACCCCCGTCCCAAGGCCCCAGGTTGCTAAAACAACTCTCAAGAATGTGGCCATGGAACTAAGCACTGAACAGCAGCTTACAACTTTATCTGTGGGCCTGTTGCTTAGAAATTCTGACTACTAGAACTTGCTTACGATGCTTGCCACTCTGAACTCGGGTTTACTGAAAATCAGAATGCTAAACGTCACACTGAAATGTAAAAAAACCACATAAAGGCCAGGTAAGACAGATGGCCTCTCTGCTTTTCCCATCACTTACCATATTCCTTCTTGTTCTGAATGATTTACTTTGCAGGTATGTCTTCACTGGGATTTATATTTTTGAAGCTTTGATAAAAATATTGGCAAGAGGTTTTGTTCTGGATGAGTTTTCTTTTCTTCGAGATCCATGGAACTGGCTGGACTCCATTGTCATTGCAACAGCGTAAGAATGTCAGAGATGTTTACTGAGGAGACTTGGGGTGGGAAAGAAGCTCCTTGGCTTCCACCAGGGGTCTCTGTGGGTCCATGTGAGTAGCTAAGCATGTCCTAATAATGCCTAGAGCTCTGAGTGCAGCGTGGGTTGGCCCTGAACAGCATCATGCAGCCAATTGGCCAGAGGCCTCCACACGTGAATCCATTTCTAGGCCACATTCATGCTCTCCTTCCTCCAGCCATTCACTCCCCAAACAGTGGCCTGTGATGGGCCAAGTTCTGTGCAAGATACAAGGGTTGTGATAATGAAAACAAAACAAAACAAACAGACATGGTTCTCACCCTCTTGAAGCTCACAGTCCAGATGGGAAGAGAGAAAATTAACAACCATTGCAATCTGGTAGGGTGAGTGCTGGGACAGGAGCTGGGCATGTATCGGGCTGTCGGAACGTGTAGGAGGAACCACGGAATCTGGAAAATCTTTGGCTACTGCAAGCTGTCAAGGAGTTTTCCTCATTTTCCTCTAGAAGTTTTCTAGATCTGGCCCTTATGTTTAAGTCCATGGCCCCTTTTGAGTTAATTATTGTGTGTATATTGTATATGACATGAGGTGAGGATTGAAGTTCTTCCCGGAGGAAAGGGCATCAGTTTGGCATCTGAATGATGACACAGGGTCGGCAAAATGAAGAACAAGAAAAGCAACGGCCCATCACTGGCACAATAATAGTAACCTAACATTACTTAATTTGTGCCAGCCATCGTCTTAAGCACTTTGCTTATGCTTTCCTGTTTAGTATTTGCAAAAGCCCTTTGAGGTAGATGCTATTAATTCCCAAGTTTGACATTTGAAATTCAACGGTTGGGTGATCTTGGCTATTGAAAGGTGGCGTAGTGCAGTGGTGAGAGCTCAAGAGTCAGATTGCCTGGGTTCCTTCTGGGCTTGGCCACGTAGTGAGACCTTACGTAAATGCACTGGGCCTGGAACCCGGTAGTCAGTCAATACATGTTTTGATTGATTTCTCTTATCGATAGCTGTAGCCGCAACTGCACGGACTATTCCAAGGGATCTTAATCTATGTCCAAATATAAAAATTAGCCGAGAACAGCCTCCCGTGCAATCTGTGGCCCCCAGCTATGGAGAATGATACTACAGACCCCGAGATGAAGGTGGGGCCAAGAAGGTGAGGCCCCAGATTTCACCTTGGTGGACAGAGAGCTGAGGCCACGTTTATTTGTGGCCCGCGTGGAGATACACAGCGCAGCTGCAGGACTGAGTAGGCCCAGGCTTTTCCTGTGCTTTGTCTTCTAGGTTTGTATCATACTCACCAAGTATCAGGGCCAGTGGCATCAGTCTGTCGTCCCTACGTACCTTTCGGGTGTTCAGAGCTTTGAAAGCAATTTCGGTGGTTTCAGGTAAGTCAGTCTGACTTTCAGCATTGCCTTTTAGTGGGAGGAATGTTCTTGTACGTTAAACGTTTCCCAAGATGACGTATAAACCAAAACCAAACAAATTCTGCTTTCTTCATTTGTTTGATCATTCAACAAATGTGTCTTTGAGCACCTCATATGTCTAGACACTGTGCTAACTACTTGGGGTATATCAGTGAGTGAACACACAGAGGTCCCTGCCCTCAGGGAGTCTACATTCTGAGTGGGAGTAGGGAGACAGATACTGAGCAATAACTATAATAAATAGGTAATTACCTGCCCTGTTAGAAAGTGCTATGTGCCTTGGAAAAATAAAAAGGAAAAGTAAACAACAGGAGGGCTACTGGAAGCCATGGGTTCAGGGAAACAGGATGCGGTTTTCAATAAAGTGATCAGGATAGGTGTCATTGGGGAGGGCATGGGAGGGCACGGGAATGGATTTGAAGGCAGTGAGAGAGAGTCCCACAAGCGGGTGTATGGGAAGGAGTGTCCTGAGCACAGGCAAGAGCTAGGAGTGCTGAGACTGAGGAATAGAAAGGATACAGATGCGCCGAGCAGACAGAGTGAGGGGCCAGGTGGTGGAGGTGGACCACCCTAGTGAAGGCGGGAGGTATGTAAGCACTAGGAGGACTTGGGCTTTGCTGTGAGATAAATGGGAGAGCTTTGGGCAGAGGAGTCACATGACCTGACAAGGCTTTGGTTTTGCTTTGTTTTTATGCAAGTTGGCCAACACACCATGATACGTTCATTTCAGGTGCACGATATAGTGATTCAACAGCTCTATAAACTATGCTGAGCTCATCGCAAGCGTAGCTACGATCTGTCGCCATACAGCACTCTTACAATACCATTGACTATATTCCTTATTCTTTTCTTTAAATGTTTATTTATTTTGAGAGGGAGAGAGAGTGCAAGCAGGGGAGGGGCAGAGAGAGAGAGAGAGAATCCCAAGCAGACTCTCCACTGCCAAGGGAGAGCCTAACACGGGGCTCGATCTTATGAACCGTGAGACCATGACCTGAGCCAAAATCAAAAGCTGGATGCTCAACCAACTCAGCCACCCAGGGGCTCCTCTATTCCCTATTTTGTGCCTTTCTTCTGCACGGATTACTCATTACAAAACTGGAAGCCTGTACCTCCCACTCCCCTTCTTCTGCCCATCCTCCTTCTTCCCCCTCTCTGGCAACCACCAGTCGATTCTCTGTATCTATGAGTTTCTATTTTGTTTTGTTTGTTCATTTATTTTGTTTTTGAGATTCCACATGTCAGTGAAATCATGCGGTCTTTGCCTCTCTCCATCTGACTTATTTCACTGAGCGTCTAGGTCTATCCGTGTTGTTGCAAATGGCACACTCTTGTTCTTTTTTATGGCTGAGTAATATTCCTGTGTGTGTGTGTGTGTGTGTGTGTGTGTGTGTGTGTGTATTTACATTTACCACGTCTTATTTATCCATTCATCTAATCTGACAGGTTTTAAATGGACTGCTCTGGCTGTTACATGGAGAATAGAGCGAAGGGAAGGAAAGGCAGAAGCAGGGAAATCAGATAGGAGACATGGTGGTCGCCATGGAAATGTGTCACTCAGATCTGCTGCGGGCAGCATAGCTGAATAATGATCCCAGCTGCCACGTCTCTGGATTCACCACTGCATCCGTTTCCATGCCAAGATCATGCTTTCCCTGCATGTCAGGGGGCCTAGTGCAGGCCCATTGCTGAAGGACATGGGCCCCCTCTAGTGGGAGACGTTAGTTCAGGGGCTCCTCAGCAGCCAGGTTGCGACTCTCTCGCAGTGGCTCTTCTTGTCCACTCCTGCTTCCTTCCCACTCTCCTTTCCCAGCTGTCAGCGCTGTGTCACGGCCCGAGGCTCTCCCTGCCAGCTGTGCTCTCTTCCCCTTTTTCTTCACGGGCATGTCACCCAACACATCCCATGCAGTTCTCATTCCAGAGTGTCTGCTTCTCAGAGAACTCAAACAGAGGCACAAGAGGCCACTGTCATAATCCAAGAGGAGAGACGGTTGTGCTCTAGGATCAGGTGGTGTGGAGGAGTGAGTCAAGGTTCTTGGCCCAGGTGACTGGCCAGATGGAGTCATCATTAACTGTAAACCCTCTTCACTAAAAAATTTTCCCTCTCTGCAGTCCTTCCCTTGCCCCTTCTTCTTCCCTTCCCTTCTAGTCTCTTCTATCAATGCTTAGCTCCCCCACCAAAACGCTAGGCAATTTGGATCCTTTTAAAAAGAGGGAGTGGGTTGGTTATTTTTTGAAACCTCAGAAAAACAGCTGCGTAATGGTAAACTGGCAGTCAAGGACACTTTATGTAGGATTTGCCCCTCTCCTTCTTTTCTTCCTCTTTTGCAAGGTCAGCCTTGGTTTCCCAAGTTAAGTGAGCGGCTCAGTGCCTTGTGTTTCCTATAGGTAAAATATACATCAGGCAGTCACTTAGCAGCTGTAGAGTTTCCTTCTTCATCTCTAAACGGGTGACCATAGTCTGTGTTTTGACCCATGAAACACATGAGATCCCTGGATACTTTCTGGAAGTAAGGGCATGAGGTATGATCCTTTAAGGAACTTTGTAAAAATTATTCAGGCGTCCCAGCCATCTTTCAGCCAAATCTTCTTGCTTGGGAGAAGACTCAAACGTGTTGTTATAGATGCGAGTCGGGCTTCGGTAAGGTTGAAGCGTCCACTTGTTTGGCTGCCGCTGGGGACACAGTGAATGTCCCAGCTTGGCCTGAAGCCTCCTCCTTATGCGGCACTGCACTTTGTGGGAAAGTCATTTGCTGCCGCTTTGGCCTCCTGTTAGGTGCCACTTTCCGTTCTCAAGTCTACCCGTCGTGGTTTACACTGATCACTGGAAACGTTGTCACTTTGTGCCATCCCACACACTGTAAGTCCTGTCTGGTTTTTATCTCTCCACCTGTGCTGACAGCGGGGCCCCTGGCTCAGTCATGTGCTGGGGCTGACTTGTTCTGGCTCCGCAGCAGGAGAACGTGCCCATCCTTTTCCAGCTCTGCATCCGGGGACGTCGTGCTGTTTAGCCTGAAACCAGCTGGATGGGAGGGCTGTACGGAGGGAGAAGAGGGATCTGCTGCGCAATTCTGCAAACAAGGAAGGCTGTAAATGCTACAGATGGGAATTTCCCTGCACATACACCCCCTCTCCCCTCCCCAGAAAGCTGATTTTAAACATTTGCCGTCCTACCAAGGATGGTGTCCTTATTTTGAAACTTGGCAGCCTATAGAGTGCCGTGGACACAGTAGGTGTTTAGTAAATATTTCTTGAATTAAAAAAACCCCTATTAGAAGTAGTGATCCGAGTTCCCCCCGCCCTAGAATATTCTCATTATCTGAGTCCAGAAAGAGCTCCTCCTTCTAGCTCCCTGCCCCCTGATTTAGCGAGGTCTCATGGCACCTTGCAGAGCTTGTGGTTGGTAGTGACCACTGAACGTTAAATACAGCTCTGTGTCCTCCTCTCGGGTGGCCTCACTGTGGCCTTAATGCTGCACGGGACCCCCAGCTGTGCGTTGTCTGCACAACTGTAACCAAGTTGCCTATATGGGATGTTTCTGTTCGGTCTTCTAACTCGCCCTGCGGAGCAACCCCGTCACAGACACAGGGCGGGAGGAAGAGGCTGAGCCCTCGACTGGCGCCCACCCAATGGCACGTAACTGCTCTGGCAGAGTTAGAACCAGAACCCGGGGCAGCAGAATCCTGGGCCAGGCTAGTTTACAGTCCCAGCCTGCAGTCGGGTGACACCCGAGGCCTTGGACATTCGCTCCACGCCCTTTGCCTGTGTCTGCTGTAGACGTGAGTGGGGGCTTCTTCCCACCCTGGTCCTTTTCCTCCCCAGGTCTGAAGGTCATCGTTGGGGCCTTGCTGCGCTCTGTGAAGAAGCTTGTTGACGTGATGATCCTGACCCTCTTTTGCCTCAGCATCTTCGCCCTGGTAGGTCAGCAGCTCTTTAAGGAAAATCTGAACCAGAGATGTGTCAGGAAGGACTGTAAGGATATGGATAACCTTGACGGTAAATATTCTGCCTTCCACACCTTGGTCCGTGCATGGCTAACTTTTATTCTCACCATTCATGCTATCTACAGATCTACGTTCCAGAGTCTTAGAAGGGAGGATGATTTCATCCTTCCAGGGGTCTCACGTGGGCAGATGCGCTTCTTAGAGAACTGCCTCATTCTTCGGGTTTCCGTGGAGAAGGCAAAGCCTGAAGCCATATCCCTACAAGTGGTGTCAGCTCCCATCCCTTCCCCTGTGGATCTGTCCACTCTGTGTCATGTTTTGCTTTTTTTTTTTTTTTAATTTGAGAAAGAGAGAGGGAGGGAGAAGGAGAGGGAGATGGAGGGAGAGAGAGAGAGAGAGAGAGAGACTGAGCGTGAGCAGGGGAGGGTAGAGAGAGGAGACACAGAATCTGGAGCAGGCTCCAGGCTCTGAGCTGTCTGCACAGAGACCACTGTGGGGCTTGAACTCACAAACCATGAGACCAAGAGCTGAGCCAAAGTCAGACACTCAACCGACTAAGCCACCCAGGAGCCCCGATATCACTTCTTTTTCTGCTGCACCCTCTCCACACTGAGGTCGACCCTCCAGCAATTTCCCATGTCCTGGATCTCACATGGCTACCCCGTTTCCATGTCTGTCTTGGTTTATTTAACTTCTCGTGGGTTGCGTCTGTGTCCAGCTTCCCCCAGGGCCTGGTCTCTGGTTCAGTTTTATGCACTGAGAGGCCAGGGGGGCATGGTGGTGTCCCTGCTTCCTCCTCGTCCTTCTTCCTTCTTCCTTTCCTTCCTTTTCTCTTGCTCCTTCCTGAGGGCTTACTGTCTGCTTCTTCTCTGGCTGCCCACTTCGATCATTTTAGAGGATTCCAAACCATTGGTTTCAAGCAAACCTGGCACATTGGCTGTTGTCTTTCCTTTCAGGTTTTGCTTTTAAATCTGAATTTATGATTCTTTCCTTTTCAGACCATTGCTTTGAAAAGAAAGATTCCACTGAATTCAGAATATGTGGCAGCTGGATGGGTGAAAGGTAAGAGGTTCACACTCTCCTTTTTTCTCCCAAGCAGATCACTTGTGTACCTTTTGGGGTGCTGTTGCAAACGGTCTTCATCTAATGACTCGTGGAGGCAGTGATGGCAGTTGACAAACAGTCCCGATTATTGCACGCATCTACGCAAGTTTCGACATGCATTATTAAGTTATTAACAACTCACCATTGTAATTAATAAAAATAAAATCAATTATTTTTAAAATTAGTAATAAAACAATAAACTTACTGTAATTGCTACGATATTCATTTAAACATGAATTTAATATAATTCAATTAATTTCATATAGTTTAAAAATAAAAAAATAATGTAACATAATTTTAAAAATTAATATAATAATTATTTCCAAGTGTTTACAGCAGCTTCCCTTCCTCCCCAAAGTTAGGTTGAATTAGTAGCTGAAGAAACCTACTGAGAATGTAGTATTTTGACTTTATGGAGTGAGTATTCAGGACTTTCAAAGGTTAGGAAGAAGGTTATGACTGAGAACCTCATGGAATCCTTATTTTCTGTTCAATGGCATGGTCCTGATGCAAGGCTATCTGAACGTCTTTCTCAGGTGCTCACGTGTTGATCACCAAAGCCTCTAATTTCATACACGGTTTTATGTGTGTTCACAGGCCGCTCGTAGCTCTCTGGCCCTTTGGGGATACCCTTCTTTCTTCCAGGGCCTCGGTGCTCTCTTGTGGTGAGAAATTCAATTCCGGGTGATTTAATGAGCATATTTCAACGTTTATTTATTTTTGAGACAGAGAGAGACAAAGCATGAATGGGGGAGGGTCAGAGAGAGAGGGAGACACAGAATCTGAAACAGGCTGCAGGCTCTGAATGGTCAGCACAGAGCCCGATGCGGGGCTCGAACTCACAGGCCGTGAAATCATGACCTGAGCTGAAGTCGGACGCCCAACCAACCAAGCCACCCAGGCGCCCCTAATGAGCATATTTCAAATTAAGATAATACGCAAATCCTTCTCATAAAATAGGCTAAATTTGCGCCCCAGTAACAGATAAGTATCAAAGGCCAGCAGCATGCCAAGCTCTGTGCTAAGCCCAAAGACTGCAAGTGCGAACCAGGGAGCATATTCCTCTGGAAGCTGGCCTCTCGCAGGAACGAGAGAAAATGTGTTTGACTCTTTGAAAGTATGATGAGTGTTTTAAGAGAGATGTGTAGATACTGAGAGAAATAACAGGGGATATAACCCTGTCTATAACATGAGAGAAGCATCCTGCAATACCACGTGGGACTGTCACAGGTTCAGACTCAGCCAAGCCCACAAGACGCCATAGGCTTTAATCTAATACAAAGTTTATTGAGCTTTCTGAAAGGATCCCCGGCAGGACACTGCACCCACAGTGCTTTCGTTTAATGAGGAGACAGACACTGTAACGTACAGTGCTTCCTTGACCCCACGCAGGGCAGGTACAGTTACTATGGGCAAAATCCAAGGGGGGTTGGGCCACCTGGACACACAGATACCGCAGCCTTGGCTTCTAAATGGTCTTTATTGTGTCTTCGTCTCTCTAAGCTTGTATGCCGGTCTTAGTTCTCTAGTCTAGGTGTAGTCTCAAAGCTCAGGCGTTGTGTTTTTTTTTTATTTTGTTTTTTAAGGTTTATTCATTTCTCAGAGACAGACAGAGCGTGAGCAGGGAAGGGGCAGAGGGAGAGGGTGACACAGAATCTGAAACAGGCTCCAGGCTCTGAGCTGTCAGCACAGAACCCAATCGGGGCTTGAACCCATGGACCACGAGATCGTGACCTGAGCCGAAGTCGGACGCCCAACCGACTGAGCCACCCAGGTGCCCCAGGTGTTTGATAGACCAACTCTTAGTACATGATCTTCTGCATTGATCATAGCACAGTAGTTTCCAAGGAGATGGCAGGTCTCAGGTCACCTTCCTAGGCAGGTCTCCTTCTGCCCAGGGCCCAGGCCTGGTCTTCAGCCTTTCCTCGCTGCCTCGTGCCCTGAAGACCATCCGGCTGGTTCTGAAGCATGAGTAGGAGGTTCTGGTAGGTGAGGAGATAGTGTGAACAAGTCCATTCAGTAGAAAAGTAACAGGGAAGGCTCTGCGCCTGAGGGCAAGTGGTCAGGGGGAGTAAGAAGAAACCCAGCAGCTTGTTGGGCAGAGGGGCAGGAGACGGGAACTAACTCTGCAGGGTCTGGTAGCCCGTCAGTGCCTAGGGTTTTTACTTTGATCACAAAGGAAACAAGACCTGACCAGGTTAGGGGTTTATAAAGGTCCCTGTGGCTGCTACATGGAGAATGGATGCATGGAGTAGATGAGGCAGCCACTTAGGAGACTACGTTGATACAGGTGAGAGTCACGAAGCAGTGCGGTAGAGATGATGAGAAATGGATGGATGAGTTCCAAAGGCATTTAGGAGACAGAAAGAGCAAGATTTGTGAATTGAACAGTAGGGTTTCGCTGAGGTCTGAGAAAGGGGCACAATGGATGTCTTCCTTCTGAGTCACCCTAACGCCAAGTCTACCCCTCACCGAGTCCTATTCTGCCCACCAAGCAAACTCCCAATCAATTTGTCAGGACCTCTGATTAAATGTGACTGAACAGCCCAGGCTTACCAGGTATCTGAAGAAAGCCTTTGGCATAAAGGGGCCGACATAAAGAAATGGGAAAAATGATCATTGTCATAGTTCAGGCAGCTATAATAAAATACAGTAGACGGAGTGACTTATCGACAACAGGAATTTATTTCTCACAGCTCTGGAGGCTGGAAGTTCAAGATGAGGGCACCAGCTTGGTTGGGTTCTAGTGGGGGTCTCTTCCAGATTGTAGGTGGCAGTCTTCTCTGCTGTGTCCTTGCATGGCAGAAAGGGGGTGAGAGAGCTCTCTGGGGTCTCTTTTATGAGGGTACAAATCCCATCATGAGGGTTCCACTCTCCTGCTCTAATCACCACCCACAGGCCCCACCTCCAAACAGTATCCCACTGAAGATAACAACTGCAAGGTACAAATTTCAGGAGGACCCAAACATTCAGGCCATAAGAGCTGCGGACAAAACAACAGTTTAGAGAGAACCAACAAGGACTTTTAAAACCTCAAATAGGGTCCTCAGTGAAATTAAAAGAGCTATTATATACATAAAAACAAAAATAGCTCATTATGAAAAAGGAACAGGGCTGTCTGGGTGGCTCAGTCGGTTGAGCGTCCGACTTCGGCTCAGGTCATGATCTCCAGTTTGTGAGTTCAGCCCCGCGTCGGGCTCTGTGCTGACAGCTCGGAGCCTGGAGCCTGCTTCACATTCTGTGTCTCCCTCTCTCTCTGCCCCTCCCCCAGTCAATGCTCTGTCTCTCTCTGTCTCAAAAATAAATATAAACATTAAAAATTTTAAATATTATTTATGTAATTGTTAAATTATTATTTATTTTATTATTATATTAAAATTTTTAATATAAACATTAAAAAAAGGAACAGTGAACACAAGGTTTTTTTGTAACATGATTCCAAAAACTCAATAATAGAATTAAAAGATTAAGTTGAGGAGGGGCACCTGGGTG
Organism: Panthera leo; assembly: GCF_018350215.1. Classification (NCBI taxonomy): domain Eukaryota; kingdom Metazoa; phylum Chordata; class Mammalia; order Carnivora; family Felidae; genus Panthera; species Panthera leo. The sequence continues at coordinate 151,421,272 of NC_056687.1, forward strand.
GCTTAGTCGGTTAAGCGTCCAACTTTGGCTCAGGTCATGATTCCATGGTTTGTGAGTTCGAGCCCTACACTGGGTTCTCTGCTCTCAGCACAGAGCCCAATTCAGATCCTCTGTATCTTTGTGCCCCTCCCCCATCTGTGCGCACGTGTGCACGCGCGCGCTCTCTCTCTCTCTCTCTAAAATAAATACATTAAAAAAAATTTTTTTTAAAGATTAAGTTGAGGAAATACTCCCCAGAAAGTAGCAACAACAGAGACAGAAAATATGAGAATAAGTATCAATCCAGAAATTCCAACTTTCGACTAAATAGAAATTTCTGAAACAGAGTACAGAAAAAACAAAAGGGAGAAAATTAGCAATGCAACAATACAAAGAATTTTCCTCAGCTTGAGGATGCACGTCTCTCTGTCCCTCCGTGTCCCATAAAGTGCCCAACACCGTGAATGAAGAAAGGCCATGCCAAGGGCGTTATTGTGGCATTTCAGAACCTTTAGGAGTCAAGATCTTAAAATAAAGAGAAAAAGGTTACCCACAAAGGAACAAAAATCAAAATGACATCAGAATTCTCAACAGCGACACAGGATAACCACTGCACAATGCCTTCATATTTCTAAGGAAAAATTATTTTCAAACCAGAATTCTACTTCTGACCAAACTATCAACTGTGAAGGCAGGATAAAAGTATACTCACATAGGCAAAGATCACCCAGTCTTCTTAAGAAGCCACTTGAGATTTGTTCCAGAAAAATGAAGAAATACAACTTGGAAAAAGCAGCACACAAGAGCCAACAAAAAATGGATCTGACTGGGGAGAGCCATCAACCAAGGCCGCGGTACTTTTCTGGAAAGAGGGATGTAAGTGGTGATGGAGTGGGATAGGATATTGGGGAGCTAACCCTCAGAGCAGCAACTTAATCACCAAGGACTAAAATTGAGAGATATCGGCATAAACATTATCTTTAGAGGTACGGACATAAACGAGTTGAAAGTTGTTGACTTTGGGGTATGTAAATGGTGGTTAAAGAGTGGTGATAAAGGTCTTAATTACAAGTCTTTGGGTACCACATGGCTTTTAAACTGTATGCATGTATTCCTTCGATCAAAATGCTGTACTTATCAAAAATGAAGAAAGTATGTACCCTTAGTATTATCTGATAGATGCACTTAGTGATGTGTGCTCTGATGACGTGGGCAAAGACCCATGTACACGATATCCACTGTTTGTAAAGTAAAACCCAAATGTTTGTGAGACCAAAAAGACTTAACAACCGAAGCATAAATCTTCACCATTAGCACAGCAGTTAAAAAAATCATCGTGCTGTAAGGCACGAAAAGAAATGAGATATTTCCCTGTATGGTCAGGTGGAAAGGCCTCCGTGCTATCTTGTTCCATGAAAAAAAACAAGGCGCAAGAGAGCGGTCAAAGAACGCTCCCATAAATGTATTGTAAAAGGTGTATACGGGTACATACGTGCTTCTCTTTGTAGAAAACTGGTGGAAAGTTATAGAAGTCACTGTTAAGCTGTTACTTCTAGGAAGTGGGACTGAGGGTCTGAGGAGAGAGGGAGATTTCATATCTATTACCACTAATTGTTCACTGTGTCCCCGCACTCCATTTTTAATGAAAAGAAAAAACCTGCTGATATGAACTTACTAATCAATCCAGTTGAAAAGAGCCAGTGAGTGCCCACAGTAAGGTGCGGGCTGGGAAGCTTGGCAGCTGGGGCACAGTCACTCGACAAAAGCTCTAGGGCTTTCCAATGGGAGCCGTGGTCCCCAGAAGAGCAGGTGCGTTGGCCAGGATGGGCGGGAGGCAGGAGCGAAGCTGGCCTGGAATGTAATTCCTCCTCTGTTCCTTTGTTTCCATCTAGTGCCTGTTCTGAACAGTTTCAGTGCAACCACACCAAAAGGAATCCCGACTATAATTATACCAATTTTGACAACTTTGGCTGGTCTTTTCTGTCCATGTTTCGGCTGATAACCCAAGATTCCTGGGAGAAGCTTTATCAACAGGTTATCTAATTACCCTCCCTCCCCCTCCCCCTCCGCTCCCTCTCCCCCCTCCCTCCCTCCCCCTCCATCACTCATCGACATTTCTGTCGTTTATTCATAACTTGCCATCCACTCCCCGCCATTGTCATCTGCTCTCCGTCCTCAGCAGTTGTACTGTTAGGTTCTACTTCAGCTATTCCGTTAGAAACGCCAAAAAAGTGCCTCCTTTTCCTAGAAATGCTGCCCCTCTCCAGATTCCCTGCAGCCTGCGGTTCTGCTACCCATGCTGGGGTTTTCAGGAAGCATTCCTTTCTCTCCTGCCTTTTCAATTCTAAAATGCAAATACCCTTGAGAAAGTCATCATAAAGTTCCGAGACCCACATGGGAGTTCAGGGCCGGCCTCTCCTCACTGATGGGCAGCAGGAGCCCCCCAGGAATGGGAGGCTATCCATGATGCTGCTGTGGGCGGCTCAGCCAACCGGTGCTGGGGGCGGGCCGCTTGCCACTGTGCTGTGTCTCCTTGAGGTGACGGTCACCTCCTGTGGAACAAGGCTTCAGACGCAAGCGTGTGCTGTGTCCTTTGCAGACCTTGCGTACCTCAGGGCTTTTCTCAGTCTTCTTCTTCGTGGTGGTCATCTTCCTGGGCTCCTTCTACCTGATTAACTTAACCCTGGCTGTTGTCACCATGGCTTACGAGGAGCAGAACAGAAACGTAGCTGCCGAGACCGAGGCCAAGGAGAAGATGTTCCAGGAAGCCCAGCGGCTGCTGAAGGAGGAAAAGGAGGTAGGGACACACAGCGTCAGACAGTGGGGTCTGCTTAGGGGGTGGACTGCAGAGGTCACGAAGCCTTGAGCCTTAGGCCGGGGCTCAGAGCCTTCTCTACTATGCTTTTTGGAGAATTTAAGCCCCTTGAAGACTGGCTCTGCTGCTGTTCTTACTGAGCTGTCCAGGCACAGAGCTCTCGAGAGCAGGAAATCCTCGGTCTTCTGAGACCCAGGCCTTGTACGACAGACCCCAAACCGGGGCTAGAGGATAAAATATACATCTATGTACATTAAGGCTGGGCTCCAGGCTTGTTTATGGGAACCCGGAGATGCTTGTATTCAGGGCCTTTGCTTGCCGAGGCTTGGGGAAAGTACAATGGTGTTCTAGACACAATAGCCGTGATTACCGCTCCCTTCTTGAAATTCCCGTCATATTTACAGGCCATTCTCATTGTTTCTTGGCGTCTTTACATTTTTCCAACTCTAAGACTTCAGGAACGTGTTTTGTTCTCTTTCTCGTCCTCCACGGAGATTTGTCAGAGGGAGGCCCCACCGTGCTTCATACCGGCATCATCAGGCACAGACACGATAGAGTGCCGTGCTACGGTTTAGCGATAGAGGCACGAAAGCATTAACCTTGCCTTTGAGGCTGCAGTCTCTGTGGATAAATAAACAGGATATGTCCTTCTGGTAAATAATAACAAAGCTAGCATATTCCCAGTCGGCGATGAGCAATCTAAGTGGGTGGACGCCTCCAGGAGGGAGGAGAGAACGCTCACGAAGGTCAGGTCATTTGCAGTGTTTTATGGGGAGGTATAATCTGTTTATTAATTGCTTTTGTTCACTTTCTAAGGCTCTCGTTGCCATGGGAATTGACAGAAGTTCGCTTAATTCCCTTGAGGCATCATCTTTTTCCCCAAAGAAGAGAAAGCTATTTGGTAGTAGGAAACGAAAGTCCTTTTTTTTGAGAGACTCTGGGAAAGACCAGCCTCCAGAATCAGATTCTGATGAAGATTCCACGAAAAAGGCAAGTCTCGGCCCAGGGATTGATGATCCTATAGCACCGTTAGGGGGACAGGTCAAGTTGTCAGCCTAATTGAAGGGATTCACTCATTCATTCAGTCATTCATCCATTTGCACATACTTTCCCACATCCATGCATGCATCTGTTCAACTACCCATCTCTTTACAAACATCTATTTGAAGTGTTGACAGGGTTTACCAGCCACGTGGCACTGGGGTAGGTACGAGGGCTCTGTGAGATGTCTGAAACAGACAACTAACGATGAAGACCCACGAACAAGGAGGCAGTTATTGTTTAGTATGACAGCTGACATGATGATCACATATGGGAGAACAGAGGAGAAGCCATGTCTTAGTAGGGGTTCCTGGCGAAGCAAACCCTGAGACGTTAAAGTGCAGGTAGATTATTTGGGAAGTGATCCCAAGAGGCACCAAGAGGAGTGAGAAGAAGGGTTACATGGAAGGTAAAGTGGCCAACTAAGGTTCGTCATGAAGCTGGTTACCACTGAAGGTACTTGGAGTTTAATCTCCGTGGAGTGAGGGCACTAGAGTATTTATACACCGACTTTGGTCCATCATTGGTTCCAGACTGCTGGATTCAGGTGACAGTCATTTTCCTGCATTTCTGACTTTGTGTTCATTAGGGCAGAGGGTGGTCAGGTCGCCAGAGAAAGCCCTCAGGGAGGACCCGGGGACATACAGATCCAGCCAACGGCAGCATCTATGACTTGGGGGGGTGGGGGGTGGGAGAAGAGCCATGGATCAGAAGAGTTCCCAGAGGAAAAAAGCATCCGTGCCCAAAGGATGAATTAATGTTTCATCCCTGGGTAAAAAGTGAATGGAGCACCACAGGTAGAGGGAGCGGCACACACAAAGGCCTGGAGGCAAAGGAGAGCGGGAGAATGTGACCTCGTAGAACACTTGTGAGTGTGTGTGTGCACGTGCATGTGTGTATGAGGCTGGAGACGGCCTGGCAAGAGGCTATAGCGGTAGGATGGGGTCATCACAAAAGGCCTCGAAACCAAGCTGAGGGGCTCACCCTTTACTCAGGGACCAAGGGCTAAGCAGTATTGAAAGCTGTTTGTTTGTTTTTTTAAATACTTATTTATTTTTGAGATAGAGAAAGAGACAGAATGCGAGCAGGAGAGGGGCAGAGAGAGAGGGAGACACAGAATCCAAAGCAGCTCCAGGCTCTGAGCCGACAGCAGAGAGCCTGGTACGATACGGGGCTTGAACTCATGAACCATGAGATCATGACCTGAGCCAAAGTTGGACACTCAACCGACTGAGCCCCCCGGGCGCCCGTGAAAGGTTTTAAACAAAAGAGTGACTTGACCAGGTCGACAGTTTTGAAATCCTAGATGCACTGAAGAGACCGGACCAGAGCAGGACGAGACTGGAGGGAACCAGTTGAGAAGCTGTGGCGGCAATCCAAGTAAGAGGAGACAGGGGCTTAAACTGTGGTGAGGGCAGGAGGATGAAGAGACAATAATGGTACAGTGATTTCCAGAAGAGAAAATTTGGCACTTGACTAGATAGATGCAGAGAGGGGGAAGATGCCAGGTTGACTGCTTGGGTAGCCAACTTGATGGACGGTAGTTTACCGAGACCGGAAAGGAGCTTGTCCTGGGGGAGGGAAGGATGGCGAGCTCAGTTTTGGGTGTGGCAAGCTTGAAATGCCTGTGGGGCATCCTAGCAGGGATATTTTGTAGGCCAAGTGGATATGAAGCTATGAGGGGTAGAGAAAAACCCTATCTTTATCAGTGTGGTGGGGGATGTTTGAACATGTTTTAATTGTGGAGAGAGAAATCGGAGGAGAGGAAAATGTTGAAGATACAGGTCAGGGAATAATGGCGAGAGCCACTTTTCTGAGATGGGAGGAAGAGGTGAAGTGGTCGCAAGGGAGGGTGCATGCCTGAGGGGAGGTGGGGAAAGGAGGTCGGGGGCCTTTACAGAAGTAGGTGGACAGACCTCATCCATTGCTGTGTGCATTTCTCTGATGGAGGGACAGGGACCCATCTTTCAGTTTAGAGGCTTCTCTAATGTCAGACCATAGCATATTGAAGAGCCTGCAAATATTTTTTAATATTTTGAAGGGTTTTTTTTCTCATTTCACAAAACAATAGACCAAGAGCAGACAGCTAATAAAAAGTGTCTTTTCCCTAAGCCAAAATAGGAAATAGCTATAGAAAGACTACAGGTTGCCTTTAAAATAGCTTATCACGGGGGCACCTGGGTGGCTCAGTCAGTTAAGCATCTGACTTCAACTCAGGTCATGATCTCACGGTTTGAACCCCGCATGGGGCTCCGTGCTGACAGCGTGAAGCCTGCTTGGGATTCTCTCTCTCTCCTCTCTCTGCCCCTCCCCAACTCATGCTTTCTCTCTCAAAATAAATGAATAAACTTAACTAAAATAAAATAGTTCCCTCTGGGGCCACGGTTGGTCAGAACTTTGGGGAAATAAGTCATCTAGGTAGCTGAAGATTTATGTACTGTCGTGTCCAGAGACCTTAGAATTGTAGGTAAGGCGAGAGTCGGGCCCCCAAGCACGGCCTGAGAGAATGCTTGAGGTTTAGGATATAGACTTTGTCATATTTATTTTGGCTGTTCTTTTTAGTTACTGACTGTTTCAAAATCCATTTAGGCAGCCATTCTAACCTGGCCCCGATCCACCCTTCTAAATGTATCTATCCCCCCACTCCTGCCCTGCCACTCAAAAACATTATTTCTAATTTTGACTTTTTATTGCTTTTGTGTCCTGAACCGTTTATTGCTCCTTCGTTTTCGTAAAATTTTGTTTGCTCTTTGTTGACAATGAATAAATCACAGAGAAAGAAACATTTCCGTAGTTAGGATCCGGGAAATTTGCATACATTGAAAAGTATGAATGCCACCCTGTATTTTAGTTATGAAATCTGAAACAGGAAAGCTGAACCTTCATCCTGCCGTGAGATGCAAGGGAGCAGAGCTATATAAGGTACTAAGTCTTTTCCAGGCATGTGGCGTTCAAACAGAGTAGCTTGTGACCTTTTGAGGAGGGGCAGTCCCTTCCCTTTGAAGGTCTACCGTGCCTTCCTTCTCTTACAGCCACACATCCTAGAGCAAACCAAACGGCTGTCCCAGAATCTGTCAGTGGATTTCTGTGATGAGCACGGGGACCCCTTCCAAAGGCAGAGGGCCCTGAGTGCCGTCAGCATCCTCACCATCACCATGCAGGGTAAGCTCTGCCCTCCTGGCCCCAGGGACAGCCCAACTGCAGTGACGTCCCTCCATTTTCCTTCTTTCCATCTCCCCCAGAAGCCCTCTGTAGCCCCTTCTGCTTCCTGCAGAGTGACTTCTTGCGCCTCTTTGGAGCATGGGAGCCAAGTGGCTTGCGGAAGCAGGCCCACCCTGAGTTGGCCCTTGGGTATTGGTGGGAACTGGCTAGCTTTGGCATTTAGGACCAAGAGTACAGACAAGACCCCCGCCCTTACCCACCCTGATCAGGCCAGGCAGTCACAGGGGGTCGCAGTGGCAATGACAGTGACCAAAGAAGAGACGACACAGAAGTTTCCAGAAGGTGACGGTTGTCATGGAAGTTAGAGTTAGGAATCTGGCATGCAAAGTGGAAGACCTGTGTAGGTAGGCTGGAATCATCTGACGGACCTCATCAACAGCAGGTAACCAGGACCCCCAACTGAGGGGTTGGTGTTCAAAGTCAGGACCCAAGTCCTTACAGGGACGGGGTCAGATTCGTCCTTAGCACTTTTGAGCCCTATTGCATCGCTTCATTTGGCTTGTATGAGTCCCTTGAAATGGTGCCAGGGAAATCGGAAATCAGGGGTACAGTGGCCTTGTGGCCTGAATTCAACCTGCTGATAGAGTACCTTTTGCTTCAAAACAAAAGATGCCCCTGCCTGAATACCTGGCCTTCCTCTGAGCCCTGGTAGCTCTGTGTGCCTCTGGTACAGCTGTCACCGTGGTCTGCCTTGAATGAACATAATTTGAGCTTATACCTTTCCCTCTCATGGGTTCACAGCCTGTGAGTGTTGACTTCCCCATCTGTATCTCTAACGGTGCGGCTCAGCTCCCAGATGCTCAACACAAGTATAAAGACTGGATGTGGGGCACCTGGGTGGCGCAGTCGGTTAAGCGTCCGACTTCAGCCAGGTCACGATCTCGCGGTCCGTGAGTTCGAGCCCCGCGTCGGGCTCTGGGCTGATGGCTCAGATGTTTCCCATTCTGTGTCTCCGTCTCTCTCTGCCCCTCCCCAGTTCATGCTCTGTCTCTCTCTGTCCCAAAAATAAAATAAAAAAAATAAAAAAAAAACGTTGAAAAAAAAAAAAAAAAGACTGGATGTACACGGCTATACCACAGGGAAGTTGTATACGGCAAACCTTTCTGGCTGTACCCGTCAGCGCCCCTCTTGGCTGATCGTGTTGTTCACGAGAGACCGTAGGGAAGAGGGGGGGAAGAGAGTGGAATGCACTCAGGCAAACGGCGGCCAGATGGATTCATAGCTAACTACTCAACTGCTCTCCCATTCTCCTTCTCCAGAGCAAGAGAAATCACAGGAGCCTTGCCTCCCGTGTGGGGGAAACGTGGCGTCCAGATACCTCGTGTGGAACTGCAGCCCCCAGTGGCTGTGCATTAAGAAGGCCCTGCGAGTCGTGATGACCGACCCCTTTACTGAGCTGGTCATCACCATCTGCATCGTAATCAACACTGTCTTCTTGGCCTTGGAGCATTACAAAATGGACCAGAGTTTTGAGTATATGTTGTATACAGGGAATTTGGTAACTTTAGGCTTTTTAAAATATCCAAATATTCCAAACTGTGACTTATAACTCTTTCAAAGTCTAAACATTTTGTAAGTGGCCTAACCTAGCCTAGGTCCCTGGTCCCCTTAAGTAGAGTCGAGGGCAAATGCAACTGTTAGAATTTTGTTTTTACTCGTTTGGTAATTTTCCACGGCCCCTGTGTTGGCCCTCTGGTATGCCAAGGCATCTCTTTAGCCATCCAGTGGTAAGCCAGAAGGCAGCAGACATCTTAAAAGGTCAGCTATTTGGCACGATCTTGGGGGCAAGAAAACCTTAATGATGTCCAGAGACCCTTGGTAATGTGTCTCATGGTCCCCAGTGATGCTGATGGCATCATTTGTCACAAAATAATGTGACTGCCATTACTAGTTATTATTCCCCCTGGAAAGGTGGGTCAGGGCGTGGAGGCTGTGGGAGGCTTGCTTTCCCAGGAGGGAAAGCTTATGCTTATGTGCAAAGCTTATGAAGTACAATGCTTATGAAGGTGGGGTGGGGCTCCCGACTTGAGCCTGCTTCAGTATGTTTCTCGTTAGATGTATCTAATCCAAGTTAAATTGGGAAAATTAAGGTAGGAGAGCAGACGTTTCATGAACTGCTCAATTTATTGTTCCCGGAGAAGGCATTTTTCCCGAGGATTAATTAGTCTCCTAAATATCAGAAATAGCAAATTACCCTCTGAACGTTCTATCCTAATTAGCTAATGAGTGAATAGGCTAAAAATCTTAACCAGAGTATGTAGCCATTTATTCTTTTTTTTAAAAAATTTATTTATTGTTTAATTTACATCCAAGTTAGTTAGCATATGGTGCAACAATGATTTCAGGAGTAGATTCCTTAATGCCCCTGACCCATTTAGCCCATCCCCCCTCCCACAACCCCTCCAGCAACCCTCTGTTTGTTCTCTATATTGAAGCATCTCTTATGTTTTGTCCCCCTCCTTGTTTTTATATTATTTTTGCTTCCCTTCCCTTATGCTCATCTTTTTTGTATCTTAAATTCCTCATATGAGTGAAGTCAGATGATATTTGTCTTTCTCTGACTAATTTCGCCTAGCATAATACCCGCTAGTTCCATCTACATAGTTGCAAATTGTAGCCATTTATTCTTAAAGTTTTATTTCATTTTTCCAACTTAAAAAAGTAATGCATGCTTTTTTTAAATTTTAAAACTAAGGAAAATTTTAAAAATGAGGGGAATACAAAGCAGAAACTTATTTCCTATGGTCCTGTTAGCAAAGATGATCATTTTTTAGCATGGCAGAGGATTTCTAGGCAATATGTACGTATGTGTTTTTTAATTAATTATTTTACGCTGATCGGAACCCGCTATGCCTATTGAATCAGAAGTTGGTTCACAGAGCTGCTTCCATGCATCAGGTTTAGGTAACTGTCACCCTCAGTTCCAGGGCCCCTCAGGAGGAGCAGGGATCCAGTGGGACCACAGTGCAGGACCAAGGAGGCTCTCCATACAGTCTGCATTTAAGTTTCTTTCCCCAAACTGCCCTTGGGTGGAAGTGCCCTTGTGGGTGTGTGTGGGTCAGATCAGATTTCATGCTGCTCGATGAGCCTAACACACATGGTCCCTTCTAATAGGCTGGTGTCTTCTGGGCTCTAGGCCAGCGTATTCACCTATCTCCTGCTGACGTATCCCAGACATGGGCTGACAGTGTTATTTCCCTTGGAGACAGAAAGCTGTGCCCAGGAGACCATTGGTTCCCGGCTCAACGGAGTCAGCAGAGCCATCCTTCATCACCTCCTGGTGGATGGAGTTATTAGATTAGTTCCAGAGAATAACCCAAAGAACCCAAAGTCATGCCCCTAGACAGGGCTTTCCAGTTACAAAGGTGGCCTGTCTGTCCATCCCTTCATTTTCTGATCCAAGTGTGGGAAATGACAAAAGCCACCCTCTCAGATTTCCCACTGATTAGACGTTCTGGGTGTTGAGGTGAAGCTGCATTTTGCAGTCAGAAGTTGGATAATTAAGTGACATTCTTCTTCACTCTCCCCAGAAGTGGTATAGAAGGAGGCCCAGGGACATTGTTGGTGTCTGAGTTCACAGGCAGAGGCTGCACCCCGGGCCCCTGAAAATTGACACGAAACCTGCATTGCTGGCCACATAGCCTGTGCTTCCATCCCCTGAGCCCCGTTCCCTAGGCACACGATACGAGGGTGGTAGTCACCTCATCTGTGCCCCCGTAGCAGCGGTGGAAGGAGGCTTTGGAGCCCTGAGTTCCCAGGAACACATCCAAGCCTCCCTCCTCCAATGGGTGGGCGAGGCTTTAACTGGCCTGTGGAGGTTCTGTGGGACTGGACTTGAAAATGGACTCTCTAGGCTTTGGGACAGCTTAAATCAGGGGAGTACGTTGAGCTCCCGAAAAGCCATGAGTAGCAGTTGAGTGGGCTTGCAAAACCCATGGTCCCAAGGCATGTAGGGTTGCTGTAGGGCTAGACAGCTTAAGCCTGAAGGGGACAGGACGGGGAGGAGGAGCTCAAAAGGGAACAGAGATCAGTCCAGCACAATTAACTAGAACAGGTAACACTGCGTGCTTTCAGACTCTGGTCGCAGCTTTGGGCAGAAGTAGATAGAAATATTTAAAGGGAAAAGACTGATACGAGCTTTGGGTTTTTTGGTTTTTGGTTTTGCCCCCTTGATTTCTTTTTTTTTTTTTAATTTTTTTTTAACGTTTATTTATTTTTGAGACAGAGAGAGACAGAGCATGAACGGGGGAGGGTCAGAGAGAGGGAGACACAGAATCTGAAACAGGCTCCAGGCTCTGAGCGGTCAGCACAGAGCCCGACGCGGGGCTCGAACTCACGGACCGCGAGATCATGACCTGAGCCGAGGTCGGCCACTTAACCGACTGAGCCACCCAGGCGCCCCTTGCCCCCTTGATTTCTATTTGCCTATCTTGGATTTATCTTTGCTTATTCCCCCCTCCCCCCCCTTTTTTTTTTAACTTGTGTCACTTTATTTTAGGGATTTTTAAAGGTAAATAGTACGTCATCAAATTATTTATAAAAATGGATCATCTGTTACTTTTAATAAGGACGTTTAAAAATCATTTCTGGGGTGTTTCTTTTTCTTTTCCAAAGCTGTAGAGTCCTATAGCTGACAACCTTTTTATATTACCTTATTTCATACTATTGTTTCATACTATTATCACTTATTTCATGCTATTGTTTTCATATTTCATATTATTTCATACTATTGTCTTCTCATTATCTATTTATTTGTGTATGTGTGAGAGAAAATGTGCTATTTGCTATGAAGAAATGCTTTGTTTTCTCGTCTGCAAAGATGTAGATGATAGATGATGTAGAATTTGGCTGCCGCTCATTCAACACTGCAGTGTTTTTCAGCCTGTATTTATCTAATTTTCAAAGACAAAACCAAAAACATATATTTGTGCCCGTGGAAATCACATCGTTTCGCGCTTTCTGTAGCTCTTGCCTTTCTTTTTGATTCTCCGGTATTTTGTTCTGGAATAAGGAACCCTGCATTCTGCGAGTTAATGTTTAGGATTATACGCCAACTCACTTCTCCTCCTTTCAACCATGACCAATGCGGGGTTTAGCCCATGGTATTCATCATAGAGGCCAAGCCTCCATATTGAGTTGCTCAAAGATGTTTCCTGTTCCCGGCAGTGTTTTTTCAAGTCTCTGCTCTGGGCCCCTTTTAAGTCTTTTTCTGATCAAAGTGGTTGGGTGAACTCCTCCTGGGTTCGGCTTTATGGAGGATATTTATCTTCAGTTTTCAGAGCTGCCGTGTACTCCCCACCTCCCCCATTTTGGAACTTTCGTTGACATTTTAAAGGAACTTAGAGGAGGGATCGCTTGACATTTTCTATCACTCTGCCTTATTTTCAGCTGAATGGGAAATAATATTTATTCTCCATGCCGATGTCCGCGAGCTTGGGAACACTGGAATGGGCACTATGGGGAGAGGAATGGGGGGAGAGGAGCCAAGTAAATCAAAATGCACTGTATTTCTTCCTGACTTCTGCAATTCCCTTGGACCATTCTTAGAACTGTATCTTCAAGGAGCAGTAGCTCCCTTTTCTCATTCTTCCCTGTCTCACTGCAGGTTTTCACTGGCATTTTCATGGCAGAAATGTGCCTAAAAATCATCGCGCTCGATCCCTACAACTACTTCCGCCGAGGCTGGAACATTTTTGACAGCATCGTCGCTCTTCTGAGTTTTGCAGATGTGATGAACAGTGTGGTTGTAGGAAAACAAAGTCCTCTGTTTTTCCATTCCTTAAGAGTGGTAAGGCACTTACTGTTGTATTTTACTGAAATGCCTTAGCTGCCAGGGTTGACGAGAGTCTTGAGTGAGTTCAGTGGCTATTTTGCACTCAACTTGAACTCCTCTTGCCTTAACCAGAGACTCAAAACTGCGCTCCTCCTGCCACCCAGGATTTGCATATTCTTGGGAGTCCGCGGGGGTCTCCTCCCAGCTGAACCCCTACCTCCCCACTCCCAAGATGATGGTTTAGGCAAGCAGGTGCAGTGTTGTGTCTTCTGGTGTCAGGATTGTGCTCCTTGATTAGCGTACCACCCCTCCCTCCATCTCTTCCCCACCACCCACCCCTGAGCTCTGAGCCAGGCACCCTCACATCTGGGCTCACCAAGGGGGGGGGGTGAAGACTGACAGGCACGAGGTTCCACCTCACGGCTTCCAGTGCCACATTCCCATGCTGTCATCTCGGCCCTCCGTCTACTGCCCATGGAGGCATGCTGGTGACCTTTGCAGAGGCACCTGATAGGAGCTGACCCGAAGGAGGGCTGAAAGGGGAGGACAAGTACTGTCTTCAAGGAGTCTGGCATCTAGAGACGAGACAAGGCAGGGCCAGAAATGACCGTGAGGCAAAGTAGAGAACGTGACAGACCCCATGAGAAGTATGGATAGAAAGCTACAGAGAGACCACATCTAACAGGGGAAGCAGGAAGCCAGAAAAGGTGGCCTTTTGTCCCCTTCCAGAGATTTGCTTTTTATTTTGGCAGGGATGAGATTTCCAGGAGTAAGACAGTTGTCCCAGTTACAGAAGGTGTACATTTTATACTTGGGATATGTTAGGCGATCACACTGCCCAAACTCATGCATCGTTTTAGGCTGCTCTCCTGAAGTTTTATTGGTGCTCAGGTGAGCAAAGTTACATTTGCTTTATGATTGTTTAGGCTTATTACAGCCATGCTCTGACGGGAGGGACTCTGGAGTTGTCTATATGAGAACAGAACCGTGATTTCCCCCATCTACCCTCTGGGGACACAGCGCTGATCCTTCTCTTGGGCCATAAGTCTTACTGACCTGAAATGTTTCTCCCAAATAGTTGATAGGATTGTACTTTGGAATGACACCCATTGGTTTACATTGGAAGTTAATGTAGGAAATGACCTATGAACGTAGTTGCCACGTTGTCTCCTACAGGGTCTATAAGGTTCCAGGGAAAAAATGTTCTTTTTGGAAAAAGTGTGTGTGTTTTGAGTAGCTGATTGCTTTTTCTCTCCTGGGTACAAAATGTCATATTACTCTCATCACTGTTAGACAGTTTAGATTCAGACTTGTGACCTGAATTATGTAAAGCAGGAGTTAGCAGTTTTTTTTCTGTAAAAGGCCAGATGGTAAATATTTTCAGCATTATAGGCTATGTGGTCTGTGTTGAAATCATTCAACTCTGCTGTTATAGCACAGAAGTAGCCATAGACATTCGAGAAGAAATGGGCGTGACTGTGTTCCAATAGACTTTTATTTATAGGCGTGGACATTTGAACTTCATACATTTCTCATGTGTGATGAAATACCCTTCTTTTGATTATTGTCTAACCATTTAAAAATGTAAAATATTCTAAGCCCTTAGGCCATACCAAAACAGGCATTGGCTGGATTTGGTCCTTGGGCCAGACTTTTTTGACTCTGGGTATAGTATTCTATAGTATTCTATAGTATAGAATTCCAAAACATTTCATTTTATGCAACAGACACATATGCTTAATTCCACCATCATGACTCCAAAGTATCATTTAACAAAAATCAGAACAAAATATTTCTTTTTTTAAATTTATTTAAATTCTAGTTAGTTAACATAGAGTGTATATTGGTTTCAGGAGTAGAATTTAGTGATTCATCACTTGCATATATCCCAGTGCCCATCCCAACAAGTGCCCTCCTTAAAACCCATCACCCATCTAGCCTATCCCCCTACCCACTTCCCCTCCAGCAACCCTTAGTTTGTTCTCTGTAGAATATTTCCATTTTTATTTTTTTTAACTTTTTAAATGTTTATTTATTTTTGAGAGAGAGACAGCGTGAGCAGGGGAGGGCAGAGGGAGAGGGAGACACAGAATCCGAAGCGGGCTCCAGGCTCTGAGCTGTCAGCACAGAGCCTGACGCGGGGCTCCAACCAACAAACCGTGAGATCATGACCTGAGCCGAAGTCGGACACTTAACTGACTGAGCCACCCAGGTGCCCCAAATATTTCCATTTTTAAAACAAAAAGTAAATATGGGTGTTAGCGTAGGACAAGGAGTTGATGACTATGTTTAGGATGGATTTGGCTTTGAAAAGATTTTTGATA
Organism: Panthera leo; assembly: GCF_018350215.1. Lineage (NCBI taxonomy): Eukaryota > Metazoa > Chordata > Mammalia > Carnivora > Felidae > Panthera > Panthera leo. Next base: position 151,436,426 of record NC_056687.1, read on the forward strand.
ATCATAAATGCTGTGCTTTGGGAACGTGTCATTTACTACATAGCTGAGCAGATGGCATTTGTCTTTAACAGGCTTTTCTTCCACTTTTGTTTATTGTCTGTTTCTACAGCTAAGGGTTTTCAAGCTAGCCAAATCCTGGCCGACTTTAAACACACTGATAAAGATAATTGGTCACTCCGTCGGAGCCCTGGGAAACCTGACCGTGGTCCTGGCCATTGTGGTCTTCATTTTCTCAGTTGTTGGCATGCAGCTTTTTGGCTCTAAATTCAATTCTGTAAGGAATAACACCAAATCCTGTGGCCCTACAGTCCCATGTTTACGACGCTGGCACATGGGGGACTTCTACCGTTCCTTTCTGGTGGTATTCCGCATCCTCTGTGGGGAATGGATCGAAAACATGTGGGAATGTATGCAAGAAACTAGTAAACCACTGTGCGTCGTCGTCTTTCTGTTGATCATGGTGATAGGAAAACTCGTGGTGAGTGTCTTATATCTTTTTTTTTTTTTAATATATGGACTGAACGGATGCATTACCTTCTTTTGCAATGCTTCGCTAGTGATTATTACTCTACATATAAAATTATGCATGTAATGTTATATGATATTAAAATATGCATTTGAATTTGACTTGAGGAAATTATTATAAGCATGAAACAAAACCTCCTTGTCACACAGCGCTCATGTTGACGGATGCCTCAATATCTATTCTACTACAGGCGATTATTCTAAGATAATTGTATTCTCTTTGTCCATGAATGGCTGAGGTAGGGATGTGTGACTTAATTTGGGCAATAAGATGTAAAGGGATATCTAGTAAGGAAGATTTCTTGGTCTTAAAAAAAAAAAAAGGGATGAGCTAAAAAAAAAAAATGGTCCTTTTACTTTCCCTGGGCCTTTTTATTAAAGACTGATTCATCTCAGAGCTGCAAACATTATCCAAGCAGGAGAAGAGCCAGCCTAACACAAAGTTGTTAGGAAGGTAGAGGGAAAAGGTGGAACGAACCTATCTTCGTGTTCCCCATGTTTTATTTTTTTATTTTATTTTATTTTTTGAGAGAGAGGGAGAGAGAGAGAGAGAGAGAACACGCACATGTGTGCAAGCAGGGGAGGGACAGAGTGGGAGAAAGAGAGAATCCCAAGCTTGGGACGGGGCTTGATCTCACAACTGTGAGATCGTGACCTGAGCTGAAATCAACAGTCAGACGCTTAACCAACTGAGCCACCCAGACACCCCATCCCCTTGTTTTATTTTCAAGTGTCTTGTGTTACATTTTCTCGTTGTGTAAGTTACCTTGAGTCTATTGCCTGCAGCCGGAAACATAGACACTATTAGCTAATTGGGTACCCAGTAAAGATATGAAGAGACAAGAGACACACAGGACATCTGACCACAAGGTCTTGAGAATCAAGTTGGGGCTATCGTGCAAATATAATGAACCATCCGCATGAACACCATTGCTTCATCCTATGCACGAGATCAGCGTTGTTAGAAAGACAGTAAGTGATACAAAAGTTTCGGAACAGGGTATCACCAATGGGAGTGGGAACGGAGTGTTAACAAAGGATGTGTGGAAGATACAGTACTTGAGAAGGGTACTCAAGAGGCAAGGAGGTGGCGCCTGGGCGGCTCAGTCGGTTGAGTGTCCAACTTCAGCTCAGGTCATGATCTCACGGTTTGTGATTTCAGGCCCCACGTCACTCTCGCTGCTGTCAGCCCAGAGAGTGCTTCGGGTCCTCTGTCCCCCTCTCTCTCTGCCCCTCCCCTGCTTACACTCTCTCTCTCTCTCCAAAAAAAAAAAAAAATTATAAAAAAAAAAAGAGGCAAGGTGGACTTAGCAAAGAGAGGAAAGCTTGAGCAAAGATCCACAGGTGGGAATTCTTACGGTGAAGCTGAGGGAGAGTGATGAGACCCATTCGAGCTCATGAGATACGCCTCCCCGAAGGCAGTCTATTTTTGAGTGGGTGACAGCCACAAAGGCGCTTGAGGAGGTAAAGATGATGAATGGGAGGGTGTGTAAGTGTCAGCAAAAAAACCCCGAGTAGGAAGCTGATGAGATGATCTGAATTTAAATTGATCCAAGCTTCAACAGAAGAGTCGCAGATTCGCAGATTCGATTCCAACCCCTCCGGCTCAGTCCCAACACTTTGCTGTGGTTCAGGCAACAGGACCTAAAAAGCCTGCCCAAAGCACATCCTCTCTCAAACTGTACCAACAGGAGAGGACTCCACGGCAGTATGAGACATCAGACCCATATCCCTGTGGGCAATTCCAGGAAAACCAAGGTCAGGATTCGACGGATCCCCAAGGAATATACATGGCCACACAGCTCTGCTTTACCGTGGCCAGGGTTTACAACATCTGTTGCTTGTATGTAGACAAGGCAGACTTGGGCTGTTTGCACCATTTCCCTTCCGTTTTTCTTTTACCTTGCTCTCTTCCTCAATTTTTCTCCTCTTATTCATTTTATAGGTAAACTTTTTTATAGGTAAATACCAGAAGGACGTAGAACTCTCATTTGAGTTAGTTTTGGGTCTTGGGGGGAGAAGTTGCTCCGGAAACCTACTGTATCTTCCCATCTGCTAAACTTCCTATTCCCCTTGTGTCTCCCCTCCCCTCGCCCCGCCCCAGGTACTCAACCTCTTCATTGCCTTGCTGCTCAATTCCTTCAGTAACGAGGAGAGGGATGGAAGCTTGGTTGGAGAGGCCAAAAAAACCAAAGTCCAGTTAGCCCTGGATCGGTTCCACCGGGCTTTTTGCTTTGTAATCCATACTCTTGTGCGTTTTTGTCACACGTGGTGCAGGAGGCAAACGTTACCGCAGCAAAAAGAGGTGTCGGGAGGCCCTCCTGCCAAAAGCAAAGACATCATTCCACTGGTCGCAGGGGTGAAAAGGGGCTCGGAGACCTGGGAGGAGTTCGGTGTAGTCACGTCTGCACCAAAGACCTTGAGTGTAGACCATGACCGGACTTGGTTGGCCCCACTTGCAGAGGAAGAGGATGATTTTGAATCTTCTGGCAAAATCAATGCACAGTGCGTTGCACCACCTGAGGCTGGAAAACAGGTACGAAGCTTCATACGTAGACGTAGAGGTCACATGAAGGTAGAGCTGCCATGGGGCACTGGTGGCCCGCCCTGTTCTGAGCACCATGCGGTATTTGCGTGCACATCCTAGTGCCGGTTCGAATCGTGCTCCCGCACGTACGGAGGTGGAGAGATGGCAGAGGAGTCCAGAGGGGAGCGAGATCAGAGTGGGCCAGGGTGACAGGGGAATCAAGTGGCTGTGGTTGAGCCCTAAAAGAAGCGTAACGTTTGGATTAGCTGAAAGGTGGGAAGTGAACCGAACAGCACAGAAAAGGAGACGGTGGTGAGAACAAACGCAGTCTCTGAAGGGACCAGTAGGCGAGGAGTGGTGGGAGATGAGGCGGTCAGGGAGTGGCAGGGAGCTGAGCGCCCTAAATAAACAACTACAGGCTTCATTCTGGATGCAGCTGGGCTGTCTCAATATTCCTGAGTTTTCCACAGTGGTTGTACCATATTGCATTCCCATTAGCAATCACTGTAATCATTCTGACGGGTTTGTGGTGGTATCTCATTGTGGTTTCAAGTTTCATGTCACTGATAAATAATGATATTGCATAATATATCTTCATTGGTAAAGTATCTATTGTCCATCTTTATTTCTTATTATTGAGTTGTAAGAGTCTATTACATATTTGGATACAAGTCCTTTGATAGGTATAACACTGCACATATTTTCTAACTGCCTGTGGTTCATCTTTTATTTTCTTCCCGGTATCTTTCAGTGAGCAGAGATTTTTAATTTTGGTGAAGTTATCACTGATCAATATTATTCCTATGGTTCGTGGGTTTTCATTCCATTCTAAGAAATCTTTGTATAACCCAAAACTGGACATATTTTCCCATATGTTTTCTTTGAGAACTTTACAGGTTTAACTCTCAGGTTCAGGTCTATGATCCATTTCAACTTAATTCTTGTGTATGATATGAGTTGAGTCATTTTTTCCTGTATATATGAGTGATTATAGTACCGTATTTTGAAAAGACTGTTCTTATCCCACTGAATCAACTTGGTATCTTTGTCAAAGATCAAATTGGCTCTATCTGTTAATATTTTTATGTTATTGTAAATGTAATTTTTAAAATTTTAGTTTCTGAATGTTCGGTATTAGTACATGGATATAAATAGGCTTTTGTGTTTTGACTTTGTATCTATCCTGCAGTGTTGGTAAACTGACTTATTCATTCCAATAGCTTTTTTGTAGTTTCCTTAGGATTTTCTAGGCATATAAGAATTTCATCTGTAAATAAAAACTTCTTTTTTTTATGTGGGCTTTTTTTTTTTCTTGCCTTATTCCATTGGTTAGAACCTTTGGTATAATGTTGAATAGGAATCATGGGAATGTATTCCTTGCCTTGCTCCTGGTCTTAGGTAGAAACATAAAGTCTTTTCCCATTAAGTAAGATCTTAGGAGAGGAAGTTCCCTTCGTTCCATTTGCCAGGAGGTTTTATTTTTCCTTTAAATTATGAATGTATATCGATTTTTCTGAAATACTTTTCCCATATTTATTGGGATAATCATTTTTAACATTTATTTTGGATGCTAAATCACTTAGGCATTCCTTGGATTATCCCTATTTGAGCATGGTATGGTATTATCCTCTTATGCGTGTTTGCATCCAACTGGCTAGTATTTTGTTAAAGATTTTGCATCCCTAGGCTTTTCCCTTATAATGTGTCAGCCTGGTTTTGGTATCAGGTTAACATGGGCCTTCTTATAATATGATTAGCACCGTAGTATTAGCTAACACCTCCATCATGACACATAATTATTTCTTTATTGTGGTAAGAATATTTAAGGTTTACTCTCTTAGCAACTTTCAAGTATATACCATAGTATTATTAATTATAATCACAACACTGTACATCATATCCTTATTCATCTTCTAACTGAAAGTTTGTATTTTCGGACCAACAGCTACCCACTCCCCCTACCCTCCACCCCCCAGCCCCTGTTAACTACCATTCCGTTCTCTGCCTCTGCAAATCTGGCTTTTTTAGATTTCACACGTAAGTGATACCATGCTGTATTTGTCTTTCTCTGACTTGTTTCACTTGAGCATGATGTCCTGGGGTCCATCCAAATATTATCGGTTATAACTGAGGCTAGAACATTGTGTGTATTGTTTCAAATATTCTGTTCTTTTCTCTCTTCTCCTTCTGGTAGTCCCATTACATGTATGTTTCACCTATGTAGGTGCCCCACGGGTCTTAAGGATTCTGTTCCTTTTTTTCCCCGTATTTTTTTCTCTTTGTCTTTCAGGTTTGGAGATGTTTACTGAGATAGCCTCAAGCTCAGAGATTCTTTCCTCAGCTGTATCCAGTCTCCTAACAGGCCCATCAGTGACATTCTTTATTTCTCTTACAATGTGTTAGATCTCTAGCATTTTTTAAATCCTTTCTGAGAATTTTCATCTCTCTTGCTCAATTTGCCTGTGTGTTCTTGCATGCTGTCTACTCTGTCCATTAGAGCCCTGAGTATTTTAATCATAGCTGTTTTAAACTCCTGGTCTGACAATTCCAACAACACTGCCATATTGAGACTGGTTCTGATGCTTGCCTGTCTCTTCAACCTATATTTTTTGCCTTTTAGTATGCCTTCTATTTGTTCTTCAGAATCAGACATGATGTGCTGGGTAGATGGAAATGCTCTAAATGGGCCTTTATCAATGTGTTGGTGAGGTTTGAGGGGAATGAAGAAGCTCTGTGGTCCCATGATTAGGTCTCAGTCTTTTAGTGAGCCTGTGCTTCTGGACCGTGAACAGTGCTCCTCAGTGTGGCTAGCGTGAGCTAGAGTCGGGTATTTCCCACCCCCGGGTCAGTTAGGTCCTGATAAAACCCCAGCAGGTTAGGCTCTGGTTAGTTTCTCTTGAGGGAAGGGCTTGTTAAGAATAGAATTCTCTAGCATGTTTCAAAATGGTTCCTTTTACTCTCCCCCTGCTGGAAGCAAGTGTGGATTTTTCTCCTATATTTACTGTGAGAACCTGGTAGAGCTCTAAGAGTTAAAACTCACAAACGTGTGGGGGCCTCTGTTGACTGGGTCCCCTAGGACTTTTATCTCTTAGATTTGTCCACACTGAGCCTCCAGCAGTTTGTCAATTACAGTTTAGGTTTCCCTCCTCGGGGACTGATTCCCACGGAGGATTTTGCTCCTGGGCTTCCGCTTTGGTGAATTGTGATTCTCTGTATTATCCTGTCTTTCTCTCCAACTTGGGGGACAATAATTTGCCCTGGACTTATTTCTCTTATGGCTCTCAGAAGAGTTATTGGTTTTCCAGTTCGTTTAGCTTTTCACACGTTAGGATGGAGTGGAGACTTCCAGGCCTTCTTACATGTCAGACCAGAAACTGGAAGAGAGAGAGAGAGACAAAGCATAAACAGGGGAGGAGCAGAGGGAGAGGGAGACACAGAATCTGAAGCAGGCTCCAGGTTCTGAGCTTTCAGCACAGAGCCCGATGTGGGGCTCAGACTCACAAACCCTGAGATCATGACCTGAGCGGAAGTCACTTAACCGACTGAGCCACACAGGCGCCCCTCTGTGAGAAGTTTTTAAATTACAAATTAAATCTGTTTACTTTGTTATAGGAATTACAGGGCTATTCTGATGTTCTGTTTCTTCTTGTGGCTGTTTTGGTAGTTTTTGTATTTCTAGGAATATGTCCTTTTTTTGAAGTTATCTGATTTGTTAACATATAGTTAATCATAATATTTCCTTGGAATCCTTTTGGTTTCTATAAGGTTGATAGCAATGTCCCCTTTTGTTCCTGATTTTAGCAATTTGATCTTTCATTTTCTCTTGGTCAGTCTTATTAAAGTTTTGTCAATTTTGTTGATCTTTTAAAATAATCAACTTTTGATTTTGTTGATTATATCTATTATTTTCTGAATCTCTGTATGCTTATTTATGCTTGTTTTGAGTTAGTTTTCTCTTCCTCTCCCAGTGCCTTCAGGTGGAAGGTTAGGTTATTGATTTGAGATGGTTTTTAATTGTAGGTATTTACTGTATGCTTATTTATGCTTGTTTTGAGTTAGTTTTCTCTTCCTCTCCCAGTGCCTTCAGGTGGAAGGTTAGGTTATTGATTTGAGATGGTTTTTAATTGTAGGTATTTATAGCTATAAATTTCCCTCTAAGTGCTACTTTAGCTGCATGCATCCAACAAATTTTGGCATATAATATTTTTATTTCCATTTATCTTAAAGTCTTTTATACTTTAAGCCTTAAAGTCTAATATCTTTTGTGATGTTTTCATTTGACTACAAGTCAAATTGGTTGTTTAGGAATGTTTTGTTTAATTTCCACATAGTTGTGATTTTTCAAGTGTCTTTTTGTTCTTCCAATTTTATTTCATTATGATCAGAGAACACAGTCTGTACAATTTCAATACATTTAAATTTATTGAGGCTTGTTTTATGGCCTAGCATATTGTCTATCCTGGAAGTGTTCTGTGTGCATGGGAGAAGAATGTATATTATGCTGTTTGGAGTTGAGGGTTCCACAGGTGTCTTTTCAGTATAATGGCTAGGTCATGTTGTTCGAGTCTTCTATTTCTATCTTCTACTTAGTTGTTATATTCATTTTTGAAAATGGGTTATTGAAGTCTCCAACTATTATTATTGAAGTGTCTATTCCTCCCTTCAATTCTGTCAGTTTTTGCCTCATATATTTTGTGGCTCTTCTGTTAGGTGCATACATGTTTATAAATGTTATATCTTTCTGATACAGTGATTTGTCGTCATTATAAAATGTCCCTCTTTATGTCTAGTAAATTTTTTTGTTTCAAAGTCTGTTTTGTATGATATTAATATAGTTATTACAGCTTTATTCTGGCTTCTGCTTGTATGATAGCTTTTTCCATTCTTTTACTTTCAAACTGTTTGTATCTTTGAATCTAAAATGTCTCTTCTGTAGACAGTACATAATTGGATCTTGTTTTCTTATCCAGTCTAACATTTTCTACCTTTTTTATTAGATTGTTTGACCCATTCACATTTAACATTATTATTGATCCAGTTTATCTACTAATATTTTACTTTTTGTTTTTATAAGTTCCATGTGTTTTTATTCCTCTTTTCCTCCTTTATTGCCTTATTTTGCATTATTTAAGTTTTTTTTTTTTTTTTTTTTTTTTTAGCGTTTATTTATTTTTGAGACAGAGAGAGACAAAGCATGAACGGGGGAGGGTCAGAGAGAGGGAGACACAGAATCTGAAACAGGCTCCAGGCTCTAAGCTGTCAGCACAGAGCCCGACGCAGGGCTCGAACTCACAGACGGCGAGATCATGACCTGGGCCGAAGTCAGCTTAACCGACTGAGCCACCCAGGCGCCCCATGTATTTTCTAATAGAACATCTTAATTCCTTTAATGACTTTCATATCATTTTTTGAGTTACTTCCTCATTGATCGCTCTAGGAGTTGCCACATACATCTAACTTCTTCAGAATTGATGTCTGATAAGTTAACTTAGTTCTAATGAGATACAGAAACATGACTCATGTGTAGCTCTGTTCCCTCTCCCACATTTTTGTAGTATTTTTATTATACATATTGCATTCATATATGTTAAAAACACAACAATACATTTTTATCGTTGTTTTATATAATTATATGTTTACTAGTGAAGCTGAGAAAAGAAGGAAAACAAGTATCTATTTATAGAGTTTATTAATTTTCTCATTTATCATTTCTAGCTCTCTTCATTTGTTTCTGTGAATGTGAGTTACCTTCAGGTGTCATATCCTTACTACAATAAAACTTTGCTCCTGGTTGCCTCTTTGGTATTATTATTATCACATATATTTTATTTTTATATGTTACATGTCCAAAAATACGTTAATTTTAAACTGTTTCAGACGATTTCTTTTGAAATCAGAAGGGAAGAAAAGAAATACGCATTTTTCTCATCTTTTATAATTACAGACTTACCTTTACCTCCGCTCTTTGCTCTCTTGTGTGTACTTTTACTATCATTTAGGATCACTTACTTTCAGCCTGAAAGATCTTTTTCAGCATTTTTTTGTAAGGTGGGTCAGCTCGCCAAGAATTTCCTTTTTGTTAATCTGGGAATGTCTTTATTTCACCTTCATTTTTGAAAGATAGTTTTGTTGGATAATAAAATCTTGGTTCACATTTGCTTTTTAATTTCAGCACTCACGGCATATCATTCCACTGCTTTCTAGTCTCCATTGTTTCTAATAAGAAGTCAGCTGTTAATTTTGTTGGAATCCCATGGTACATGATGAATGGCTTCTTTCTTGCTATTTTCAATATTTCCTCTGTCCTTGGCTTTCAGCATTTTTACTATGGTATATCTATGTTTGGATCCCTTTGTGTTTATCCTATTTTGAGTTTTCTGAGCTTCTTAAAGGTGTCGATTAATATTTTTGGTCAAAATTGGGAAGTCTTCAGCCATTATTCTGCTCCTTTTTCTCTCTCCTTTCTTTATAGTTGGTGTGCTTAATAGTGTCCTACATTCCTCTGAGTTTCCTTTAGGTTTTCTCTCTTCTTTCTTTCCTGTGCTCTTTGGATTGCACAATCTGTACTGATCCCTCTTCAAGGCCACTGATTCTTTCTTCTGCCAGTTTAGATGTACTGTTGCTCAACTTAGTGAGTTTTTCATTTCTGTTATTACACATTTCAACTCTAGAATTTTTATTGGTTTTTAAAAAATATTTTTTTTAAGGTTTATTCATTTTTGAGAGACAGAGAGAGAGCATGAGCAGGGAAGGGGCAGAGAGAGAGGGAGACCCAGAATCTGAAGCAGGCTCCAGGCTCTGAGCTGTCAGCACAGAGCCCAACGCGGGGCTCGACCTCACAAACCGTGAGATCATGACCTGAGCCGAAGTCGGACGCCCAACCAACTGAGCCACGCAGGCACCCCAAATTTTTATTGTTTTTTAAATAACTTTTCTCACTTCATTGATAATCTGTATTTGATTATACATTGTTATCATAGCATCCCTTATTTATTAAATATTGTTAAAAATTCTTTGAACATATTTATACTCGCTGCTTTGTATTCTTTGTTTATTAACTCTAGCATCCAGGCCCTCTCACAGGCAGTATATGTTGTCCGCTTTCTTCCTATGTATGGGTCATACTTTCCTGGGTTTTTTCCCATGTTTTATAATTTCTGTTTAAAACTGGACATTTTAATATATTGTAGCGGACCTGGAACTTATTCCCCTTTCTCCTCTCTAGGGATTCTTTGGTGACTTGGTTAGACTATTCTAGTGAAGTCTATTCCCTCCTTTCCCTACCTCCCCTCACCACACACACACACACAAATGTGAAGTCTTTGGTGCCACTTTGGAGGGCACACCCTTGGGTTTGCTGGCCGTCACTGTAGGATGACAGTTATTTTAGTAGGTCTCTCTTTGACTATCTCTTTCCACGATCTCTCTGTTACTCTGTCTGCCATATATGGCGTCACACCCAGATTTTAGGCTCAACTAACTGCTGGCTTAATTGCTCTATTGTTTTTGACGATACCACAGGGCATTGATTGCTCCGCAGTCTGACCTAATTAAATTCAGGTAGGGTTTACTTATTAGGCCAGTCTTGGAGATTTGTTCTGACCCCAAGGAGATTCTTCTCTTCCTCTTCCTCCTCCTCCTCCTCCTCCTTCTTCTTCTTTAAAAAAATATTTATTTATTTATTTATTTATTTATTTATTTATTTACTTACTTATTGGAGGCATGCAAGCCGGGGAGGGGCAGAGAGAAGGGGACAGAGGATCCAAAGTGGGATCTGCGCTGACAGACTGACAGCAGTGAGCCCAGTGTGGGGCTCAAATTCACAAACTGCGAGATCATGACCTGAGCCGAGGTCAGATGTTCAACTGACTGAGCCACTCGGGTCCCTCCCCTCCGCCCCCAACCCAGGGAGAGTCTTCTCAGTTGTCTCTTTCCTCGGTTCTCTGTGGTGAACTTGCTGACCTGTGGTTTAGTTTGTTGCTGTTTTTTAATTTATTTATTTATTTTTAAGATTTACATCCAAATTAGTTTGTTGCTTTTCATGAAGAGCTACCAGTCTCTTCTTCCTTGCTTACCAGCAAAATCTCCGTTGTTTTCAAGAATACCCTTAGGCTTGGACTCCCTCACATTGTGTCAGATAAAGTCGGTTCTTTTGTGGAGAGCTTCAAAGTTCTCGTTTCTTCTGGAATGCCTCCTACCATAGACAAAAGCCCTTAGCTACTAATGCAAGTGCTTGGAGGGGCAGTAGTCTCACATCTTCTCAGCTTCCCTCTTGTCAAAAGAGGGAAGCTCTTCCCTACAAACTAGCTGGCATAAGGCTTATCAGGATTCCAGTATTCTCAAGCTGGGGAGCCTGGCATAGTCTCTGTCCTAGGAGACTGGTTTGAAAAAGAGAGCCCAAATCCTTGGCCGCATTCACCAGGAACGTGGCCTCGTCAACTCCGCATTGGAGAGGATAAGAAAAGCTAGTGATCTCCACCTCCTGATAAGATACATCTCGCTTCCTTGGGGGCTGAGGGTAGAGGGAACCTCATCTTCCTCGCAGCCGCCTCAAGTAAGGCTTCCATCAAACTGAGCTGGAAGGTGAGAGGGAGAGGGGACATCATGGCTCGATTGCCATGGACTCCTGCTGCTGTTACTGAATTCTGAAGATTTTTTTGAATAAGTGTTTCTTCCTTGGCTGTATGCCCTGAGGACAATTTCCAGAGACTCTAAGTGATTTCTTAAAAATATTTTTCCCCACTGAGGCTCATTTCTCTGGAGAACACGTCCACGGAGCTCCTTACATTGCCATTCAGGAAGTGAAACTCTGTATACTTTTGATTAAATCCTAAACTTACTCATTTTGATGACCCTTCCAGATTATTATATGATTTCGGTTTTTTTCTCAGGTAAATCCACCTCCTAGTAGTTAATTTACAGGGCTACTGATTTGTTTGTCTCCTCCTGTATTTCGGAGCCTTTGTTTAAAATTTCATCTTTAGTGAGAGGATCTGTCACTCCCTCTGCAGTCTAAGTTCTGTGATGTCTTTAATAGATACTTCTGGGGCAAGCAGCGCAGAACCAAGTCTTAAATTGCCAACTTGAGCTTCCTAATAGTGACACTAGGCGTATTTCAGATCCAGTGGGTACCTTTACTCAGGCCTTATTGCTCCCTTCCTCATATGGGGCACTTTTAGTTATCATTCTCTGCTACACACTTTAATTTTTTTTTAATGTTTATTTATGACTGAGAGACAGAGAGAGACAGAGCATGAGCATTGGAGTGGAAGAGAGAGGAGGAGACGCAGAATCTGAAGCAGGCTCCAGGCTCCGAGCCGTCAGCACGGAGCCCGACGCGGGGCTCGAACTCACAAACCATGAGATCATGTCCTGAGCCGAAGTCAGACACCCAACCGACTGAACCCCCCCAGGCGCCCCTCTCTGCTACACACTTTAAATTGTTACTACTTCGTATTTCTGTTCTGTGTCTGGTCCATAGATACATTTACCTGTGTTTCGTGTGTGTGTGTGTGTGTGTGTGTGTGTGTGTGTGTGTGTGTGTAATGTGTCCATGCATGTGTTCGAACGGGAGAAGTGTTCTTAAATTATGACCTTAGAGTGTCAGAGCCACAGGAATATTTACATACACCGTGACATCCTTCTTGATTATACCTGCAGGTGTAATCACATATACCTGCATGACTTTGTACATCTTTCTTGAATTTACCCACAGGTTGTCACACAAAATTCACTTTTTATTTTTCTGTAGTAATACATCTTCATTTGTCTCTTTATGCCCTTTTCTATTTCACTAAGCCAACCCTCCGTACCCCAAAGAATAAAAAAAATTATTTTCCAAATTATTCTTCTAACATTTTCTACTCATCTATTTTTATATTAGTACATCAAATCATTATGGATTTTATTTTTACTGCATTCTGTATTATATTTTTTTTTTCAGGGATAATTATACCAGTACCACTTTTTAAATAATTTATTATTTAGTCATTCCCTTCTGAATTATTTGGTGAATTTTGTACCAAAACCATATAGTTTTGCTTAAATGACTTTTGGGTAAGTTTCATTACCTGTTTCCTATGGTAGCTTTCCCAGAATTATTTTGTGTGGAGTTTCTCCAGGAGAGTTTTAAAAAGTGAAAAGAAAAGGAGTAAAACGTCATAATTCAAAGTTGTTTTATCTCAAGTGAGCTGTCCAGGAGAAATATTAATTGTACTTAATTGGCCTCCTCTGTGTCAGGCCTATGAACTCCCTCAGGAGACCAAGACGTCTACCAGCCCAGGAGCTCAAAGTGTGGAAATCGATGTGTTCTCTGAAGGTGACATTTATCTGTCAGCACAGAACCCCCGAAAGGTAATTTTCCCAGGGTGCTCCCAAGAGGAACCTGTGGCTTATCCATACACATTCTCCAAGACAGTCACTATGGCTATCAAGACTAATGCGGAACCAATTGCCAGAGTCCGATCTTAAGCAAAGGTGTAGGCCAGGGTTTCTTAACCTCTCCACTAAGACATTTGGGGCACGATAATTCCTCATGGTGGTAGGTTCTTCTGTCTACTGTAGGATGCTTGGCAACATTCGTGGCATCTACCCACTAGATGCAAATAGTATCCCCCAGTTGTGAAATCAAAAGTGTCTCTAGACATTGTCAAAATGTATCCTGGAAGACAAAAATCAATGAGAGCCACTAACATAGGCCTACTCTTCTAGGGATTGAGAGAGCTGAAAATTAGTCTCAGTAAAGTAGCCTTCACCTCATCACCCAGCTTCCCTATTTGGAGTTAGGTAGTGTATCAGAGGTATGATTTGTAGAGGGGGGAATGTTGAGACACTGTATCTTCATATACCTTGTCTTTTTTCAGCCAAGGGAGAGTAGTTAGGAAATTCTCTCCTAATGTCAGGGCTACTCAGAGCACTTTTTAAAAACACCCAATGAGAGGGACATTTTCTAGAAACCCCTATACCTGGAATCTTTGTCTAGCTAGCTTTATTCCTAAAATGTCACACACTAAGGTATTAGGTGCTACCATGGTGAGAGACAGTCTTGGTAAATGATTCCCTTTTTCCTTTGTTCTCATGTGCAGAAGTCTGATACTACCAGTGTTTTCTCAGAATGTAGCACCATTGATCCACAGGATCCTTTTGCAAGGATACCGGAAATGGTTCCCAAAAAAGAACCAGAGAGATGTTTTCCCAAAGGTAAGTGGCAGTATTCCTGCATCCAGTTCGCAGAACATTTGGAGGAAATTCTGTTATTCTTGGAAGCTCTGTAGATGCCTTGGTTCTACTTCTACTGGAGACAAAAGTGAAGAGAGGGCATCTATCAATTCTTGGGGCCATTATCAGATCCAGGCAAAGGAGATTTCAGGAAATTCTTGATTTAGGTGGGCTCAATTTATATAACCTAACCACTAGGGTAGAAACTCTAGAAAACTTTCCTAGAGAGCCCGCTGGGCCAATATGTCTTCCGCTTTCTCTAACCCCCAGTACATCCATTGTCAGGACGTAGACGAGGTGGTAGAAAAGGGAACCTGACCAGGGTTGAATGGAGCCCTGCCATCCCTCAAGATTTTTCTCTGAAAGAAAGATAGCATTGTAGTTAGGACCTTTGGCTCTGGAGCCAGACTGCCTGAGCTTAATTTTGGCCTCTCCACTTACTATCTGTGTGACTTAATTTACTTAGCCACTCTGTGCCTCATTTATAAGATGGCTATAATACTAGTATCTACTGCAAAGCGTTTTTGTTAGTATTAAATGAGTGAATGTAAATCACCTAGAAGAGTATCTGGCACATAATAAGCAACCAGTAAATGCAGTCTCTCTTGATTCCTTGAGTAGTTACAGTGGTTCGTTCCTATGTGCCTTTATTATTTCCTATATTCATGTGGGGAATTTATTTGTGTCTGTCTCTCTTGTGAGGTCCTTAAAAACATAGGCAGTGACTTAATATTGTATCTCTAGGGTGAGAATGGAATCTTTCCTAGATTATGGGCTCAACATAGATAGATGATAGATAGATAGATAGATAGATAGATAGATAGATAGATAGATAGATAGGGACTTAAGTGAATGAATGAATCTAAAAATTAAAAATTTCTCCATAAGTTTGACACTAGACCGGTCTCAGACAAGACACCAAGAATGGTTTCAAACATATTCCAGGTGATTTGACGGCCCCCCAACTTCCCACGGGGTCAGAAGTCAGGCTAGGAATAGATCACTGTTCTCCTGACTTACATTTGGACTGGTCTTTGAGGTATGCACAGGTTGTCAACAGTGGAGTTGGAGAAGAAAGGTTGGTTTCAAGAAGGGAGGGGTGGCATAAAAGAAGAAATAACCTTTCAGGGAGATTGACCTATTGGTGTTCTAAACAATGGAGGATGGCAGGGGCAGACTGAGGAGACCTCACGGTTGCTTAGGAAGATGATGAGGAAGGGAGTGGAATGTTGTGATCACTGTGAAATTAGCATCCACAGGACTTGGAGGATGGGCGGAGGAGACAAGGGGAGAAGGATGACGTGATTCATGCCGAGGGCTCGTGTGTGTTGAAGTCAAATGTCCAGCTATGTGTAAGCACCTCGACAGTGGATCAGATTCTCCCCTGTGTGGTTTGGGTGGTTCACAGAGCCTGTGCCCCTCCTTACCTCATTCCCTTCAGTCCTTAGGACACAGCTTACTATTGCCAAAAGAAATTGCAGTATAACAAACAGCCATGCAGCCCCAGTGGCACACAAGAGTAAACATGCATCTACATGATTCCGCTCATCTAGGCTTGGTATCTCTGCTGATTTTGGCTGGCTTTATTCGTATGAGTGGTAATAACTGGGAGCCGGCCAACCTAGCCTGGGCTTACCTGGGCCACTTGGTTCTGTACCACATGTCCATCCTCCTTCTCCTGAAACCAGTGGGCTGACCCAAATATTCCTTTCTTATGAAAATGGTCCTGGAGAGCAAGTGGAAACATGCACGGCCTGTTAAGGCCGAAGCTCGGACCTGGCATGTGTGACTTTCACTCTGCTCTATTGGCCAAATCAAGTCATATGGCCAAGCCCAGAACTGAGGGGTTGGAAAGCGACTTCACCTCTTTCTTCAGTGGGAAAAATTGCAAAGGTAAGGAATAAACATAAAGGCAGGGATGAAGAGTTAGGATTATTAATACAGTTCAAGGCAGGCACTAATGATAATGCTACTGCTTATTTCTTGTAGGCCTGGGTCACTGCTTCCCATGCTGTGCCACGGACAAGAGAAAGTCCCACTGGATCATTTGGTGGAACCTGCGGAAAACCTGCTACCAAATAGTGAAACACAGTTGGTTTGAGAGCTTTGTTATCTTTGTGATTCTGCTGAGCAGTGGGGCACTGGTAAATTATCACGGTCTCGTGGGGACATTGGGGATCAAGGCAGCTGGGCTACATTCTGACATGGGACTGTGAATGTGGGGAGACAAGGCAGAAGCGGGATCTCTGCTGCTGGGTCCCCTCAAGGGCAAGATTTTACACAACTTCTAGAGTCATGCTCCAACTGGCAAGTCCCCAAGCCAAAGACACTTTACCTGTGGGGAAGCGTGACTCAAATCAGCACTTTAAAGTGGCTACTGGAGCCTGCCCTTGACCCCCCAGGCCTGTCCCTCATTCTTGGACAATTTCTAGACATTTTCACTGTATCCTACATATTTCTTCCTCTGGACAGCAATGTTTCTATCTCTCTTTTCCAGAAGAACATAGAGCTGCTCTCCAAAAGGTAAAACATTAAGAGGGAAAGGCTACAGGGACCAGATGAGGATATAATATGTTGTCTTGGTATTTTCCACCACTCATGTTCCCTTGGGAGGAGAAACAAAGAGATAATGCTTTATGTACATGGCAGATCCTTCTAGATTGAGGTGTCAGGTGTGTCCCAGTGAGGTTTGGAAATAACTCCAAATCCATTGGCCTCCATAGCATATATCCTTCCTGCTCTCTCTCCTCACCTTTTGGTCCTTGCCTTCTCTTTGCCCCCCACCCTTGAGTGATAGTATCTTCTTCCTTACTACCTACATGTTTCTCTCTCTCTTTCCCTTCGTCCCCTTCTAGCTTGTGTTTTCCCTTAAAATGGACATAATATATAACTAAACTCTCTTACTATTTGGTATGTAAGTGAATGGAACCTTAGGTTCTCCCTTATTGATTTGGGGTCACAGAACATTAAGTCACTAGCCATTGGAAGGGACAAGGAAATGTCTTGCTTCGTCACCACTGCTTTCCTGGCTAGTGCTTTACTTTGTGTGATCTCCAGGTGAAAGCAGATGAGTGCACGCTGGGGCCCCCCAGACCCTATGATCAGCACCCGTCTCCATTTATCTACTTGCAGTACAAATTATTTCTCAAGAAAAAGAAAAGTAAATTTTTCTAAACCGTATCAGAGAACTCTCCTACTTTTTGTTGCGAACCCTTGGTCTAGGATCCCCTGAAGTCTTCTGGGCTTACATTTTCACTGGCTATTTACCTTATTCAAGTAATGGGGCTCTTCATTTATTCCACGATGATAATTGGTGTCTACCAAACCCTGTGTTACTCAGTGGGAAAGCACGGTGTTGTCAGAAGGCCAGGGAGACATGGTACCCTCCTTCTAGTTCTCATCTTTCTTATGTTAAGAGAAGTGTAGGTTGGACAAAGCAAGACTGAACACACAATGTTGAGGGTTATAGGAGAGGGACTCGGGTCTAGTTCCACTTAACGTATCTGTAGAGAAAGGAAGACAGGAAACATCTGGTCTTTTGCCACTGTCTGTGCTGTGTGGACCAGCAGCCTTAGTATCACTTGGAAACTTGTTAGAAATGCAGTCTTGGGCCCACCCCAGGCCCGCTGAAATCAGAACCTAGATGCTTTGGGACTCATGAGAGTTTGGGAAGCTCTGGTCTGGACAACTGTGTAATAATGGGAGCTTCCTGGACAAGGAAATGTCCTCATTATAGTGTGGGAGCCTCCAAAGCTCAGTTGCTAATATTGGCCTACTCTTCTGTGGAGCAAACAGATCTGCTGAGCCAGCTTGCTGCTCAGCTTCCAAAATGACAGAGGAACTGAGCTTCCACACCATTCCCATTTGTCTGTCTTTAAGAGGCAAACACACAGATAAGTCCCTGACTTCCAGGAGCAGGGAGTCTAGTAGGGAAGACAGATGGGGTCCAAGCAATTATAGACCAGGACCATAGTGATACACTCAGAGAAGCAGTGGATAACATGGGGCCATGTAGAATGGGCATCTAACTCATTCTTGGTGGAAGAAGGACAGTTTCCTATGGAAAATATCAGCCAAATTAAGACTTCAAAAATGATGAGGAGATGACAGAGGACAGGAGGAAGTGGAGGGTCTTCTCCAGTCAAAGCCCACCTAGGAGTTGAAAGTCAGACTGTTTTATTCTTTTGCATTATTGTTCCCTAGGGCCATGGGGCCGTGGGCTTACCTTTGTACTCAATAGCAGGACCGATTTCTTTCTTGCCTTCAGTGTTTGCCAGATGTCTTGACAGGTTCAGTACTAGGTCCCCTTATCTTCTTTTTTTTCATTCTCAGTTTTTACCCTAGTTATATAGACCCTGAAGAATCACATATGCACTTTGAATGAGGGAAATGCTTGCATGCAGCATGAAAAAGTGTCTCTTCAGAAGCTAAGGCGTCTCATTTTCATGATCACACTGAACGAATGTTTCACGTTCAAAGTAATTTACACTAGCCCAGAGCTTCCTCAACTTTTGCATGTGTTGGTACACATAAAAATGAGCACATCCATCGTGAGCACAGGGGTAAGTGGTAAGGCTGTTTGTGGTAGGTCGTTGGCATCAGGGTTGGCAGGATTTAGAGTGGGAGCTAAGGTGTTTGGACCTAAGGTGTTACAGGCAATGGAGAGCCACTGAATAGGGCTACTAAAATAACTAGGAGGATGAGAGAGATGGAATATTTCACTGAGTGGTTCTGGAAACGTTGGCAAGATATTGCTGACAAGAGTTGGAAGGATCAGGAAGATCAGGAAATTGTGTGGTGATCTGTTAGGAAGATGTTTTCACATTTCAGGGGTCAGTGATGAGAACCTAGGGAGCTCTTGTGGCAATGGAAGTCTAGAAATAGGATCTTCCTTGTGGTTTTACTTACTCAAGGAATTGATTCCACTGACACATTTCATCCTTAATACCTTTTGAGCAAAACCTCGTCACCAAAAGAGATACTAGTTTATTCAAATAAGGAAGAAAAATTAAAAAGTAAAGTCCTCAAGCAGTTCTGTGCAAATATTCAACCTGGCCTATGGCTATGCTTTATCATTTCAGGTATTTGAAGATATTCACCTTGAGAAACGACCCAATATCCAAGCATTACTTAATTGTACTGACCATATTTTCACCTACATTTTTATCCTGGAGATGGGTCTAAAATGGGTAGCCTTTGGATTTGGGAAGTATTTCACCAGTGTCTGGTGCTGGCTTGACTTCATCATTGTAATTGTAAGTTTACCAGCTCTGTGTGCCATGCGGGCAAGGGTTGGGGGGAGGGGAGGGGTGGGTATCATACGGGAGCTGCCTTTCCTGTGTGCCTTATATGGGTGCCTCTCCAAAATATTTTTCTTCACAGTACTTGCAAATAGTCGTCATCTACCCATCAGCAGTCCCGTCTGTTCTGGGTCACATTCTTCACACTGCACTTCATATTCTCACCACCCCAGCCCTTTCCATGATGACTCATCCAGTTCTCTCCATAAGCCCTGCTGATGTCTGATGTATGCCTAGAATAATATCGAGTGTCCTACCCTTCTCCT
This sequence comes from Panthera leo, assembly GCF_018350215.1. Classification (NCBI taxonomy): domain Eukaryota; kingdom Metazoa; phylum Chordata; class Mammalia; order Carnivora; family Felidae; genus Panthera; species Panthera leo. Next base: position 151,456,261 of record NC_056687.1, read on the forward strand.
TCCAACTTTCTATTTTCTCTGAAGACTTCTCAAAGCAGGTCAGAAGCCAGTAGACTAAGCTGGTCTCCCTTTTGATTGCCAAGCAACATAAGAACATTCTTTCATTTAATCTGCACATCAATGCTCTGGCTTAAGCAGAGTTATACATCACCTACCAGATTACGGACAAAGAAATTTGAAGCTCAGGTGGTTAGCAACTTGCTTCAGATGAAACTGGGACTCACACCTTGGTCTGTGCGATGCTAAAGCTAATAATAGTATATCACACTTATCAAATCCTTTGTCTGTACCAGGTATTCTGCCATATGCTTCATATGCATTCTCGCTTTTAGCTATCACAACCACTCAGTACGGTAGGCACTATTACTTTTCTCATATACGCAGGAAGAAACTAAGTCATAGAGAAGTTAAGAAACGTGTCAGATTGGCTAGAAATGGTGGAGGTGAAACTCAAAAACCCAGTAAGCTTCACTCTAAAGCCCTTGATTTTAACATTGATATCCTTTCTACCATGAGCTAACTAGTTAGACTTTGTCCCTGCTATTTAAAGAAGCAGACACCATACGTGCATAACCCACGTGGTCAGCATACCTATTTAGAGAACCATAATGTTGCTAATGTTGGTGGACACACCCAAGCGTCCATTGACTCATGAATGGATAAAGAAGATGTGGTATATATGTACATAGTGGACTATTATTCAGCCATCAAAAAGAATGAAATCTTGCCATTTGAAACAATGTAGATAGAACCAGAGTGTATTATGCTAAGCGAGATAAGTCACACTGAGAAAGACAAAAGCCATATGGTTTTACTCATACGTGGGATTTAAGAAACAGATAAACATGGGAAGGGGGTAAAAGGGAAAGAGGGAAACAAACCGTAAGAGACTCTTAACAATAAAGAACAAACTGAGTGTTGCTGGAGGGGAGGTGGGTAGGGAGATGGGCTAGATGGGTGGTGGGCATTAAGGAGGGGACTTGTTGGGATGAGCACTGGGTGTTGTATGTAAGTGATGAATCACTGAATTCTACTCCTGAAACTAGTATTGCACTGTATGTTAACTAACCAGAGTTTAAATAAAAATTAAAAACATTATTGGTGGACACAAGTAGCCATGTGTTTCAGGCATTTTAGAAAGGCACCAGTGCTATGGGAGCTCCAGCAGGAATGATAAAAGGAAATAAATATATCCACGTCTGTCAACCCTGTCAGTTCCCAGGGTGCAAATGATTCTGAATCCATTATCTTCTTATATTATAGTGAAGAACCCATAAGACAGTGGACAAATGATTGGCATCTCCATTCTAGGGACCTGTGGTCCACTGACCTCAACTCAGGAAACTGATCCTAAAGCTCTCTTGCCTGTGCTTTTTCTGTGTAACCTTAAGCAAAGTGCTTCCTTCTTTTGACATAAACCTTCACATTAATAAAAATGAGAGTATAGACTTTTTACTGAGTGCCAAAATTTGACCAGAAACAAAATAGAAAACATAAATCTAACAATAACCATTTAAAATACCAAAACAGTAGTTCAATACACACTGTCAAAAAAAGGCACCAGGCCGAGATGGTTTTACAGGCAAGTTGTATCAAACTTTCAAGGAGTAGTGCTATATACTGAATGTTTGCATCCCCTAAAATTCATATGTTGAAACGTAATCCTCAATGTGTTCCTATTTAGAGGTGTTTATTAGGTTACGAGCAGAGGTTATGAGGGAAGAGCCCTCATGAATGGAACTACAGCTGCTATAAAAGAGAACCCCACAGAGCTTCCTCACCCCTTCTGTCACGGGAAGACACAGGGAGAAGAAAGCAATATGTGAGCCAGGATGTGGCCTCTCACCAGACAGTGACTCTGCTGACACCTTGATCTTGGACTTCCCAGCTCCAGACTGTGAGAAATAAATTTCCATTATTTATAAGCAACCCAGGCTATGATATTCTGTTACAGCAGCCTGAACTAAGATAGGCAGTTACCCCCAACCTTATTCAAATTGTTACAAAGAATAAGAAAAGAGAGGAAGCTTACAAACTTTACTTAATGAGACAAGTATAACCTTGATAACAAAATGAACGGAACAAAAATGAGTAGAACAAGGAAAGAAATAATCTTATAATTATATGCTTTATAAATCCCAGACAAGGCACTGGATAAGTGTGGTCCACTATTGCTGTTATTAGCTTTAGCATCCCATAGGCCAGGGTGTGAACGCCAATTCCACTTGAAGTAAGTTGTTAATCCTCTGGGCTTTGGGTTTCCTTGTCTGTAACATGGCAGGTGATATAAAATGTACTTAATTCAGAAAATTATTGTGCAGATTAAATAAGAGAATGTCTGTGAATAATCCTTTTACACTGCTTGTTAATCAGCATTGTGTAAAATGATCTTTATAATTTTGAAGTAGAAAAATAGAGGGGCGCCTGGGTGGCTCAGTCGGTTAAACATCCAACTCTGGATTTCGACTCAGGTAATGATCTCACAGTTTGTGAGTTGGAGACCTGCACTGGGTTCTGCACTGACAGCAAGAAGCCTGCTTGGGATTTTCTCTCCCTCTCTCTCTTCCCCTCCCCTGCTTGCATGCACTCTGTCTCTCAAAATAAATGGTCGGACTTAAAAAAAAATGTATGTAAAAAGAAAAATACAAACACAACCACAAGAACATAATTGAATTCAACTATCCCAAAATGTAAAGCCTCTGGTTTTTTTATTCAATAGAATTGTAATTATAAAGACAAGCTAGGGCCTGGAGACAGTATTTGCCATATACATAACAGAAAATTATTATCCATAGTATAAAAAACTCCTTACCGCTCAACAAGAGAAAGACAACCCAATGTAAGAATGGGAGAAGGATGCAAACAGGTAATTCACGTAAGGAACTCAAGTTGTAATAAATATATGAAGAAATACATACTAGCTACATCACCAATTAGCACAGAAGTACATGTTAAAATGAGAAACTGTGTTACTCGTCAGACTGACAAAAATTTTAAAGTTGGATAATCTCTAATACTTAGAAAGATATAAGAAAATGGAATCTGTAATCACTGCTACTAATGTAATAAAATTTCAGGGAAATTTTTGCAGTATTTTTTAAAAAGGTTTATTTGTTTATTTTGAGAGAGAGAGAGAGAGAGAGAGAGAGAGAGAGAGAGAGAGAGCAGGACAGAGGGACAGAAGGAGAGAGAGAATCCCAAGCAGGCTCCACACTCAGCACCGAGCCTGATGGGGGGCTCGATCCTGTAACCCTGGGATCATGACCTGAGCTGAAATCAAAAGTCAGACACTTAACCAACTAAGCCACCCAGGTGCCCCAGAAAAATTTTGCACTATTAAGTAAAATTACAAATGAGCCCAATTTGTAATTTACTATCCAGAAATACTACTTCTAGTTATACACGTAAGGAAAATTCTTGAGTACGTAGGCAGGAAAAATGCATACAGCTGTCCAGTGTGTTGTTCATAGCAGCAAAGAAGTTGAAATAACCTAGATACTCACCAAGGGGGAATGGATCCATAAAATATGAATATTTATATACTGTAATATTTTACAACAGTTAAAAGGAATAAACCACAAGGAAAAAAAGATATGTATCAAAATGGTGACTGTTCACACGGTGCAGACTGATAAATGCAAGTTAGATCGGAAAAAAAGATAAGATAAAAAGCAGCAGAAGACTGTGGAGTGGGAAAGAATGCGGGTGTTTTTATGTCTGCGTGTCTCATCAGTGCTTCTGAATCTAGTGGAACGGAGACTGGGGATCGGATTCCAGGTGAAAAGGTGGACAATGTCCCTCTAGGGACCCTTCTTCCCCACCCATGATAACAGCTACTGGGTAAAGCCAGAAGAACTGTTAAGCTGTGCTCTTCTTTTCCCTCTCGCCAGGAACCAGGTAGAAGGAGTATTTGTGGAAAAGCTGCTGAAATAACTCTCCCGACGGGCAGCGCCATTACAAGCAAACAGCCTATTTTAGGAAACCTTTATAAATAAGAGCATTCTGAATCGATAATTTTTTAAAAGCTGAATTACCCATCTAAAAATGTTGCCATTCTGCCATACCAACTCACTTAATTCCTCTGAATTTGCCAGTATTTTACTACTACGATGAGATTGACAGGATTAGTGGGGAATGGTTTTAGATAATAGTGAACTCTAATGTCAGCACAGTCAGTTGTAGGATAACTCACTTCCTGTCCCGCTGGGCAACCCGTCTTGCAAGCTGAGCCTCTGCATAATCGATGACATTGACTGGAATCCGAAAATGGTGGTGTGCAACTTAAGCCCATTATATTTAAGTTTCAGTTTAGTGTGTTTATAGAGCTTTCCAGTCCTTAGTCCTGACTCATTGGGAAGAAGTATGTTGGGAGAGAAAATTGGATTGAATTCCCCCCCCAAATTTAACTGAGTGAGGGGAAATACTAGCAAACAATTTATTATTTCATTGTAGCTTTTAATTTTGATATTGAAACGGATATTTGAGGATGTTACGGAAACGTTGCAAGAAACAACCTAAAGAACCCCTTACACTCTTTCCCCAGATTCACCAGTTGTTAACATTTCACCCCATCTGCTTTGTCCTTTTTGCTTCATTTTTCTTGCTAAACTGCTTGAGATTAGGTTGCAGGCACCACACCTCGTTACCCCTAAACATTCCAGTGTGTGTTTCCTGAGAACAATGAAATTGTCTCACGTGGTCACAGCACAATTATCAAAGTTAGGAAATTTAACATGACTCAATAGTAAGATCCATACACACTTTCTAATTTTGTCAATCGTTTCAATAAGGTCCTTTACGGTTAATTCTTTCTATCCACCTGTGTCACCTTCCCTCACCTCCCCCTAGTCCAGGATCCAATTCAGGACCCTAAGTGACACATCATTGTCATGTCCTTTGGTTTCCTTTAACAGTTTCTCACTTTTCTTTGTCTTTCATTAAACAAATCATGTAAGTGCATTGCCCTCACCTGCATGGGTTGTAGCTTTGGCAGACTGGAGCAAAAATAGCCTCTTCACTTGCCTTCCGACTTCTAGAAGGCTGGCTGGCTTCTGTTTCTGGATAATCCACTGAGGACACCCTGTGTCTGCCTCTCGGAATGAGGGCTACCAGCCCCCCACTGGCTTCCCTGGGAGCCAAGTCAGGTACACTACCTATCGCTTCTCTTCCCACCAGGTCTCTGTGACCAGTCTCATCGACCTAAAGAGCTTGAAGTCCTTCAGGACTCTACGAGCACTGAGGCCCCTGCGCGCACTGTCCCAGTTTGAAGGAATGAAGGTACGTTCTTGAGCAAAGGGGAGGAAGGTCAGCTGTCAGGGAGAGGTGGAAACACCAATCGTGCTTCTTGGGCTGGGCTTCCCTTAAATTGTCAAGCTGTTTCTGGACTCCTTCCTACCTAACGCGCTGTTTAGAATTTGAGAGATGAAAAATTTAGGATGTGGCGTGCATTCTGTGGTAGGCAAGATGGGTTCCGGCTTTCCTTCAATCCTAGGGCAGGTGTCCCATAGGTCTGTGACACTGTCATCAGAGGACACTTCTCAACTGATCCTCAGTGACAAGAGAAACGGGTCCATAGGGAGCCGAGAGCAGGGCTTGTCCTAGGATGCGGGGTTGGGAGTTTGAGGGTAGAAAGTAAAGACAGACCCTAAGAGGTCCAGTCCTGCACATCAGGCCCATCCTGAGATCCAGAGCGTGGTGAATCTTACACATCTGTTACGTTTTTCTTCCGTTTTCTTTTTTAAGGTGGTCGTCAATGCTCTCATAGGTGCTATACCTGCCATTCTGAATGTTTTGCTTGTCTGCCTCATTTTCTGGCTCATATTTTGTATCCTGGGAGTAAACTTCTTCTCTGGAAAATTTGGAAGATGCATTAATGTATCAGACACAAACTCAGTTATAAATTACAGCGTCGTCGCAAACCAAAGTCAATGCGAAAGTGGAAATTTCTCTTGGGTCACCCCGCCGGTCAACTTTGACAATGTGGGAATGGCTTACCTTGCCCTCTTGCAAGTGGTAAGTGCCGTTGGTATATTTTTCACCCTGAGGAGCAAAACCTTTAAAGAAGCATAAATCGTTTCTCGGGTTAATGAAAAACACAGTGACTGCATTGAGCTGGTAGAATCTACTCCCAGTTCCTCATGTGGAAGCCAGTGCCCTCTGGAACTGCCCCCCACCGAGTGTCTCCAACTTTCTTGTTTCCTGAGCCTCAACCTCCACGCAAGGCCCTGTACACCTCTCATGCTGTCCCGTATTGCGCCTTACGCTCCAGAGCCAAACAGGGGCGGAGACTCAGTTGCTAAGCAGCACTTCTTGGTTGGAAGTCAGTCCTCTGGTCAAACCACGGTTGCCAGGGCTTGAACAGCACAAACATGAGGCACGAGGGAAGCCTCAGCCAGGCTCTTTCCAGCAGCTTTAACACAGCTTCTCCAGAAATTTTTAAGGCAGGAATGTCTTTAAAAAAAAAAAAAAACTCTTTATTTTGTATAAATGAAGAAGAAAAAAAAAAACCCACAAGACACCCATAGTCTGAATTCCTTTGTAAAGGAAAGGAATTCTCTTTCACCTGGCCATTCCGTCCTGGAAGGGTGGGGCATCGTCTTAGACGCATCTGCCCACGGGGCCTCGCTTGCTGTTTTACGGCACTTATCTGCAGATGGCAAGTCTCTGTGTTCTTGTTTCTCTGCTTTTGTTACAGGCAACATTTAAGGGCTGGATGGATATCATGTATGCAGCTGTCGATTCCAGAGGGGTGAGCTCGTGTTCTGCCACGTTATAGAGAGTGCCAGGGTCACATCAGGGATGTCATCACTACACGGTCTAGAACTTCCCACGTCGTAGTTCCACTGGCTAGCGTTCTTGCCCTGTTTTCCTTGGGACAAACACTATGAAATAGGGATCAAAAAAAAAAAAAGTTTCCACTCATCTTCTGTTGAGCATTCCATTCCATTCTGCTCCAAAGCCCGGTCCTGTTTCTCCATAGTGACCAAGGAACAACCTCTCACGGAGGAGAACTTGGACAAAGGGGCTTTGGGATGCTTTGGAGCCAGAAGCAACAGAATCACAGAATGCCTTGATTTTCCTCTCTCACTTCTTTTCCAAATGGGTATACAGGCAGAAGCCAGATTTCAAAGGGTGCCAGCCAAGGGCTGTGGGAAGACCTTACAGATGGACTGCGTCTGATAAGAGAGGCTTCCCATGGCTACAGTCTCTCCAGAGACTAAACGGGCTTCTGGCGATTGCCACCTGTTAAATTCTAGTTAAGTAAGAAGTAAAATCATGGATTCCCAAAGTTGGAAGGGTACTCAGCCATCTAGGCCATTTCTATTTCGCAGTAGGGAAAACTGAGGAGTAGAAGGGAAGAATGCTGCCCAAAGCCATGGAGTAAGCAAATGGTTGAATCAAGAATGGAGCCAGCATTAATTTTTTTCCTGTCGTCACACACATGTTGTTCTGTTTGAGAGTCTGCAGAATTGATGCCTGGCACATAGTAGATGTTCAATACATGTGAGCTGGTAGAGGCAGCACTGGGGGTATGAGAAGTGGTACAGTAGCAAATTATAACAAACGCAGGATTTTAAAGTATTGATGTGCTTAATTTTTGTCTTTTGAGTATATGACCTTCACCCTAGTTTACCTTAGGCATCCATTTGCCTTGAGGTGGAGATGGGGGATGGGGAGGGAATCTGATGCAGAAGTCTGCAAGAAGTGTGACTCACGTATGTTCCCTGAGCGAATGATAGGTGGGTGGCGGTGGGTGGAGGGATGTCTAGCCTGATGCTGGTCCTGGGACATTATAGCTGGTATGTGCTGGCACCTAGCATGACGATACCCTTGTCTGCGTAGTCACAGAGAATCTTGCGGGGCTCAAATATCGGTGAAAACATGGGCCTTTCTCCCCCCTTAACTCTTCCTGGCCTTAAACACTGACTCTCTGTCATGTCCTCTGCTTGGCTCCCTGGCCCAGCAGGCTACTCCCATCACTTACCAAAAGCCCGTCAGGGCGGGCCCATGGCTATCAACTCCATGCCCCAGCCTCATGAAAACTGAAAAGTCTGAGAGACTCTGTCTGTCCAAGTATGCCACTCTAACCTCTTCAGTCATCCTGCCTGCGCAATGTATCCCAGGCCTTCCCAGCAGCAGCTTCCTTTTGGAAAAATACAGAAGTTGAGCAAAACTATCCTCTTTCCCCCCTTCGTGTTCCTTTCAATTTACTGAATCCCAAGTCCCCTCTCCAAACCCGTGGAGGGAGAATCAGGATACACATCTCATGACTCTGATGTTCTCTGTCGCTCTACTGCTTTTTCTGGGTACAAGAGAGGTGAGCTTTTGTCATTTACTTTCCCTAGTTGAACCTCCCTTTGCAGGATGGTTAGCCTGCATTATAACCTTATTTTAAATGTCAGATGCTGAGTGGTGATTCTTTCCATTATATAGTTTTTGTACTAATGGCTACCCTTAGTTCAAACAAATGGACATCTCAAGCAATGATTCTTTCCATTATATAGTTTTTGTACTAATGGCTACCGTTAGTTCAAACAAATGGACATCTCAAGCCAATTGGGACCAAGGCCAGGTACTCTTCAAGGCAAAAGACAAAAATATTTTCAAATATTACCTTCATTACATTAGTCTGTGTGGTGGGTATTAAATAACAAACATCATAAAAACATTCAACAAGTGACAGAGCTATCAACACTCATAGATATATCTTCGCATGTCATCTGGAGAAAGAAAAGAGAAATCTTCCTGTCACCTGTTCCCAAACTGCATAAAGCCAATGACAATGTGAAGAACTTGGACAAAGGGGGTTTTGGATGCTTTTGGTCACACCTTGAGTTGGGGGAACTTAGTTGTGGTCCATTTTTGCGTCTGCTCTAGAGCTTGATTATTAATTCACTCATCCATCCATCCATCCATCCATCCATCCATCCATCCAAGGTGTATTGAGAATCTACATGTCACAAAGTATGCCAGGCACTGGGAATTCAAGACTGACAGGGCACAAGCACAGACTAAATACAACAGTGGGCTCTATATGAAGGATGTAGCTGTTCAAGAGTTGGTAGTCACCTTCTCCAGTGGCCTTATCTCCAGTGTGGCTCCTTCCAGTTATGTGTCCATATAGACATTCTAGAGACCTTCTCAAAGGACACATGTGGTCATGCCATTCCCCAATCTTACAACCCTTTCATGATTCTCTATTGCTTAGGAGAAAAAGCCTACGCCTCTTTTCACATGCCCACCCCATTGCATGGTACCACTTAAGCCCCTCAAGGGGAAGCTTAAAGAGGGTTTCCCTGCACGAGCCATGGCTGGTTGGCAGAGGCTGGGGAGCTAAAGCTCCTGCCGAGAGACACTGTGGTCTTTTAGATAAGGTAGTTAAGATGGCTTCTAATTTTCTCCGGTAATTGTTTTCTTTTCTTGTTTAAAAAACTCCCTAACAGAAAGAACTACAGCCAGGGTTTGAGGAGAACCCACAAAACTACCTTTTCTTCGTGGCTTTTATCATCTTTGGCTCATTCTTTACTCTGAATCTCTTCATCGGTGTTATTATCGACAACTTCAACCAACAGCAGAAAAAGATAAGTATGGGGGTTGTTCTGATTTGGTGGTTTTATGTCTTCCCCAAAGGGCTTGGAAGGAACACAATGCTGATCTAGATTGTGGTGCAAAGCATCATCTGCATGGGAACAAAGCCACCTGGAGAAGATTCTTGGAGATATGGCTGAAAAGAGATTGAGGATAGCTGGTTTCTATTAAATCGCTGCTTTTATTCTCCACTCTACCCCCTTACACAGAGGACATTGTTGAACCCCAACAGAAAAACACGTACTAGGATTGGTATTTATGACTCTACAGTCATATTTAAGTAACCTTTCAAGTGTACCTTGTAATCCAAGATAAAAAGAAGAACTCTCCTTTTCCAGCAAACTTGTGTCCTGGCTCCCAGCACGCGAGTCTCGGCAGATTTTGTGAACTTACTTGGAAACAGGTTGGTTGGGAAAGAGGCAGGGTTTTTTTAGGGAGATTTTTTTCGTCATGCATTGTAATAAACAGATGTGTATTCTTTTTTTCTGATTCTGTAATCTATAGGGGATGTTTAGTGAATGTGGAAAATAAAAGAAGACTAAAAAAATTTAATCGCCACTAAGGTGGTCACTAGATGATAACAGTTTTAGAGTAAGCCTCGTCAGTTACTTTCTCACTAAATATGTATTCCTTGTACATGGTTGAGATGACAGAATATTTTTAATTTTGTAGCACCCCCCTTGCCCATTAGTACTGAGCCCATGTGATGAAATCATCTCTATTGTGAGAATTTTCAGGGCTGAATTGCATCTCATATTATAGATAGATAGTAATTTATCTTAATCATTCCCTTCTTTTTTGGACATTGAGGTCATTTCTAAATTTCTTGCTCTTCTGAAACAATCGTGAACATTCTTGAAATTCTCTCTGTACCTGTGATTATTTTCTCAGGATAAGTTTCTAGAATTTAAGGCATTAAACATATATTGTCAAATAACCTTTCAGAAATGCTGTGCTCGGCGCTCCTTGCAACAGGATTGCAAGATATAAAAATGCCTGTTTGCTCTGTTCTCATCATTCGTATTTTTATAATTTTTCGTTTCCAGCTTGATGGGTAAAGGTGTTATCTCATTGTTTTATATTCATTTATTTAATCATTTGTGAGCTTATATATTTTTTCAGATTGATGGTTATATTTCTCCCTTTGTCTCTTTTCCAAATGGAAATTGTCATTTTTTCTTATGTTTTTATATATTAAGTCCAATTTGTGACTTGCTTCTTATATTTCTGTAATGACATTTTTGATTTGTAGGCATTTAGTATTTTTATGGGGCCGAACTCCAATCTTGTCCTTTTTTGGCTTCTTCTCTTACATATAGGAACTGAATCCCCAAATCCTAAAATCAGGTAACTAAATATTCACCTTTGGTTTTCTAACTGTTTTTATGGTTCTTTTCAACTTTTCTTCAACTCTTGTAATCTATCCAAAATGTAGACTGATACTGATTAGCTTTGTTACTTATTAAAAATATTTTTTTAATGTTTATTTTTGAGAGAGAGTGAGAGAGAGAGAGAGAGCAAGGGAGGGGCAGAGAGAGAGGGAGACCCAGAATCCGAAGCAGGCTCCAGGCTCCGAGCTGTCGGCACAGAGCCTGACGCGGGGCTCGAACCCACGAACCGTGCGTGAGATCATGACCTGAGCCGAAGTCAGACGTTTAACTGACTGAGCCTCCCAGGTGCCCCTGATTAGCCTTTAGTGACTTCGGGGAAAGTCACTCATTGTCCTTCTGTAAGTTTACTGCTGCTATTACTTGGAGGTGTGTGGTGTGGAGTCACCTCTGTTATATGCGGCTTGACTGCAGTCAATACTTACAATTTGGATGTCAAGGCCTTGTGATTTTAGATTTCAGCTTACATTTGAAATCACTGTTTTGATCAGGCCATGGCATTTCGTTTTATCTTTACTTTTTATTATAGAAGATTTCCAACATGCACAAGAGTCTACTAAAATGAACCTACACTACCCATCACCCAACATGTTTATTGATTTAAGAGCTTCTTTATGGGGGCGCTTGGGTGGCTCATTCGGTTAGGCGTTCGACTTCGGCTCAGGTCATGATCTCACTGTTCGTGAGTTCGAGCCCTGCGTCGGGCTCCGTGCGGACAGCTCAGAGCCTGGAACCTGCTTCAGGTTCTATTTTTTTCTCTCTCTCTCTGCCCCTCCCCCTGCTCATGCTCTGTCTCTCTTTCTCACTCAAAAGTGAATAAAGCATTTTTAAAAATTAAAAAAAAAAAACATCTTTATGGCATCTCTCCCCTTATCCAATCCTGCCACCAGGTTTTTCAACAGAGCAAATGACAGCACATCATTTCATCCACCGATATTTCAAGACATATCTCTTTTTAAACATAAACACAGTCCATGATCACACCTAAAAAGTTTAACATGAAATCTTTAAACTTGTCAAGTACCCAGTCAACATTCAGATTTCTTTGAGTCTTTCATTTTCTTAAAATATTTATCTTTCATCCTTTGATCAAGTGATCTTAAAGTTTGTTTCTTTTCAAATCAGGATTAAAATCAGGTCCTCCCGTTTGACAGCTTCCTTGCCATCTGGAATGACAAGATGTTCCAGGGCTAAGTGGTATCACTCCTGTGCCAGATCAAGAATCAGCCATTTCTCTAAGGAGTTCTGTTTGGTTTTTTTTTTTGTGGGGGGTGGGGTGGGGAGGTGGTACCCCAAGATCACAACCTGGAACGCTCATTGCCATTGCTTCTAGGATTTTTCAGTGGCCAGAGCTATTCACATTTAGAACTTCAAGGAAATGCACGTAGAAATAGGAATACTGGTCATTCAAGTTGAGAACTGTAAGGTTTTCACGTAACCTCTTCTCTGATAATAACTTGAATTAAATCTCTTCTTTCCCATGCTGAGAAAACCGATTCTCACGGGCACAGGAAATGATAGAATTAACATTTTCCATGATTACTCATTTTTGCTTTATACCCCAACACACACACAGGACAGTCTCAGAATAACAGCACTAATACATACTGTCATGATGCATATGATTACTGAAGACGCATATCTGCCAGGCATCCGGAGACAATCTGGTTAACTTCTAGGGCTGCATTTTTGTTTTTTACAAAAAAAAATTTATTTATTTTTTTACGGTGGTACAATATACATAACATAAAATTTACCACCTTAACCATTTTCCATGTACAGTTCAGGGGTATTAAGTACATTCATAATGTTGTGCAATCATCACCCCTACCCATCCCCACAACTCTTTTCATCTTGTAAAACCGAAACTCTGTACCTGTTCAACCCTGCCTCCCCATTTTCCTTCCCCCTCCCCCAGCCCTTGGCAACTACCGTTCTACTTCCTTTTGCTCTGAATTTGGCTGCTCTGAGTACCTCGTGTAAGTGGAATTATATGGCATTTGTCCGTTTGGGATGGACTTATTTCCCTCAGCATCGTGTCCTCAAGGTTCGTCCGCGCTGTAGCGTATGTCAGAATCTCCTTTTTTAAGGCTGAAGAATATTCCCCCGCGTATATATGCCGCATTTTGCCCAGCCACTCAGCTCTTGATGGACGGTGAGGCAACCTGGGTTGCTTCCACATTTTAGCTTTCGTGACCAGAGCTGCTGTGAACATCGGCGTGCAGATATCTCTGACTCGCGGTGGTGAGCATTTTTTTTTTCATAGGCCTGTTGCCTATTTATATGGCTTCTTTAGACAAATGGCTAGTCGAGTCCTTTGCCAGTTTCTGAATTAGATCGCTTTATTTATTTATTTATTTATTTATTTAGAGTAGAGTGGACACATAATATCACATTACTTTCAGGTGTAGCACATAGTGATTTGCCAAGGTTATACGTTACGGTGTGCTCACCACGGTGTGACTGCCATCTGTCACTCTTCAACATTATTACAGTATCACTGCCTCTATTCCATATGCCGTGCCTTTTGTTCCCAGGACTTATTCCCTCCATAACGGGAAGCCTGTATCTCCCACTCCCCTTCCCCCATTTTGCCCACCCCCCCCCCTTCCCTCTGGCAATCATCACTTTGTTCTCTGTATTCTAGGTCTGATTCTGCTTCCTGTTTGTTTATCCGTTTGGTTTTTAGATTCCGCGTAGGCGTGAAATCATGTGGTATTTGTCTTTCTCAGTTTGACTTATTTTACTTAGCATAATACGCCCGAGACCCACCCAGGTGGTCACAAATGGCACAAACTCCTCCTTTTTTAATGGTCGCATAATATTGCACACCTGTGTGCCACATCTTCCCTTTTTTTTAATGTCTATTTATTTTTGAGGGAGAGAGGAAGAGAGAGAGAGAGAGAGCGCCCAGCATGGGCAGAGAGGGAGAGAGGGAGACAGAGGATCCAAAGCAGGTTCTGCACTGACAGCAGAGAGCCCGATGTGGGGCTCGGATTCATGAACCGTGAGATCATGACCTGAGCCAGATTCAGATGCTTAACCGACTGAGCCACCCAGGCACCCGCCCCTGTAGTACATCTTCCTTATCCATTCGTCTATCAATAGGTGCTTAGGTTTCTTCCATGTCTTGGCTATTATAAATAATGCTACAATAAACATAGAGGTGTGTGCATCTTTTTAAGTTAGCGTTTTTATTTTCCCTTGGTAAATACCCAGGAGTAGAATTATTGGATCATATGCTATTTCTATTTTTAATGTTTTGGGGAACCTCCGTACTGTTTTCCACAGTGGCTGCACCATTTTGCATTCCTACCAACGTGCGTGAGGGCTCCTTTTTCTCCACATTCTTGTCAACGCTCGTTCTTTCTTATCCTTTTTATTTTAGTCATTCTGACAGGTGTGAGGTGATATCTCACTGTGATTTTGATTTGCATCAAGATCCCAACAGTGATGTTGAGCCCTTTTTCATGTGTCTGTTGGCCATCTGTATGTCCTCTTTGGAAAAGTGTCTATTCAGGTCCCCTGTCCATTTTTTAATTGGGTTGTTGAGTTGTATAAGCTCTTTATATATTTTGGATATTTACCCTTACTGGATAAATCATTTGCAAAGGTCTTCTCCCATTTAGTAGGTTGCCTTTTTGTTTTGTTGATGGTTTTCTTCACCGTTCAAAAGTTTTTATTTTGATATACTCCTGATAATTTATCTTTGCTTTTTTTCCCCTTGCCTCAGGAGACATCTAGAAAAATATTGACAAAAATATTACACTCATTCATGATAAAAACTCTTAACAAAGGGGATTTAGAAGGAAATACCTCAACGTATTAAAGGCCATATACAAAAAGTCCACAGCTAACATCATACTCAGTGGAGGGGAAACTGAGAGCTTTTCCTCTAAGATCAGGAAGAAGACAAAGATATTCACTCTTGGCACTTTTATTCAACATAGTACTGGAAGTTCCAGCCATGGCTGGAGACAAGAGAGTGAGACAAGAGAAAAGGAATGAGTCATCCATATTGTTAAAGAAGTTAAATTGCCACTATTTGCAGATGACATGAAACAATACAAACAAAATCCTAAAGACTCTACCAAAAAACTACCAGAAGTAATAGATAAGTTCAGTAAATGTGCAGGACACAAAATTAATACCCACCAATTGGTAGCATTTGAATACACTAATAATGAAGTAGCAGAAAAAGAAACTAAGAAAACAACTCCATTTACAATTACACTTAAAAGAATAAAATGCCTAGGAATAAATTTAATCACAGAGGTGAAAGAACTATACTCTGAAAACTACAAACATTGATGAAAGAAATCGAAGATGATACAAATGGAAAGATATTCCATGCTCATGGACTGGAAGAATTAATATTGTTAAAATGTCCATACTACCCAAAGCAATCTATGGATTCAATGCAATCCCCATCAAAATACCAACAGCATTTTTTCACAGAACAAGAACAAATAACACGAAACTTTGTGTGGAACCACAAAAGACCCTGAAGAGTCAAAGCAATCTTGAGAAAGAAGAACAAAGCTGGAAGTATTGCAATTTCAGATTTTAAGATATGCTACAAAGCTGTAGTAATCAAAGCAGCATGGTACTGGGGCACAAATAGACACACAGACCAATGGAACAGGATAGAGAGCCCAGAAATAAATACATGCTTATCTGGTGAATTAATCTGTGACAAAGGAGGCAAGAATATACAATGGGTGAAAAACAGTCTCTTCAATAAGTGGCGTTGGGAAAACAGGACAGCTACGCGTAAAAGAATGAAACTGAACCACTTTCTAACACCATACCCCAAAATAAACTCAAAATGGATCAAAAACCTAAATGTGAGACTTAAAACCATAAAATTCTAGAAGAGAACACGGATAGTAATTTCTCTGACATTGGCTGTTTGGTTTTTTTGTTTTTAAGTTTTAGGAGTTTTCCATATATTCTGATTAATCCCTTATCAGATACATGATTTCTGATATATAAGGGGCACCTGGCTGGCTGAGTCAGTGAAGCATGCGACTCTTGGTCTCGGGTTTGAGTTTGAGCCCCATGTTGGGTATAAATATTACTTAAAAATAAAATCATAGAAAAATATGTATATGATATATACATATATAAAATAAATACATATACATATATATATATGTAAATATTTCCCCCCATTCTGTGAGTTGCCTTTTGGCTCCACTGATAATGTCTTTTAATGTACAAAATTTAAAAATTTTCATGAAGTCCAATTTGTCTCTTTTTAATTTTGTTCTCTGTGCCTTTCACATCACATGCAAGAAATCATTGCCAAATCTAACGTTGTGAAGTTTTTGTCCTATGTTTTCTTCTAAGAGTTTTGTTGTTTTAGATCTTACCTTTATGTCTTTGATCTTTTTTGAGCTATTTTTTTTTGTGTGTGTGGTGTTAAGTAAGGATTTACCTTTATTCTTAGTGCTGGGAAAATTGGGGATAACCAGTTTCCCCAGCACCATTGTTGAAAACACTGCCATAAGGCTGTATATTTTTGGTCCACACTGGTAGTGGTGAAAATTCAAATCCCACACTGTCATCAAGGCAGGCCTGGATTCACAAATTATCAGGGAAGACTGGATTTTTACCCAGAGTCCGAACTAAGTTTCCTACTTCTCTTCCTCCACCAACAGACAGATTCTGATTTCTTCTTCACCCTTTCATTGGTAGCACTTGGGGAGTCCCAGATTCATGGAGGCATCTTGGCATAAGCCCACTGCCTTTTTTCCCTCATGACTCCCTTATACTTATTAAGGCCCAAGATTCTAGTTTTTACAGAGATTAGCAAATGCTCTTGGCCCACAATGGCTTCAAGCTAGTTTCCTACTCTCTGTCTTTTTTGATCACTATTGATTTTCAGACCCTGGAGATTTTCCTGTCTTTTGTGCCAGTTTAGCTGTACGTTTTAAAAGAATTTGTTCTGATTTACCCAGCATTTCTAGATATTTTACTCCCTCCCAAATTTTCCAGAAGCAGAAATTCTTGTTCATATTTCTATTCTTTCTTGCTCAATAGTGACATTTAAAGCTCTCTAATTGTTATTGTTTTCTGAGAATTGGTCGGAACAAATCTTATGAAATCCTATTAATGGATGCATTTATACACTTATTCGGGAGAATTTTAATTGCCACTTCGTGAGAGTTTTTGTTTAAATGTTTGTTACTAGATTTTTGTTGCCCTGTGTTTGATTTATGAAACCTGAAATATATTCAGTTCTTGTAAAGATTCCATGGCTGTTTGCAAAGAGTAAGTAATCTTTGTTCACATTCTAAAAAGTAAAATATAGCTGATAAAAGTAACATTATTTCCTCGTTCCTTAATTTAAACCCTGTTACCTTTCAGCCTTCCCCTAGAGTCCCGCCTCTTTTGCTTCCCACTGGAATTTTAGGATAGAATGTAGAACTTTGAAACTGTTTCTGAAAATTTAGAACTTGTTTCCAAAAAAAAAAAAATACTGTTAATGATAATTAGCTCTCATCTTCTCCATATACTTAGGTGGTGAAGATATTTTTATGACAGAAGAACAGAAGAAATACTATAATGCAATGAAAAAATTAGGATCCAAAAAACCTCAAAAGCCCATTCCGAGGCCTCTGGTGAGAGCAATTGATTTGTTCTAAACACATAGATCTATTAAGTAGTCTTGAGCTCAGATGTCTACTGTGCCATTCTCCTTTATTTTCTAAGTTTACACACATTATCTAAGAACTCCATAAAAACCCAGATACACTAGTGTCTTTAAGGAAATGAGACATTCAAATTCAATAATAAGAACTTGGGCAAAAAACCTTTCCTTTGCTTTTTGGTAAGCGCACAATAGGTGTTTAGTATATGCTCATTGCAATGATGTGAACTTAACAGTTTAAATCTTTTTTTCTTTTTTAATTTTAAATTCCAGTGTAGTTAACGCACAGTGTTATATTAGTTTCAGGTGTAGAGTATAGTGATTCAACGCTTCCCTACATCACTTGGTGATGATCGCGACAAGTTCACTCCCCCCTTTTTTTTTTTGTACGTTTATTTCTTGAGAGAGAGAGAGAGAGAGAGAGAGAGAGAGAGAACACAAGTGGGGGAGGGGCAGAGAGACAGAGGGGGAGAGAGAGAATCCCAAGCAGGCTCCACACTATCATTGCAGAACCCAACGCGGGGCTCAAACTCACGAACAGTGAGACGGTGACCTGAGCCGAAATCAAGAGGTGGACGCTTAACTGACTGAGCCACCCAGGCGCCCCGCGACAAGTGCACTCCTTAATCTTCATCACTTATATTTCCCCCCTCCCCCTACACAGCTCCCCCTGGTAATCCTCAGTGTGTTCTCTGCAGTTAAGAGTTTGTTTCTTGGTTTGTCTCTCTCTCTCTCTTTCTTTTTCCTCTCTTTGCTCGTTGGTTTTGTTTCTTAAATTCCCCACGCAAGTGTGATCCTATGGTGTTTGTCTTTCTCTGACTGACTTATTTCACTTGGCCCTAGCTCCCTCCATGTTGTTGCAAGTAGCAAAATTTCATTCTTTTTATGGCTGAGTGATATTCCATTGTGCATATCCATCTTTGCCCATTCGTTAGTTGATGGGCACTTGGGACTGTTCCCATAATTTGGCTATTGTAGATAGGCTGTTATAAATATCAGGGTGGATGTATCCCCCCAAATTAGTATTTTTATGTTCTTTGGGCAAATATCTAGGAGTGCGATTGTGGGTCCTTAAGGTAGTTCTGCTTTTAAGTGTTTGAGGAACTCCATAGTGTTTGCCACAATGGCTGCCCCGGTTTGCATTCACACCAACAGGGCAAGAGGGTTCCTTTTTGTCCACGTCCTTACCAACACCTGTTGTTTCTTACGTTGTTAATTCCGCCCACCGTGACAAGTGTGAGGTGATTTCTCCCTGTAGTTTTGACTAAATCTTGACCAGTTTAAAATGTATTTATACTATCCTTGACCGGTCTTTTCTGGTGTGAAGTCTAGGCCATGCCTACTGGCTTCCGCCTCACCAGCATTTACCACGAAGTTTCTGTGTCGGGAGTTGACACACTTTTTTCCGCAAAGGGTCAGATAGTAAATATTTCAGGCTTTGCGGGCCGCATGGTCTCCACTCTGGCATTAGCACAAAGGCAGGCGTAGACAGTATTGAACTAATGGTCATAAAGCATGGCTGTGTTCTAGGGCAACTTGATTTATAGACACTGAAACTTGGATTTCTTTAATTTTCACATGCTGACATTTTATTTTTCTCGTGAGTTTTCCCCCAAACATTAAAAAAAATGTGACACCCATTCTGAGCTCCCAGGCGACACAAAAACCAACTGCGGGCCAGATCTGACCCCTGCTCTCTGTGAATCGTGCTTTCTCAGGTAGTCTGGGGCTGTCTCAGGCTTGCAGCTTGATTGAGGCTCTGGAATTGGGGCACACCAGATTAAAAAGGGATGGCTAGCCATAGTTAGCAGCTCTGACAAGTGAGTTTCAAGGTAGGGAGGGGGCTGAAAAGTTCAGGAAGGCAATATGGAAGAGGGGCTTGATATCTGCAGCATGTAGACGACATAGAGACTTTCACTCGAACACGAGACCCCAAATTATCAAAGGTATGTTTCGTTTACTGCTATTCCCATGACGCAGAATAGAGCGTGGCACAGCGTGTATTGTCCGTAACCATTGGCTGAGTGAGAGGTTATGTTCGAGGGCCCACACAGAGTCCACCCCACTAGGATTAAATATTTGCGTTGCGCTAAAAATACCTGTGAGTGTTCGGGCAAAGGGTTTAGAATTTATACCAGGAAGAATTTTTCACCGGGAGGTTAATGATATAACTATATTTGAGGAGGTTGTCATTTGACCTCGAGCCAACAAAAAAGACAGAGAGAATTTTTATTCGCCCGTGGGTGTTGTGCAACCGCTGATTCGGGACTGGTTGGTCCTAGGTTTGAAATTAACTGGAAGACTCAAGAGACACAATATGTTCCCACGTATTTACCCGTCGACCTCGTAAAGGGTATGAAGCAAGCAAGGCAGCACACAGCCAGACAGATGTTGCAAGGGCACAGATGCAGCTTCTAGGCCTTTCTGCTGCCCTGGGCATGCTAGGCTGCAAGCGCTGAGCTTCCGGTGGGCACGAGCTACTTTACCCCAGGGAAGCTGCCACCTCCGTGCTTGAACCATGTCTTATGGCGTTTGTGTCCCATGGATTGTCTGCGGGTAGGTGTCACCCCGTAACCCCCTGTGTAGCTGCAGCTTACCAGTCATAGCTTCACACCGAGCGATTCCAACAACCGAGTATCATTTCCCCAGTTAACGCATCACGTTTACATTAACTTCTATGTTCCAGACAGCAGTCTTGCAAGAGGTAAATACATACTCCCCGATGTCCCTGAATTTAAGACTTTACATCAGCTGTTAGCACTTAACTTGCAACTTGACCTCCCTACTGACATTAAAAAAATTTTTTTTTAATGCTTATTTATTTTTGAGAGCGAGAGAGACAGACAGAGCACAAGTGGGGGAGGGGCAGAGAGCGGGTGAGACACAGAATCCGAAGCAGGCTCCAGGCTCCGAGCTGTCAGCACAGAGCCCGACGTGGGGCTCGAACCCACAAACTGTGAAATCATGACCTGTGCTGAAGTCTGGCCCTCAACCGACTGAGCCACCCAGGCGCCCCTCCTACTGACTTTTTTTAATCTCTAAAATCTAAATATTATCTTTGGAACAGATGAATAACAATTGCATGGGGGGAAACTCTAACTGTTTTTACCTGAGCAGTGATGCATTTTCTTTTTAACAGTAGAGGAAGGGATCTGGAGTCATTTCTGATTCTTCCTGAACCATC
This sequence comes from Panthera leo, assembly GCF_018350215.1. Lineage (NCBI taxonomy): Eukaryota > Metazoa > Chordata > Mammalia > Carnivora > Felidae > Panthera > Panthera leo. The sequence goes on from NC_056687.1 coordinate 151,477,076, forward strand.
CACACAGTGGCGGGGCGGGGGGGGGGGAGAGGGGGGCTCCATTACCGGTTTAAAAATGATACCGAGGTGCAGGATTCACTGTACATTCTAATGCTTTTTTGTACATGCAAATGCTTTTTTATATCTGCCAACTTAGCTACCTTGTATTCTTGATCTCCTCTGTTTGTCAGAGTTGAACTCTTAGGCCTAGGCTTACCCTCCCTCACTCTTAATTCTTGCCACTCACTGGGCTTCCCCGGACAGCGCCCTTAAAAGTACCTTTTCTCCAGTTCCTTTCTGACTTCCCAGATGCATTCTCCCATAGCAAATGCAGTTGACTTTCAAGTTTCTCCTCCAGACTCCTTTAATGATTCTGGGACAAAATTTGGAAGACACCAACTTACGTGTAGTATCCCTCCAGTGCTGTCCCTAACCCCTCTTCTCATTGCTCTCGCCCTTCCTGACTGATACCGTTCACTCTCATGGTTTTAAGTCATGTCGGCACTGGTGCCCTTGAACTCCACATCTGCGTTCCAGCTCTGCACCTGAGCTCCGTACCCATACCGTTACCTGCCCAGGGCCCTCGGATGCCTCACTGGTGCCTCAAACTCAGTGTTCTCAGGACAGATCTTATCATCTCCCTCCGAAATTCCGCATTGTCTGCTCTGTGGCTGGCCCGGTTCCACCAGCCTGAGATGATAGCCTCAGCTTATCATTTTCCCGCAGCCACCGCCATGAAAACACTCCTTCTGCATTTACTTCCCTCTTAGCTCTTCGACCTAAATGCTTATATCTCTCTCCACTATTACCACCACAAGCCACCATCATCTTTTGCCTGATTACCGTAATGGATGCTAGCGTTCTAACGATGATTCTTAGGGGTTTAGGAGTTTTCCAAGTAGACTGGCGTGTGTATATTTTGATTGGATGATAACATAAAATACCTTAACATATACATATATTATAAAACAATCAATTTATAGTCAAGCATAATTAGTGTCTGAGTTTGTGTTTAAGAATAGCTTTCCACTAAGAGCAAAGTAGTGCTTCACAGCCGTTAGATTACGGAAAATATAGTGGAATAGTTGAGTCATATCGCTGCGTGTGGTGGGTTAGGTGTGCAAACTTGAGCTAGATAGAACCTGTACCAGAGCAACTGTGCATCGGATGGCCATCTGTGTACCAGCCAACTGTGCAAGTTCACCATCAGTAATAAAATGAAATCATTTTTCCATTTCTGTTTTTAGTAATCATTGCCTCACAATACCATTTACGTAGCCTTATTTTCAAGTGAGCCACATGTGGAAAATTGGCATTCAAGAACTGCTCGCATACAGGGTTTGGGTTAAGTACAAGGTCTTACTATTCTGAATTAATGAACGGAGCCTTGGGGATGTGAATTCCATTTTGTCCAGCATACTTATGTGAGCAGGTGTTATTGAAGTCAGAGTAAAGAAACAGATGAGGTATAGAGACCAAAGGTCATCTTTTTGTCATTAAATCCAACATGAGCTGTTCTATTTCAGCAAAACACATCCATCATATCAAAGTTATGCTGTTACTAAGAATTTTTAATTTTTTGTGTTTTAAAATGGAATTAAAGCTGTAAGCCTACAGCTTAAAAGCAGTCATGTAATTAAATTTAAATGAACATGTATATGCAAGAATTTCTTGTTTAAAAAGGGTGTTCATTTTTCAAGAAACTGCTTTAATTGTAAGGGAGGACAAATTCTGTCGTGTGTGTCTTCCTTATGTACGTGACTTCGTTCTTACAATGCAAAATGATCTAAGATTTATTTTTTTTTCCCCCTCTCAGAATAAATGCCAGGGTCTCGCGTTCGACCTGGTCACAAACCAGGTCTTTGACGTCATCATCATCATCCTCATTTTCCTCAACATGGTTATCATGATGGCTGAATCAAATAACCATCCCGAAGACACAAAAGCCATCCTTGAGGATCTCAACCTGGCCTTTGTGGTCATCTTTACAATTGAGTGTCTCATCAAAATCTTTGCTTTGAGGCAATACTACTTCACCAATGGCTGGAACTTATTCGACTGTGTGATCGTGGTTCTCTCTATTGTTAGTAAGTAAAATCAGAAGCCAGAGGGGCCTTCATCTGAGAGCTAGAAGTAAATCCTATCATTTGGTAGCGTGTCCAGACTATCCGCAACGCAACAAATTAGGCTTAACGTGGATTCTGAAAAAATAGGTGTACTGATGCCATTCTCTCCTGGGAAGTTGCTAGGAGATACGGAGCAATTTTCATTCTCTTGACTGTTTACATGAGTGAAATAGAGAGTCCAATAAATGTGCGGATCCATTTATTCAGTGGAGAGAGACAAAGTTAAGATGACCTTAAAGTGTCTGTGGGGGTACCTGGTACAGTCACATAGTTGAGCCAAAGCTCTACCTTTCCTGTGCAACTATAAGCTCTCGTCAGCATCTTTTAGTTCGAAGGATTTGGCACTTAGTTCCCACGGTTTCCTTAGTTCAAAATCCATGTGGATATCAGATCACAATTACTGTATCCCTGGGACATTCCTAGGCCCTCTCTCACCTCCTATACAGGGCCTCCATGGCTTCCAAATTGGGCTTCCAAGAGTGTGTCCTAAAGATAAGCAGAGCTTTCTCTTTATTCTGAATCCCACGTTAACCTAAACCACAGCATGAACGATGCTGGTCTCTACTGCTTGGACCCCATTCACCAACCAGCCTTACTCTATAATCAGTATATTTTTCTTAACATAAGCAGGATTACCTATAAGATTTATGGAAGAAGAATACAGAAAAAAAAAGAGCTGTTGCTGTATACCTTTTATAACACACATACATACACACACACATCAACTTTGAAATTAAATTCTTCATGGCTAAACCGTGAGAGTTAACACTCTGGGTTTTTGCAGTTTGCTTTTAACTAAACCGATAATTTGACTCTTTATAATTGTGTGCAACCACCCAGAGGCCATTCTCGTAGTTCAAAAAGCAATGAAGATAATGAAAACTGATTTCACAAGTGGGAGCTTTTGTGCTCCTTCAGAAAGGATGCGTTAAACAGATATGCGAGATCAAAATATTTTGGTTCCTATCACTACGGCAGCAATGCCGATGTTTCCAAGAACGAGAAAACGGTACAGATGATAGTCTGTTCTGGCTTCTAAGCCATGAAACTTATGTAGATAAAGTTTAGCAATAGATCCTTCCACACGCCTACAGTGAAATGGATCGCTTATCTTCGTCAATCAATTCCAATCCCAAGTCCCGGTGAAACTGACAGCAACAGCAAACCCAGAAAACTGTGGTAAGGATGGGTCTGGCACAGCCCTCGGAGAACTTGAAGAGCCCGTCCTCCAATATGTAGAGAGCAGCCCATTTATCCCACCCCTTACTGAGCTCCTTCCAGGCAGTGCCAGCCATTGTGTAGTTTGTGGGAATATCTCTTACTTCTGTCCTTGGAACAACCGCTAGGCAATTTGAACAGACCCCAGCAGAGCACTGTATCGCATTTTGCTCCAGTGGATGAGAAAATGCGTGCGCTGAGCCAAATCCCACTCGCCGATGTGGGCAGCATTTTATCTGCCTTTGCCAGTAGATAGATATCCCACCCAACACTAAGCTTCTATGCTTTCTCAAGCTCTTTCCTAAGCTTTTAGATAAATACAAAATGAGTGCGAGTCAAAGTGAATCTCTCTAGGAGTTAACGAGGCAGGTGACGTATTGAGACTTACTCACCTTAAAGAGTCAGAAACCGAGAAATGAGCTGCACACCAAATCTCATGGTACACGGAATTGAGCTCAGATAAAGGACGGATTACTGTTGGCTCGATTAGTCAGAGAAATATTCGTGGAGGAGGTGGCCTTAAAGGGTGGACCTCCTCCAGTTGTTGCTGAATTGGAACTTAATAAATTCCACATCTACCAGCGTTGGCTGCAAAATTAACATGTGAATTTAACTTCATTGGCACAACAGGGCAGTTGGTGAAGTAGATTATCCACCACTTCTCTTTAGTCATTAGGCGATAGCAGACAATTCTGGCTGCCCACCACCCCTAATGACCTCAGAGGACCCCCCAGAGCAAGACCAAGGCCATATCTACACAGGGTAAGCAGGTCCCAGCCGCTCTATAATATTTAGGCCAAAATGTGAGCTGTTTCAAATCCTGTATCATTTCCTTGCAGAGCAGGCGATGAGAGAACAGGATGACATTTTAGGGCAAATATTCAGCTGTTTGCGGAAACCTCTGCTCGAGATGCTCTTTTGGGGGGTGTCTACAGCAATACGGAAAGTATCTCCAGTCCCTCAAGCTTTTTGAGCAGACCCCAGGAGTCCTTCCTTGGGATGAGCATATTGACAAATATGAGACGCCCATGGCAGCTTCCGCCCAGATTTGAGCCTCCCAACACCTTCTCCCTCCAGCCCTGTCATCACCTGTAGCAGGCTGTGCTCACATTCCCCTACACAAATAGGAACTGGCCTTTTTAAGGAGTTTTGGGGTTAGGGTTTCCACAGTTTCTGATGACAGCTCAGGTTCAAGCCAACCTTCGGTAACAGACATTTCTCCCTGCGCTCTAATCTGAAGGACTCCATCCTTAGTTTATCTGTTTTCCATCTGTTTTCCACTTCCATTTCCAACAAATATGGAAAACTATTTATCCCGTGAATGACTTTCAATACCCGGCACAGAAAATGTACTTCGAGTGTATGAGATAACTCACAAAATAGCCTTTTATAAACTGCATTCTCTTTCCATTCCTTGGGTGCCTTCAATATTTTAGATCATCTCCTATTCCATCCAAAGTCCCATCTTAAAGTTGTACGGTGCTTGGAAACTATTTTCCAAGTTAAGGCACAGGTAGATATTGCCCTGATATTGGTAAGTGTGCAGTGCGTAAATTGCAAAGTACTGAGAAAAGTCGGTCACGCTAAGATTCCAAGGCAGGAGCGACAAGCTGGATCTGAAAGCAGTGTGCCTGCTGGAAATTAATCGACCTATCTCCTTCTCCTAAGGTGCCATGGTTTCTGCCTTGGAGAACCAGCAGCACATTCCCTTCCCTCCAACGCTCTTCAGAGTTGTGCGCTTGGCTCGGATTGGTCGGATCCTGAGACTTGTTCGGGCAGCACGAGGAATTAGAACCCTCCTTTTTGCTCTGATGATGTCCCTTCCCTCTCTATTCAACATCGGTCTTCTGCTTTTTCTGGTTATGTTTATCTATGCCATTTTTGGTATGAACTGCTTTTGCAAAGTGAAGGAAGGGTTTGGAATTGATGACATATTCAACTTCAAGACTTTTGTTGGCAGCATACTCTGTCTCTTCCAGATCACCACCTCGGCAGGCTGGGATGCCCTCCTCAGGCCCATGCTGCAATCAAACGATTCATGCAACCCCAACTTAGACAGCCGTCACCTCCCTGCCATAGCCATAGCCTACTTTGTTAGTTACATCATCATTTCCTTCCTCATTGTTGTCAACATGTACATTGCTGTGATCTTAGAGAACTTCAATACTGCCACTGAAGAAAGCGAGGACCCTTTGGGTGAAGATGACTTTGAAATATTCTATGAAGTCTGGGAAAAGTTTGACCCAGAAGCAACACAGTTTATCAAGTATCCTGCCCTTTCTGACTTTGCCGATGCCCTTCCTGAGCCTTTACGGGTGGCAAAGCCAAACAGATTTCAGTTCCTAATGATGGACTTGCCCATGGTGAGTGGAGATCGCCTCCACTGCCTGGATATTCTCTTCGCGTTCACCACCAGGGTACTTGGTGACTCCAGCGGCCTGGACAGCATGAAAGCAATGATGGAGGAGAAGTTCATGGAGGCCAACCCTTCCAAGAAGTTGTATGAACCCATAGTCACCACCACCAAGAGGAAGGAAGAGGAAAGATGTGCTGCTGTTATTCAAAAGGCCTTTCGAAAATACAAGCTGAAGATGTCCATGTGTGCCTTAGAAGACGGGCCTCGTTCACCACTCCAGACACTCTGCAATGGAGACCTCTCCAGCTCCGGGGTGGCCGAGGGCAAGGTCCACTACGACTGAGCCCCTACCTCCACCCTTACCTCACAGCCTCACCACCTTGCCTCCGGCCTCTCAGCTCCAGGGGTCCACAGCTCGGTGTGTGAACGAGCAACTGACTCCCCAAAATAGCCATCCCATTTCTTTTTCTGCCTAAAAGAAGTGATACGTCAATGTTTATTTCAAACGGTTCTTACAGAGATAGACGATAAGGCTGCCTGACTATGAACCACTGGCAGTATCTTAGCCAGGAAGACACTAGAAGGGCTGTAGAGGACACACCAATGTTAGGATTGAAACACAGTTCAAATCATGGAGAAAAAAAAGAATAAACAAAACAAAAACCACATTAAAACTGTAGATGGTGTTTTTCCATATTGTTTCTAAGCACATTGTTCAATACCTTTGTTCCGTGTTTTCCCCAATGCAAGTATGTGGCTTATCCCATATAACTCCTTTGCATGCTGAGTAAAAATTCAAAACCTGCCAATAAATAAATAACCTATTGCAGATACTTTTTTACCAGCCATTAGTATTTTGGTTTTGTTTTGAACCTAAGGCATGATCTCGACTTCTCAGTTCCCACCCTATCTTTCACCAGCTGCAATCTCCGTTATATACATTTCGAAAAAATAAATAAACAAATGAGACTTTTAGTTGGCCTTTCATTCAGATGGCACACTGAAAAAACATCTTGTTTGGCGGTTGTCTAAGGAGTCATTTAAAAGTGGTGCTTTGCTTCGAATTTCGATGGAAGCCAGTCATCTGCTGATAAATGTATAGCAACTGGCTCTTCAGGAAAAAAAAAAAAAAAAGGGCCACGATTTGTAACATGTACTGATTTCTGTGGTGAACTCTCCCATCAGGCCTGATTTCAGGCTACCGACATGATATTACTGAATGTGGAGCGGGAAAGAGATGCCCGAGCAGTTCTCACGAGCTGGCCCCAGCACACCACTGGCTGGAACCAGTAAGAAAGCCTCCCTTAATGGGGCGCCTGGGGGGTTTAGTCGGTTGGGCGTCCGACTTCGGCTCAGGTCATGATCTCATGGTTTGTGAGTTCGAGCCCCGCGTCAGGCTCTCTGCTGACAGCTCAGAGTCTGGAACCTGCTTTGGATTCTGTGTCTCCACCTCTCTGTGCCCCTCCCCAGCTTGCACTCTCTCTCTCTCAAAAGTAAACATTAGGGGAAAAAAAAGAAAGCCTCACTTAAAATATCTGCAGTGGCCACCTTGGGCAGGGAGAGCACCTTCTTAGCCACACATGGACCCCTGGGTGGGGGAGCCGTAGTGGGTGAGCTGATGAGCCCTACATTCAGTTCTGGCTGAATGCGTGAAATGCAGTCCAGAGAACCAACCAGGCCTCTCAAAAGGCCCGGGACCTCCCTAAAAACTGGAGGTGTCCTGAGACCAAGACAGGCTTGGCAAGAGGCTACCCTGGGGGCGGAGAACCTACCTCGTGACAGTGGAGGCGTGGAGGAAAACCCTGTGCAAGCCGGGGCTGCAGGCAGGCTGGAGGGGCTGGTGCCTGCCAGCGGCCCTGGGTCTCAGGTCTGAGCCTCTGACCTGCTGCTCCTTGTCGCGGGGAGGGCACAGGCTCTGCTTCGCTTTAGCCACAGACTGAGCCACGCTTCCTTCACTAGATGGCAGCAAATGCCCGACGTGCTCTTTTCCGAGCGCTGCCCGGCATCTGTGTGTGAGCCTGGCACTGGGAGACCCAAAGGGCTAAGGGAGGAAAGCCAAGGCGGGAGAATTATCCAAATCCTGGGCGGGTGCTAGAAGTCTCTCTCCTCTGAGAGAGCTCGCACCGTGCGGGGCTCCAGGATACCCCCAGGACACAGAGACGATACTCTGTCCTCCCGGGGCTAAGCTGCATGTCCAGGGCAAACAGCCCTCCAGGCACAAGAAGCCAGGCGTCTTGTCTTCTGAGTTGTATTTCCAGGCAAATCAGCCCCTGCTGAATTCAATCGACAGCCACGTCCCTGAGGGCCAGTGCAGGACCACCCCGGGTAAACTGCTCACAGCCAATAGCCCTTAACGTCACGAGCACATACGCTGGTGGGGCAGGGAGTCAGACAAGGACTCATGGGATAATAATACAATGCAACGTAACAGGTGCAGTAAACCAGGGACATCCCTCTGTTCTCGAGAGTGTGTAGTAGGCAAGCTCCCGGGAAGGCTTCACAAGAGAAAATGGGGTACCCGACGTGACACTGATAGATGTGCAGGATTGTGGCAAGGGAAGCTGGCTCGGGAGGGTGTTGAAGTGGAGACGGCAGAGGTGGCGCCGTGGAGGGGAAGGAGAAAGGTGTAGAAGGTATAAGGAAGTACCAGCCATCCAACTGACCCATTGGGACGTAGGAGCACCTTGGTGGAGCAGCCCCAATAGGATCTTGGAAATGGGCTGTTCTCTGAAGAGCCTTAAATGCCAGGGCGAGGAGTTATAACATATTTAGGTAATAGGGAGGCACTGAAGGTGTTTGAAACGGGGAGAAAAACTAATCAGAGGATGCAGGGTGGAATACAGTGGAAAGAGAGCAGAATACTGGTCTTGGAGGGGAAGAGGCGCTGAGGAGGGAGGCAGGGGCAATGCATTGTGACCCTAGGATGCTTGTGCCCACTGACCGGCCGTGGTGGAGGGATCCAGGGGGAACCTTAGGATTTGAGGGTCAAGGTGACAGGGTAGACAGCAGTGCAAGTTGCCAAGTTCATGACTATAGGAGGGCAAGAAGTCGTTTGATTTCACGGCTACGGCGGAGGAAATTTTTCATATAAAATATTTTTTAATGTTCATTTATTTTTGACAGAGAGAGAGAGAGACAGAGCATGAGCGGGGGAGGGGCAGAGAGAGGGGGAGACACAGAATCCAAAGCGGGCTCCGGGCTTCGAGTTGTCAGCACAGAGCCCGACGCGGGGCTTGAACCCACAGACCGTGAGATCACGACCCCAGCCGAAGTCGGACGTCCAACCGTGGAGCCACCCAGGCACCCCTGGCAGAGGAAATTTTTTAATTTTTTTAATTTTTTTTTTTTTTTTTTTACCAGTTCAGAACATTTTTAACAGTTGGGAACATTTTGAAGGTTTAAGATGCCGTCCAAGTGACGGTGTCCAGCCAAGACCGCGAGGATAAGGCATGAGCAGGGATGGCGTTTGAAGCCCCAGGAGCAGATGAGCTCATGGAGGAGAGGACCATACCCAGATCTAGAAGGAGGCAGAGGCCTCGCCCCGGGGGACATGCTTTCAGAGGGTAAAGGCGAGGAGGACAGACAGTTCGGCCAAGGGCGTGGGGAGGCAGGGGAAGGGAAACACGATGCCAGGCCGTTTGGGCGTGGAGCGGGCTTCACGAGAAATTCACAGCCAACAGGATGAGTTACGTGGTCCCACCTTCCCACCCCTTCCACCAAGAAGCAAGCCAGGAACCAGGACGCGGCGTCGTTGGGTTCCAGGAAAGGACCCCACTGCCCGCTCTTCTCCCTGTCTGTGGAGCAAGCGTGAGACCTTGCCGTATACACAGTCCGGGCTCAGGAGCCGGCTGCTCTGGGGAGCCGTCTTGGAATGTCAGCCACTCGTGCTCGGTGCCCTTGGGAAAGTTGAAATCCTGTGCGAGCTCCTCCTGCTCAAGGAGGGGGAGCCGCCGGTCCCGGAGAGCTTGTTGCCTGGCAACACAGAGAGAAGCGCCAGGGTCATTCACTGGGCAGTCCTGTCCCCGTGGCTGCACAAGGAGTAATCAGAGGCGGTAAGGAAACAAGAGCTAACATTTATTGAGCGCTTATTCTGGACCCGGTGCCACTTTACCGGGACGACCCCGTTTCATCGGCACAACGGCTCTATTAGAGGCTGGTTTTAATCCTCACCGTTCTAATGAGAAAACTGAGGCATGTAGAGGGTATAAGAGGTCTGTTCAAGGCCACCTAGCCAACATGGGGCTCTGGCAGGATTCAAACCCAAGCAGTCGGGCCACAGGGCGCAAGCTATCAACCGCTGCCCTCCACCGGCCAGACACAAAGGGGTAGTGTGACTGGAGTCGAGGAGGGGGGACAGAGTCGGTTACGTCCGTGAACCTTTCGCCACCCCCCTCTTCTCCTCTGGAGATAACGCATGTTTTCCAAGTTCTTGCATTGTGGAAACATCACCTACAGCGGGGGGACACAGATGCTGCCCCCCTCCCCGCCCCCGTGCATGTCACATCCTCCGTTCTGTCAATGTACTCGGTTCCCTAACATTTTGATGTAGTTTCCATCCTTTTCCCGCTCTCCCCCTCCTTCTCCAGACAAACTCTGGTTAGTCTATCTCCTTTTGGACAATATATGTACGGCTATTAATGTCAGCTTCAAGCGTGCTAACGTGACCGCGATGGTACAGGAGGTATCGTGGGGGTGCTGATTTAGTCCACCCTAATCTCCATCCCCGGCCCAAGCCACCCGGGACAAGCACACAGTCCCCCGAAAACCACCGTGTCTGCTGAGCCGTTGGAAGTTCGAATGCCCTTACCTCCTCTAAGCTCTTTTCGTATTTTAAAATCGCTTCCGGATCCAAATGTTAAAATCACTTCCGGATCCAAATTTTAAAATCGCTTCCAGATCCAAATCACATTGATGCACTCTATTTTTTTCCCAGCTTTATTGAGGTACAAAAATTGTGTCTAAGGTACACAGCATGATGGTTTGAGACACGGATGCATTGTGGAATGATTACCGCAATCAAGCTAATTCCCACGTCCAACGCCTCACTTAGTTTCTTAGCAAATGTCTGGTATATGACACAGTGTTATTAACGATAGTCACCTTGCTGCACGTTCAATTCCCAGAACTTAATTCATCTCACAACTGAAAGCTTACACCCTTTAACCTGGATATGTTTCCCTTTCTTCACCCCACCCGCAGCTCCTGCTGACCCCCTTTCTACTTTCGGGTTCTATGAGTTTGATGTTTTCTAGATTCCATAGATAAGTGAAATCATGCAGCATTTGTCTTGCCGGGTCTGGCTTACTTCGGTTAGCATAATGCCCTCCAGGTTCTTCTATGTTGTCACAAATGACAGGATTTCCTTCTTTTTTCATGGCTACGTGATGTTCCATTAGCATTCCAAATGATATTTCGTTCACATTTTTAAAATCTGTTTATCTGTTGATGGACTCTTAGGTCATTTTTACATCTTGGTGGTTATGAATAATGCTGCAATGATAATTGGAGTGCAGATACTTCTTCGAGAAAGTGATTTCATTTCCTTTAGATATATATCCAGTAATGGGCCCGCTGCATTGTATGGTTAGTTCTATTTTTTATTTTTTGAGGAACTTGCATAGTGTTTTCCACAATAGCTGTACCGGTTTACATTCCCACCAACAATACACAAGGGTTCCTTTGACTCCACACCTTTATCGACACTTGTTACGTCTTATCTTTTTGATAATAACCATTATTATTATTATTTATTTATTTTTTTTGAGAAAGAGTGAGTGAGTGAGGGGCAGAGAGAGAGAGCGAGAGACAAAGGGCGTGAGAGTGCAGAGCCTGGAATGGGGCTCGAGCGACCTGATGCGGGGCTCGAACTCACAAACTGTGAGATCATGACCTGAGCCGAAGTCGGTTGCTTCGCGGCTGATCCCCCCAGGTGCCCCTGATAATAGCCATTCTAACAGGGGTGAGGTGATATCTCATTAGTTTTGACTTGCATTTCCCTGATAATTAGTGATATTGAGTACCTGTTGGCCATTTTCTATATCTTTTCCGGAAAAGCGTCTACTCAGATCCCTTGTGCATTTTTAAATTGCGTTATTTGGTTTTTTGCTATTGAGTTCTTTATATGCTTTGGATATTAATCCTTAATCTGATACATGCTTTGCAAATATTTTCTTCCATTCCATAGGTTGCCTTTTCTTTTGTCGATGGTTTCCTTTGCTGTGCGGAAGCTTTTTAGTTCGATGCAGTCCCACCTGTTCATTTTGGCTTTGTTGCCTGTGCTTTTGGTGTCATATCCAAAAAATTATCGCCAAGACCAATGGCAAAGAGCTTTTCCCCTATGTTGGCCTCCAAGAGTTTATGGTGTCAGGTCTCAGGACTTTGGATTGGAGAATTTAATCCATGTGCACGTAATTACTGAGAAGTAAAGACTTACTATTACCATTTTGTTAATTGTTTCTGTCTGTTTGTAGTTCCTTTCTTCCTCTGTCATTTTCTTCCTTTGTTATTTATTTTTCACAGTGGTGTGAAAGGCTTTAATTCCTTTCTCTTCGTCTTTTGCGTATCTCTTGGCAGTATTTTGCGTTCGTGTGGTTATTACCACGAGGCTTACATAAAACCTCTTATGGCTATAACAATCCCTTTAAAACTAATAAAAACTTACATTCAATCACATACAAAACCCTATACCTTTACTTCTCCTGTCTCCACATTTAATGATATGGACATCACGCCTTGTATCTCTTTATATTGTGTATCCATTAACATGTATTGTAGCTACAGTTATTTTTAATACTACTGACTTTTAACTTTTATACTAGAGATAAAAGTGATTTATACACCACCATGATAGTGTTAGAGTGTTTTGAGGTTGACTATGTATTTACCTTCACCAGTGAGTTTTTCTTTTGTTTTGTTTTTGTTTTTTAAGTAGGCTCCATGCAACCCGGGGCTTACACTCACTACCCTGAGATCGAGACCTGAGCTGAGATCACGAGTCAGATGCTTAACCGAGCCACCCAGGCACCCCTTTCCTTATAGCAGTGAATTTTATACTTTCATGTGTTTTTATGTTGGTGTTTAGCGCCCTTTCATTTCAAACCGCAAACAAGTCAAGTGTCCATTAACAGGCGAATGGATAAATGAGTTGTGGTATATCCATCCAATGCTGTACTACTTGGTACAATGGAGCAAACTATTTGTACAAGTCATAACATGAATGATGCTCAAAAGAATTATTCTAGGTGAAATAAACTGGATAAAAATGAATACGGGCTGCATGTTTCCATTTCTATAAAACTCCGGGAAACATAAACTGAACGGCAGTGACAGAAAGTCAATCAGCGGGGATCAGGGGCTGGGGGAAGGAAGGGTTGGTAAGAGGGAGGACAAAGGTGAATGAGGAAACTTTGGGGAATGATGGATATGTTGACTATCTTGATACTGGTGATGGTTTTATAAGTGAATAATAAATATCAAAATTTATCCAATTGTACACTTTAAAAATGTGCAGTTCATGGTATGTCAATTATATGTCAATAAGCCTAAAAAAAAAAGGGCCAGCTCTTGAGTTTTTTGGATCTAAGTGAAAGTCTCCGTAAGCCTCTGGATCTTTATTTCAGCGCTCAAGTCCGCAGGGGCAGGCTGCTACTGTTCCGGGGAGGGCTGCTAAGCCTTGCCACCTGCACATCAAAGGTGATACCCTGCCTGGGGTTGGGGGGGGGGGGGAGGAGCTCTTGGGATAAGACCTGGGGTAACTCCCTCATTGAGGAATGACAAAGCTCAAAAAACTTCAAGACATCATCTTGACCAACTCCTCATTGCCGTGTGTAGAAAAGAAAACCGATGCCCTGAGATTGGTAGTGATCCAACCCAAGGTCCATGACTGATGGTGGGACAGGTTCAGGGACGGAATGGTGAGCGAGCATGGTCAGGGGAGGGAGGGATGCTCCCTATGAGCAGGGACTGCGTTACATGTCTCTTCTCCCCTCCCCTGCAGTGGGCACTCATCCAACAGGCTTGACTGCCTGAGGGCCGTTGGGTAGGTGCTCTTGGCTCCCATCCCCCCCCTTCTTCCCCTAGATTTAATGAGAATCAGGCGGCCACTGAACCCCGCATCCTGATCTGCTTTCTCTCCCAGGGCCTCACCCCTCTTCTCTCTCCCAGGAGAGGACTCCACACTGCAGCCCCGAGGATGAGCTTTCTGCACCCCAGACGCAGCCCCAAGAGGCAGGAAATGCCAGGCACTTTCCTTCTCCCTACAGACCTTGTGAGCTCATTCTGGTAAAAATTTAATGCCTAAAAGTCAATTACACTTAAGAATGCTCTGATGAGCCCCACAGCAGCCTTTTCTCAGAGCCACCGGGGCCTGCAGCTGCTTTCCGGATCCTTCTACGCGATGCTGAGAAAACCTCCCCGCCCTTCCTCACAGCACAGCGGGGGCCTGACCTCCTGCTTTGCCCCCAACTTGCTAAGTGACCTGGAACAAGTCCCATCCCCTCTGTGGGCCTAACTTTGATGTGCATAAAAAAAGGAAAGGCTACTTGGGGTCCTCTCTGAGGCTTGGCTCTTTCAGGCTCACAGCTCCGCGCCCCGCGGAGGGCGAGAATAAGAGGACACCCCAGGGTAGAGACCTGGGGTGCAATGGCCAGGGCCAGAAATGCCAAAACACAGAAGTGCGGGGGGCACAGGGGAGAGATTCCGGATGCGTTTCTGTTCTCTGTTTTTCTGTTCTCGTTTACAACGAACGCACAGAGAATTCTGCAAAAGGCAGCGCAGGTTACAGTGACCTGGCCACCTTTCCTGTGTGGCATCCAGCTCCCGGTGCCATTGCAGCTGTTTCATCAGCCGGCCCCACGTGTGCACAGCTGGCTTCAGGCAGGGGCTGCGTGGCTCAGACAGGCCCAGGGAGAGAAAGAACGATGGCGCCTGGGTCTTCCATCATGGGCACTTTACCTCTGATCTAGCCATTCGTTGCTTCCCATTCAGGCCCTGCCATCCCTCAGTGGGTCTCTGCATAATCCTGGAAATGTTCTCGCCTTCCTGTTCCCTGCCCAAGCAGCTCTGGGCTCGACCTCAGGCACCTTCTCTGCCTAACTGCACTCCGAGATGCCTTGGAAGATTTCTATCCTTAAACTCTACCCATGCCAGCACTACGCAGGGAACAGCTCAGACACGATGTGGAGGCTCTGGAACCATGGGCTTTGTCTGCTCCCCCGTCCCACCACGGGGGCCCCACACTGCGTAAAAAATCCTGGCTAAGACGCTGGTGGCCCCGAGAGGTTCGTTCCATAGCCTAAAAGGCAGCTCTTTTGAGCCAGGGGAGACCTTCCCTGTGGGGCACAAGGGCGTGATTCTGTTCTGCATTGAGGCTGCTTCAGAAATGGGGGACAGTGTGTGAACCGGGGGAGTCTGGGGAAGAACCACTGTCCTCAGTGAGGGCCTTGGACAGCGCAAGCCTGGGGACTGAGGAAGGAATAGAAGAAGAGGGAGATGGGATGGAAAGGGGGCAGGTGGGAGGGGTAGATGGCAGAATAGAAGATTCAGGTCTGAGTTAGTCCACAAAACACCAGGAGAGGCATCTTCCCGCCTCCACCCGCTCATCAAATGGGATCAAGGTGAGAGCCAAAGCGAGTGCAGTACAGGTAAGAGTCTCTAGGCTGGCAGCTCGGGGTGGTTCATTTAACCTTATTTCTAGGCAAGTTTTCTTGAAGCGGCAAATGCTGCCTGTGTTGGCTCTCAGCCTCCCATGCTGCTCTGTCTCTGGGGACCAGCATGCCAGCTGCCCTCGGGCCCCACAGACAGTCCCAGCTTAGAGAAGACTGCGCCTGCTGGTGTGTGTGTGTGTGTGTGTGCGCGCGCACACACACACACACACACACACACCCATGGGTAGGCAGGGCACCTTCCTCCTGCAGTTACCAGCAGCCTCGCATTACTGCGCAGGGGGCCCCTTTGTCGAGTGGAACTGCCTCGGGGTGCCCTCTGTGAGTCACTTCCTGTTATTCTCCTTGGAGAAGTCCTGCCATTCTTTAAAGCGAGATTTGACATTTTTACAAGACGAACTTCGGGGGCCTTCTGGTCAAGAAAGAAAGAAGCAGGGATCCTTTCTTTTATATTTACAAAGCCATTAATCGGCTCCTTTATAAAATTAGACTCTATTATAAGCTCAATTGGAGTGGGAGCACAGCTTTATTTAGTCCCAAACATCAAGCAGTCTTTTAAAGGATTCTTGTTAATAACCAAATGTTTCGTAGCACGAAACTGGCACGAAGACTGGCGAGGTAGGCTCCCCTCCCTTCTTTTCTGCTGCTGAAAGCGGGTCCAAGACCACGTTCATGGAGTGAGGCTCTGGTGCGAGCCACTGTTGTAACAGGTGGGAAGGTAGAGCCCAGCTGGGGAGAGTGATTTTCCCAAGATACTTGATCAGGCTTGAGGAAGCGTCTGGGGCGAGCTTACCGGTCTCCTGTCACCTGGCCTTCCCTAGGAGACAAGCTCACAACTCTTCACAGAAATGCTTGTGAGGCCTAAATATGCTCCTGCATCACCTGGGACCCCGTTAAAATGCAGATTCTGGCTCAGTAGGGCTGGAGGGGGGCGGCTGAGAATGTTCATTTCTGGCAAGCTCCCAGGTGGTGCCGATGCTCCGGGTTCTTGGACCCCATGTAGTAGCGCGGTCCCGGACGATGGTAGTACCCCATATTTTATGAGGTGCTGTTACATGCATTAGCTCCCCTGAGGCTCACAGGAGCCACCGGACAAAGTCAAGTTCATGTATAGGTGCCTTCCTCCCTGAGGCCAGCCCAGAGACGGGATGCTGCTGGGAAGGGTTTAGAGCTGGCCAGGCTCACCTCAAAGTTTCTTACGGTTGAGCCGCTTACACTTTTGTCTCTATAAAAATGCTTCTCATGGCTGACCTTGACCATCATAGCTCACCTGAGTCAGGTCAAGCAAAGCAAAGTTATGACAGAGGTGGGAAGGGGCTCACCAGTAGCCACTCTCCTCTTTTCTCAGTAAAAGAAATCAGACTTTGTTAGAAATACCAAGTGGCCACCTTGAAAAAAAAATAGTTCCAATCCTCCCTTAAGCTAAGCACTAAGACTTGTACTAAGTTCTGGCCAATGAGGTATGAGTGACCATTACTGGATGAAGCTTCTAGAAAAGCTCCTTAAAAGAGGGGCTGACTCCATCAAAAAGAATGAAATCTTGCCATTTGCAACGACGTGGATGGAACTAGAGTGTATTATGCTGAGCGAAATAAGTCAGTCAGAGAAAGACAAATATCATATGATTTCACTCACATGTGGAATTTTAAGAAACAAAACAGATGAACCTAGGGGAAGGGAAGGAAAAATAAAATAAGATAAAAACAGAGGGGGAGGCAAACCATGAGAGACTCTTAATAATAGAGAACAAACTGAGGGTTGTTGGAGAGAAGGTGGGTGGGTGATGGGCACGAAGGAGGGCACTTGTTGGGATGAGCACCGGGTGCCATATGTAACTGATGAATCATTAAATTCTCCTCCTGAAACCCATACTATACTATATGTTAACCAACTTGAATTTAAATAAAATCTTGGAAGAAAACGAAATAATAAAGAGGGGCTAACTGGGTTCATATATGCTTTTTTTTTTTTTAATCTTTTTTTACCTCCTCCTTCTTCCTGCCTGGAATATAGATGCGATGGCGTGGCTCTCATAGCCACCTTGTGACCTTAAGGCACACTAAAGAATGGCAGCTACACCCTAAGTAGGGCAGAGCAGAAAGATGGAAAGACTGAGGCTCTTTCACCTGCTGTACCGGCTCAAAACCACCTACTTCTGCACATCACCTTAGGTTAGAGAAAAAGACCCACATATTTTTTAAGCCATTCTTTTGTGAATCTCTGTTTCAAACAATTGTGGAGGTTGTCTAACTGATACCATGATTCCGTCATCAACCTTGAAGGGTGATACAACATTTCCTATGTATTCCGTTCCCAGAACAAAATAACGGAACTCAAATTGGGTTTACAATGACCAGATCCTGAGGCAAGGGAAACAAACGCAAAAATAAATTGTTGGGATTACATTGAAATAAAAAGCTTCTGCACGGCGAAGGAAAACTAAAAGGCAACTTAAGGAATGCGAGAAGATATTTGCAAGTGACCTATCTGATAAAGAGTTAGTAGCGTCCAAAATACATAAAGAACTTATAAAACTCAATAACCAAAAAACAAATAATCCAATTAAAAAATGGGCCGAAGACCTGAGCAGACATTGCTCCAAAGAAGACATCCAGATGGCCAACACGACAAGATGCTCATCGTCATTTATTAGGGAAATACACATCAAAACCACACTGAGATATCACCTCACACCTGTCACAATGGCTAACATCAACAACACAAGGCGGGTGCCTGGGTGACTCAGTCGGTTCAGCGTCCGACTTTGGCTCAGGTCATGATTTCCTGGTTTGTGAGTTTGAGCCCTGCTTCGGGCTCTGTGCTGACAGCTCAGAGCCTGAAGCCTGCTTGGGATTCTGTGTCTCCCTCTCTCTGCCCCTCCCCCACTCGGGCTCTTATGACCCAGCAATTGCACCTTTGGGTATCTACCCGAAGAATACAAGAACACTAATTCAACGGGATGCACGCATCCCTATGTTTATAGCAGCATTATTTACAATAGCCAAGATATGGAAGCAGCCCAAGTGTCCACGGCCTGACGAATGGAGAAAGAAGGTATGGTGTATACATACACAGTGGAATATTACTCAGCCATAAAAAAGAGTGAAATCTTGCCATTTGCAATGACATGGATGGAGCTAGAAAGGAAAATACTAAGCGAGACAAGACAGTCAGAGAAAGACAAATACCATACGATTTCACTCATATGTGGAGTTTACGAAGCCAAACAAACAAGCAAAGAAAAAAAATAAGAGAGAGAGAAACACAAAGCAACAAACAGACTCTGAACTCTAGAGAACAAACTTATGGTTACCAGAGCGGGGGGGGGGGGGGGGGGGGGGGGGATGGGCGGAATAAGTGACGGGGATTAAGGAGGGCACTTGTCCTGAGGAGCACTGGGTGATGTATGGAAGTGATGAATCGCTGTATTGCACACTAATAGAACACTGAAACTAATAGAACACTGAAACTAATAGAACACTGCATGTTCACTAACTGCAATTTACATAAAAACTGAAAAAATAATTAAATAAAATAAAAATAAAATAAAATAACCGGAAACAGATACATCGGGGTGGAGTGAGCTAGGGAGGGTCTGGGAGAGCAGTCTGCCCCCAGCCCTCCTCCATCCTCACTGCAAGGACTCTGTTATTCTCTCTGGGCCCCAAACATGGCCGACAATGGAGGCTGCTTGGGCCTCACGTCCATACCTACCTCATGAGGTAACTGCGATCCTTAGATGAGATAGGGCTCGATGCATGTTATGATTGTACGTATTAAATCTTCATTGTATGTATATTTGCTATATTTGGAAGAGTCAGGATGGGATGAGTAGGATGGGATGAGTGTTCCAGACCTTGTACGGAGGCCTGGAGGGCTTCCCTCACCCCCGGGAGGGCATAGAGAGAGGAAGAGCCCCGGGGATGACTGAGATGAGGTTCTCATTTCCTGGATGGATGGGGGCCCACAGACACACATCATGGAACCTTAGAAAACTAAAGGAATGTAGCATCACGTGTCCCCGAGCATCGTAGTGCAGGAAAACCCCTGCTCGCTACACACAGACCCTCCCGTGGTCGGAACATCTAACAGCCTTGACGTCAGCCCACCCGCTTGCACAAGATCCTTCGCCGGGGTGTTGGCCCCTCACTGAGTGTCCTTCCCATCCTCCACCAGGCAGTCAGGCCCCGAGTGGGCCTGTGCAATGTACCTGCTACGGGCTGAACTGTGCCCCACCCCCACCCCTGAGTCATAGCCTCAAATCCTGACTCCCAATGTGACTGCGGTTAGAGATAGAAGGTGATTAAGAAGATAATTAAAGTCAGGGACACCTGGGTGGCTCGGGTCATGATCTCACGGTTTCCGAGTTCAAGCCCCGCATCAGGCTCCCTGCTCTCAGCACGGAGCCCGCTTTGGATCCTCTGTCCTCCTCTCTCTCTCTGCCCCTCCTCCACTCATTCTCCCTCTCTCTGTCTCTGTCTCTGTCTCTCTCTTTTTCAAAATAAATAAATAAATTTAAAAATAAATATTAAGAAGATAATTAAAGTCAAATGAGGTCACAAGGATGGGGTCCTCGTAGGGCGTCACAGTCCTCATAGGACTGCGTCCTTATAAGAAGAGCAAGGAAGGGGCACCTGGGTGGCTCAGTCGGTTAAGCATCCAGCTCTTGACTTCAGCTCAGGTCATGATCTCATGATCTCACTGGGTAGCGCAGAGCCTGCTTGGGATTCTCTCTCTCTCTCTCTTTCTCTCTCTCTCGCGCGCGCGCGCGCTTTCTCTCTCTCTCTCCCCTGCCCCCTTCCACTTGCACTGTCTCTCTTTCCAAATAAGTAAATAAGCTTAAAATAGAAAAAGAAGAAGAACAAGGGATGCCAGAGATTGTACGCAGAGCAGAAAGGCTGTTTGAGGACCCTGTGAGAAGGTGGATGTCGACAATCCAGGAAGAGAGCTCTCGCCAGTAGCCCAACCCTGCCAGACTTAATCTGGGACTTTCCAACCTCCAGAACTACAAGAAAATAAATTTCTGTTGCTTAAGTCCCCCAGCCTGTTGTATTTTATGACAGCCCACACTAATATACTACCTGAAATATAGGGCTTGATGTCCTGCACCAGAATCATCTGAGTACTTGTGAAACAATGAAAATTCTTGGAACCTACTCCAAACACATGGAAGGAGGAAGGAAGGAAGGAAGGAAGAGAGGGGAGGGAGGAAGAGAAAATAAGGGAAGAGGAGAGGAAAAGAGGAGGGGAGAGGGGAGGAGAGGGAAGGGAAGGGAAGGGAAGGGAAGGGAAGGGAAGGGAAGGGAAAGGAAGGGAAGGGAAAAGAAAAAATCTCTAAGGATTGGAGCTCTAGGCTATGCATTTAGGACCACCCAAGGTAATTCCTAAGGTTGGAGGTGCTTCTGGACAGCATACTCCTGCCAGTGACATTTGGCCACCCTCTGCTCGTCCATTGCTGGGTGTCCCCCTCCCCCCATCCCACCTCTCCACTCAGATACAGCCCTGCCCCTTCCAGGAAGTCTCCAGTCCACCCTGACCCACCTCCAGTGAAATCCTCAGATGAATTTTCTGCTCTGAGTGCCAGGAATTGTACCCTTCAGAGATCCCAGACCGTTTGCCATGTTATAGTCCTTTCTGACTAGAGGAAGAAATCGTGGGCCAGGATGCGTACTTCTCCTCTGCATTAACAGCAGCTTTTCAGGACACCCAGCCTCCACCCACCTGCTAGCAGTCCTTCTTCAGCTTCAGACGGCCCTCCCATCTTTATCGGCTCCAGGCACAGATTGTTCTAGAATATCTGTGCCCAGTGCATGAACCTTCACAGCCCATACTGTGGGTTTACTGAGGGAGAGACCATCTGGGTGTCTCCCCCCTGCAATGCCAACTCTGTGCACAACTCCTGACAGAGAGACTCGGCCCAGGTGTTTCCCACCCTAACCTGCTATCAGCATCTACTGTCATCTTTCACTCTGTGGTTGGTTCATGGGCCAGGGGAGGGCCAACTCCCTGGGAGGGCCCAGGGGAGTGGGCATCTTACCCACCCCTGAGGAAACTCTCCCCCAAGAAAATAGACTCCTAACCAGCCCCCCACCCAGTTTTAATCTTATTCCAATTATCAACGTAATATCTTTTCACTGTAGAAAACTTGGAAAGCACGGGAAATTAGCTGCCTCATTAAAGTCCATTTTCACAAACCTCCTCTGACAACTTCAACTTCTTTCATTCACTTAATCAATTGGTCATTCAGCAAATTCTTGAGCTAACAGTTCTCTCCAAGAATAAGCATCAGAGAGGGAGAAAATAAAGGTCACAGAACAATTCCTACCCGGCATGGAATTGCTAACATCATTTTGATTTAAGATATGTGGTTCCTTTCAATTAAATATATATTATATTGAAATGCTCCTTGGATTCATATTTCATCTGGGATTGAGATATCCATTAACAGCCATTCTATACTTCCTTTGTCCATTTGGATTAAGTTGTATTCCGAGCTCCCGATTCTCCTGGGCACGGCATAGCTCTTAGAGGGCGCCCTGCTCCTTCCAGCCCATCTCTGAATTTTTCCTGAAGTCAAAGGCTAAGGGATTTGAGATCCCAAATGTTTTCTCTTCTTCTAAAACTCTCTTTGGCCAACTTCTACTGAACCCACAGCAGGCGATGCATTTTCCTTTGATTTAGGCATTTTTTTCTTCCATCTATTTTCTCCTTTCACTTTGAAGTTATGAAAACAGGTATCAATTATGACTCTAAAACAATTGTCATTTAAACGAGCGTGACTCTATTTCAAAGATAATGTGCGTAATAGTGCAACTCTCCTGTACCACCCCCATCCAATCCTATTGTAACAAAGAGCTTGAGGCGGAAAATAAAATCGCATCTCTTTTGCTATTCAAATTCATATAACTCCAAGCCCCATTCTGTTCCCTCTGAGAGTGTCTTTCTTCTTTAGTGCTGACTGCTCGCGCACAGTTCCAGAATTCGAAGGAGGTTCACCACACTTGGTCCATCGTATCCCGGTAAGTTGGAGCCACGAGGGGAATAGTCATGGTATCATACCATTTCCTTCCAGATAACGCCTTGACCACTGTGCACAGTGCCCCTGTTTCATTCCAGTGACCTTCCTGGCTTGGGAGTTTGGGGTGGGATGTGGTTTGATGAATCCCATGCCTACAGAGCCCCAGGCCTCTCAAACAAATGTCCTTTTATACCTACCCTCAGAGCAAAGGGCATTCCAAGTCCTGGCAGGTGTTGGATGAGTCCTCGTGGTGCCCTCCGGTTTCAGCTAAGCTCCAGGATTTAATCTTGGCTCTGGCATTTGTTGGCTGTGCAAACTCTGGGATCGCCTCCCTGAGCTCCAGGCTTATTATCTGTAAAGTTGGGATCAAAAAGCATACGCCCAATGGCCACTCTCAGTCGTGGCTCCTGGAGCAACAGGGGCCCCGTCTCCCCTGGCCTGAGGCAGCAGTGGCCATCCTTAGGGAGAGGGCCCCTGCAGGGAATCCCAGTGCAGAGTCCCAGGGAGCTGGGATGCCAGGAGTAGCAGGAGCCCGCAGAGGCCATCACACCTGCAATGCCCACGGTGGAGTCGGGGTCTGAAACATCAGCACCCACTGCTGACCCTGTCTCCCCAGCATCTGGAGACAGGATCCCCGGGTGGACCCAGGAATCTGTTCTAACAAGCTCTCCGGGTGATGCCAAGGCACACTGAAACCTGAAGACCATTTCTCTTATCTTTCCCCACCGTCCCCATGCCACCTCTGGGCATTTTGCACCAAGGAGCCCCGAGACCCAGACACAAGAGGCCAGGTCCCCTGCATCCCTAGTAGACTGTCACTCAGCACTGCCTTTTAAAGGCCTCCAAGGCTCCCCACCACACTCACCAAGCCAGCCCAGCTACATTGCCTTTTCCCATGGCTCCGAATCCCCTCCTTGGGTGCCGCTTCAGGAGCCCCCCTTGTCACGGCTCCGGGAACATTAGGCTCTCCCCTCCCTCCGGCTCTGCGTGACTTCCCCCTTCCTGCTGCAGCCCACGGACCATGCTGTTCTGTCCTCCACGGCGCTGGTCCCTTCGTCCAGACCCTCTCGATCCCCTGCACCGTGGTTGTGCAAACAGACTAGTCTGGAGTCCAGGCCCGCCCCACAATGGCTGTGTGATCCAGACGAGCGACCTAACCCACCTGGGCCTCCATTTCCTCCTCTGCAAAGTGGGGAGGACAACGCTCACCTGCCGGGGCTGTCGTGAGGGTAGGAGGAGGTTCTGGCACCCTCCTGGCAGGTCGGCTGCTCACGGAACGAGAGTGACCGTCTTATGCCATCAGGAGGTGGGGAGGGAGAAACACAGCCCACCTCACAAGCCGTACTTAGGAGGGAGGAGGAGGGGTGTAGACCCGGGAGGAGGACTAGCCACGTGAGTCCTCAGGGCTCAGCTCCCTGACTCCCCACTTTTGCTGAACAGATTTCTGCTTCGTAACAGGACGCATACATTTCTCAAGACCGAGGGCAGTGTCTTTTTTTCTTGTGTCACTTCTCCCCCCACTGAGGTCCCGAGGACAGCCCAGGTCTCTCGACACGGATGCTTCAGTAGGCAGTGGGTGAGCAGAGGAAGGGGACGCTGCCGGCCTCATCCTCAGTGCATGGGGATCCTGGCAGGTGGGGATACCTTGTTGACTGACCCACGCTTGCGTGAAAGTCACGTGTTCACCCCCGCACAGCTTCCCGCAACTCTGGAGCCCCGTCTGCGGCAGCTTCCGGCACAGTGACCGCGGCAATGAGGAGAGAGGCCATCCCACCTGGGCTAACACACTTGCTGCTGGGGCCAGGCTCTGCCACCTGGGTGCTGTGGGCCCCGGGCCCTTACTTCCCCCAAATGACCACTGCACCCTCCTCTGTAAAATGGGATAACACACGTACCTCTCTCCCAGGAGGGCACAAGATGATAGAAACAAAGGGTGAAGGGCCAGAGTCCGTGGTAGCTATTTTTGCCATTATTACTACGTCCCTGACATTAGAGGCACGCAAGATTAGAATCAAGCCTGGGAGGACTTTCTAGACTAACGGATCCAGACCCAACAAGTTTCCAGCGGGGAGAGCTGCCCAGGACCCCACGCAAGCAGGGCAAAGTCATAGATATGGTGGACGCGGTGGGAACCATGCCACCTTCCCTTCAGCGAGGGCTCACTGCCCAGCTCTGGGCGTGCTCGGGGCAGACTTCACCGGCCAGCCTTTTAGGGGTGCCTCGGCTGCTGGTGGCTGCCTCCCCAAGGTGATGCCCTTCTGGGGATGGCCCACATCCAGTGACCAACTGAGGAGGGGACATGAGGCCCTGGCCATCCCGCCCCGTGCAGGACAGCTCTCGCAGTCACCTCAGCACCAGAACTGCCCGTGGGATCGGCCAAGGCTCCATAAAACCTGCATCACGGTTGACTTCTCCCCTGCCCTGTCCTGCCGCTGCCCCCTCCTTTTACAGCTGTTGGCCCCAGGGCTCCCCTTAATAAACCTCTGCAAGTTGACCTCCCTCTCTGAGTCTTCCTGAGACTCTGACCCGTGACAGCAGCTGGGCGAGGCATTGTCAGTGAACAGCCAGATCTCCTGGCTCCTGGTTTCTGCCATTTCCACATAAGGGCACCGGGCCAATGCCCTTGGCCACACCTCACACAGAAGGAGATCCCCGACTCTGAGAGAGATTAGTCACCAACCTCGGGTCCTCGCCAGGATTTCTGCGGCCACGTCACTGTCCTCCCCGCCTTCCATCCCCTCCTTCAACCTGCCTTTCATTGCTCCCCAACATCCACGGTGACCTTTCTAGATCGCTCCTCGAGCCACCCTTCTTTCCTTGTGAAATGAGTCCTCTTTCCCCCACAGGACAGAGCCCGAGCTCTGCAACCTTCCACGGGGGGAGGCTTGCACCTTCCCCTGGACGCACATCCTCCTTTCCCTCTCTCTCCAGCACCCAGACCTTGTTATCTCACAGAGCATATTCTTTCCGTGCCTCCTGCTTCCCCTTCTGAAACTTCCCCAGAGTCGGTCAGTCCCTCCTGTTTCTCGTTCCTAGTTCCACTGTGGCCAGACCATGCTACTTGTAATTACCAGCCCAGGGGCCATTGTCCTTGCCCCTCCTTGAGGGTGGGGACCTTGCGTCTGCCACCTTGGTGTTCCCAGGCATGGAAGTGAGGTGTGTGTGTGGGGGGGGCAGGGAATGCCCCATGCATGACACAGAAAGCCCCACCGTGCCAAGCTCTTAAAGCTATCTTTGGTTGGAGGATGGGTTGAGGGACAAGGGCACCTGTCACTCCATCTTTCTTCCAGGAGCTCTGAGCAGGAGAGGAGCTGCTTGAACTGCAGGGCAGTTTTGATCTGGGGATCTGACCACAGGCAGCGTGTGCCCACATCCGTCCCCATGGGAACCGTGTCAGGCAAAGCCCCAGCTCAGAATGAACAGCCTGCCTCGGGCCTGAACCCGGTGGGGGCCGACGTGGGCACAGGGCTCCATCGGGCCACCCGCAGCCCCCGCCTCAAGGGCCCAAGAGGGGCTGCAGCTGCAGGGACCGGGTGGGCAGGTTGCCATGGAAACCAAGCTGTTCGCCTCTCCTGGCGCTTGGAGTTCTGACAAGGAGGCTGGACTCCACAGAGCACCCTCGCCCCGGGCTCCCCCTCGCCCACGCAGTCTGTGTTCAGGGCACATCGCAGGCACAGAGATGGATGGCAGGAGCTCAGAGGAGCAGGGCAAGCAGAGGGATCAAGACACTGGCAGTGAGTCTCTCCCTTCCACTCATCTGACCACTGCCATGATTCCGGGGGACGGTTACTGCCTGAAAACAGGTGGCTTGCCCAAGGAGCCATAATCAAAGAAGGCGAGAGTCACATCTGGGAAATCTGTGCTGGCAAGAGCCTGGGAGTAGGAGACCTTGAGCCCTCCTCCTTGTCTTCATGCTTTGCATGGCTGTGGGTCACTGGTGAAGCCTCTCAACCTCTCTCAGCCCAGTTTTCCCACATATAAAATAGAGATAATTTGATCCACCAGACATCCATCAGGTACCATTATTCAAAAGTAAGGTATAAGCTATTAAGCCCTTTTGTGGATAAGAGATGGTTACTACAGCAGGCTAAGACCATAATCTGTATTCCAAAGAATTAGATAAATGCATGCGTGGCAAATAGATGATGGATTAAAAGGAACAATTCCTTTTAAGTCTTAGCTTGGTGCCTCTCTAGGCAGGCATGGTGCCAGCGGCTGGAGATTGGAGGGACTCCCAGCATCATAGAAGGGTTCCACATTGGCTCACTGCACACCTAGCGTGAGGCATGTTGGAATATGCATGGACACGCACAGAGAGAACTTCTAAGGGCGATGAACACAAGACATACACCTACAAGACGTGGAGGGAGGTTGTAACTTACTGGGGAAGAAGACTTTCAGGGATGTCTTCACTAGGAACCTTCAGCCCAGGGACTATCCTAAAAAGGTCCCTAGGATAAAGTACGGGAAGAGAAGGTTGGGTAAAAGGAAGTGAGATGGGTCTGCATCACCAAAGAATTCTTCAGTTGTTTGGAGAAGAAGAAATCTTTGCAAAGTGTATTGCTTCCTGGAAAATTATTCTTTTCCTTTAATATGCTAAGAGTGTCCTGAACCCCTCCTTCCAACAGCTGTGTGTGTGTGTGTGTGTGTGTGTGTGTGTGTGTGTGTGTGTTGGGGCGGCTCCCTCACAACCGACGAGCAAGCCTCCAATTCTAGCTGTGTGTCCTACAGGGCAGCTCAGTTCTGACAGTAACTGGGGTTGGCAGAAGATTCCACAGCTCAGGGGTTAGACCCTCAAAACTGACGTTAAATAACAAAAATTCAACAGAATAAATTACGAGATCTAATTGGCTTTATTCCCACCATTCATGAGTAGGGCAGCATCCCGTCTCACAAACAGAAAGGATCTCCACTGAGCTGTAGAGAAGGAAAGGTTTTTAAAGGCAACAAGGGGGGCAGAAAATGGAAGATATTAGCAAAGAATGCATTGTTTCAGGCAAGGTCGCCTTCCTAAGGGGAGCAGGTGCCTCGGATTATCGCCCTAGTGCTCACCAGGTAATTCGTGTTGACGGGCTAAAGTTTACAGTCCCGGGGGATGGAGGCTACAATGAAGTTAGGTGTTAAATCCCTGCCTGCTGATATGGGATTTAGCAAAAATGACTCCCTTGTGGGCCTGCTGTCTCCTTTTTAACACTGTCCTCTGCTTCAGATGCCAATTGCGAACCCAGGTCGTCGCCTGTGCTTCTGACGGACCAGCTACCACGCAGAGGTTCCCATGAGCCCCTGCTTGCTAGAGCGGCTCACAGAATTCAGGAAAACAGTTCACTCACTAGATTACCGGCTTATTATAAAAGGCTATAACTCAGGAAGAGCCAGATGGAAGAGGGGCATAGGGCAGGGTACGTGGAGGCAGCAAAAAGCATGGGGCTCCCTAGCATGCCGCTCTCCCCCAATCTCTACGTGTTCACCAACCCCAAAGCCCCCCAACCTCGTCCTTTTGGGTTTTATGGAGACTTCATTACATAGGCACGCTTGATTAGATCACTGGCCATTAAATCACTGGTGACTGGTTCAACTTCTAGTAGCCCTCCCTTCCCTGGAGGTCGGGGGGTGGGAGAGAGATTCCCACCCTCCACTCACTGATGGGTCCTCTTGGCAGCCAGTTCCCACCCTTGTGGGGTTCCAAAAGGTACCTCATTAACATCGTGAGAGACTCTCATCACAGGAAACTCCAAGCGTTTCAGGAGCTCTGTGCCAGACCCAGAGGTGAAGACCATGTATGCATTTCTTATAAAAGACAGCACCACATACGTGTTTGTTCATTTTTTTTTCTGCAATTTTTGTTTTTGTTTTCATGAGAAACTCGAGCCTACTTCCGCGAAGATAACTTTTGACCTGAGGTTTAATGATTGAAATTACTGGCCCAGTGGTAGTTCTCTGGCACAAACACCATAGTATTTCAACTTCCTGTTCGTTAATTTTTTTAATCGTTTATTTTCTACTTCCCCTTCTAGAATGTAAGCTCCATGAGAGAGGAACTCCACCTTTCCATTTTTGTATCCTCAGCACTTGGCTTAGATATGGCATAGGTTCTTCGTAAGCACTAGTTAAGTAAGTAAGTAGGGAAGGTAGACATTACACAAATATCTTGAAGAAGTGCTTTACATGCTCAGTCATATAAACAGTTCATTCCCTTTACTTTTTCCTGTTGTAACTGGTTGCACAGTACAATCCTGCCATAATGCCTTAAGCGAGGCCCAAAAAGTCCATTCGTGTAGGATGTGTGATGCATTATCATGAGGCTCATGAAGTGATGGGGGTGAGCCAGCTGCTAAGAATGAGAACTGATCACCCGTTGCTGCCTGAATTTGCATTATTATGGCTATGTCATCACAAGACACATTGTCATGGTCATTAGCAGAACTATTTGTTCAGTATCTCTGTCCCACGCTAAACTGTGGGTTCTTGGCACATAGACAGCTCTCAATAAAAATGTGTTGAATGAATGAAAGAATGAATTCATGTGAGGGCATAACATGAGCATCCACCCTGGTTTGGAGAGTCAGGGAATGTATTCTCAAGGGAGCGATGTTTAGTTTGAGGAGTGAAGGATAACCAAATATTAGTAATAAAAGGAGAAGGGAGGAAATTAAATGCAAGGAAACAAGAGTGAACATCATCTTCAAGGACTCTGAGTTGGAAGGTAGCGTGGTGTATTCAAGCTTCTGAAAGCAGCCCAGTATCCCTGGGGCACAAGGATGGCGTGAGTGGGCCATTGTCACCACTAAGATTACAGGGAGCTCACAAGCTATATCTGGGATCTGGGACTTCATTGTAACAACAATGGCCCGCGTTCATGGGTTTTCTGCAGAGGTGATTTCTGATCAAATGTCTGTGGCACAGAATATTCTAGCTGCTGTATGGAGAGTGTATTGGAGAGTGGGAAGTGGCAATGGGGAAACTGAGGCCCAGAGAAATCAGGTGACTTGTCCAAAGACACAACACTTCTCTGGCATCCACCCCAGGGCTGCTTCCCTCAAGGGTGCCACTCTGAGAACACCGAAGATGATCTCCCATGGTGATGACAGGGTCTAACACACAGCCCCGGGAGCTCAGGGAGCATCCCTTGACTGCAAGGATCCCCTTCTCTCAGGCCAGCATTCCCAGAAGCCCCTTTTTCCCACCCACCAGACCAGGACTTGTGGAGCAGAGATCCTGGGAGCTGGAGCTCTAAACATGCTCTCTAAAATTGTCTTAGGGACACCTGGGTGGCTTAGTCGGTTGAGCGTCCACCTTCAGCCCAGGTCATGTTCTTGCAGTTTGTGAGTTTGAGTCCCACATTGGGGCTTTCAGCTGTCAGCATAGAGTACGCTTTGGATCCTCTGTCTCCCTTTCTCTCTGCCCCTCCCCAACTCTCTCTCAAAATAAATAAATAAATAAATAAATAAACATTTAGGGGAGACTGGGTGGCTCAGTCGGTTGAGCATCCAACTTTGGCTCAGGTCATGATCTCACGGTTCATGAGTTCGAGCCCCATGTTGGCCTCTGTGCTGACAGCTCAGAGCCTGGAACCTGCTTCGGATTCTGTGTCTCCTTCTCTCTCTGCCCCTCCCCCGCTTACACTCCGTCTCTCTCTGTCTCTCAAAAATGAATAAAAACGTTTAAAAAATTTTTTAAAGAAATAAACATTTAAAATGAATGAATGAATGAATGAATGAATAAATAATAGTGTTTTAAGTTACCATGCTTATTGTGAAAAAAATAACAAAAAGTTACTAATACAAAGTAAATCACTCCTAATTCCACTATACATATACAAACAAATAAACTTTTGGTGTCTTGCCTCCCAGACAATATTTTCTACAGATAGCTACAATATTTGTTCACAAAGCTAGGATCACGATAGTGTCATAATCCACTTTTCATGTAACAGCCTTTGCATGAGCACCACATTTTAAAAACCTTTTGTTAGAGAAATTCAAGCATAGTCCAGACTGGAGAGAATAGTGTGGTAAATCCTTGCCTACTCCAATTCCACAATTATCTACTCATGGCCAATCTTGTTTCATTTTCACCCCCCTCTTCCCCCCCCCCACCGCCTTAGATTATTATTTAGCAAATCCCAGGTAACATGTCATTCTACCTATAAATACAGTTGACGCTTGATCAACACAGGTTTGAACTTAGTGGGTCCACTTCTACACAGATTTTTTTTTATAAATACAGTACAGTACTGTAAATGTATTTTTCTCTCCCTTATGATTTTCTTGATAACATTTTCTTTTCTCTAGCTTCCTTTATTTTAAGAATAGAGTATATAACATATATAACATACAAAATGCATGTGCAGGTCTATTTATGTTATCGAGAAGGCTTCAGGCCAACAGTAGGCTATTAGCAGTTAAATTTGGGGGGACTGAAAAATTTTATGTAGCTCTTCACCTTCAGGAAGGGGTGTCAAAGTACCCCCAACCCCCCAATTGTTCAAGGATCGACTGTATTTCAGAAGCATTGCCTTTGGAGGCACTTCAGATGCCATTGCTTGGATGGACCACAAGGAGAAGCATCTTTTTTTTTTTTTTTTTTAGTTTATTTATTTGACAGAGACAGAGAGAGAGCACGAGAGAGAGCAGGGGAGGGGCAGAGAGAGAGGGAGAGAGAGAGAATCCCAAGCAGGCTCCTCACTGTCAGCGCAGAGCCCGATGCAGGGCTCAATCGCACGAACCGTGCGATCAGGAGCCCAAATCAAGAGTCAGAAGCTGGACGGACTGAGCCGCCCAGGCACCCCCAGAAGAAGCGACTTGAGGAGACTGCAGCGGGCAGGGGGCAAGGAAGCTCTGTCCTCCCTCCCCACCCTCCCATGGAGTTGTCCAGACCCTACACCTCCACCCTTTCTACTGAGCTCTGCCTTAGAGCAGGGGTGTTCCCCCTCCTCTGCCTGACCCTTTGAAAGAGAGGTCAGCATTTCATAAGATATGAATCCTGACTTGAAGAAGCTGCTTTTTGTTTGATTTGGGAGATTTTGAGTAAATGGAGTTGTAATACGATAAAGCATCCAGCCAGTTAGTTTTCTGCAGTACAAACTGGGCATTGAGGGACAATCCCCATGCCTGCCCACAGTGAGCCAGGCAGCCACAGTGGGGTCACCATGGGCTGCGACCTTCTGTCTCACCTCCCCCTCCCTCTTGGCCCCATCGCCACGAGCCTGGGTTATTTTCTCCGGCTCTTTTCTTTAAGCGAACCTGAGGTTTGAGACCTTTTCTATCATTTCATTTCAAACTCTTGTTTCACACGACCTGGTCTATTACTGAGGATGCATGAAGAATATGAAAATTACTCAAACGCTTTTTTCAATTAAATGTCTCCAAAATGCAAATAAAAAAAAAATGTTTTTTTCTTTTAGGTTTCAGTCGGGGAAGGGGAAACAACATTTTGATA
This sequence comes from Panthera leo, assembly GCF_018350215.1. NCBI lineage: Eukaryota > Metazoa > Chordata > Mammalia > Carnivora > Felidae > Panthera > Panthera leo. The sequence goes on from NC_056687.1 coordinate 151,508,873, forward strand.
AACGTGAACGTTTGTTCTGGAACAAGGACCTAGAGACGAGGAAGGCACCATAGGAATGGGTGCAGCTCTGCTCTCTGGGGTCAGTGGTGGGAACCAGTGGGTCGGGCTCTCCCGGGCAGCCTCGTTCTGGGCCGGTAGTCTGGCGTGCATGCTGGAGGCTTCGTTATCTAAGTGCAGCCTCTTCGCTGCCTCGGGTTTCAGCGTTTCCCATGAGACCATTTAAAATCACATTTGTTACTTTACCATCTAATCACACATAAGCTTCTCCCCACGCCCCCGCCCCCGCCCTGCTTCCGTCGGAGGAGTGCACTTTCTGGGGCACCGGCAGCCAGGGTGGGACTCCTGACGGGAAATGGGAATGGCACCCAGGGAAGCATGACTCCTCGCAGTTCCCTGAACATCAGGGAGGTTCCTACCAGACGGGCCGGAGCACCTTAACTGAAGGCACAAACAAGTCTAAGTCTTTGCAGAGCAGGGGGGTCTCCGACCCGCTTCCCCTGCCAGAGCCGCTCACTAGCCTCTCTGCAGAACAGACACAAGACGGAGTCTCTTCTTCTCGCTCCGCCCGAATGTTGACCTGAACTTGTGTTCCAGGAGCTCATGGATTCCAGGGGAGGCGAGCTGGGCTAGAGGAGAGGATCTCTTACCCAGAAGACAAGCGAGATTGAGCCAGCAAAGGTTTGGCTGTGGGACTCGGGGGCCAGTCTATGGCTAATGGTGTAAAGATACATGCGCGGGGTCGTGTGGGAAGAATGATAGGTTTTATCCATGAGCCAAGATTGAAGCATGTTTGTGGGCTGTTTGAATATACGACCTTCCCCAAACACCCGCAGTTCTTAGGAAACTAGTATTATTATTCTGTTGCTACAGAAGACTTCCATGTTTCCCTTCCTCTGAAGGATAAGGGGAAAAAATTACAGCCAGATCCAAAAGCTAGCAAGCTGTATATGACAGATCAGTGTCAAGTTTATGTTCTTCGAAGAGTCACATTCACATAAAGAGATGTCTTATCAGCAGGTGTGATTTCAGAAATTTTACCAAAGCTGAGGTAACAGAGGCCATATATCCTAGAAGTATTGATGAAAATGTTACAGCTACATAAAAATGGGCATAGAAAGCAGAGAACCCATAGTCCTCAGATAGGAGATGATACACTCCTTCAGAGATGAGTTTTGCCTCACACATGAGGCAAAAGTACTCTCATTAGAAAAGTGGATAAGGTTGAATGCAGTGGTTTCCACTCTGGGTCCAATATCAGAATATTGGAGAATGTTTTAGGGACAGACTCCCGACCCCACTCTCGGCATGCTGAATATGAATGTCCAGGGGTGACAGCCAGGTATCTATGGTTTTTTTCAATGCTTTCCAGAAAATTCCAGTGGACAGCAAGGTTGAGGGGCACCTGTTTTGAGATATTTTGATGAAAAAAGACAGACCCAGGGGACCAAGAGTATTTTCTAACCTGCAGGGAGCATTTATACATGAACAGAAAGGTGGCAACAGGTTGGGCCTAAGTCATCTATTCTTTGTTTTTAGCCCAACTTTGAAATCCAGAGGAATGATTCATTGAAATATTTCTGTGGTTCTGGCTTTGCTTGGCCCTTTCCCCCCATAGCTGAAGTGCACTTAGTGTAAATTGACTCCTGATCATGATTTTGCTCTTTGAGTTTACCTGATAGGCTCAATGCCAGAAAAAGAAAAGTCGGCTATGAGTTTTTAAATGTAGCTTGAGTCACCTTTACTGGCCGTGCAAAGTGAAGCAGGTAGAGTAAACTGCACATAAGTATTTTGAGTAGCAGAAGCCAAAAGGTTGGACTTTCTAGCCACATGGTGTGGGAAGAAGGCAGAATGACGCAGAGAAATGAATTGCTTTTAGTCTGATGGAAAAATTTGTTTTGAAATGGCATAAAGTTGGTTTGAAATGTTAGGAAGATTTTAGAGTGGTCTTAAAAAGCAATTTCTTACTTCCCTGTCCACTCACTTAGCAGTCGACTAACGTTGATTACAACAATAATAATAACGAACAAGCATTGAAGGTGAACACCGGAACATATATGCAAAAAGCTGGTTTGGAGAAAATCATCATCAGAAGGAAATGGAAAAAGATGCTGAGGGTGTTCTGTAATGGTAAATGGTAGATAAAGAGTCTTTCACAAATAAATATTGCCGAGGAAATGCTATTCTAGGGGGAGAAAAAAAATAGTGATCGCCGACTCTGGGCAGGTACATGGTCATGCATTCCCTTGTATCAGAAGCCTACCAGGTCAAGAAGATTCCTGAGACCCCGGCTCTATTAAGAGCTGTAGCCCCATGCTTGCCATTCATTCTCCTTCCCTCAGAGCAGACTGGTCCTAGGGTTCCACATACAAACCAATACCACGAGTTTGGAGTTGATGCTTCCTGAGCCCATGGAAGATGCAGTTTCCCTTCTCCCTTTGGAGCCGCTGTGTCCTTTCTCATACATTCTTCACCCTTTCTGCATAGTCACTCCCTGCCCAGACCTTCCCGTCCTTCTGGACGAGCCTCCATTCTCTCACAAGACCCTGTGCTCTCTCTCTCTCTTCTCTGCCCCGGCATCATCTCTTTATTTATGTTAGTGTGTATGAGCCTGTCTCCCATTACAGTGGTGCCTTCTGTTGGTGCCTGCCCCCTCCCAGACTGTGAACTCATGAGTGGCAGGGGCTCGGCCTGCTTGATTCTTATACCTCCATCAAAACTTTGTACATGATAGCAGTTCAGTAAGTGCTTCCTGAATAAAAATCATGGCTTGGCGTCCTGGATCATGTGGGAAGGAGATTCAAATATGACAGACAGCACCTTGTCTCACCTCCCCTTTCAAACAAATGTGGTCCCTTCCTTCCCCATTGGCATCGATTCTGAGAGGCTCAGAACTCTGTCCTGAGGGAGGATGTCACTCTGGTCCATCATGCTCGTGAGAGCCCATGGTCACTCTCCTTGGCTTGCCACTTGCTACTGTGCTTTTCCCTGGCTCTCCGAAGACAACTAGAGCCATGTTTTATGAGCTGGTTCAGAAGAATAGGAAGAGGTGACAGCGGCCGCTACCAGGCGTAAAGGGACAAAGAGCGCAGACCTGGGGGCTGGACCGGGCTTTAGTCAACATTCCAGCTTTTCTATTTATTAACATGTTGGACCACTCTCCCCCAATCTTTTTGTTTCCTCAACTGCAAAATGGCCATACTAATACCGATTTCACAAGACAATTGTGAGGTTTAAACCAGGGGATGTGTGAAGGGTTCAGCCCAGCCAGTTAGCTACTATTCCCATTATTATTTAGTCTGATGCCCTCATTTTATAAAGAAACTTGGAGTCCTAGAGTTTCAGTTTCAGTGAGTTGGTCAGGGTCACATAGCTGGTTACGGGGACAAGAAGCAAGAACCCTGGTCCCCTGCCCAGGGTGAGAGGCGTTCCCTCCCCCACCCCCTAGGCCCACCCTGCACACCGTATGGCACTAACTGACTCCTGGGTGAAAGAGGAAGGCCATGTGGGAGAGGCCTTGTTCACATTCTGTAGGAAGGGGCCGAGGCACCCAACGTGAATTCCGTGAACTTAACCTTGCATTAGGTTAAGTTCGTAGGGGACAGTCGTAGGGGAAAGGAGGTGGAGCGAGTTGTGATCTTATTGTTTTTATTAGTTGTTGTTATTATTATTTTGAGGTGTTTTCAAAGCCAACCAGCAGGACATATCAGAGGATCCTTCAGGGAGGGCTTGAATAGCAGCTGGGTTTTAGAGAAATGGAGAAGAGGGGGGAGGTTGCTGTGCCCTGGGTGTGGTGACATGGGCAAAGGCTCAGAGACACCTAGAAAGTGCTGGCATCGATGACAGAAGTCACAATAGTGGTCATCTCCAGGTGGGACCTGGATAGCCACTGGGAAGGCATCAAACTCTAAATTTAAGGTCAGTGGAACTCACTTATTTTGTATATGTATATTCTCCTTCTATTTAAAAAATCACCAGTAGTGTCAATCCCCAAGAATAATCAGGGTTCATATTTTTATTTTTTACCTTCTGGGATAGAAGACATAAGAGTAACAACTTAGATATCCAATAGGCTATGACCTTGGCTAAGCTAGCTTCAGGGCTTTAGTGCCTTACCTGTGGAAATGGGTTAATAATAGGATACATTTCCTATGATGCTGTGAAGATTAAGTGATACAATGTATGTAAAATACCCAGCATCCTCTACAGACTGTATATATGCAGCCCCACATATGACAGCAAACAAGAAAATGTATTTATTAATAGGACAGTCACCTTTTTTGGTTCAATTTTTAAACAGGTGAAGTTGTGACTACTTTTTTTTTTAAGTGCTGGCTGGCTCAGTGGGTGACCATAGGTCAAGCGTGGGTCAGCGTCATTCAGAGGCTGCATTCAGAGTGCCTCAGAGCTTGTCAGCAGGCAGGCACGGATCCGGGTGCTCAGAAAATATTAGCTTATTCTTGGCTCCGTGCCCAGCTGCAACCAAGTGAGCAGAGAGGGCTCAGCATGTCCTGCCCGTGGTTCAGTGCTCGTCCAACACGGCTCTATGTCTCCTGCTTCAAGTGATTCCAATCCCAGCTTTGTGGGAAATCAGGATGAGGGCAGGAGAAAGGGAATCCTGAGACGACTGACAGCATTGATGCTGGAACGTGGAAAACACTGGAAAATCTGGGTTAGTGTCCCAGCCCTGCCTTTTTCTAACTGAAGTCCTTGAACGATACTCATTGTCCACCAGGACTGTAGATTCTTCATCTGTTGATTGGAGATAGCCATCTAGTAATTTGCACAGCGGCGACTTAAACCCAGATAGTCTGGTTCCAGAATCCAAGAGTGTAACCGTTACACTCTGTTGCCACACTTTACCTCGATTTCTTGACCAGTGGAAAATATTTTGTTGTGTTGGGGGAGACATGTGATAAGTGCAAAAACGTGTACAGATGTGTAAAAAAAAAAAAAAAAGGGCAGAGGACCAGGTATTAGATGCAATCACACAATGCATTTTGAAAACTCTGAAACATAAGCATATGCTCCATGATCTGAAAAATGTGACTATTTCACTGAGTCCCTACTTTTCCTTAATGATGACATTTCATGCTGTACATGGTGCCAGACACTAGGGACACAGAGCTGTGGACGGAAGAAATTTTGCTTCTGCCCTCACAGGACTGACAATCTAGTGGGGCAGACAGATATTGAATAAACACACAAATAAATATAATTATAAACTGTGACAGCATCAGGAAAGAACAGGATTCTCTGGGGGATCATCCCGCAGGCTCCTAATTTAGAAAGGCAAGATTGAGGAAGGCATCTCCGAGGAAGTGACATTTAAGTGGTGGCCTAAAAGGAGATACGTTGTTTTTGTCATAATTTGCCTTTTGGAAGCAGAGTTTCGGGACCACGTCACAATGTGATTTGTAGACAAAAGATGATTCCTTCAATGTTGGGAGCTGGGCAGCCGCGCTGGAGTTTCTGAGTACACTTTGCTTTCCTGGAATAAACCGATGGGCTGCATTATGTTGGTTGGCATTTATATAATATTCACAGTGCTCTTGCCTTAGACCTTGTCCAAAACCCATTTCTACCTGTCAGAATTGGCATGGTTTTTCTTTAGAAACTTAGCAAAGAAAAAGCGGGATTATTGTTCATGAGAAACATATTTGGCTCTAAAATAATTAATGTTTAAGAAGATTAACAGCATAGAATTGCTTCATGAAAAAGGCCTCAAATAGGTGCCTCTGCCTTTAGCAGGTGTTCAATCAAGGCCAGAAAGTGCCCCAGAGGGAGCATTCAGCATACCCAGTGGGCGTACATTTGCATATTCTTCAGGGTTCCAGACCCAGAGGGTACTTATACCTCTCAAGCTAGAGCATGTGGATCCATATTACAAAATATACAGTCCTAAAGACACTGTACAAACAACTTCCTCCAGGAAGGCTTCACTGAGCTTCTCTTACTGTTTCGGCCCCTCCCTTCTTCACTTTGAGTCACTTGTCTTTATTGCTTAAAACTCCATGGTCAGAATCACATAATGTAGCCCTTATTTATTTTTCTAATTATTTCCTAGTCAGGAAGGTTTCTTTTCTCCCTGAGAAGACTCAAAGGCCTCCAAAACAGGAAACATGGCTTCAGTATAACCCCAGACCAGTCCCCTCATTGTACAGATGAACAGTATGAAATGCAGAGAGAGAAGATACCCAAAGGCTGAACATGGCTCATTACAGACCTGTGGCTGGGACTCCAGTCTTCTGACTTCTGCCCACTGCTCTTCCCTCTACACCACACCATCTTCCATGACACTCGATAGTGCTAAATGCACAGTAAGCCCTTAGCAATTACTGAGAGTGAGAGAATTTCTGAATATTTGACAGAATGAGGAAGAGCTCAGTGCTCCTGACTCACCCTGCAACCTCCGGCAGGCTCAGCTGGGCACTTCCAGGCTGTGGCAGTTTGAAGGGAGAAGCCTCTGAAACTTACAGGCACAAGGTCCTGTTCATATTTGAATGTAGCCAAGAGAACACAGTTCTGTTGCTTCTCCTTCCCTCGGGAGGCAAGAATCAGAACAAATATGAAGGGTAATTGTCTTATCCCTCCAGGAGTTGCAACCAGAAGGCAATTGAACAGGGAGGGAGAAATGCTGGTGCCAGGTCATGATCAAACCCAGTGCTGTTGCTGCAAAGCCAATCCATCTTCGTGGAACCTACCTAGTCTTTCATTAAACAGAATCTTAGTTTCCTCACAAAACCAGAATCAGAACAAGTCACAGCCGTAGCATTACTTCCAGATTCCTGAGGCAACAGAGCTCACAAAGGACACCTGAGAGCACTTCCTCATCTTTCGCTATGGTGATTGCTTCTCAGAGATCAAACAAACAAACAAAACATACTCAACATGAGAAAGCAAGTCGGCAGAAGGACCAAGGGCAAACTCAGGTCTCCTCATGCCCCAGTCATAGTTGTTTCCATTGCATCACAAGGACTTTCTCTTAGTGAATGTCCTTGAATTCTCCTCCAGTCATCTTTCCCCCCATTTCAGTTTTCTTGCATCCATGTACAGCTCCAGGATTCTTTTTCTATACCAAAGAAGCTCAGTCATTGGACGGTGGGAACAATCTTTTTTACACTAAGATCAAATCAGGTACACTGACAACAGAAACTCTTGACTGAACAATCATAGGTCATATTCATCATGCTCCTCTAAAATAGTTTTTCTCTGAGAGCCACCCTCACTCGTGTATTCCTCTACTCAACAAATATTTATCAAATGCTTAAATGTGTCATATTAACCTAAGTGCCAGGGATACAGCAGGGGGAAATAGACATGGTCCTTGGCATCAGGGAGCTTACTTTCTACCATAGGAGCAGACACTGAGCAGGTCATTACTGAAATAAATGAAAGTACAGGCTTCCATACAAATGAATGACAAAGCAAACTAGTCTAGTCTGGAGGGCAAGGAAAGAATGCTATGAGGGAGTCATACTTAAACTAAACTGAAGGAAAAATAGAAGCCAGTCAGGGGAAAGAGACAGAAAAAGCATTATTGAGAGAAAAAAAATGTGTTTGAAGCTACCAAAGCAAAAAGGAACTCAATGAATTTGAGTAAGTGAAAGAAAACCAGGGTGACTATGAGGGAAAAGCAAGGAAAGAAGTGATATAGATGAAGAGATGGGCAGGGACCAGATCTTGCCAAGACTTATGTGTCATGTGAATGAATTTAGGCATTGTCTGAAGAGCTTGGGAAGCCTTTGAAAGGTATAATCAGAGGGATGATATGATCAGATTTACATATTAAAAGTATTATGTTTGTTGGTACACATATAGGTAAAACAGAATATGTGGAGAGACCCATTAATAAGCAAGCATAGAAGCCAGATAAGAGATGACTGAGGCTCGGTGATTGAGGCCTATATGGACAGTGAGGGGGAGGGAAAGTTTATGAGTTTATGATGTAAGCAACCATAAAGGTACTTATTTAATAAAACATGGAACAGGGAAGAAGCCAATTTAGATGAAGGAACTAGAAACACAAAAGCAAAAACAGGCAGATAGTCAGGTCTGGGACAGAAGAGATGTCTGAGTGGAAGTTAAAAGCATGGAGATAAGATTCCCACGAGAGGGAGTGTAGGTGGAGTCTAGGACAGACCCCAGAGAAGCTCAGTATTTAGTAGCCAGATAGAAAAGAAGCCTTCCATGATGTCTCAGATGGGACAGAGAGAGAAGATTTCAAGAAAAACGGAATGGCCAACTGTGTCAAATCTCACTGAGAAGTGAAGTAAGTAGAGATGCAGAAGTTTGGATTTGGCATCCCCGAGGTGATTTACAACTTAGTAAGAGCTTTGATGAAAGGGGCTGGGAGAGACGTATTAGAGCGTATTGAGGAGTAATGACATGTATGAAAGGGTGCATTTGTCATGTACGCCCTTTGCGATATCATGTCAGTCATCTAGTTAAATCTGATGCTGATTTCCAGCCTCCCTAAAAATATTAATTGACTGTCCAAATTCTACTGTCCATCGGGACTTTACAAATGGCAAAGAATTATCTATATGATGATTTCAGTATTCTGGTTGAATCAAGCTTACACCTTATCCTTAAAAAATCTTTAGCTTACTTAAATAGACTTGGGCAAAATTAAGCCACAGTTTTAAAAATCATAAGAACTGCCTGGCCAGACCACGTCCCTGAAGGTGGACATGAATTCTGAAGGTCTGTTAGTGACATATTCTGATAGGATCCTGTTAAATAGGACAGGAATTCTGTTGGGGGAGAGAATAAGAATAGGGAAAAGGAAGTAGATTCTACATGTTTTAAATAAATAAAAATTTTTATCTGCAGCATAAGCCCCCTTCAAATTATTGAGTCTATTGTAATTTGTATTACTTCATTAAATAAACACTTTTATTTGGGACAGCAGAACCGTATTCAAAAGTATTCACACATTAAAGGCGGAAATAGAGAAATAAAGTAACAACATTATGAGTTCCTTATACTGCTTAATTGTAAATGATCTCCCAGCTTATTTCATTTATATGCTGAGAGCTAGTGGCGTGGAATTGAAATAAGCTAAGTGGCTATTGGTTATTGAATAGCATGTGTAATGGGAAATATTAAAGTCTATATTGTGCATTTGCACAGCACTTAACTTACAAAATGCTTTCACATACATTTGATTCTCCCGACAACAGTGTCGGATTAGCAGGGCGGATGTTATCATCACCAGCTTTCAAATCACAGAAATGAGAGTCAGACAATCAAAAGACTTAGTTAGTGTCAGAACTAAAGCTTTCTGTCTCCAAGACTAGTGCTATTTTGACAAAACCACACTACCTCCCTGGGTCTCTTGAATAATTATAACTTGACTTGAAGTCTCTAAAGCTGACTCAATCCACCATCCTGAGTTTCTAAGTCCACAACACTCCCAGACTATGTGATGAGGAACTTGTTTTCTTCCTTAGTGATGAAAATCTTTTTTCCTCTTTCTAATCCCATTTTCAATGGGTTGGAGGAGATGGATGGCAGGGAGGTAAGGATCCTTTATAAAGGAATATTTTCCTCCTCTTTAACTTCACTTGGATATTCATTCTGGTGAGCAGAGATGTTTTGATTAAATGTCTTTTGGACACTTTCTTCCCCAAACTCCTAGATTTCTTTCTTCCTTTAATTATTCCTTTCTTCTATTTTAGCTCCAACAGAAACTCGTTTACTCTTAGCACTTCAGCCTGGCACACTCATTCAGCATTACAAACATATCAGTTATTCACCAAGCTTCACAGAAAATCATTCCCACTCAGCTTTCACCCATCCCCACCCGTCTGGTTTAGCACCACAGACAGCTCAAGACCATACTAGACACAGCCTTGCTCTTTCAGAACCACGGACAGTACACGTACTTTCCCCTCTTGTGTGAATACATTTGTTGTACTCCATCCCTGGACAGTAGATTAACCAGCTATTATCTCTGAATTATTTGGAAGTAAATTATGTTCAGCAAGGGTTTCCATAACTCCAGTCCATTAGCACCAGGGGCAACTCAGGACTATTCAGTTTCAAAGATGGTTTAGTGACATTTTCCTGGTGCCACGGATACCTGAGGCTCAATCTTTGACTACTGGGCAGTGGCATAAGTACTTCAAATTCTATCTTTTCCCTGGACAACTTGCTCACATGTCCAGTGCCCTGTTTCTCCAATCAGGTGCCTAATGATCAAACATTTCAGGGCAATGGATTTCTCAGATAGGCACATGCCAGTATCACTGCTGATCTAAAATGCTGAAATCTCAGGGACTTTTCTAAGACTTGAATGGTTAGGTGGCCACATCCACCTAAACAGAGATTGAATTCCATGCTCCCATTGTCATAGAGAGTCCAGAAATCATCCCAGTGCCAAAGCTAGCTTGGTGTCTCATTCCATGAATTAGAGAGCCTGACCACACTCTCAGCACCATGTGCAACAACACAGTTTCACACAGATGTTTCAGTATCTTGGCTACTATTTCTCACCACCAGCTCATCATATTTCCAATCCAGTGCCATGAAAGGTCCAACTACATTCTCAGTCTTAGTGACATCCTGACAACATGCTTGCTATTCCATCAGGCAGGCAAGTGAGGGCAACAAAACCTGGATAAGTTCATTATCATGGCCCTGCTCTTTGGGTACCTCATGTAATAATAGTTTATCCAAGTTTCAGTTACACCCATATCACAACTACTCTCTTTCAACAACACAAACAATCTAGTCATATCCTCTGCACTTCATGATGCTTATTCACTTTCTCTGACTAAAACCATTCCCATTACTAGAACAAAACTCAACAGTTCTTAGAACTTTTCTTCGTGTTATTTCTACACCACCAGTATTTTCTTGTTCTTCTTCCTTTTTGGCTGGAGCGTCTCTATAATGTGCAGTGCTTCTCTGCCCCCATAGCCTCCCAGGTTCCAGCCTTAATTTTTCTCCTCTCACCTTGGATAACAAATTTTATCCAAATAAGAGTGGATTTTAGGAAAGCTTTCAGTTGTTACTGAGCAGACAACCTATTTTTCCCCCAGCAACATGGGAAATGGTTAGTTTCTACCCACTTTGGTCTCATAGTTTAAGTACTGGTGCTTGTTTTCCCAAAACTCAGTTCTGCTGCAGATGAAAATCTCTAGCAATGTTCTGTAAATATCTGATACCCGTTCAGGATCCTTTGAGTTCATTCACTCATGTATTCCACAAATGTTTGTTGATCATCTAGTATGTGCACTGTTCTCAGTGTTAAGGGTTCGTTAACCAAACATACAGAATCCATATTTTCAGGAAGGAAAAATTCTAGTTTAAGGAGATAGTAAATATATCAAAATGTTAATATTAGTTATAAGTACTATGAGGAGAAGTGAAGGGAGGTAAAGGGATGGAAAGTGGCCAAAGGTTGTTGTTTGGGAAAGAATGGTCAGGGAAGGCTTCCCCAACAGGTGATGTTTGAAGGAGCCATGTGTTTACAAATGGGAAGAAAATGCCAGGCAGAAAGAATAGCAAGTCCAAACACCTTGAGACAAGAGCATGCTTGGTGTGTCCAATAAACATCTAGGTGGTCTATGGGCCTGGGTTTCAGTGAGCAAGGGAGATAATGATATGAGGGGAGCTCAGAGATGAAGTTTATGGAAATACACTTCAAAGGATCACTCGTATTGCTTCCAAAAGTGTAGACCGCAAAGATTTGAGAGGATCCTAGCAGTGAGACATGTTGAGAAAATATAATAGCGGCCCAAGAAAGACATGACTATGGTTTGGGCTATGGAGGTAGCAGTGGAAGTGGGTAATAGTGTTTGAACTATGGAGATAGCAGTGGTGGTGAGTGATAGTGCTTGGACCATTGCAGTAGTCATGGAGATGAATGATAGTGGTTTGGACTATGGAGGTAGCAGTGGCTGTGATGAGAAATAGACAGCTGTACTTCACATGTAAGGTCATTGGTTTTCTGATCATCTAAATGTGAGATTTGAGAGAGAGGAAGTGAAGTGATACATAATTCCAAAGTATCAAGACTCGGGGTTTGAGCCACTGGTAGGATGAAGTTTCAATTTACTGAAATAAACTTGACAAAGAGAAGAGCACATTTGGAGTAAGGTTATCAATAATTAGGCTTTATACATCTATCAAAAATCCTTGTGAGGGGCTACGAGTGGATAACTAAATATAACAATTTAGAATGTAGGTGAAAAGCTGGAGATATAAATTTAGGTTTATGTTTCAAATGTGACTCCAGACTTCCCATGATGTCATTGTAACTTCAGTCTTTTCCGTAAAGTCTCTCTCTAGGAAGCTGGCCTAAGTTGGCTGAGACCCAGAGCTATATTTAAGCCCCCAAAGGTCTATAGTTTTTTCATTGCTGTATCCCTGGAGTTGAAAACAATGTCTGGCATAAGGGAGGAAGACTTGCAGGAGAAAAACATGTAAAGAAGAAACCCTAAGCTTCCATTTTGGAAAAATGGTTACACAATTTATTGAGATAGGGCACACAGGAAGAGGAAAAGTGGGGGTGGAGAGAAGATTGAGAGATCATGGGGGAAAATGACTTTGAGGTGTCTCTGGAGCATTCAAAGGGATATGTCAAAGGCATTGAATTAGTAGGTCCAGAGTTCAGAAGGTCCAGATTTAGGACTCACATACATGAAAATGATAATTTTGGTTGTATATAGATAAATGAGAGGAACCATAAGCAGTGTGAGATGCAATCAGAAGATGCAATCCTACATTGATACTTTCACCTGGAAAAAGTATAATTATCTGTATGCTATACATCATATCTGCCATACAGAGGCAAAAGCTACATTAATGGGGAAAATCCTCCATTGTATTTTAAGAGCATCAGTGAGCTATATAACACAAAGGGGCTGCTCTAAGGCCCCTTGAAAACTTCATCAAATCTGAATGCATTCAGATCAACCTATACCTCTATTAAGTCCAGAGCCCTCCAATGATTCCCCAATCAGTAGGATTCCAGAACTGCTCCAGCCAGTGGGACCCATCCCAGAAACAGAAGAGCACTGGGTATGGAATCAAAAGACTCAGAGACAAGCTTGTTTAGTCCAATAATATCTTTATAACCTATAGTATTCACTGGTTATTAATTGTCTTGTATGTAAGAAAATGCTTTCTACTTACTCTTTAGGACTTCTGTGGGGATTACAAGAGATAATTGTGCCCACTTTTGGTGTTGCTGTAGGCTGATAACTCAAGTAGTTCTTCTCATGAGGTTCAGCTATCTTTGTGGGCAACTCAGACTTGCTGCATGACTATAGAAACATCTGTTCTACTAATAACAACAGAAACTGGAAGAAAGAACCCTCTGTCCTGTTAAGATGTTCTAATACCCAATCCCAATGTGTGTGTGTGTGTGTGTGTGTGCACGCACGTGTGTGTGTGTGTGTTTTAGGAGGTCCCCCACTCCACCAAGGTGCAATTCTCCAGACATCAGATGTGTGTTCTATAGTTCAACTCAATTCTGACACTATCTACCTGAAGATAACGCCAGATCTCACAGGTTAAGAGCTCAGTTTTATAAGACTGCCCCTTGCTCACATACACAAAACTTCAGATGCGAATTGCAAGCCCAGGTTGTTTACTATGCTTCTGAACAACTGGCTATAAATCAGAGGTTTCCATGACCTCCTCCTTGAATTTGGTTAATTTGCTAGAACATCTCACAGAACTCAGAGAAACATTATACTTACAGATTACAGGTTTATTATAAATATAAATAAATAAATATAAATAAATAAATATATATATATATATATATATATATATATATATATATATATATATATATATATATATAAAACTCAGGGACAGCCAGACGGAGGAGATGCATAGGGCAGTGTATAGGAAAATAATGCAGAGTTTTCATGTCCTCTCTGAGGTCATCTCTTTCCCCAAATCTCCATGTGTTCACAAACCCAGAAGCTCTCCAAATTCTGTTTTGTTCTTTCATGTTCTTATAAAGGCTTTATTATATAGGCATGATTGATTAAACCATTGGCCATTGGTTATTGAACTCAACCTCCCTGGGAGTCAGAGGTGAGGTGGGGAGCTGAAAGCTTCAATCCTTTAATGGTTGGTCCCACTGGCAATCAGCCCCCATCCTTAGGTGAGTTTCAAAAGGCACCTCATTAACATACACAAGACATCAACTAGGAAATTCTAAAGGTTTTAAGAGCTCTGTGCCAGAAATGGGACAACGACCAAATACATATTTCTTATTATAAACCACATCACACCTGCCCTATCCACTATCATCTCAAGGAGACCCTCATTTGTACCCTTATTTATATCCACCTCCATTTAGCAGCCCTGAGTCTGCTCGCCCGCCTAGACCATAGGTCTTGGCTAAAGACCAACCAGGTATTTCGATCACCAGTGAAATGACAAATGTGAAACACCCATTATCTATTCAATCACCTTTGGTTGACTTTGTTTCTTCTTAGAAACTGCTTACTCACCACAGCTCAGAAATCTGAGTTAAGATGCCTTTATGGCCCATCCAGAAGAGATCCGGTGGGTCCTTTTGTAGCCTAGAAATCCCAGATACAAGGCAAATACCTACAGAAGCTTAACCCTCGGAAACAACCAAATTCCACTCTTGTTCCTGTCCCTTGAGTATGAGCTCCCTGAAATTTCTGGCCAGTGGTTGCCCTAATTCTGATAACAGAAGGGTGGAGGTCCCAAGGACTCAACAAAACCTGTGAGGAGTCAGTTTCTTAGGATGGTTACTCAACAATAACACCCAGCCACTTGATGCCAGGTCACTTCTTGCCTAATACACTCAACACTGGCTTCTGACTTGCCTCCAGAATCCAGGAAGACTTTCCTCTAGACTGTAGAGCTGTTGGAGCAGGTCATCAAATCCTACCCTGATCTTGTAGCCCTGACCTTCGCTCCATCTCATGTCCACAGTTGCACTGGCTTCCATTGCCTCTCAAAGATAGAACACCTTCAACAGCTTCAGCTATGAGCTTATCAAATGCAGCTCCTAGATCTCACCTTAGACCTATTGAATGAGAATCTTTGCATGTAGGGTCCAACAATCTGTATCTTAACTCACGCTCCCTATGACAATGATGCAGCTGGTACAGCACCATACTGTGCCCTGGCATTTGAAGATCACTGCACTAGAGCAGGTGGCAAAGCGAGATTATCCACAGAGCCGATGGTGACTGCAGAGGACTAAGAGGGTGGATGACTCTTGCAGGACTTTCAGATCTAACTTCCCTAGAGTAAGTAGAAAGAATGCCACATACACTGCTCTACCCATCTGTGATGGCAAACATTTTGTTTGCTTCCAGACTAGTGCTAGTGGTGGCAAGCTTCCTGAGAACATCGCAGCCCATAGAAAACCTAGTCATTGGAGTACCTTTCAGGCTTTGTATGGACCGTGGTGGACCAGAGTCCCAAAGATCCTGTCTGGCAGCATTAGAGATCGTGTATTAGATCAGGATTTTACCAACTTATGGGGCCATAGGACAGTTTTAAAATCATCATGACCTATTAAGTCATCGATAGGCTATCAGGAGATGTGGGTGCACTTAGATTAAAACAAACGGCAAAAAATGGGCCCATGAATCAATCATTTGAAGAAATAAGCAAACTCTTATTCATATGATTTTTTCAAAGAAGAAAAAAGTGTTTAGGAAAATTAAATCTTGTGATTTATTAAGAACAGAAAAAAATACAAATATGCTGCCAAGCTTAGAGCATTCAGCTGAGAACACACTCTCAGCTGGCAAATGCAGCCATGTGCCAAGGAGCTGGGCTTTCTTCTCTCCCTTGCTGTCACATCTAGGAATGGTTGTCCCTTCTTAAAAGCACCCAGTGCATAACAAAAGGACAATAAAACATGCTAATGCCTTCCATACTTTTAAACAAATGCTTCTCAAAGGGGGAACTTTTTACTAGCATTATTTTTGCCACAGATCACATGAGCCAGTCTTTAATGAATGCAGGAGAGTGCCTACTGCTCAGTGGTGATAGAAACAAGAAGAGAGGGCAGTATGGCTAAATCATGCAGTGGTGATGGTGGCAGTGGTGGTGGTGTTACAAAAGACGAAGGAGTAATGCTTTATAAGCTCATGGAGGGCATAGGATCCTGAGATGCCTGGAGGAGGATGGAATAAACAGTCTCCCAAGAGTTCCACAGGGCAGTAAGGCTCTGGGGAGAGCTCTGTGTGAGTTACTGAGGAAGGAACTGGGTCAGGAGGCTGTTCTAGCAACAACGTGTCAGTTAGGAAAGAACTGGAGGGAGAGGGCCAGTGAGCAGGCTGTTACCTCTCTGTGGTGATATCCACTCTCATAAGAGTATAAATTCTTCCTGAAAAAGAATGAGAAGATGGCATTCCCCTTTGGGTCCCTGGAAACTACCAACTTCCGTCGATTCACTCCAGAGTCCCTGGTGGAGATTGAAAAGCGAATTACTGCCAAGCAGGCAGCAAAGAAAGCCAAAGATAAGCACAGAGAGCAGAAGGACCAAGAAGAGAAGCCTCGGCCCCAGCTAGACTTGAAAGCTTGCAACCAGCTGCCCAAGTTCTATGGTGATCTCCCTGCAGAGCTGGTTGGGGAGCCCCTGGAGGATCTGGACCCCTTCTACAGCACACACCGGGTAAGGGTGATGGCTTGAAAGGCTGTTCTCAGTTCTGGGAGAGGAAGCCTCTGCCCCACTCAGCCTAGGGAGTTCTCCTGCACCTGGATGATGTGGCTATCAGCTAGACTCAGTTAATGACAAATATACCCAACTCATCTCTTTGACACTCTTTGCATCTTTATAATATTTATGGGAGAGGCTAATTAAACTCAAATCCTCAAAAGCAACAATTGCTGTAAATTTTTCAGAGGAAGCTGGCTATTCTCTTGGATGACCACTGGCCTAGGATCTCCTGTTGGGTCTCTTTGCAAGTGGGGAGCAGAGATCCTGAGGTTGCAGGTGGGGGTAGAGTATGGAAGGGTAACAGAAATTAGGATGGTTTAAACCAGTGGTCCTCAAAGTATTATCTCAGAACGTCTGGGTTTCCCAAAACTGTTTCAGTGGGTTCGGGGGTAACACACACACACACACACACACACACACACACACTCACACATGCAGTATAAGCAAAAGGGTATAAACAGTAACAAAAACTCCTTGGGGTCCTCAATAATTTTTGAGAGTGTTAAAGGGTCCTGAAATCAAAACATTTGAGAACCACTAGTTTAAGTAAGAGCTGGTTCATGACAATTTCCCTGTTTGTATTGTGTCTTAGATGTTCCACACAGCCAAAAAAAAAAAAAAAAAAAATGTGTGCATGTTTGGGAGTTGAGGGACACGAGTTAGCCATCTCAAATATGATCTACAGAGAAAATAAAAAGGCACTGGAATGTCTTTCTCCCTCTTCTCATGGGCCAAGAGCCCTTACCTTCCCAGATGCTCACAGGGAACCAGTGGAGGGTTTCAAAAGCAAGACCTAGTAAATGGAGAGTAGAGGGAGTACCCCAGCACCAGGGATGATCCACTGATCAGAAGAGGAATGTAATGCAGCCAGACCCACCTTCCTGCTGCCAGAATCCTGGCTGTGGGCCTGATGCATCCTACCAGGCCCAGGTCAGCTGCCTGCCCATTGGGCACTATTAATGGGCTCATCCTGATGCACAGTCACCCATGGGGACTGGGGTCTTGCTAGGAAGGTGAGGATATGGCTCTTTATCCCCGATCCCTTCTAACTCTACCCTTCCACTTGGCTCTCCACTGATGGATGCATGGTTCCCAGAACCCTTCTTGCTCACAAGCCCGAGATGACAACATGCATGCTTAAAAACCTGGTTGTGTGAAGACCATGCTTCTCACTGTAGGTCCTTCTGCTTTGTTTTGTTGTAGACGTTTATGGTGCTGAACAAAGGGAGGACCATTTCTCGGTTTAGTGCAACTCGGGCCCTGTGGTTATTCAGTCCTTTCAACCTGATCAGAAGAACAGCCATCAAAGTGTCTGTCCACTCATATCCTTTGCACTGTTGCTTCTTCCACATGATTCCTTTTAGAATCAGGCTTTGCCCAGTGTCCAGTACCTTCTTCAGAGGTTAGCAGTCGAGGTTTTCTCTAATTGAATCCTGAAACAATGAAATCATTAAATTGGAAGGAAAAAGTGTTTGTGGCTTTAATGTGTTCAATAGCAGTCCCAAGACAGAGGAGGTGCTCATGCAAGCCACAGGTGGGTTTGGGTTCACCTAAACTAGTTGGGACACACCTATGCACGCAGGACCCCAAAAATGTCCTGCTTATGAAGGAGCTTTGCTGATGCAAAGCCAGGCACATTTTTGCCATATGAGGCCTGCTCGTCTCACGACATAATAACCAGTCAGAAGGCCCTGAGGGTTCTTTGGGCAGATGAGATAAGCATGGGTTGTTACTCTGTGCCTTAGCCGTGCTGGGAAGTGGCTGTTTATTGGGCAAAAAAACAAGACCTGCCAGAGGACAAAGAGGACAGACCACAGTGGGTGGAGCATAGATTGTCTCAGGGGGACCACATTGGTCATGGGGCACGGCCAACATCCCAAGCTACCCCAAACTGCAAGCAGGTTAAAAAGGTCAGTAGACCAAAAAAATGTCAGTAGTCCAAGGTTCATGTCACTGGGGAATATGGTAATGGTTAGAGACAAATCAGTCAAATGTCTGTGTTTTATTAACTGCTTTTAGGGAGCTCCAGAATCTGCCTTCAGTTTTTGGTTTATTTTGTTTTGTTTCTCAAGGCAAGCCAAACTAGGTCAAAAAAGAGACTTTGGCTCGGTTTCCAAGGATCTTCCCTGGTGACTGTCCAAATTGGAAGTTCCTAATGACAAATTCAGCCCTGGCTTCCAGGAGGTTGATTTGCAAGAACAGCCTTGCCTCAGCTGCCTGACAGATGGTAACCAGCCTCTTCTTGGGAGACTCCAGTAAAAGGAGCTCTCTCCCTGCCATTCTGGGGCAGCTTGCTGGATTGCTGGACAGCGCTCAGCGAGCGGGTAACTGGCAAGGACTCCTCTCAGTGTGAAACTTTGCTGCTCCGTGTACTTGCATTATATTTTCTTTGCCTTTGTGGCCACGTGGTGGGAGTTATATTTTCTTAATTCAGTCTTGGATTTTCTGGTCCTATATAAGGATATGTAATGGTAACAGTAGGCTGCCATTTGCTAAATACCTCCTAAGCATCATCACGGTCACAGGTACAGAAACCTTTGAAGAAGGGACTAGCATCCCCATTTTACAGATGATGCAACTATTATTCAAAGGCATTAAATAAATTGTCCAAGGTCACACAGCCAGTTAAGAGGTCCAGCCTGCATCCTGCCTAGAACAGTATCAGCGATAAGTAAGTAGGCAGTTAATGGAAATGAACTGAGGCAATTTATTCGCTCAGTATGTCGTCTCTACTTGGGTGTTTTTTTTAAATACATATCCAATTACATAAAAACTACAAATAAAGAAAAACGGCAAATATACAAACTCCTCTCCACGCATCCTGGTTGAGTTACATCTTAATCAGCTGTAAGAAACAGCAGATTAGAAATAAAATCCCTTTAAAGAGCCGAGTGACCAGTGCATATTCTTTTCATCTTGAGGTTTGATGAATCAAAATTGCTGGATGGAGTCATAGCTGGACAGAAAAGCCATTGAGAGTCTCCTTCTCGCAAAAGCCTGCATTTATATATTTAAATCTTATGAACTTGGTAGCTGCACTCCCAAAAGATATTCTTCAAGCTATGGAATTCTCCATGTCTTATTATTAATATCTCACCAAAACTGTAATTCTAATCAAATTTTCTATGCATGTTTCCACAAGTAACGTTATACCTAATACATTACTTTTAAAGGTTTGTGGAGTTGGAGATACAATTTTAATTTAATCCTTGGGTTAACATTTTCCCCCCATGTGAACACATTTCTTAATTTAATTGCAAGTCAACAGGAAAATATGGTTTAATTAGCAGAATTTCCCTTTTCAGAATAGATGTGTTCCTAAGTAACTGTAAAACAGGGCACATTAAAGACATTTACAGAAAACTAAAATAGCTTTAAATACTTCTGCTCAAACTGAAATGATGAAAGATGAGTCGTTCACTCTCTCTGTAGGTCAAGCTTATCTTTGGGCTTTGTTTTTCTTTAGGAAGTAATTGTTAGGAACCCACGCTAGTCCTGAGAAAAATGTCCAACGGGAGAAATTGATCTCTGGGTTTTCTCTACCAACCTTTCTTTCCATCTATTTACCCCTTTCCACTCGCCTTCCTCACTATCTCCTTCCCTTTGTGGTAGTCCCTTGGTGCAACCTCGAAAATTCTTCTCTCTGTTTATAGAGAGTTGTCTACCACAGCTTGATTCCATCTGGAATTTTCTCCTGGAAATTTCCTCTCTGGAATTTTCTCCTGGATCCAGCATTTTCCTTCCTGTGCCTGCCCCCACCATTCCTAGCCAGAGGTCTGTTTCCTCAGTGTGACTGATCTCAGCTAAGTCAGGAAAACAATCTGACTGAATTAATTCCCATGAAAGCTGGTAACCCTCCCTTTACCTCTACCTTCTTAGGAGTATTTTCTTTATCTTTTGGGAAAAAAGAGGCATAGGCTGGATGTAATTCCAGAATATATTGTATAGTGAAATGAAGGTGTCTGGGCAGCAGGCCATTTTGGAGAAAGGATTCTTGTTTCCTTCCTTCTTGCTCAGGGTTCTGTTATCAAACAATCTGAGGTCACATCTCAGCACCATGGTTGACTGGCTGTATGACCTAGGAAAAATTATTTAAGCTTTTTCAGCCCATTTTCTTAGTTCCAACATGTAGATAGAATAGCTCCCTATAGGTTCAGTTGTATTAGAAATAATGTGGATGAAGTAGCCAGCCCAGGATAGGCACTCAGTAAATGCCAGCACTTGCTATGTGACAAGGCCATAAAGCTGATCCTAGCTAAAAGCTATGAATTTAGTAGTTCAGTGTCAAGGTGATCATGGATGATGTCAGAGAAACATGGTGACTCTCAGCTTTTCCTTAACGCAGCCCTCTCAGGTGGTTCAGTTTATTTATTACGGTCACTATTTTGGTCAATTGTGTGGGCATGACCCAAACCGAGCTTCCAGAGAGAATTGAGTAAGTAGATTTGCTGTCACTGTCCTTCCTGTGCCTCCTCTTTCTGTCCTCTTCATCTCTTCCTTCACTTGGTGGCTTTTTTTCTTGTCTTTTTCCTGCTGGTCTCGTTTGAATATTGCAGACTTTATGATGGTTAGATACTTCCTTCTTCTGTGGACTTTGGTTCATAAACACACATGTGATTGTCAGCTTTGAAGAACTGCAGATTAGTGGTTCTCAACCTTGGAATCCCCTGGGGGAGATTTTTAAAATATTAATGCCTGGGTCTCAGTCCCAGAGGGTCTGATTTCATTAGTCTAGGGTGGCCTGGGCAGATGAGCCTTGCCACCACCCACTCCCCACATTCACCTGCTAGGTACACACATCAACCAAGTTTAGGGAAGGCTTACTCTGAGAGGCAGGAGCAAAATTGAGATGGAATGAAGAAAAAATGGTTCTGGAACATATTCAGAAAATTACCCGTGAATGAAGCTATTTATGTTATCATGGCTCATACACTTCAAAGTGCCCTTAATATTCCTGAGAATATTCTATTTCCCTGGGTTAGCAGATGGAACCTCTGTAGTTTCAGAACATAGCGGGGCCTTTCCAGAAACATCCTGCACCAACAAATCCGAGAGAGGTGCCCCTAGCTCAGTGCAAGACTGACGTACCTTTGGTATAATAATAGGAACTCTGTAGAGCTTTGTCTTTTTCCACCTTTTAAATTTAAAAAAATTATTTTTTCTGATTATAACATTAATGCATGCCACAATAGAAAATACAGTTAACCCTTAAACAATATAGGTTTGGTGCGTGTTCACTTTTTACATGGATTTTTTCAATAAATATAGTATAGTACTGTAAATGTATTTTCTCTTCCTTTTCTTAATAACATTTTCTTTTTGCTAGCTTACTTTACTGTAAGAAGATGGTCTCTAATACATATCACATGCAAAATATGTGCTAATTGACTATTGATGTTCTCGGTAAGGCTTTCTGTCAACAGTAGGCTATTAGTAGTTAAGCTTCTGGGAGTCAAAACTTATATGTAGATTTTTACTGTGCAGGGGGTCAGTGCCTTTAACTCCTGTGTTGTTCAAGGGTCCAATATATGCTTTATTTCTTTCTTTTAATTTTCAAAAAATCTTTATTTCCGAGAGAGAGAGAGAGAGTGGGAGTGGGGGAGGAACAGAGAGAAAGGGAGACACAGAATCCTAAGCAGGCTTCAGGCTCTGAACTGTCAGCACAGAACGTGATGTGGAGCTCGAACTCGTCAACCGTGAGATCATGACCTGAGCCGAAGTCAGATGCTCAACCGACTGAGCCACCCAGGTGCCCCTGTGTTTTATTTTATGAATAGATTAGAGAGAATAATCATGTAGTCATCTTAATTGATGCTGAAAAATCATTTGATAAAGTTTGATATGTTTGTGATTAGAAATATCTAGAAAGGAAGGAATATAGGGAATGGCTGTGCTCTGGTGAGGGGTAATGACACTGAAGGAGGTAGAAAATATCATACTTAATTGTGAAACATGGCCAGCTCTCCATTTGAGATCAGAAACAAAAAGAAAAAAAAGAAAGATGTCTGTTTCATCAGTTCTATTTAACTTTGTAAAGGAGAGCCTAGCCAGCATAGGAAGGCAAGGAAAAGAAAGAATAAGAAAAGAAGTAGCAAAGATACCATGATTTGCAGATAATACAATTGTGTGCATAAAACAACCAACATAATCTAGAGATAAACTATTAAAGTTATCAAGACAGCATAGCAAGGTAACTGGGTACACATTAATATACGTAAATGAATTGCATGTCTATATCTAGCAAGAAACAATGGTTTTTTAAAATACCATTTACAAAAATAAATAAAAAATAAATTTAAAAAATACCATTTACAGTGGCATTTTACAATAAAAGTATCTAGAAACAAGATTATCAAAGTATGAGTAAGATCTCTACAAAGAAAATTATGAAAAATACTGAGTGATATGACAGAAAACCCAATACATGGAGAGATGTATTATATTCCCGGATTCAAAGTCACAATATTGTAAGACTCCTCAAAATGACTAATGAATTTAATGCGAGCCCAATCAAAATCCCAACAAGTTTTTTTTTTTATTACTCAATGAATTGACCTTAAGATTTATCTAAAAATGTAAAGAGCAAATGATAGCCAAGACGCTTTTGAGGAAGAAAATCAAGGTGGGAGAAGAAAACTGGCCCTACTGGGTGTACGAATGTACCCTAAAGCTCCAATAATTGAAACCAGGTGCAGTGGAGGGTAAGATTAGTCAGACTAGTGGGACGGAATAGTTGGCTCGCATACAGGCATCGAATTTGCGTTAAAGGCAGCACCGCGGAACAGTGGAGACAGGGCAGTCCTCAACATGAGATGCTGGAGAATTCAGTATCTCGATAGAAAAATTACTTTGAACATCCAACTTTATGCCGCATACAAGAATCAACTCTAGGTGGGTGAATAAAGTTTTTTGCGAAAGACAAAAACAGAAGGCTTTTAGGCAAAAACAAAAGGAGAATTTCTTCATGACCTCAGGTTAGGGGAAGATTTATTACATTCCCACAAGAAGCACTAACCACAGAGGGGAAAACTGATACAGCGTAGCTTACTAAAATTAAGAATGTCTGTTCATGAGAAGGCAACTTTGTAAGAGTGAAAAAGCAAGCCTACTGAGTAAGAGATATTTGCAACGCATAAACCTAAAAAGTGTTTATATCCAGAAGACTAATCCTGCAAGTCAATTAGAAATACATCAGAGCAACCAATTTTGAAGTGAGCAGAATATTTGTATAGATATTTCACAAAAGCAGAAACCCAAATGGTCAATACACATATGAAAATATCCTTAACCTTTTTCTTAACCAAGGAAATGCGAGTTAAAATTACACGGAGAGAGATTGGGACACCTGGGTGGCTCAGTTAAGTACCTGACTCTTGATTTCAGCTCATGGTTCATGGGTTTGAGCCCCGCATGAGATTTTCTCTTTCTCCCTCTCTCTCTGCCCTCCCACATTCTCTGTCTCTCAAAATAAATAAATAAACTTTAAAAAAAAAACACTTAAAAATTGCACTGAGAGATTATTATCTACTCATCAGATGAGGAAAATTTTAAATTGTGACAATACCAAGTATTAAGGGTATGGAACAACAAAAACTCATATACCGCTGGTGGAAATGTAAATTTGTACATCTTTGGAAATCAGTGGATATCCTCAAATAAAGGTGAAGACACACATATACTGTGATTCTTAATTATACTCTTAGGTACATAAACTCAACAGAAATATGTATGGGCACCAGGATATAGCTACGAGAAAGTTTATGAACACTGTCCATAAAAGCCCCAAACTGGAAACAACCCAAATGTCCAAAAATTTTTGGTGCATTAAATATCCTTCTTATATTCTTAAAATGGGATAATGTATAGCAATAAAAATGAGTAAATTACTGTTCCACAAAACAAGGAGGAAAAAAGCCAGACATAAAAGATTACATAAGTATGATTCCGTTTATACAAAATTTAAAAACAAGCAGAACTTAACTATTTTGTTTAGAGGTGCTTACTTGGAGGTAAAAATATAAATAAAATCTCTAGGGCAGGGGAGGGAGGACATAGTTGGGAAGGGGCTTATGGGGTGCTCATAATGTTCCATTTAGTGACATGAGTAGTTGTCACACAGCCACTATGGACTGGATTATGCTACCCCCCCCCCCCCAACCCATATGTTGAAGCCCTAACCCAAGTAACTGTATTGGAGAAGGGACCTTTAAGGAGGTGACAAGGTTAAATTAGGTCAGAAGGGCAGAGCCGTGATCCAATAGAACCAGTGTCCTTGTAAGAAGAGGAATGGATTCCAGGACTCTCTCTCTGTCATGTGAGGACATAGCAAGAAATCAGTCCTTAGCCAACCAAGAAGAGGGTTCTCACCAGAGCCTGGCCAGGAGAGACCCTCGTCTCCAATTTCCAGCCTCTGGAACTGTGAGAAGGCAACTTCTGTTTGACCACTCAGTTTATGGTGTGTTTTTGACCACTCAGTTTATGGTGTGTTTTATGGTAGCCCAAGTTAATGTGCAAGCTTCCATTTTACAGTTAATTTATGGTCCATGTGCATTTTTATCACGCACATTACATATCATACTAAAAAGCTTAAAAACAAAATGATTTTTTAAAAACGGCCATTGCGTAAAATACAGACTACTGAAAAATATAAATCAGAAGAGAGTAATTAGATCGAGAAATGTTGGTATTTTAGCTTATTCTCTTTCTCCTTCTCTCTCTCTCTCTCCTCTCTCTTTCTCTGTCTCTTCCTCTCTCTCTCTCCCTTTCTCTCTCTCTCTTCATATATATAAAGTTGGAGATCTAATTGGCTTTATCAAATGATTGGTGAACCAGGCAGCAGCCTATCTAGCAAGTAGAGAGGAGTTGTACAAAGTAGAAGGTTTTTATAGGTAGGGGAATGAGGGTAAGAAAGTTATTAGCAAAGGAAAAGGATTCTTCCGGAGGAGGCAGCTTGCTAGGGGAAAAAGCAGGTGTCTTCTCATGTAGATCACCTCACCTTTCTTTTGGGGATGGAGAGGACCCCAGTGACAGACTCTTCGGTGCTGATAGAAAGAACAATTTCCCGGCTGACCAGTCAAGGGGAGATGGAAACTCCGTAAAGATTGGGTTTTAAGCCCTGGTTTGGGAACTCTAAGTGGCACCATTTGGGGCCTGCAGTTTTCTTAACTATATATAGGCTGAGATCATATAGCATGTAAAAATCTCTATCCTTATTTTGAACTTTTAAGGCAAAGCATTTTCTTTCAAAAGTAAGAGTTATTTGGGGATTCTGGTTAAATATGGAAGATGGCATACATATGTTTTACCCCAACCCTCTCAGAACGCCAATAAAATGACAGCATGGGAATAAGAATGGTATAAATATACAAGAACAAAGAGAAGGAGAAAGAAAAGCACGGAGGACAAAGATGTCAAAACAATCTCGGAAGGCCAGAAGTGGGCGGAGGCCTGGCAGAATGACTCAGCTCATCAGGACTTGTTAAAGGAGATGCCCGCAGAGAGGGATAAAAATGACGATGGAGGCATTTTACCCCCTAAAACCACAGAGGCCCTGAAAATGTGGACACAATACAAGTAACAATAACTGGGAGTGGAAGGAGGAAAGAACGTGGGAGCGGGGTACGCTCACTTGCTGCTGCTTCTATAATAGCAAGAAGTGAAAGAGTATTCTTTAAAGTAGACAAATCAAGGAAGGGAAAATGATTCTATCTAACAGTATAAAGGTAAGCACCAAAAGCGTACGATTAAACACAATCAGGTGATGCATAAAGTGGGTGGGAAAAGAAAGAGAGTTAACAAATGGAAACAAGAGATATTATATAGATAGTGTACTAAGGAAAATGCACTACACGGTTTTAGTTATAATTATGAATTTGTACTTATAAAGGCAACCAATAGAACTAAAATAAACACTGTTCTAAATTTAGAATCGTCTGGGCACAAGAAGCAAATCAAACATGTCACACAATACCATATTTTTAAAGAACTATTAAATATATAACTTGAAGTTATATAAACAAAGATCAAGCAAATCTGTCGTGTCAATAAATATAAATGGATTTGACTCCTCTGTTCCAAAAACCAATCACACATATTCACAAATATGTGACATAACAAAGCAATATCCAGTATGTTGAATAACCAGTATACTGCTCCAGGCCATATGGAGAAGTCAAAATTCAAGAGTGCACAGGGGCACCTGGGTGGCTCAGTCGGTTAAGTGTCCAACTCTTGATCATGGTTCACGAGATTGAGTCCCGCGTGGGGCTCTGCTCTGTCAGCTTGGGGTCCTCTCTCTCCCTCTCTCTCTGCCCCTCCCCCACATTCTCTCTCTCTCTCTCTCTCTCTCAAAATAAATGAATAAACTTAAAAAAAAAAGATGGACAAAGATATAAGCAAAGGCATACAGGAAGGGAGGGACATGAGGTGTGAATATCAAAGAAGGTGAAATTTGAGCCAAAACTCATTAAACAGGATGAAAATGACACTTTGTAATGCAAAATAATCCAAAAGAGTAATGTGTGTCTTTGCAACAAATAATGTGGCGCCGGTGTTCATAAATCAAAAATCATAACAGTATAAAGGTAAATAGACAAAAACATTACAAGGACCAGAGAGTATAATTAATTTCTGCCTATGACAGACCAAGTGTTTAAAAAGTATGTAAAGATATAGATGACCTGAATATGTAATTCATAAACACATCTGATTAATATATATCAAACTCCATTTTCCCGGAAAAATGGAGAATATACTGCCGTACATATTGACCAAACGTTAAATCACAACAAAACTTCAACAATAATACAGGCAACATTCTCCCATCACACTGTGATAAAGTAATAATAAAATTAGAAGAAAAAAAAAAGAAAGGCCTTTCCATTTGGTAATGTTGAAAACCTTTAAACTCTTAGATTAAAAAACACTACAAACTCAAATTATAGAATTTCTAGGGAAGAAAAAATTTAAAACTGTACCCAGCACCTATAAGGTTAAAGATGTATTTAGGGGTTAATCCATAGTATTGAAGCAGAGAATATTTATATCAGTATAAAATGAAGAGAATTATTTAAGCACCTGATATAAAGCTAAAAAAAGAAAATAAAATAAATGAAAGGAAAATGAATTAATAATGTAAAAGAAAAAAGAGCAAGTTAAGAAATAGAAAAACAGTAGAAATAATAAATCCAAAAGCTGTTGTAAAATGTATGTGTAAGACATTTATACTGAAAGATGACAACACACTAAGAGAAATTTTAGAAGCATCAAATAACTTTAACAATATCTCAGGGCTCCTGGGTGGCTCAGTCCGGTAAGCATCCAACTCTTGATTTCGCCTCAGGTCATGATCTCATGGTCACCGGGACTAAGCCCCACATCATGCTCTGCACTGACAGCACAGAGCCTTCTTAGTATTCTCTCTCTGCCCCTTCCCTGCTCACACACGTATGCGCTCTCTCTCTCTCAAAATAAATAAATGAATATTTAAAAAATTAACAATATCTCATGTTAAGGAAGGGATTAGAAGACTCACCAGCTGTTAAAATGCCAGTGCTACCCAAATTAATCTACAGAGTCAATGAAATCCCAGCAAAAATCCTACCAGCCTATGTTCCATAGAAATTGAATAGATTTCACTTACATGGATGAGGCCAAGTTTATTTAACTATTATCCTATTAATAGGCATTTATGTTGGCCCTAATCAAGATAATCCTCATATTTTGCCATCACGATTCTTCAGTGAGTATCCTTCCTTACTCATATCTTTGCACAGTAACATGGGTACATGTGAGGGACAAATTCTCAGAAGTGGAATGACTGGGTCAAAGGGACATGCGGTTTTAATTTTTGAGATATCACCAAACTGTTTTTCCAAGGTTGTACCAATTTCCATGCCCACTACTATTAAATGCATTCTTTATCAGATTTTGCATGAACTGAATTGTTGACAAAGCTTCTTTTATAAACACACGTTGAAAAAATATATACATAAGAGATAAAAATCCACCTCTCTGGTTTTATTTCTAGAAACTTATGTGGCAGGTATTGGAGGATGTTCAGCATCCTGGCCTCATGAAAATTATCAGATTCCAGATTTTATTTTTGAAATGCAAACTGATAACAGCCATTGGTTGCTGGGAGCCCAAAGGAAAAGGATAAATGTCCCTGGGATAGACTGGGGCTACAAAGATCATGCTGTGTATTCTTGAGGAGATCATAGCCAGTGAGGAATCAGAAGCTGGTTCCTACCACCCTGTTCTTGACACAATGTTTTGGACACAAGCGTTTCCCATCTCTTATCTCCCTCCCCAGACATTATACATCCCTGAAACATTAGCTTTATACTGCTGCCTGCTGGTAAAGACTGCCTGCCTGCCTATCTATCTGCTTGTTTCATATATATATATATATATATATATATATATATATATATATATATATGTGTGTGTGTGTGTGTGTGTGTGTGTGTGTGTGTGTGTGTGTGCGCACACGCACGCACGCTCAGAAATAAACTGGAGGGACGCCCTGGTGGCTCAGTTGGTTAAGCATCTGACTTCAGCTCAGGTCATGATCTCGCAGTTCGTGAGTTCAAGACCCATGTCAGGCTCTATGCTGACAGCTCAGAGCCTGGAGCCTGCTTTCTAGTCTGTGTCTCCCTCTCTCTCTGCCCCTCCCCACCCCCCCCCCCCCTCTCTCTCTCAAAAATAAATAAACATTTAAAAAGTAAAAAGAAAAAAAAAGAAAGAAACTGGAGATACACTGCAGTCAGAGGGGAAGGATATATCAGATTGGACCCCAGTTGGAGATGAAAAATGCAGGGGGATATTCTATATTCTCTCTATATTCTCTCATAAAGAGTCACTCCAAAGGCCCTTTGAGGCCCTGGGATGCCCGTCACTAACCATACTGAGAATCTGGGGAAACGTTTGACAAAATACAGCAATTTGGTTGCAGGGAAAAGCACAGCGGAAAGATATATATTTTCTTACCTAGAAAGGAACACACGAAATGAAACTAAACCCATGGCAAACAGGGGAATGTTTCCCTGGCACCGCACACATAAAGTACTGTTTCGTGTCTTTTCAAATGAATATGAATGATGCCATGTTGTGTGCACTTCAGCTGATGCTTTTTTAATTTTTTTTTAATTTTTAATTTTTAATTTTTTTAATTTACATCCGAGTTAGTTAGAATATAGTGCTGTAATGATTTCAGGAGCAGATTCCAGTGATTCATCCCTATGTATAACACCCAGTGCTCATCCCAACAAGTGTCCTCCCTAATGCCCCTGGCCCATTTAGCCCATCTCCCCACCCCAAACCCCTCCAGCAACTCTCAGTTTGTTCTCTGTATTTGAGTCTCTTATGTTTTGTCCCCCTCCTTGTTTTTATATTATTTTTGCTTCCCTTCCCCTATGTTCATCTGTTTGTATCGTAAATTCCTCACATGAGCAAAGTCATGATATTTGTCTTTCTCTAATTGGCTAATTTCACTTAGCATAATACCCTCTAGTTCCATCCACGTAGTTGCAAATGGCAAGATTTCATTCTTTTTGACTGCCACGTAATACTCCATTGTATATATATACCACATCTTCTTTATCCATTCATCAATCAATCGACATTTGGGCTCTTTACATACTTTGGCTATTGTCAGTAATGCTGCTATAAACGTTGGGCATACCTTCGAAACAGCATACCTGTATCCCTTGGACAAATACATAGTAGTGCAATTGCTGGGTCGTAGGATAGTTCTATTTTTAATTTTTTGAGGAATCTTCATGTTTTCCAGAGTGGCCACACCAGTATGCATTCCCACCAGCAGTGCAAAAAATATCTTCTTTCTCTGCATGTTTCTCCGTAACATCTGTTGTTACCTAAGTTGTTTATTTTAGCCATTCTGACTGGTGTGAGGTGGTATCATTGTGGTTCTGATTTGTATTTCCCTGATGATGAGTGATGTTGAGCATTTTTTCATGTGTCAGTTGGCCATCTGAATGTCTTCTTTGGAGAAGTGTCCATTCATGTCTTTTGCCCATTTCTTCACTGGATTATTTGTTTTTTGGATGTTGAGCTTGATAAGTTCTTTATAGATTTTGGATACCAACCCTTTATAGAATATGTCATTTGCAAATATCTTCTCCCATTCCGTCGGTTGCCTTTTAGTTTTGCTGATTGTTTCCTTCGCTGTGCAGCAGCTTTTTATTTTGATGAGGTCCCAGTAGTTCATTTTTGCTTTTGTTTCCCTTGCCTCTGGAGATGTGTTGAGTAAGAAGTTGCTGTGGCCAAGGACAAAGAGGTTTTCTCCTGCTTTCTCCTCGGGGATTTTGATGACTTCCTGTCTTACGTTTAGGTCTTTCATCCATGTTGAGTTTATTTTTATGTATGGTGTAAGAAAATGGTCCAGGATTATTCTTCTGTATATCGCTGTCCAGTTTTCCCAGCACCATTTGCTGAAGAGACTGTCTTTCTTCCATTGGATATTCTTTCCTGCTTTGTCAAAGATTAGTTGGTCATACGTTTGTGGATCCATTTCTGGGTTCTCTATTCTGTTCCATTGACCTGAGCATCTGTTTTTCTGCCAGTACCATACTGTCTTGATGATTACAGTTTTGTAATACATTTTGAAGTCTGGGATTGTGATGCCTCCAACTTTGGTTTTCTTTTTCCAGATTGCTTTGGCTATTTGGTTCCATACAAATTTTAGGATTGTCTGTCCTAGCTCTGTGAAGAATGCTGGTGTCATTTTGATAGGGATTGCCTTGAATATATAGATTTTTGGGGGTGGTATTGACATCTTAACAATACTTGTTCTTCCAGTGCAGGAGCATGGAATATTTTTCCATTTTTTTGTCTTCTTCAATTTCTTTCATAAGCTTTCTATAGTTGTCAGTGTATAGATTTTTCACCTTTTTTGTTAGGTTTATTCCTAGGTGTTTTATGACTTTTGGTGTAGTTGTAAGTGAGATCAATTCCTTAATTTCTCTTTCTGTTGCTTCATTATTGGTGTATAGGAATGCAACTGATTTCTGAGCGTTGATTTTATATCCTGCAACTTTGCTGAACTCATGGATCAGTTCTAGCAGTTTTTTGGTAGAATCTTTTGGGTTTTCCATTTGGAGTAGTATCATGTCATCTGTGAAGAGTGAAAGTTTGCCTTCCTCCTTGCCAATTTGGATGCCTTTTATTCCTTGGTGTTGTCTGATTGTTGAGGCTAGAACTTCCAATGCCATGTTGAATAACAGTGTTTAGCTGATGCTTTTTAAAAATCAATACTGTGATTTTGAGACTGGCCTAAGTGGATACGTGTACTTATTTCATTTATTTTTTTTTACTGCTATATAGTATTCCATAAATGTATTCTGTATTTTCTGCTAAGCATCATAATATTTCTTTCTACATTTAGATATTTCACACCACCCCCTAGACTTGAATGCATACACACATGGCTTGAGATAAGCTTCTAATATTTTTCTGTGTGGATTATCCCAACACCATTTTTAATGGATCATTGTTTCAAAGTGATTCCTTCTACTGCCTCCATCTTGCACCAGATTCTCATGCATACTCAGGTCTGTTTCTCCCGATTATTTATTTGTTACTCCGTCAGTCAACACCACACTGATCTGAATGCCACTGATCCGAATGCTTGATAATCTGTTGATCTGGTTGATCTGGTTTGATCTGGTTGATCAAAACACCCATCCTTATTTACCTTCTTGAAAATCATTAGTGCTTGGGGCATCTGGGTGGCTCAGTCAGTTAAGCGTCTGACTCTTGGTTTCAGCTCAGGTCATGACCTCACAGTTCATGAGTTCGAGCCCTGTGTCAGGTTTGGCACTGACACAGCAGAGCCTGCTTGGGATTCTCTCTCTCCCTCTGTCTGTCCCACCCTCCCTCAAAATAAATAAATAAATAAATAAATAAATAAATAAACTTAAAAAAGAAAATCAGTTCTTCCTTCTCTTTACTTTTCTATATCAATTGAAGGGTCATGTTTTCAAGCTTTTTTCTTACCAATCTGTTGAAACTTCGATTGTAGATCCACTGAATTTATTTATTACCATTGGGAGAATCGCCACATTTATGATGTCAAGCCTTTCCTCACATCAGCATGGGATATCTCCCAATTTATACAGGCCTTCTTTTATATTCCTCTATAACATTATGTCTTATGTAAAGGACTTACATTTCTTATCCTTAGGTACATTATCATTGTGGTTGTCCTTTTGAGTGTTTATTTTTATTGCTAAAATATGTCAATGTTATTAATGTCTGCATATTGGTTTTGCACCCAAAAACCTTGCTGAGCTCCTGAACAAGTTCAACATTTTCCTGTAGATTCTCTTGGGTTTTCTATTTAAACAATTATATCATCTGCAAATAATGATGAACTTGTTTCTTTCTTTGTGAGTCTTATTATACCACTTGTTTGTTTTTCCTGCCTTACTGAACTGACCAGACCTTCAGCACAATGTGAATTGAATCTACAGTAATGAGTGTTATTTCCTTTGCTCTTGATTTTTAAAAGTATGCTTCTAATTTTCACTATTATCATGATGATGATGGGATTTTTATAATTAGCCTTTATCAAGTTATGGAAATTTCGTTCCACTTCTGGTTTGTTAAGAGTTTCATTATGGGGCACCTGGGTGGCTCAGTCAGTTAAGCGTCCAACTCTTGGTTTCAGCTCGGGTCATGATCTCATGGTTCTTGGGATTGAGCCCCATGTGGGATTGTGGTGTGAGAACAGAGTCTGCTTGGGATTCTCTCTCTCCCCCTCTCTCTGTCCCTCTTTTGCTCTTGCTCTCTCTCTCTCAAAATAAATAAATATATTTTTTAAAAAAGAGTTTCACAGTATGGAGGTTCCTCAAAAAATCAAAAATAGAACTACCCTACCACCCAGGAATTGCACTAGGTATTTATCCAAAGGGTACAAGAGTGCTGATTCAAAGGGACACATGCACCCCAATGTTTATAGCAGCACTATCAACAATAGCCAATGTATGGAAAGGCCTCAAATGTCCTTTGACTGATGAACAGATGAAGAAGATGGGGTATATACATACACAATGGAATATTAATCAGTCAGGGAAAGACAAATATCATATGATTTCACTCATTTGTGAAATTTAAGAAACAAAACAGATGAACAAAGGGGAAGGGAAGCAAAACTAGTATAAAAACAGAGAGGGAGACAAACCATAAGAGTCTCTTAAATACAGAGAACAAACTGAGGGTTGCTAGAGGGGTTGGGGTGGGGGGATGGGCTAAAGGGGTGAGGGCATTAAGGTGGGCAGTTGTTGGGATGAGCACTGGGTGTTACTTGTAAGAGGTGAATCACTAAATTTTATTCCTGAAATTATTATTATACTATATGTTAACTAACTTTGATTTAAATTTCAAAAAATTGAAAGTGTGTGAAGGATGTAAAAAAAGAGTTTCATTATGAGTGGGTGTTGGTTTTTATCAATATTTCTATTTTATTAAGATTATCATTAGCTCTTTCATCTGTTAATATAGAAGGTTACATTAATAAATTTGCCAATCTAGTTTTAATGGCTCCAGCTTGATCATTGCTGGATTCAACTTGCCAGCATTTCACTTGATCTATCTTGGTAAATGAGGCTGATTTATAATATTCTCTCATAAATTATCCCTTTGGGTTGCTTTTCCATGTCTCTGCCTCACTGTCTTCCTTCGGTATTGTTCCCTGGAACTCCAGATTCCTCTCACTCTGTTTTGCACAGTAATTCAGGTCTCTCCCTCCCCTACAACGTCTCTCAGTAAGTTATCCAGGGAGCTCTGTTGGTCACAAGTCTCTAAATCATTAGCCTCTAAACCGTTTGACAGATTGAGAAGGAAAAGCACAGATAATTTAAAAGCCTGGAATGTAAGACTGACCATAATTTTCATAGAATTTCTGTCTTCTCATGTTCTTAAAAACAGTGTGTGTGTTTCAAGGACTGAGAGTTCCTACTGGTTAACATGGACTTGATCATGGGTAGCTTATTCTACCTAATGTGTTTGATTGTCATCTGACAGTTACTGTTTACATTTGTTAGACTTGCATTGCCTGATATCACAGTTCAAAAAATGGAATCATTTCAAAAGTGGCTTGCAGAAATACAGCAATAGCGATGAAAATAGAAAAAGTAAACCTCACAATATGAAATAAGGTCACAAATGTAAATAATGAATGGACTCTGTCATAAATACAAAGCTGGAATCTGCAGGTCATGAGACAAGTGGACGATGGATGTGGATAATCTCACAAAAGCAGATAAAAAATAAATGAGAAAATAGCATGACAATGAAAGATGATCATTGAATGTTATTGGATCAGCGAACCTGTTGTCCTAGTACCCAGTTTATTATCTGCTAATAACATTTTCATCAAATAATAATAATCAGCTACCCAAACTGCCATAGTATTTTCCAACAAAGCTTATTGACCTCACTTCTAAACCAGTTGACTATTTTTAGTACAAAAACAAAATCAGGCTTTCCAGTACAAATTGCCAAATTTGATGTTAAAGGTTGAAAAGAATCAAAAACTATAGTGTGCCCATTCCTCCTATACCCTTGCTGGTAAGACATGAAACCCGCTTCTAAATCAATGACAAATATTGTAGTTGGAAAGAAAGCAGGAAGAAATTGGTAGAATTCCTTTAACAGAACCACTGGATTTCTTATAAGGTGACTGCCATTTAAACTCAATGACTGTTATAGGGGCGCCTGGGTGGCTCAGTCAGTTGAGCGTCCGACTTCAGCTCGGGTCATGATCTCGCGGTTTGTGGGTTCGAGCCCCGCATCGGGCTCTGTGCTGACAGCTCAGAGCCTGGAGCCTGCTTCAAATTCTGTGTCTCCCTCTCTCTCTGCCGCTCCCCTGCTCCTACTGCCCCCCCCCTTAAAAATAAATATTAAAAAAAATTTTTTTTAAGAAATTAAAAAAAAAATCAATGACTGTTATGTACATATAACTAAGCAGACATTTTACTTTACAGTTTAATAACACTACGGGCATATCAGTTTTCTGTAGACACGCACCATATATGTGAGAGAGAAGTGCTCAATGACTTTTTGTCTTATTCATCGTATGAAGCTCATTTTAAAAGAAGAGACTTCTGGCTTAATTAATTAAAGATCAGCTTGGAAACTTTAGAAAGGTATGTTAGCTTATACACCAATGTTCATAGCGGCATTCTTCACGAGAGCCAAAAGGTAGGAAACCGCCCAAATGTCCATCGACGGATGAATGCATAAACAAAATGTGATATACGCATTGTATGGACAATGGACTATTGTTCAGCATTAAAGATGAATGAGATTCATTCATGCAGCATTCACATGCTACAACATGGATGAACCTTAAAACATCACGCTGAGTAAAATCAGCCAGACACACAAGGACGAATCGTATGATTTGTATAATTCCTCTTAGATGAGGTACCTAGAGTAGGCAAATTTATGGAGACAAAAAGTAGAATTGAGGTTGCCAGGGAGCAGGGGAGGGAGGGATGGGGAGTGGTTGGAGTACAGACCTTCTGTTTGGGATAATAAGTTCTGGAGACGAGAGTGGTAGTGATCACGCAATGTTGTGAATGTACTTAATGCCGCTGAATTGCATACTTAAGATGGTGATGGCTTTTATTTTATGTATATTTCACCACCATTGGAAAAAAAAAATAGATACATTGAATTGGTACCGAAGAAGCTCCAGCCACACGGTCAGCAAGGAAAGGCATCACTGTACAAATGAAAGACGTTCCTTCCAAATGCAGTACACCCTTTACTGGTGGAAAACAGTGGGGGTCCACAAGCATGCCTTCAGACCCTGAACTGCCTTTGAGCAACACAGCGGAAATTGTGAATACAAACTGTGGCCTCACAGTGTGAGTTTCCTCAGCCTCCAGGGCTGAAATCAAAGTGAGGTTCTGTTTTCCCACACTGAATTGCTCTGGCTGGCAAACCAAAAAGGCTTATAGTGTTTTCAGACCATGGGGGAAGGGAAGGGGGAAAAAAAAAATAGTTACCAACAGAGAGGGAGGGAGGCAAACCACAAGAGACTCAATCACAGAGAACAAACCGAGGGTGGAGGGGGGGGCGGGGAGAGGGAATATGGGTGATGGGCATTGAGGAGGGCACTTGTTGGCGTGAGCACTGGGTGTTGTACGGGAGCCGATCTGACAGTAAATTATATTCATAAAAAAATAAAATAAGGGGTAAAACCTTTTTAAATGACCGTTTCTCCAAATACACGCGATGTGTCTTAGTAATACATTCAGGATTTTGAATAGTATGGATCTTCGCCTTTAGGACCTAACCTCGAGATTTTTTAATGAGTAGGCATCAGGATATCTTAAAACTGAGGAAGTGGGGCAAACAGCTCCAGGGCTTAGAGCTTGACTTTTTCTCAATACCCAGTGATTTTCTTCCTTCATCGGGAATATCTTTTGCATTTTAAAAAATCACATCAACATGCCGCAACAGAACACGAAGAAATACCTTCGGGGCCAAGTGCCGCCAGAAAGAGGACGTGACTCCATCGGCTCCTGTCCCCCGGGTTGCGACCTTTAACCCTCCAGCGCTGGGTGGTGTTCAGCCTAGGCTGGCG
The DNA here is from genome assembly GCF_018350215.1 of Panthera leo. Classification (NCBI taxonomy): domain Eukaryota; kingdom Metazoa; phylum Chordata; class Mammalia; order Carnivora; family Felidae; genus Panthera; species Panthera leo. Next base: position 151,546,168 of record NC_056687.1, read on the forward strand.
TTCTCTGGTGAAGCACTGAAAATAGTCTTCAGAATGCTCTCCATAATTTCTGGATCTGCATTTGATCTGAAAAGCCAGAAATATCCATCAAAGCTTCCCAACAACCTATAATTCTGAGTTAAGATTTTCCAATTTAGAAAACATAAAGAGTCGGGGGGGGGGGGAACCCACAAGATATGGAAGCTGACAGCTCAAGCAGCCAGCCAGCCCGATATAGATTTCTTCGTGAATAATTTCAAACACTCTTTCTCTCTCGCAGATACGAACAGGCATTACTGCTATTCTCTTTTTAATGTGATTGTTACTTTTATATAAGATACACAGGCTCGTGATTTAAAAGGTCACAGAGTTCTATAAAGATTCTAACAAAAAGTACAATTTCACGCTCTTCTCTTTGCCCCTAATCCCATATTTCCAGAGGCGAGTCCTCTCAGATTTTTTACCTCTTTATTCTGATACTTCCCTATCTCTAGTCATACACTCATACTGTATTTTTTATTCTTCCATTTTAGATGTTATCTGTTGGCTTTCTGTTACGGAAAAAAAAAGAATTAGGTCCACGTATCCACACTCCTTTCCTCTCACACTTGTCTCCCTGTTGTAGTTATATTATCATTTTGGGTTAGGTAATCAGACAAGATGTACATCGACTGACTACAGACACGGTTATGTAACAGAATTGCTGAGCAAATGACATGACAGCTGTATCGTGCAGTGTCCTTTGATGACATTTTCCTTTAGCACAACATTTTTGCTCTCTCTGGAGTCAATAAGGATTTCATTGCTTCATGTTCTATGTATTTATCACTACTTTGCTCCCAAGCTCTTCTCCGGGGGTTTAATCCTTGCCTCAATTTATTGGATCATGTCAGGTTACCCATCAGTTCCCATTTTTCTTGGGGAAATCACTCCTGGAGCCCTCCAGCTTCCGCCTCAGTCTGGCCTAGGTGTTCTCGAACATGATATGCAGCTCTTGTCTGGAGATTTTTCCTTCTCCATTTTCTTTTGGATTCCGTTTGTCTCTCCCTTGCGTCCCCAGATCTTCCTCTTTATTGGTTGCTTTCTTGTTTGGATGGAGCATCCTATGGTAACTTTCTTAGATGGAAAGCACATTTTCGGAGACTTTGCATATCCATAATTGTCTTTATTTTACCCTCATCCTAACAGTTGAGCTTGGGAAGAAATTCTATATGAGAAATTATTCTCCTCAAAATTTTGAAGGCATTTGTTCCATTGTCTTGTACCCTCTAAGGTTGCCATTGAGAAATCTGATGATATTTTGATTCTTAATCCTTTGGATATGACCTGCGATTTTTCACTCCCTCAAAAGCAGTAGGGGTCTTCTGTCTGTGCACAATGTTCTGAAATTTGTTGACATTCATTCATTTTCTTGACATTTGTGGGTATTTTTAACTGAATACTTAGATCCTTAAGTTTGCAGAGATTTTCTTGAATTATTACTTTGATAATTTTCTCTTGTCTCTTTCTTGGTCTATTTCATTCTAGATCTATTAGTCAGACATTGTACCTACTGGTCTGATCATCTCTAATTTTCATGCTTTTTAATCACCTCTCATCATTTCTTTTTATCCCACTTCCTATGAGATCTCTTTCACCTTTATTTCCAGCTCTCCTATTAATGTTTTACTTTCACCATCATATTTTTATTTCCCAAAGTTCTGTTTTGTTCTTTGAATAGTCTTTATAGCCTTCTGTTCTTATTCTGCATATCCTGGATCTTCTTAACTCTCTAAAAAATATTAATAAGAATTTTTCCCAGCTTTTCTTCTGCTCCCTGCGTTGTCTTTTTAGCTTTTCTTTCTTTCCTGTTTGGTTGCTTTAGTCTGTGGTGTGAAGCATCCTTCCAATTCCTGATGCTCATTGGCTAGCGGTTCACATTAAAAGTACAGCATCTTGGGGCGCCTGGGTGGCTTGGTCGGTTAAGCGCCCAACTTCGGCTCAGGTCATGATCTCACGGTCCATGAGTTCGAGCCCCGTGTCAGGCTCTGTGCTGACAGCTCAGAGCCTGGAGCCTGTTTCAGATTCTGTGTCTCCCTCTCTCTCTGCCCCTCCCCTGTTCATGCTCTGTCTCTCTCTGTCTCAAAAATAAATAAACATTAAAAAAAAAAAAGTACAGCATCTTCTTGGGCTATTAACCTGACTACAGGCTTCTAGAAACTAACTAAAAGCAGAAGTGAGTGGGTGGATGAGCAGGCTGAGTGCCTTTCAGTATATAAAGTTTCCTTTATACTCCTGTTTCAGCATGCAATCTCTCTGTCTCTCTCGTCCAACTCTTGAAAGAATGAACATCCAGTCTATTTCCACAGCAGAAGAGGAAGTTCCTCGTTGAATGGCCGCTTCTTGTAAAGCCTTTCAAACAGTATCCAGCCCCACCTGACACCCTTTCCCCAAATCCCACTTTCAGAGATATTTAGCATCTCTAAGTCCTGAGCAGTCCTGCAGTGTGGGCTGGCTTGCTTCTGGGAACTCCCCACTTCCCGGCTCAGGTTTCAGCTTTCTTGGGTCTGCTTTGTCAGTGACTACCCATCCACATGCTCCCTAGTTTCCAAAATGCTGTTGTTGTGTTCTCCATTATCTTTGTCCTCGTGGATTTATGCTTTAAAAAAAAAAATCCTTCCACCAACATTTAAGAAGGATTTCAAAAAGGATAGAGGTAAATACATATGTTCGATCTGTCATAATGGATCTTTCCATTTTTAACGCTGGTGTTTGTGTTTATGATTTTATAATTTATTTTTTTTTTAATTTTTTTTAACGTTTATTTATTTTTGAGACAGAGAGAGACAGAGCATGAACAGGGGAGGAGCAGAGAGAGAGGGAGACACAGAATCCGAAACAGGCTCCAGGCTCTGAGCTGTCAGCACAGAGCCCGACGCGGGGCTCGAACTCACGGACCGTGAGATCATGACCTGAGCCGAAGTCGGACGCTTAACCGACCGAGCCACCCAGGCGCCCCATATGATTTTATAATTTAAAAAACTTACTGTACCCAAAATTACATGTGCATCTGAATCCCTTTGGTCCTAGAGGGGTAATTCTCTCAGTCTAGCAGCACTAACATCAGCTGGAGATGTGTTAGAAATGCACATTCTTAGGCCCTACGCTTGACTGACTAAATATTCTTATATTTAGAATATTCTGAGGGTGGACCCCAGAATTCTGTTTGAACAAGCCGTCCAGGTGGTTCAGATACTTGCTAGAGATTGAAAACTACTTCCACAGGTAACTGAGAGATTCTAAACATTTGAGAAACACTACCTTACTCTCAACCTCAGCTCCAGATCTGTCTTACCTCCAAACCCACAAAGTGCCCAGCAGACTAAAAGGACTGTTGGATATGACTTCCTCTGGCAAGACCCGTCCTCCAGAGAAAATTTTCATGGATTTAGATGCTTTTCTCTTCCGTGACACCCAGCTGTTTCCTGCCTCATGTGGCTCTTGGACTGGGATTCCTGAGTCCCGAGACATTTGCAGGCCAAGTGCGGTGGGAGAAGAAAACACAGCTGGAAGCAGAGAAGTTTGGAGAGGAGGGATGTAGCAGGACCTTATCCCTGTTCCACATGTCAGTCAACAGCAGGTTGGGAAAGGGGCCTCCAGGTTCCCTCTGGGCATCTCAGAGAACAGGAGCATCCTTGTTCTAGACCTTCTGGTGGTTCTGCACCTGCCGTTGCCCTCTGCCCACCTTCCGAGCTGAAGATGCTGTCCACCGTCTCAGCCACCTCAATCTGTCCCCACCCCACCCATCTGTGTGACTGCTCTGAGTTCCCCAGTCTGTGTCTCCCCTCCTTATCTTATCTAGTTCCCTTTCCCAGCCTCCCTGATGATCTTTGCGTGTTTTCCTTTGGAGCCATTCCAGGAGCTCCCCTTTGAGCTCTCTCCATGGCATGGCTAACACTCCTTTCCACCTCCCCTCCCAGGTATGTCTTCACTGTCATTTATACCTTTGAAGCCTTGATAAAGATTCTGGCAAGAGGATTTTGTCTAAATGAGTTTGCTTACCTGCGAGATCCTTGGAACTGGTTGGATTTTAGCGTCATTACCCTGGCGTGAGTATTTTTCCGTGCTGATGTTTATGTTTGCATGGGGCTTCTGGGTGGCTTGCGCTCTGGGGATGTTTCTTCACCTCTGTCCAGCTTCGTCATTTGGAACTTCACGGCCTGGGGTTTCCTTGCCACTAAATGTTGCTTTGGGAGTCGCTTTCCAGGGTTAGTCCCATACCTTCCGGGAGAAGTCAGAGTCCTCAACTCTGAGCCGATAAATGGCCTATCAAAGTGAGTAGACACGGTTCAGCCTTGCACCTACCTGGCCTGAAGATGTTTGCCTGAGTGGGTGGAGAAGATGCGTGTCTGAGGAGACCGGCTGGCCAAGCCCACACGCTTCACTACTCATCCATGCATGTAGTACCCAGAATGTTCTAGATCATAATGCATCTTCTCACAGGGGCCATTCTAAATGATATTGCAATAATTAAATCTGTGTGTCAGTCTATAGGTGGACGTGCCATTAGATTTTGTGTCTATTCCGGGTCCCACTGAGGCTCTCATTACCCCCAAATTGTCCTTATTCATGCTGCATGCATTCCCAGGACCCTGTCCTTGAAGGTACTGACCGACTTCTGGTCCCACAGCTACATTGGCGAAGCGATAGATCTCCGAGGGATCTCAGGCCTGCGGACATTCAGAGTTCTTAGAGCCTTAAAGACAGTTTCTGTGATCCCGGGTGAGCAGCTTTGAGCACCACATGTATTCATAGAGCATATGCTGGTTTCCACAGCCTGACGTCCGTCTTTGATTTTTGCAAGAGCCCTACAAAGTGCCGGGGCATGAACTGTTGTCCCCCTGTAAAAGACAAAGGAACTGAGGCCCAGAGGGTAGAAAACACACTCCCAAGTCCTCATCACTATTTAGAGGCAAAGTGCGACCTGGAGACCTGATGTCCCGATTCCTGGGCCAATGCTCTGTGCACAGTACCTCACGGACTCACCATCGACAAATGACAAGGTCACGTCCTCATTTTGTGTTCCTGTCGGGGGCTTCAGACAAGCCTCCAGCTGGAGGTCCTCATTCACATCCTAGACCAAAGGTGTAAACTTGCAAATAGGGAGGAAGGGAGCAGGCAGTCCCAGGCTCTAGTGGGTGTGTTTGCCATTTCCATATACCTGAAAGCTTGAGCGACAGGCCCGTCTTTGGGCCCACAGAGAGAAAAGGATTGGGCAATTCTTGATCACAGAGAATTCAGAAACAAAAGTAGTTCACAACGCTCGTCTCATTTGGCCTCCAAACCTCTGTTGTCACCAGTATCTCAGGGATGTGCCTCATCGTCCGCTGAGTTGGTAGAAAGGATAGTGAGTCCAGAGACCAGGCAAAGCTTAAGACAGCTTCCACCTTGTGGCCTGTTGGATTATCTCCCTTCCCTCACCCCTGAGAATCCATGCTCTTATCTGGAAAACAGAAACGCTCAAACTATGGGTGAAGTCCTTTCTACCATTCTCTGTCCGACTCTGCAGGGAAGGATCGGAAAGTCTTTGCCAACTTCTGCTGGATAAGCTTCCTCACTTAGTGCTGCCACTTAGTGTCTCTCTCACCTAGTCTTAGCCAGGAAAACCCTGAGTGTTGTTTACAAGACCTTTCCTGTCCACACCCCGTCTCCTGTCTCACCTCTCTCCTGTATCCACCTTGCATCATGTTCTAGAATCCACCTGTGGTTCCATAAATGCTCCCTGCCTTTGCTCATCTCCCAGCTCTTGGCCATGCTGCTCCTCTACCAAGAGAGCCCTTCCCGTCTTCACTCAACTGATATTCCTTCCTCAGGGCTCTGCCAAGATTTGACTTTCTCAAGGAGACTCTCTAGTCTCCCTCAACTTCCCCACACTCCACACCATCCCATCCCATCCCCACCCCAGGCTTCAGTTAGGGGTTGCCTCTGTGTGTGCCCACCTGCTCGATAATGCTATGGCACTTCCCCTCCGTTGTCAGACAACCCCACCACATGCCAGTGCCTTAGCCCCTGCTCAGCTCCTACCCCAGGGGCCAACACAGGTAGTGCTCAATGGGTTATTTGTTAACCAAAATGACAAGACAAGGATCAGTCCCAGACTTCGTCCCTCCTCAGAGTTCTTTCTGCTACCTGTGAAGCTACTCTCTCAAAGAAGCTGATTTCATTTGCCATGGCCACAAATCCTCCCTCCTTAAACTTTACTGCCAGCTGTGCTTGTCCCTGAGGCAGCTCCTTCTGATTAGGTTTCTCCCTCTCTCTCTCTTTCTCTCTCTGTCTCTGCCATCTCTCTCTCTCAACACACACACAAAGGTCCGTGTGTCCCCAGCCTCAAGCTGCCTCCCAGAATTGAAGTGAGTATAGAAAAACAGATGTCAAATTATTAGAGTCAAATTAGAAGCCTCATGTCTAGTTTAGTGCATGAAACATAGCAGGTATTCAACAATTATTTTTAAAATTGAATTTCTACTGTCAGAAGTGTATTATATTAGCCTTATGATGATAAGAAATATATCACTTGGGTCTCAGTTGTCTCATCTTTACAATGGGACAATAATCTCTGCCTCTGTCTCAGGGCTATTGCGAGGCTTAGATGAGGAGCCGGGCTTGGAACTGCCCCAGGGTCTGTAAAGTACCTCACACTTATACATGGTGAAAGGACAGGATGGTTAAAACGCAGACATGCCAGTGTTCTGTGTGTGTGGTACGTCATCCACGTGGAAGTGTTGCTATCATCTTCCCACAGGGCTGAAGGTCATTGTGGGAGCCCTGATCCACTCGGTGAAGAAACTGGCGGATGTGACCATCCTCACCGTCTTCTGCTTGAGTGTCTTTGCCTTGGTGGGCCTGCAGCTCTTCAAGGGCAACCTCAAGAACAAATGTGTCAAGAATTGTACCGCTCTCAATGAGACAGGCAATTACTCCTCTTATGGAAAACACGAGTGGAACTTCTGCCAAGAGGATGAAGGTCTGGTTGGCAAGGGGGACTGAAGCCCCTGCATACCTACATAGAAATATATTTTTGACTCCTCTTTCCTGCTTAAATGGTTCTCTTGAGCTATATTTTACTTTGGGGTCCCCATTTTCTGTTGCCCCTGTCCTATTTACAAGGAAATGAGCTATGAACCTGGGCACAAGTCATTCTGCTGGGGGAGGCTCAGACTGAAGTCACTGCTCCGCTTTTCTCTTCCAAGATGGGACTTTTCTCCTTCCGAATGTCCCAGTGTGCCCACTGAAAGCACATAGCCAAGGGAATGCATCTTGCTCAGGCAGAAGATTTGAGAAGTGTTGCCTTTACCACACAAGGCTTGAGCTAGAGGGTTCAGAAGCATATGCAAGGCTTTCATTTCTTCCTTTCTTCTGCAGATTTCTACTACAATAAGCCAGGCACTTCAGATCCCTTACTGTGTGGCAATGGATCTGATGCAGGGTGAGTGCCCAACCCATGACAAAGCACCAATGCCCAGCAGTCCTTTCTCCTTATCATCATCATTTTCTAGATAGGGACTGGTCTTCAGATCCCAAGGAAGGTGTAGAAATGAATAAGTCATGGCTTTTGTCATCCCAGGCTCAGGGGGAGGGAGTGTATGAGTTAGCTTTTGCCATGTAACAAATAGCCCCAAGATTTCTGTGGCTTAAAACACCAGCTCAGGATTCTGCACATCAGCATGTTGAGCTGAGATCAGCCTGGTGTTTTGGCATTGACTGAGTTTTATCATACATCCGCAAACAATGGACAGATTAGCAGGGGGCCAGCAAATCTAGCTGGTCTCAGCTGGGGTGGCTTCTCTGTTCCATGTGGTCTTATACCCCAGCATGGTCTCATTCTCATGGCAGAGGCAGAGTGCCAAGAGAAAGAGGGGAAGTATGCAAGGTTTCTTGGGACCTAGGTTTAGAAGAGGCACAGTGTCACTTCTACTGCATTCTGTTGGCCAAAGCAAGTCACTGCCCAGTGCAAATCCAAGCGCTGGGGAGATAAACTGTACCTCTTGATCAGAGGAGCTGCAGCATCCTATTGCAAAGAGATACAGATACGGGCAGGGAAATCGTCGTGGCCATTTTGGTAATCTACCCCAGGAAGAAACTAATACTCATTAAATATGTTTTGTGTCAAATGTTTTACGTTTAATCATCACAACTCCATCACATGGGTTTCATTATCCACACATGACAGAGGAAGAAACCTGTGTATGACACTGAGCCATTTCAAATTCTTACAGAGGCCAGATACATGACAACAAATGAGAGGATCAGGCTGGGTAGGAACCGAGCGATGACAGTTTGTGCCCCATCCAAAAGGGCCAGCCACCACCCAGTCCGGCTTTGGGTTGCCACGTGGAAATGTTGGTCCATTGCTTCCAGCTCTTCTCACTTTTAAAAGAGAGATAAGGAATTTAGATTTTTATGTGAAATCTCCCAACTACAAACATTGGCTACCAATTCCAAAAAATGTCTACATATTGTGGGCCAAACAAAATATTTCTGCAAGCCAAATTCAGCCTGCAAGCTGCCAGTTTGTGAGCTCTGATGCATATACATAAGGATGCTACCCTGTGAAGAAGCAGTACTGTGCTAGAGACTCCATGGGCCGGGGAAACACAGTGAGGTGATGGCGGGAGGCAGGGCAGGAGGCCAGGGAAGATTTCCTAGAGGTGGTGGTCGAGGTGAGCATTGAAGGGCAGGCAGGGTGTCTCCAGTTTGGTTGAACAAGAGATGGTTTGGATGGAGGCCATTCCAGGTGGCAGAACAGAATGTGAGACAAAGCAAGGGGCTCGGGGTCCCCTCAAGCTTGCCTGATGCTTTGACCACTCAGGGGCGGGCATGAGCAGAAAGAGTTCAGGCCACAGATCAGCAAGGCTCATCTTTCCCATCTCCACAGCTGGGGATCCGAAGCCCTGAGCCCAAATGACCCCACTCCCTGAAGGGCTAACAACTCCATATTGCCCATGTGGAGCTGAGGGAGACCTATATAGAGCTTTGCCTTGATCTACTCACTAGAAAAACAATCTCAGAGCTGAAGGATGGAGGTGGAGAATTTGATCAACATCAGCTCCTTGGCCTCTTTCTTCACAAATGCACTTGGCATTTGGTTCTTTGGCTCAGGGATGGGGTTGTTCTGGTATCATTTGCCTTTGGCTTAAATCTAAACTGAAGGCCCCCTCAATTCCTTTTCTTGTCTGGATAATGGCATCTCTCATGGCGATGGCTCCAGAGTAGCCCAACCTACTGTGGTAAAGTTATGGGGTTCATCCGTAGCCCCCCAACACAGCTCCAAAAAAGGCCAGACATCCTGCTGGGCAGGTCATGGCCAGGAGATAAAGGGGTGGATAGGGTTGGAAAGGCAAGAGAGGCCGGTTCAGGATGATGGGTGGAGTGAGACTTGAACAGCATCCTGTGAAGACAGAACCTATGTCCTGTGCTGGGCCACAGAGAAGCCAGAGCCCCGAGCAAAGGCCCGCACTGACCAGTGGCACTGTTCTCAAAATGGAGACCAAGTACTAGGAAACACTTCATGATTTCCAGGATTCTTTCAAATATGTTCTTCCAGTCCATTCTTTTGGTCAGTGCAGGTTAAAAATACCAGGAATTTTCATCTTCATTTTACATACAATACTTACGATGCTGAAGGCACCATGAGAGAACCTTTGTACTGTGGGCTCACTTAATTCTCAGAGCAATTCGTTGTTGATGTGTAACAGCTGTAGTGGGGTTTAATGGAAGACGTAGACATACGGCTACCCTCGGAGTTAACAAGCAGACCTACAGGTAACAGGTTGATTAGCTCCTCAGAGGGCAAAACAAAAGACTATCTGTCTTTAAACGTGGGCCTATAGAGTGCAGGAACTCGCAAATCTCCAACCGAGATTGAAGATAGAGTTGGGATTAATCATAGTCAAGTTGCTGGGACCCTAATCAACTGTATGGGTCCCAGGATTATGTGTTTGCATGGATGTCTGGGATAAGGACAGCCCCTGAGACTGGTGTTGGTGGAGGCATGCTGGAGCCATAGAATCCCAAACTCCAAACAAGGAATTACTGTTTTCTCAGCAGAGTCATCCCACTGGGGCGGGTGAGAGCACGTCACATGCCTTGAGCTTAGACAGACTTCTTTACATCAACTTACTCCCTTATCGTGAGAGAGTAAAGAGTCAGTCCATCACTGCCCCCCTCAGTACTCACGTGGTTATCTTCAAGTTGGCCTTTCTTCATCAGTCAGTCTTCATAGGCTACTTGACAGATATACTCCTCCTCTTAAATAAATATACTGGCATCTGTATGGTTTCAGGCAGCTGACTTCCTTTTTCTGAACCTCAGCTTCCACATCTGTAAGAAAGGATTGTTAAGGTAATTAAATTATAGCATTTGTAATGCACTTAGGAGAGAGAGGGGCACATAGTAAGTGCTCAGTAAGTGGAAAGTATCGTTTTCATTATTACGTATAATTGGGGAGTGAGCTTGACTCCCCAGTGTGAGTCCTTTGACGGACAGGTTGGCAGGTGATGCCAGACGCTCAGGTCTTAAGTCTGCATTATTGTACTGACTCTCCCTCCCCTGGTATGAACTTGCAGGGAGTTAGCCACCTTATGGGATCATGTCGAGGCAGTCAGCTGGCCTTCCCTGGCCGTACCCCTCTGCATGAAACTCTGAAGTGAAAGTATTACCATCCCCATTTAAATATGCAAGAGAAACTGAGCCTTAAGGAGATCAAGGTCATCCGACTAATCAGAGGGAGGCCAGGTCTTGAGTTCCAATCTTTGACCTCAACGCCTATGGTCTTCCTACAGCCCAGGGCTGCCTTGCCCCCAGTAAACAGAGGGGCTGTGCAATTGATGACCTTCTCTATTCTTGCTGCAGCCATTGCCCTGAAGGTTATTTCTGTCTTAAAACATCTGACAACCCAGATTTTAACTACACCAGCTTCGACTCCTTTGCTTGGGCTTTCCTGTCACTCTTCCGCCTCATGACACAGGATTCCTGGGAACGCCTCTACCAGCAGGTATTGAGCTGCATGCCCCCCTACGGACTTGGTTGGAGGCCGGGGAGTCAGATGCATGCCTACATTTTTCTTGGAAGAGTCTGGCAATGTCAGGGGCCCACGTACTCTGGATACAGATCTCTCTTCTTTCTCTTGAATCTGCAGACGCTGAGGGCTTCTGGGAAAATGTATATGGTCTTTTTCGTGCTGGTCATCTTTCTGGGGTCTTTCTACCTGGTCAACTTGATCTTGGCTGTGGTCACCATGGCATATGAGGAGCAGAACCAGGCCACCATTGATGAAATTGAAGCCAAGGAGAAAAAGTTCCAGGAGGCCCTCGAGATGCTCCGGAAGGAGCAGGAGGTCTGTGAGGGGTGCACGCTTTGTGAAATCTGCTGCAGGCTGAACGTTCTTGGGGAGGGGTCTGGAGAAGCCACTTACATTAAGGCTGTCATGCTATGGAACTGTAAGAATGATTTATTGTACCTCAAGCACCAACTTAGGTCAGGTTTTCTCAAAAAGGGAACCTGAATCAAGATCTTGTGCCAGTGATTTATTGAGGGGTGCCGTCAGGAAAAGGAGAAAGAAGGAAGCAGGACAGGAGATGAATTAAACTAGAAAGTGGCCTCAGCTAGAGACTACCTTCAGCCTGATCCCATGCAGAGTTCTGGGGCATGACTAGTACCACAACGTTAGCCTTTCTTGAGACAAGGGGGTGGCATTTTACACCCTTATGCCCGCCCCCAGCCAAATGTACAATGAAAGGAAATATTCTGCAGGATGCTGTAGCTGTGATCCATTAACAGCTAACACTCAAGCTGCTGAAGATGAGTGGACTGACCTGGTAAAAGGGATTTGGGCAGGGAATCAGCAGGACACATTACTCGGTGCAAATGAAAGAGATGACCCAGAGGTGGCCCTTCCTGCCATGCCTCAATCCCACCACCACCCAGGTCCTAATCCTGACCCTCTCTGTTCTAGATGCCCTCACCTCTGTGACATCCCACGTCTGAGGGGCACATTTATGCAAAGCTCAAGCACATATTGTTGGCTGCAGCTGCTGTTCTCTCTCTTCAGGTGCTGGCAGCCCTGGGGATTGACACAGCTTCTCTCCATTCCCACAATGGATCACCTTTAGCCTCCAAAACTGCCAGTGAGAGAATGCCCAGGATGAAGCCGAGGGTGTCAGAGGGCTCCACAGATGACAGCAAATCACCCCAATCTGATCCTTACAACCAACGCAGGATGGTAAGGAGCTCAAGTTCGTGTTCTAAAGATTACCCGCCTTTGCAGCCGCCACGGACAATAGGTTGGATTGGGAAGAGGTTTGTGGCAGGCAGACAGCAGGAGGCTCAAGATTGGGAGGATGTTTTAGTAATCCAGACAGCACATCGACCCCCCCACCACATGGTGGCCTAAACTAAGAGAGGGGCATCGTGGATACGGAAAAGGGGTGGATTCTGACTTTTCCTGGGGGTAGGGGACAAGGAGACTGGGACTGTGGAATGTGGAAAAAGGAGAGAGGAGTCCAAAATGACTCCCAGTTTTCAGAATTGGGCAATCAGATGGGTGGTGATTCTAAGGGAGGAGCACCGGAGGAAGAAACCAGGTTTGTAGGGAAAGTGGTGAGCCCATATTGGACATGCTGACCTTGAGGTGTCCATGGACCTGTGGACAGGAAGCGTTAGCTTCCTTCTAACACTCTGATCTGCAATTCTGTTTGTGGTGCTGAAATCATTTACAAGCTTCTTTCTGACTTTTTGCCTCAGCCCCCACAACCCAGACTCTCACCTGTTGCTGGCAAAGAAGATTACAGCCCCCATCTCTGTGATACAGTCCAGCCTCGGAATAACTTCAGAACCTCACTAGACCCTGTAACAATTCTGTCCACCACCCAAATCTTCTGCATCCCACTCCAAGATTCCCTAGCCTCACCAAGTTTCCTCCCATCACCTCTCTCTCCCTTGGAAGGCCTGTGTATGGCAAACACGTCCTTTCCAGAGGCCTAAGAGATCATAATCCCTTTGTGAAAGAGCAGTTCCCACACTAATAGTATGGAAGAGGGGATCAACTGGCTATTTGTCAGGCCTCCTGTCCCTCAGTTCTCTCTCAGTCTCTTTTCATATGCTCATCTGAAGGACATTCTACTTTTTATAATACTGTCTCTATAATCTCCAGACTTATGTGTGCATATATGTACACAGATATACTCACATGCACACTGGCCTCAGTGATATCCACACTTCCTCATTCATCAGATTCTGTGCCCTTCCCTTCCTTGTTCTGCCTGTTTTAAGCAGCACCTGGCATGCACGAGGTACAATTCAGAAGACATTTCAAAGGGGATTTCACTAGGGCTCTGACAATCACAGGACAGACTGAACCATAGCCTCCATGGAAATGTCGATGATACTGCGAATCGGGCTTTAACTCCCCTCATACAGTCAGCCTCACATAAATTAGCACCCGGCTGTCCAATAATTGGACACAAACACACCAGATGGACATGTGTGCTCATCTCTCCAGCTATGTTTACCTTGAAATGGGCAAAAGAGGAACTGTGTCTTGTTAATTCAACAATACTAGGTGCATGATGTGCACCTAGAGATGACTGATGGTCCATTTCCCAAGGACTTCCATTTGGAGGAGGCAGATATGTAAACAACTGTGTGCTATATACTACATTAGGGAAACATACATGGTGTTTTGGGAATAGAAGAGGAAGCATCCACGCTTATGGGAGTGGAGGTGTATCAAGAAAGACTTCACGGAGGAGGAGATCATTGAGAGGAATAGTAAATAGTGAGTAGGGGTTCCTCTAATAACTGAGGACTGCAGGGGAGGGGGGGAGGAGTATTTTCCAGGCCTAAAATAGAACGTATATGTGCCAAAGCAGGGAAGCACCCTTTGGGTACCTCTTTAATGCTAACTAAAGGATTGAAATTCATTCAAGAGGGCATCCCCTTCCTCCTTTCCCAGGTGCGTTCCTGTGGTAAACAGACCATCAGCAGTGTTTATATAAAGTCATTTTCCAAACAGCAGCAGTGGGTGAGAGGTTAGGGGTAGCAAACAACAAGAGACACAGCAGAGGTTTCAGGGAACCCCCAGGACACAAGTTGGCCTGCTTGGATGATGCGTTTTAAGACAAGTCTAGTACTTAGATTCAGAAGTCATTGGCCACCATTGGTCAAACAGGTTAATTCTGGAATATTAATTGGTGGCCAGGGAAGCACCACCTGTCAAACATGGGACCAAAATTTTCTTCTTAGTTTGTTTCATTTGTTTGCTTACTGCCCACCTGCAAATAACTCAGCCATCCCATTTTTAATAAGAATTTGCTAATTCTACTCCTTTACTTCAAAAGTGGGAAGGATTCATGGGGTTTTATGAGTTTCGTGATCCTTGGACATATATTCTAGGCAAAGAATGCTCTGTTTATGATACCAGGATTGCAATGATAGTTGCTGAACAGTGTCGGGCTCCAAATAATCCAAAAAGGAAACTTCAGTTCTGTGGGATAGGGGGATAAGTAAGGAGGACTCTAATTGACAAAATGTCCCAACTTTAGTAGTTTAGTAAATACGAGGAATTAAGGAAGGGGGGACATTCAGCAGTATGACAAAGTTTGGTAGCAACTCAGCGTGTAGATGTCTAGAAATAGTTCATATGGCTTAGAATAGAACTGATAACTTGTTATGGTCAGGTTCCCACAGTGGTCGTGGGCACTGGCCAACCCAGCATACTCACCCTCCAGGGTCTCTAGGCCTGTGAATTAGCTCCTTTTCTCTGGCAACTGTAAGCCTCGCCATTCCCTCAGTGGAAGATTTTGATGGGAAATGTTTATTGATCTGGAGGCATGGCATTATTCTTCCAGGAAATTAGGCTGCAACTCTCCCTTCAATCTCCCCATTGTTGACTATTCAAAGTTTGCCTCAAGGGATCCTGGAAGCTCATTACATTACAAAGCTCTCATCTCCTCCTGCACCACACAAACTCTCACATTTGTATAGGCTGGATCTAATGAATTGCAGAACCTAATTTTCAGACAATAAAGTGCACTTGTTCATTCAACAAACCATTTACCGAGCTTGTTCCAATACTGGTGTGCATAATAGTCTCCTTAGGTCACAGCTTTACTTGTGGAGTGGGGAATTTAAGACAGTTTTGTCCAGTCCTATGGGCTAAGGCTGTAAATAGCTGACTCGTCTGGGTGACAAGATTGTCTTCTGACATCCTTGGCCATCGTGACCTACTTGCTGATCTTAAGCACTCTGTAATCACTCTTGGCCTTTTCCCAGGCCATGTCAAAAATATTCTTTTCCCCTGTTCTCTTCCCATGTTTACCTAGAATACCCCTTGGATCTATGTCTTAAATTTTTTTCTGGAATAAAGGCATGAGAATAAGGGCAGGGAAATAGGAATGGGTGGAGGAAGTGTTGAGCCCCAGATATGCCTGCAGGATGAGCTTCCAGTCTGCCTTTTTTCCTGGTCCTTTGGGGCAATGCCCAGTCTTTCCTAGGTCTCACCTCTGGGAGGCGCCGGGCTAGCCACGGCAGTGTGTTCCATTTCCGGGCCCCTTGCCTGGACGCCTCATTCCCCGATGGGGCCACAGATGATGGAGTCTTTCCTGGAGACCGTGACAGCCGTCGGGGCTCCCTGCTGCTGGGTGGGGGTGCCGGCCAGCAAGGCCCCCTCCCTAAGAGTCCGCTGCCTCAGCCCTCCAACCCTGGCTCAGGACTTGGAGAAGACAGACACTCCACATTGCCCACTGGTGAGCTTGCTCCTGGAGGCATGGAAGTCTCGGTAAGTTCGTCAATGCTCCAGATCTCTTGAGCCGCCCTCCAGGTGAGGGCCAACAAACACTGAGTGCCACCCATGGAAGGCTCCTTTAGACAACATTGTGTCCAACATTTCCCCTCTATCCCCATTTTACAGACAGGGCAGGTGAGAGTCAGAGATATTGGATTTACCTGAGGTCAAACCGGTTTTCTGGTTTCCTCTGCAGTACAATAATACAAATTATTTTCCAGCTGATCCTTTTATTTTTTTCTGTGTTCCTCTGTCTCCACTCACTATTACTGCTTTAGAGACAGGCCTGCCTGGTTCCTGGATGAGTATGGGAAAAAGGGAAGGTTCTTCTCTTTCTGCTTGTAGCTCTGTGCAAACTATGCTGGGTTTGGCCCATGGGACCCAGAGAAATCCTGGGAGGTGCCCTGGATAGATATTAGCAGAAGCAAAGTATCCCTTGCTTTACTCAGAGAAGCAATAACTTGCCAAAATGTACAAATTAGGCAACAGTGACTAACTGGTGAGCACTCTTCATAGAATAATCACAGAGTGTAATGGAAAACCAGGGACTCCTCATTGGATTGCGAGCTGTGATTTAATTTGAGCTCTCCCTTTAGTTTCAGTAATGATGCTTCCAGTGTTTTTCATTTGCCCTCTCTGGCTAGCCAGGGACCCAGAGCAGTTCTCAAACAGACTTGTAGACTAACCAGGATATGGCTCTCCTGACTTGGATAAGTCCTACAGGGTTACCTTAGCTCCATCTCTGATTGGATGCCATGTGATCCCAGCAAGAAACAGATACCACTCCAGCGGGCAACTGGGGGAGAGGTATGCACTGGGCTTTGAACTGAGAAGGGACAGTGAGGCACTTAGAGATGAGCAATGGTGGGAAGCTGTTATATGCGTAGGCTGAAGTGGTGAGGGGAAGGACCAGAACCAGAACCCAGCAAGAGCTGGGTGGTCCCACAGAACTTGTGATCCAGGGGGGGAGGTCAGTCACAGCGCTGCAGGGAAGAAGCCAGGTGATAGTCCCTCTCCTTCCAGACTCTGATCTTCTGTCTGTGCCTCCCATCGGCCAAGCCTGACCAGAACGAGAGAGTACAGACCACCTTCCCCAGGCACAGGGCGGGGTAGAGAAGGCGGAGAGTGGGTCTCCAAGAGCCAACAAAGAGTCATCAACAGAGTCCAAAAGTCAAAGCCAACCTGCAGACCTCTCTTGGAGTTGCTTTAACACTCCAGAAAATACCTCATTCAGGAATTTCTCCCTAGATTATCACCTCCCTAGATATTCTGACTTTGATTCATTTTAGTTAAGTTATTCAGCTAGTGTAAGATTAACTCTTTAAGCCCTCTGTGTCACACGGCCGTGGGTTTCAATCACAGGTTTGCCATTTACCAACTGAGTCACCTGTAACAAGCCCCTTAAATTCTTCAGGCCTCCAAGTCCCCCATTAAAAAGGTTTCTAAATGGCTGAAGGGTTAAATGGAACCATAAAGTGCCTGCACTGATACACATTTGCCTGAAAATAACAATAGCTATGCTAGCATCTCTTGTTGAGTCCTCATGGTTGAAAACTTTCGGAACATTCTTTATATGTATTAAAATACTTACTATCTACCTATGAACTTCACCTATGGCATGTGCTCATGCCAGCTGAATTTGGATTCTGAATGTTTGTGCAGTGCCAGAATCAGCTTCTCTGGGCCCCAGACTCCCCACATCTGGGGTAGTGTAGGACTAGAGTTAGAGCACAGAACCCAGGTGGAACTTCCCCGGGAGGGCCCAAAGAGGGAAGGTTCAAAAGGGCTGTGTCAAACAACTAACACTGGAGAATCAAGACACATGAATATTCCCTCAGAAAGAAAAGGACCGGAGCTGGGACTGAGTTATATGCTGGGGAGAGAAAGGGGCCTATCAGAAGGGAGGTCAAAAAACACCTGTCCTGGAAGAGGAATTCTGTCTGAACACCATATGCACAGCGCAGACGAAGCCTTGGAATGACTTCCTGGCCCACCGCTCCTGCAGCTGTCACTTCCCTTTAGTAGAAACCTCAGAGACCCTTGAGGCAGCCCCATGCCCACGCTGCTGCCCAAGGACTCTGTCCTCAGGCAGGAATTAGCAGACCCTCAGGTGAGCCCAGGTTACAATGTCAGCTACAAAGCTAGACTCTGCTTGCACCCCCAACTCTATGTCCTGGTCCTCATGCCTAAGCTCTTACCCCAAGTTCAAGAAGCAGCCCCATTTCCCAAATGGGAAAGCACAGCTACAGAGGAACATAGCTTCACCAGGCAACTCACAACCTCATGAGATGGGCCAATAAGAGGCTGAGTGACCCGTTTTTGCCACTGATGACTTCAGGTTGGGGGAATATCCTGATTGTTTGTGTCCCAGCAGGCATTTGATGCAGGACAGAAGAAGACTTTCTTATCAGCAGAATACCTGAATGAACCTTTCCGAGCCCAAAGGGTAATGAGTGTTGTCAGCATCATGACCTCTGTCCTTGAGGGTAAGTACTGCTCATTGGAATTTCCATCAACTGTGCTGTGATGAGTCTGCATTTGAGCAGCACAGGGGATGCCCCAAATCTGTGTCAAATATATCGCCCATCTGTGTCCTGGGATCCTAAATACTCCTCTTTCTTATGCCCTTGGTCCCATCACCCTTTATCAATGTGTTTTTTTAAATGTGGATAATTTTTCAAAAACAATAGAATCCAATGAGTTTGAAACACCCTATTCATCTCTTGTTTAAATTAACATCAGCCTCATATGTATTCATAAAACTAAATTTTAGAAAGTCATCTGGCAGAAACCAGAGAATGTCAAGCTACCTCAGGTATGCAAGAAATTTTACAGTCCTTAATTTTCAAATATGGTGAAATTATCCTGTCATTTTTCATGGTTGTAACTCGTATGGTTATAACTTAATTTCTGTCTCAAGCCCACATTATGCTGGGCATTGGAAGATAATTTAAGTAAATTAATCAGTCAATTTAACTAAATTCTTGTTAATTTAGGGCTCTATCAATCAAATGGGAGCCCATTCACCCTCCTCAGGGATGTGTCTAAGTTCCAGTTGCTTCTACCTGGAAGAAGGCAACAGCACTGGGTCATGGTCACCTGACACACAGGTTCCCAAAGAGCATGATTGTATCCTGTATAAGGCCTGTCTTCTTATTCGGCCTTTATTTTGCCTCAGGGCATGGAAAATATGGCCTTAGTCTTGTCCAGCCATGTATCTCCCCTAGACAAATTTAACGTGTACTGGGCTGAAGGAGGGAGGGGGAACTTAGATGCTGGTGTGTTCCTGAGAAAGGGCTCTGTGTGCTCCCCTCCCAGCCCTGTACTGAATCCTAACTGTGGGGGAGGGCATGGCGAAACAAACAAACAAAAAAAGATGTTTGAGGGATTTGAAAACAGAGCCAATCTATGTCTTACTTTCTAGGGGAAGTGAGAGGTGGCAAGTCTTAGAAAAAGACTCACATGCCCAGCATGGTACAGAAACTATACAGTAGAGAAGCAGGTGACCTACCTGGGTAGAGAAAGCCTTAGGCAGCCTCTGAGAGTGCCCCGTGGCCTGCATAGCAGGAAAGTAGCTAGGTGATGACCTTGGCCCACTTGAGGGTTAGGGAAGGTGAGTGAGAGGCAAAGAGAGAACAGCCATCTCGGTGGCTCTCCCACCAGAGACCACGTGGGAACTACAATGACTCCAGTAAAATATACTTGGCAATGACCAAGGACCAGCCCAGCACTCTTCCGACCCTGAGCTCTTCAGAACTCAGATGCAACCTCAGATAGTGATGTAATAGCAGACACTGAATTAACCAAAACAAGATCCCCAGGTTGAGGACTTGTGGTGTATAGTGAATTCAATTATGAATTCAAGATACTTTTCTTGCATGCATGAATTTGTGCTTTGTGAAATGTATACGTATTTCAGTAACAACAGTGTGTACATTTTTCTCATATTATTTATCAAAAATCATTTGCCATTGTAATAATGTCTGTATGCCTAACATTTTTTATGGCTGCATAGAATCTAACCATGCTATCTATGCCCATGACTTTTTGTTGACCAGGTGGGTTGCTTGGATTCTTTTTCCTTTTTGCTCTTAGCCATCAGACAGTTAATGTTAAAAACAAACAGCTTGCTTTTTCATTTATTCCCCAGAATTATCAAGCTGCCTCCTCCTCTTTTTTTTTTCTTTCATTTATTTACTCTTCAACAAGCATTTGACAAACACCTGCTATGTGTCTGGCATTACTCCGGTGCTGGGAATTCAGTGGTGAACAAGATAGAAGCCTGCACACATGGAATCTACATTCTGGGGGGGGGGGGGGCGGGGTATACAGATAAACCGAAACAGAGATTCAGGTGGGGATAATAGTAGGAGAAAAAAGAAAGTAAGGTAGGAGATGGAGAATAAGGGACTGCAGAGGGGCTGCTTCAGATAAGGGGGGATGTCGAAGGCCGTTCTCTCTAGGGAGACCAGAAATCTCAATGAAGTAAGAGAAGCGGTCTTATGAGAACCTACAGGACAGAGTTCCATGACAGGTGAAGGGCAAATGCAGTGTAGTTGTTGGGAATGAGACAGGAACGAACAAAATGAATGTTCTAAACACATCCCGATTCAGGTAAGAACAAAAGAGATCTCTGAATCAATGAGAAGCAACAGAGGATAATAGCTAAGAACACAGACCCTGGAGCCTGACTGCCTGGGTTTGCATCTTGGGCCTGCCACGTTGGGTAAGCTGTGCAACTTTGGAGCTCCGTTAACTTCTCTGTGCTTCCGGTGCCTAACCTGTAAAAGAGTGAATATGTGTTTATCTTCTAGGGTTTTGTGAGGATTAAGTGGGTTAGCATAAGTAAAGTGCTTAGATCCATGACTGGCCCTTGGTAAACATTCAGCAGATGTTGGCTATTCTTTTTCTTTTCTAATATTTATTTATTTATGGGGCGGGGGTGGGGGGGTGGCAGAGAGAGAGAGGAAGAGAAAGAATCGCAAGCAGGCCCCGCGCTTTCAGCTCAGTCTCACAAATCATAAGATCATGACCTGAGCTGAAATCAAGGGTCAGACGCTTAACTGACTCAACCACCCAGGTGCCCCAGACGTTGGCCATTCTTATTTGCTCGGTTGTAAATAAGGGCAGAGATGTGTCTGTTTTGCTCACAGCTGGATTTCCAGTACCTGAAAGGACAGTGTGTGGCATATAGTAGGCATTCAACAGTTGTTGGTGGATGAGAGTGACGTTTGGGTGTGGTGCTCATTGCAATGACCTGAACTGATAAACAGGAAGAGGATAAGGAATGGTCAGATATCCTGAGGTAGGACGCACTTCCCCTCAAGAAAGGTGCTGTGAGAATAGACTAGGAAAAGCAGGAGACACACGGACATCTTTAAGAGAATCTGGGTACAGACAACCTTAGATTAGGGCAAAGAGGTCAAGGTTGTTTGGGCATAGGGCAGATGACCTGTGATCTTCTCTGGTCTGACATTATAACCACTACACTCACGGAATACAGGAGGGATGCATGGGACTGTCAAGGGTTGTGACGAGGGACACAGAAGCCACCTCTTTGGGAATGATCGTGCCCGGGGAAGTTTGACCCAAGCCAATAAGAACTTGGCAGTTCCCTGAGCTCAGGGCACGTGAACCATCTTTGTCTGACACACCAGCAAGCACTTGACAGTTGTCCAGACCAGAAGACCAGAAGCAGGAGCACAGTGTGAGCACAACACAGTCTCTGCCCTCGTGCTGAGTGGGAGAGAGGGACGTGGAACAAATTCTTACCAGGCTGCTGAGTGTCTTGAAGGGGAAGTGTAGGATGCTAAAGGAAATACAGTAAGTTTAGCCTGGGGTTAGGGGAGTATTCCAAGTAGAAAGGACGGCAAAATCTCCGAAGCAGAAGACAGCATAATATCTGAAGAAATGAAAAGGCCTGATGTGGCAGGAACACAGAGAGCGAGGAAGAGAGGGGCTCAAAATAAGGCTAGCAAGATGGACTGGGGCCAGACCCGCAGAATTTCCTACACCAAATTAAGGATTTTGGACTTCATCCTAAAAGCAGTGAGGTGCCATTAAAGGATTGGAGGCAAGGGAGCTACATTTGCATTTTATAAAGGTTACTCTGAATACGTGTAGAGAATGGAATTAAGAGGGGAAGAGTGTTGGCAAGGAAACCAGTGGGGAGGAAACCAGCTGAGAGATGGCAGGGCCTGGACTCTGGGGTGGTGGCAGTGGGGGTGAGAGGAAAAGGGAGGATTTAAGAGCTAAGAGATGTAGGATCCAGGACTTGGTGGTTTGCATGGTTCTGGCATAAGCGACTGAAGGGATACTCATAAAGGAACGTGTTAGAGGGGTTCACTGGGGAAAGATGAGAGGAAAGATCATCAGTTGAGTCTGGGATATAGTGGGTTTCAGATGCCCTTGGGATATCCAGGTGGGAATGTCCAGTAGGAAGTCAGAATTATAATAAATGGGTCTAGAACTTAGAAGATGAGGGTGGCCTAGAGATACAGATTTTAAAGCTGTTTGAATGTAGATGGTAATTTTGGAATGGTGCGAATGGATTAGATGACACAGGGAATTGAGTAAGAGGAGAAGGTCTGGGGCAGAGCTCTAAAGACCCTGTAATGGTTGGTCATTGAGCAGAAGAGACAGAGCCAGCAGAGGAGGCTGAGAAGGAATGCCCAGAAATAGGAAAAGACCCAGAAGAACCCAACACAGACCCAAGGGTCTGAATTCCTTCAGGAAGAATACAAAGGTCAAGAGGGACCATTCTATAGAAAGATCAAGTAAGATCAAGCCCAGAAGGAATCCAGGACTTTAGTCACATGGATCTCTTTGGTGATCTGAGCAAAAGAGGATTGGCAGGGTAGGGGAGGAGGCTGAAGAACGGGGGTGCAGTGGTGGAGAAGGACATATTGTATACAGACACATTTTTCAAAAGTTTGCCTGTGAAGGGGAAGAGATAGAAAATGACACCAGCGTGTAGGTAGCTTTGAAGGAAGATTTTTTTTGCTTCTTGTGTGGAGTTTTTAAAAAGCATATTTGCAGCAACGTGGATGGAACTGGAAGGCACTATGCTGAGTGAAATAAGTCAGAGAAGGACAGATCATGTTTTCACTCATAAGTGGATCTTGAGGAACTTAACAGAAGACCATGGGGGGGGGGAAGGGAAGGGGAAAAATAGTTACAAACAGAGAGGGAGGGAGGCAAACCATAAGAGACTCTTAAATACAGAGAACAAACTGAGGGTGGATGGGGGTGGGGGAGGGGGGAGAGTGGGTGATGGGCACTTGTTGGGATGAGTGCTGGCTGTTGTATGTAAGCCAATTTGGCAATAAGTTATATTTAAAAAGACAAAAAAATAATAATAATAAAGTTCATCTTGACCTGAATGAATAAATGAATGAATGAATGGATGGATGGATGAATGAATGAATGAATAAATAAATGCAAGTAAGCATATTTACATGCTAATGGGGAGGATCCATAAGAATGGGAAAGAATGAAGATAAAGGAAAGAGAACATTCCATCAATTCCTGACGTGGCAGGAGAGGATGCACAAGTGGAGACTTAACGGGAGGAGGGACATCTCTTTAACTGTAACAGAAGGAAAGGAAGAGGTTCTTTCTGGATTAGGTTTCTGCAGGAGGTTCTTTTAGGGCAAAGAGCCGTCTGTGATCATGTCCCAAGCTGGCAAGTGCATGATTCTCTGAGACTCTGTATCCCCCCAGATAATCAAGGTCAGCAATGTTCAGGCTATTTACAAGGCTGAGGGTTTTCCTGTGCCACTTCACAGACAGGGGCTTCCTGCCATAATGGCGCATCCTCAGGATTCCTCCTGCAACACTGCTTCCCGCGCTTTTTAGTGCCAAAATAGGTCCGGGGAAGCGCCTGCTTTTGTTTCAACTAGAAATGATTGATTTTGCGCCGCCCCCCCCCCCCCCCCCCCACCGCCCAGGGTATGCCAACTGCGTTAGAAAACCATGCTGTGCCAGTTTACATATCTGTCATTTAAAGTGCCCTTTCGGAGCACTCTCCTGTACCCTGACTGACCTGTGCAGTATTTGAAAGCCTTTGCACATAACTTATGATTTGAGTTTACAGATGTTTTTGACTTTCATCAAAAATAGAGTTTGCATGTCTGTTTCTGAGTTTCCTTGATGCCTTTAGTGGTTTCTGGAAGTCGAAGGACGGCACATTCTTTTTTTTTTTTTTAATCTGTGAAGATGTTTCTCAGTTTTTTAGATATAATTGACAAAATTGTAAGATATTTAAAGTGCACATTGTGAAGATTTGATACATGTATACATTGTGAAAGGATTTCTCTAACTAGTTAATGACCACACCCCTCACAACTCACACATTCATCTTTTTTTGGAAGATTCCACATAGGTACATGATACTATATAGTATCAGTTATTTATCTTTCTCTGTCTGACTTAATTTCACTTGGCATAATGCCCTCAAGATTGAGGGCAGACACCAAGATTTCCTTCTTTCTCATGACTGAATAATATTTTAATACATGGATAGGGGTGTGGGGGTGTGGGTGTGTTTCACATCTTTATCCATTCATCTACTGGTGGACACAGATTGTTTCTGTATCTTGGCTATTGTGAATAGTGCAGCAATAAACATCAGGGTGCAGATGTCTCTTTGAGATAGTAATTTTATTTCCTTTGGATATATACCCAGATGCGGAATTGCTGGGTCACATGGTAGTCCTATTTTAAATGTTTTGAGGAATCTCCATACTGTTTCCCAGAGTGCCTGCACCAATTTACATCCCCACCAGCAGTGCACAGGATTCCCTTTTCTCCATATCCTTGCCAGCACATATTATCTCTTGTCTTTGATGATAGCCATTCTAACAGGTGTGAGAATACTTCACTGTATTTTGAATTGCATTTCCCTGATGATTCGTGACGTGAGCATCTTTTCATGTACCTGTAAGCCATTTCCACATCTTCTTCAGAAAAATGTCTCCTCCGTTCCTCTGCCCATTTTAAAATCAGGTTATTTGGTTTTTTGCTACCAATTTGTAGGCGTTATTTACACATTTTGGCTATTAACTCCTTATCAGATATGTGATTTGCAAATATTCTCTCATTCAATAAGTTGCCCTTTCCTTTTGTTGGTTGTTTCCTTTGCTGTGCAGAAGCTTTTTAGGTTGATGTATTCCATGTGTTTATTTTTGCTTTTGTTGACTTTGCTTTTGGTATCAAATCCAAAAAATCATTGCTAAGAATTTGCATTTCTATTTCTCAGTCTCCTTGATGCTTTTGTTGATTTCGGGAAGTAGAAGGGGAGCATATTCCTTACTCCGTTGCTCTAAATAAAATCTTTTTATCAAATTTTTATTTAGAATGCTTTTGTTTGAATAAGCAATATGTTATATAGGATTTAAAAGATACTAAAGGGCACATTAAAAAAAGGGGAATATTCTTCTGTCCACCCAACTCTCTTCTCCAGAAACAATCTCCAAACCAATTGTTTTGTGTTTCCTCCCCAAAATAATTTAGTATGTTCAATCAAAAATATATAGTCTTTTTTTTTCTCCCTTGCAAATGGTAGCATATCACATATGCTATTCTGTGCCATAATTTTTTCAGTGACTATATTTTGAAAATCATCCTACATAGTACCCTTACACTTTCTGGTAACTGTTAGTATTACATTGCATAGATGGTACCGTAATTTGGTTAATCATTCCCTTCTTGATGGGAAGTAAATTCTGCAGTCACCACATCACTTTCTACACGTACTATATAGGTTAAATGCCTTGAAGTGAAATCGCTTTGTCACAGGGGATAGGCATTTTCAGTTTTGACGGACAATGGATACTCTGCATAAATGTATCAACCCTCACCCACCCAAGCAATGGATGATAACTGCCTTTCAACCCACATCCTCCCGAACGCAATTATCAAACTGTCTTTATCTTTGCAAATCTGATCCATGAAATAATGTCTTAGTATAGCTTCGTCTTGCATTTCTCTCATTTTGAGTATTACTGGACATCTTTTTGAATATTTATAAACCATTTGAATTTTCTCTTTAGAAACTGCCTAATCATTTTTCTGCTATGTTGATCTTTTCCTCATTGATTTTTAAGAGTTCTTACATATTAATGAAATGAGCATTTTGTCTGCGACATGAGCCACAATTATTTTTCTCAGTTATTTTTTTTACTTTATTTGACAAAATGTTTTGAAGATTTTAAAGGCTTACAAGATGATAAGTCATTACAACAGTGTGATATTGAAAATAAATAGCCTGATCTATGGAAGAGAAATGGACATGTGCATATGAAAATATATGGATATGCGGAAATAACTTATCAAAATGAAATTTCAAGTCCTTTGGAAAATGAGGTATTTTGCAATAAACAGTGTTGATACAAATAACAAGAGGTTGGGAAAAATAAACTGGCTCAATATCTTACTCCTTATTCAAAATAAACTCCAAATGCACCAAAATTTTAAGGGAGAGGTGAAACTACAAAAGAACCAGAAGGAAATGTGAATAGGCATTTTTCACATCTTGCGATGAGACTGGCTTCTGTGCAAGGCACGAGAGCAAGGAAACATAAAGAACAACGTGGATAAATGTGACTACATATGAATTTCTTATCCACCTACGTGAAAATAAAACAGCAAAATTTGGGAGGATACATTTATTTCTATGAATTCATTTCTTTTGAAAAAATGTATCTAGCAAAAAAATTCAAGTACTCCAAATACATATACAATGAAAACTTCTTTCCCACTAAAGATCCTTCCTGCTCCCCAGTATTCCAGGATTTCAGTGTACTCCCCCACTTTCTCTTACATCCTTCACGCCATATTCTATGCATTTATACTCATGCACACGTCACATATACGTAAGGTTTTTTTACATCATCATAAATAAATCTGCCTCATCATTTTTCATAATGGACTTTATCAATTGTTGCTGTTCTTACTATTACTATTATTATTATTATTATTATCGTTATTACTATTATAAATAATGGACATCATCTTTCCTTGCCATGTGGGCTGGTGTATCTGTAGAATGCATAACTTACAGGTACATTTATAGATAGATCTAAAGCTATGCAGTTGCCTTCTGTAGAGGTGGCCCCAGTTGCACATCTACATGGAGATTTAATGGAAGCAGCTAGAGATGAGCCGGGTGCTTAGGGGAAAAAAAATCAGTAACTCAACATATAATCTGGGGGGAGATAGCATGATGATGGTTTTTTAGGGCCATGGGGCTCAATGAGATTACCTAGAGAGGGAAAAAAAGAAATATCAAGGAGAGAATGCTTGAGATCTCCAACATTCAGAGGGAAGAAGAGGAAAGAGAGCACCTGAAATTGAGAAGAAGCAGTCACTGATATGGGAGAAAAACCAAGAGATAATGATGTCCTGGAAGCTAGACAAGGGATTTCAAGGACCGTGTTATAACTTCTGTCAGATGCTATGAGAGGCAGAGGAAGGGGATAATTGGGAAATGATCATTTAAATGGGGAAGAGGTAGAAGCCTGATTCCAGGGGTCAAGGAGGGAACAGGAAGTGAGAAAACAGAGAAAATTAAGTGTAGAAAACTCTTACAAGGAACTTTGCTGTTGAGGGGACAGTAAATGAAGGATAATATGTGGTCCAGGGAGATGTTTTGAAAAGTGGACCTACACTTAAAGCATGCTCATGTGCTGATGGGAACAGTCCAGAGAGGGGAGAGAGGGGATGACACAAGCCTTGGTCAGGTGCCCAGGTAGGAGTAGAGTGAGCTCATGTGCTGGGGGCGGGACGGGGTGCAGAACATGGCGGGGGCAGGGGGACTTATAGATTCCTTGGAGGAAGAAGAGGAAGTTCTTTTGTGAGTGATTCTTTATTCTGAGGTAAGTCAAAGGGAGCTGGTCAGCAGAAAGTGAGGACTAGATGTGGGGGAGGTTGGAGGAGAGAGGGGAAAGTGAGAAATGCTGGTCTGGAAGACTGAAGGAGTGGACTGAAATGAGAAACATGGCAGAACTTCTGACAGTGGGACCAGTCAGCACGGCTGTGTAGTTTTTCTAACCAGGTTCACCTGGTTGGGTGCAGGTGGCGAGAAGTCTGCCTGTTGAGGGGAAGCGAGGAGGGGAGAAGGGCAAAGGAACTGAGGGTGTCTGCAAAGGAGTATATAGAGGAGTGGACATGAAATCTAAGCCAGGTGAATTAAGAACTAAGAGCATGACATAGGTGATGGGCAGTTAAAAAGTCCATGCTTTGGGACACTGAATGGGGACAGATATTAGATTTGCTGGACTGAAGGAGCTCAGAAAGTAGGAAATGGCCATCTGCGCAAGGTGCTGGGTTGGAGATCGCAAGTGGCAGTTATTGGTAATGACAAAATCTAGGGGATGGCCAGGGGATGGGAGTCTGAGGAGACACATGGCTGACAACTGTCATTGACCACTCCTGTGATACAGAATTCGAGGAGTCTGAACGGAGGTGCCCACCCTGCTTGACCAGCTTGGCTAAGAAGTATCTGATCTGGGAATGCTGCCCCACATGGGTGAAGCTCAAGACACTTCTCTTTGGGATAGTGACAGACCCCTTTGCGGAGCTCACCATCACCTTGTGCATCGTGGTGAACACAGTCTTCATGGCCATGGAGCATCACCGCATGAGCCCCGCCTTCGAAGCCATGCTCCAGATAGGCAACATTGTGAGTGACTGGCAGCCTTCGCCCAGCTGTCATGGCAGGAGACTTTGGGTGGGGTGGCCGCATACCCTCATTCATTGGAGTGTTGATCCAGCTAGCAGAGGGGCAGTGCTGGAGATGTGCGCACACTGAGGGCAGGAAATCAAGCCTGGAGGGCCAGGCTGAGCTGGTGGGAATTGCCCTGGGACAAACCAGCACAGGGAAATGGACCTAGAGAGTCCTGCCCAAGGGGCAGCTGGCTCCCTCTTTTCAGATCCTAGGTCAGGCTCTCGAATTCTCTGGATCTCAGCTGCCTCTACCTTGAAACTAGGATAAACGTCACTTGCCCATCTTAAGACAGTCTATGGACTTGCAAGGTTTCCTCCTAGTTTTATTGCTTTTATGACTGTAAATCACAGTGGTGGTAGTTTTTCAGTGATGTCATTTAAGGGCAGACAGTCGGAGAGGAGTCGGGAAGGCAGCGAAAGGGAGGGAACAGGGAAATGTTGTTGCTGTTGTAACAAAAGCACCAGGGAGTCAGAACTTTTCTTTTGTATATGGTTTAGATAGGACACTACTTTAAATTGTCCTCTATTTTTTTTTTTTTAGTATTACTTGCTTGTAACAAGATAAAATCCGTGCTAGACTTTGTTACATGATAAGCAGAAGCTTATCATGTAAGGATATCATGTAAGGGAAGGTCAGGGTCCTGCCTCCAAGCCCACTGCAGTGTCCACCCCACTAGAGATGGCCTTCTGGGTCTACCAGGACCATCCAGCTCTTCTGACTCCTTGGAGGCTGCAGACAAGTGGAAGGAGGGGTCTCAGGGGCAATGGGACTACTCTTCCCTAGAAACCCGCCCTTCCCCCCGAATCTGGGGAAGTGATAAGGACTCCAGCAGGTTCTGGGACACTGTGGCCCCAGCATGCCTTATGTTTTGGCAGCACTTGGGCTGAGAGCCCACATTCTATTCCAAGTTGATATGAAGAGGGGAAGTGGAAAGAGAAGGAAGGCCGTATTTCCAAGAAGTCAGCACAGACCACAGAGGGTCTTACAGAAGAGACCTCTGAGCCCCCACCCTCATTTTATAGCTAGAGAAGTTGAGACAAGAAAGAAAAAAGGCCTTTACTGCTGGGCCAGAGCAGAGTGCCATGTTTTAAAGAGAAAGCAAGACAGGCAGGCAGAGTTCGGTACCTTGTAAGAGTTATCTCTAAGACACAACAATGTTATGAGGCTCTCACCACCCTCACAGCCCCAAAGAGGGCACTGAGACTAGGAGAGGTTAAGTGTCCTGCCCCATATGGCACAGGCAGTAACAGTGGGGCCAATTAACCCAGGACCCAGGTCTCTGTAGGACACAGGACCTCAGCCTCACCCCTACCGCGCCTCACTTGCCTGCAAAGGGCACTCAGTGCATGCTCTTTGAATTTGTACGGTTGCAATCTGTGGCATTAGGCAGGTCACTTAAACTCCCAGCCTTTCCTCGTATGTAGAGGGGATGACAGCACCTGTTTCCCAGGCTGGTGAAAGGCTTTGCTGAGAGCAAATGAGAGAACCGCACCTGACCCATCTACCTTACTTTTCTCCCTTCCCTGTTGCTTGTCCTGTGACATGAGCCTGGGCCTGACCTCTTTCAATGTCAGAATCCTCTCCTGTTTATGACAACTAAAGACACTCAGAGCTGAAATTAGAGATAATTTCTTCTCCTCCTCCTCCTCTTCCTCCTCCTCCTCCTCCTTCTTCTTCTTCTTCTTCTTCCCTTCTTCTTCTTCTTCTTCTTCCCTTCTTCTTCTTCTTCTTCTTCTTCTTCTTCTTCTTCTTCTTCTTCTTCTTGTTTAATAGCTATTATTTATTAATGAGCTATATTGGCCAGGACCTTTGCTAAGAATTGTGTATGCATTATCTCATTTTATGCCCATTATACAGATGAGTAAATTGAGGTAGAGAGAGGATGCATTACTTGTGCAAGCTTTTATAAACTAGGACATGGCCGAATTGAACTTTTTTTTAATGTTTATTTACTTTTGAGAGAGACAGACAGACAGACAGACAGACAGACAGAGTATGAGCCAGGGAGGGGCAGAGAGAAAGGGAGACACACAATCTGAAGCAGGCTCCAGGCTCTGAGCTGTCAGCCCAGAGCCTAAAGCGGGGCTCGAACCCATGAACCGTGAGATCATGACCTGAGCTGAAGTTGGATGCTTAACCGACTGAGCCACCCAGGCATCCTTGAGTTGAACTTTTATCCAGGTCTATGTTGGCCCACAATCCAAGCTTTTAAACAACTGAACCGGATTGACTTCCCATTTAGATAATCATATAATAATTATTATCCCAACGATTATCCACCCCTACGACCATACGTATGGAAACACTGAAGCGTGGGTTCTAATGCATATCCTGAGCACTGGTCCAGAGGTTACTCTGTGCTACTACCACACTGAGTGTTCCCATCCCCAGTCCTTCAAGAACCCGCAGACTACAGAGAAACTGAATAAAAACAAAGTCAAAGGATTGGCTATTTTATTTTTAAACTAGACATTTCCCTGTCACCCTATTTGTCCTTACCCCCTGACCCCACAGACCCTGATAAGATGGATCCTTGTTTCCAACCACAGGTCTTTACCGTGTTTTTTACTGCTGAAATGGTCTTCAAAATCATTGCCTTCGACCCCTACTATTACTTCCAGAAGAGATGGAACATCTTTGACTGCATCATCGTCACCGTGAGCCTGATAGAGCTGGGTGCAGCCAAGAAGGGAAGCCTGTCAGTGCTGCGGACCTTCCGCTTGGTAATGTTCTCTCTTAGCGCCTTGGGGAGGCTCCCCCCGCACTGAGGGAGCCACACCCCTGGGAACAGACCCTGTCCTTTGGGGACCCCACCAGCCAGAAAACTTTTCCGTTTCTGTGCCTGGGTAGGGGAGGCAGGACATGGCTCCAAGGGGCTGGAGACTTGGTCCTTCCTACTTATTCAAAGTGGGGGTGTGCCTTCTCCTCTCCAGGCCTGGGCTCCCTCATCTGTGCCCTCCTGTTCTCTTATCAAATAGCAGTCACAATGGTAATCGTAGCAGCTACTCTTTCTTGAGCATGGACAATGTGTCAGGCACAGTGCTAACCCCTTGACATAACATGGCATGGCTCGTTAGCATGGGCTCACTGCCGTCCTCAGCATTGTCTCAGTGCCTCCGGGGGCCCAGTGTCCAGGTCTGGAGAGAGAGGACAGAGTGAAGGAGACAGGGCCTAGCAATCTCACTTCTAGGCCAGAAAGTCTGCTTGGGGCCCCAGTGTGGGAGCCAGCTCACCAGCACGGAGCTCCCAGACTTAGTGGGGTGGCAAACCCAAAGGCCTGCAGGAACCAAGAAGGCGACAACAGAAAGCCGGCCAAGGAAAAGATCCTGGCACTGGACATCTGTCTCAAGTAAACAGGTAGGCAGACCCCGCACCAGAGCACGACTCCAGGGAGGGGCATTTACATGAGACTCAGGATGATGTAAGCCAAGGAGGCGGCCCTATCCATTGTTGTCAGAGTTTGCGATTTTTCACGAGAAACCAGAAATCCAGATTTTAATACTGACTACTCATCTGATTTTTAAAAAAGCAGTCTAAAGGCCAAAGGAAGCATGTCCTGGGAAACACAAGCTTGTGTTGTGTCCCGCCAGTTTGGGACATCTGCTTGATGTGATGTCTCTTGCTGTACTAAAGGAGAGAAGGGCACAGTGGGCCTATGGGCCCTTTACCCATAACCTGAAAACTTGAGAAGGTAGGAATTAAAACACGTTTTTAGAAGGACAGATTTCTCTATGTATCTAGAAAATGATATCAAGGGTCAGGCACCTAAGTTAATGGCCAATGTGGGACACCCGTGTACAAACATTGAGGGAGCAAGATTCCATACTCCCTATGCCCTGAGAGGGCCTGAAGTCAGTTTCCTAATAAAATACGGACATTTTTGATAGCCTTGGGGAAACACAAGCTTAACGTCTACATGCTTCTTCTGCTCTGGTTCCACGAAGCCTGTATTCTCAGACAACTACAAATAGGCAGGTTTACTCTCAGCGGGGGCCTACAGAATTCGCCAGGCACCTGCCCCCCTGCCCCCACCTTCCTGCCCCTGACATGCTGTTCAACCCACCATTCCCTAACCACGGCCACCACCCCCATCCCTTTCTGGGGGTTCCTCCTCCGCCATCTCCCTATTCCTCATTACCCGGCTTAGATACCGTGGTCCTTTAGTATTAACACACCTTGGAAACAAACTCAACCACCTTTTGCCTCTGGCCCTTCACATTTTTGTTTTTGGCAAAATCCTACCAAATATTGAAGTTAAAGCCAAATACTCCCTCTGCCGTGCCTGTACCTGATCTAGAGACGTTACCACAAGAAACTCACACAGCCCAGATCACCAGTTTCGTAGCTTTTATACAGGCTGTGTTTCTTAGAACTGTTGTAGATTTTTTCAGAAACATTGAGCGGACGGAACACACAGTTGCCATATACTCCCCCCCACCCCACCCCCGGCCAGCCACACACACACGTGCACACGGTTTCTCCTAGCATTATCGTCTTACGTTCGCGAAGCACATTGCTTACAAGTAACTCCTCAGTGGTCTCCCATTGCTCTGAGAATAAAACCCAGAGTCCTTGTGATGATCTCCAAAGTTTGGCGTAATCGGGGCCTTGCCTACCTCTGCAAACAGTCTCATCTTTGCTCCAGCCACAGAGACCTCTTCCTTCACCACATGTGACAGAGCTATTCCTGCTTCTGGGCCTTTACCCATCCATTCCCCGGACCCGGAATGCCTTTCCCCAGTCTTTACTTAGATCATTCATTCTCGTTTTTCCTGGCTCAACCCACAGGTCACCTCCTCAGAGAGGCCCTCCCCGGCCACATTATCTAAAGTTGGATTCTGCCATCAGATGAACCTGTTGTACCCCAGTTTACCATCATCCTGATATCCCATGAGACAACACCCAGGGTTTCCTCGTCCACCATTCTATCCCAAGGCCCAGCACATAGTAGGGACTCAGTAAACACTTGTTGATTGAAGGAAGGAAGGAAAGAAAGGAGGGGAAAAAAGGAAAGAAGGAAGAAATGAAAATGCTGTGTGTCTTCTTTCTTGCTTTTTGCTCCCTCTCAAAGTAGCATTGCCTCCCTTCCCATCATTTAAATTCTTGCTCCGTTAATCCACTGGTCCATCTTTGTAGCAAAACCACATGTCCTAATTACTGCAATTGCCTTGATCATGTCTGTGTCTTTTAGGCAAGTCGCCCACCTTGTTTCATTTCTTTAAGAATATCTAGGTCCCTGTACCTCCATATTCATTTTAGAATCAATCTGCCAAGTTACATCCCCACGTGCACACAAAACTGTTGTTCTTTCCTACTGGGACTGTAAGAATTTATATATCAATTTGGGAAGGAATGCAACCTTTACCTTATGAAGTCTTCTGACCTATGAAAACAACACACTCTCCATTTTTTTAAGCTTTCAATAGTTGTATAATTTCTCCATAAAGTTTTATAATTTTTTCCGTAAGGAATTTTCCCCATCTTTTGTTAGATTTATTCCTGATATACTCTAGTTCATTATGCTATTCTAAATTAAATCTCTTTTTAAATGTCCTTTTCTAGAGTTGTTGTTGTAGGTTTTTTTTTCCTATTTAGCATTTTTACATCCAGACGATTCTTATTAATTCTGATTTATCTATATAACCCCTTAAATTTTTTAACACAATCATGTCATATGCAAATAAGGAGTTTTGTTTCTTTTTTTTTGTAATCATTACACCATTTGATTCTTTTTACCACACTATTGTGCTGATCAGGACATCCAGTAAGCTGTTGAAAGGAAGTATTAATAGCAGACATCCTGGCTGGTTTCTTGATTTCAAAGAGAGTGCTTTCAATATTTCCCCAAGTCTAATATTTGTTTTTCGAGAGATAAGAAGAAAATTTTATCAGTTTAGGAAGTTTCCTTTGTCAAGAATACCCATCATGAAGGCATGTTTAATTTTATCAGACAATTGTTCTGCATGTATTAAGATAATCAAATGATTTTTGTCCTTTAACGTGTTAAGGTGGCGAATTATATTAATTGATTTTCTACTGTTAAATCAACTTTGTCTTCCTGGGATAAACCCGATTTGATTGTGATACATTTTTTTTTATATACATTGGAAGATTCAGTTTGCTAATAATTTGCTTAAAATGTCTGCATCTGTATTGATGAGTAGTATTTGGTCTCTAATTTTCTTTCCTATACTCCCTTGCCGGGTTTTAGCATCTAGGTATCAAGGCTGGGCGAATTCCCATAAAAAGAGGTGAAAAATGGTCCTCTTCCTCCACACCCAATCTTTGGGTGAGATTGGAGTGATTTGTTCCTTCTAGGGTTGGTAGGATGCACCAATGAGGCCATCTGAGGTCAAGGTTTTTCATTACTGACTTAATTTTCTTATTGGCTGCGGGACTAGTCAGGTTTTCTGTTTCTCAAATTGGATTTGGTAAGTTATATTTTTCTAAAATTTCCCTTATCTAAATTTTCAAGTTTTTTTGGCATAAAGTCATGAATGCTATGCCATTATATTTTAAGGATCTATATCACCTGTACTTATGTTACCTTTTTCTTTCTTTAAAAATAGTAAAATACCACCAAGTGGGCTTTCTCTCATCTTATTAGCCTTGCCAAAGGTCATCAATTCAGTCTTTTCAAAGAACCAACTCTTAGTTTGTTGATCTCCTCTCCTTCATTGATGTTTTCTATTTCAAGTAATCCTGCTTCTTCTTAATTGCATCCTCTGTCCTACATATTTTATGCTTTTCTAACTTCTTAAGATGGAATTTCCAACCTATTTTCCTTTCCAATATATTCATTGAAGACTTGACTTCCTTCTAAGAACTGCCTTCATATGTAGAACTTTCCTTATTGTTTGGTTCTAAATATTTTCTAATTTCAAATCTGACTTATTCTTTGACTCAAAGGTTAATTAGAAGCTCAGTTCTTAATTTCTGGGTATCTCTATGCCACCGAGTTCTAGCTTCATTTTATTATAGTCAGAGAACATACACTGCATGTTTAATGCTTTGAAATTTATTGTAATTTTCTTTTGGCCCAGCATGTTGAAAATGTTCCTTATTCACCTGCAAAGGTGGCTTCTGCAGTTACAGGGTACAATACTCTGCGTATGTCCATGGGGTAGAGAAAGTTCATTGTGTGGTCCAAATATTCTAAATCCCTGTGTATTTTTATCTGCCTGTTCTAGCAATTACTGAGATGGTAGTGTGTAAAAATATCTCCCACTATGATTATGGCATGGTCTGTTTCTCCTTATGGTACTATCTTGAGGCTGTGTTATTAAATGCATACATATTTTAAGTTGTTATATCTTCCCTGTAAAGTGAAACTTTTATCGGTAAGAATTGACCTTCTTTCTCCCTCAAAATGCTTTTTGCCTTAAAAGTCCCTTCTGACTCATGTTAATTAAATAACCCTGTTTTCTTTTGGTTCAGAATTTGAAAGATGTATCTATACCCACCCTCTACTTACAACTTTTGTATATCTTCAGGGTTTTTATATGTGTCTTATAAATAGCATACAGTCAGATTTTGGATACTTATTTAGTTCTGACAATCCAATCTTTATCTTTTAACCAAAACATTTAGCCCACTTGCTTTATTGTGAATACTGATATGTTTGGATTTGTGTCTATCTTTATATTTTGGGTTTTCTACTTGCTTCATCTGTCCTAGTATTTTTGTTCTCTCTCTCTCTCAATTCTTGATTTATTTTGAACTGTTTTTTTCCTGTTCCATTTTCTTCCTTTATTGGTTTGAAAACTACTCTGTTTTTATTCTTTGAGTGGTTACCTTAGAAATTACTCAATTAAAGTTAAAAGTGAGCTGAAACCTTTACTTTCCAAGACCACTTTTCACTCCAGTTACCCCTTCCCAACTTACCACTGTGTTAATATTAAGCATTTTCATTTCATCTTGTGTTTAAAAAGCCATATGACTTAATTAGTAATAAGGAATTCCCATCTTGCTGTTGTGCTAAGTATTTTATTTTTACCTTGTTTAAAACAAGCTATGTGATGTAATCAACGATAAAAACCAATGACTGTGCAAGCAATCCCCAAAACTCTATAGCTTAACCCAGTAAAGGTTTATTCCTCACTCACATCATCGTGTGATGCAAGCCAGTCGGCTCTAAGTAGAACTCCTTTAAGAAATGATGTTCCTGGGGCTCCTGGGTGCCTCAGTCCATTAAGCATCTGACTCTTGCTTTTCGT
Source organism: Panthera leo (assembly GCF_018350215.1). Taxonomy (NCBI): domain Eukaryota; kingdom Metazoa; phylum Chordata; class Mammalia; order Carnivora; family Felidae; genus Panthera; species Panthera leo. The sequence continues at coordinate 151,582,910 of NC_056687.1, forward strand.
TCAGGTCATGATCTCATGGTTCCTGAGTTCAAGTTCCTGAGTTCAAGTTCAAGCTCTGACAGCGCAGAACCTGCTTGGGATTCTCTGTCTCCCTCTCTCTCTGACCCTCCCCTGCTCACTTGCATGGTCTCTCTCTCTCTCTCAAAAAATAAGTAAACTAAAATAAAAAAATTTAAGAAGTGATATTGCCACATTCGAGGAAAGTCCTACAATCTTCAAAGCTTGCCTCCTGCTTGTGGAAAGATGGCCTTGTTTTCAGGTTTACATAGTCAAGGGCTTTTTCAGTCAGGGCTCATGGTTTCTTTTGCAACGCAAATCCTTCAAGATGGCTTCAGATCTCTCTGTGGCCTGCACTCCCACAGTGCTGTCTTTGACAAAGTTCGCGATTGCCCTTTATGTTTTTGCTTTCTCATCCCCATGTCTCAGCTTGTGGCTCTCAAATGGTGGCTACAACATCAATATAATCTTTGCTAAGATTTGCTTTATTTCATTGAAAAATTTAGTTGGTCCTCAATACTTAAAGGCTTGATCCTATTGCTTAACTGATTGGGATCTAAAGCAGTATACTTTCCTAAAGTTTCCAGGCTCTAAACATCTGGATTCTATTTCCATTTATTTCTTATTAATCAGCCAATATTCTCCAAGTTCATCCCTTTCTTGTAACCTCTTGACAAATGTAACCAATTGCAACTGACCCGCAAGACTAAGGTTCTGTTTTATAAAACCTTCCCTTGGGGCTACTGGTCCCTGAGGCTCATGACCTGCCCCAGAATTATTGCAGGCAACAGTTCTGCCATTGCAACATGGATCAGTGCTTTCTAAGCCTCCAGTTTCCTTTTTGTCCATGACAAGACCACTAAGCTAGTGCCACACATTTGATGTCTTGAAATGGCAACAGCTCTTTTCAATGTACCAATTTCTACATTGCCTAAGGTAAGTACAACGAGGGGGCACCCGGGTGGCTCGGTCGGTTAAGTGTCCGACTTTGGCTCAGGTCATGATCTCGCGGTTCGGTTCGTGAGTTTGGGCCCCGCATTGGGATGTATGCTGACAGCTCAAAGCCGGCAGCCTGCTTCAGATTCTGTGTCTCCTTCCATCTCTGCCCCTTTCCCACTCGCACTCTTTGTTTCTCTCAAAAAATAAACACACATTTAAAAAAATTTTTCTAAAAGATACGTTCAACTAGTTACGGTGACAATCTCTACATCTGTGAGCTAACATGAGAGAGGTTTCTGTTTCACAACATATTTAGTGCTAGTTGAGAAGCTCTCCTGGAGTGGCTGCTCCAAGGAGTGACTCGGGGATCCAGGATGGTGTGACGTCACCATCTTCGACAGGTGGCCTCTACGGAGGCCATGAGAGGGGATGCAAAAGTGCATAGTGTTTCCTGGTATGCCTGAAAGTCATGTATACTACTTCTGTCTCCGTCTGCATTGCCTCAGCCAGAATCCAATCACGACCTCAACTGTTTGCAAGTAAAACTGGGAAACTGTCCTCCTTTGTGTCTGAGATGAGCAGAAGCGAAGTGTGACCATACAGCCAGTCTCTGCCATGCCCTGTGAGACATTATTGCCGTATCCAGATTCACACTCATGCTGGCTCTTTTTACATTCGTGCAAATAATACTTTCCTTCTGGGATCACTTTCCTTCTGGGATCACTTTCCTTCTGCCAGAAGCAGATTTTTTAGAACCTCTCAATTTTGTTTATCTGAAATCTACCAATCAGTTTGTCCTTATCTTTAAGAAAAATTTCTAATGGATGTAAAATTCTAGTTGATGGCTACTTTCACTTCATTGAAGATGTTATTCCACAGTGTTCTGGCCTCTATGGTTGCTGATGAGCAATCAGCTTTCAATTTAACTGTTGTTCCCTTCTGTCTGGATGCTTTTAAAACCTTCTCTTTGTCTTTGCTGTTCTGTAATCTCATTAGGATGTCTAGGTATGGGTTTATCTTTTCATTTATAATGCTTAGGATTCTTTGACTTCTTGAATCTATAGATTTGTGCTTTTCTTCAGTTTTGCAAAGTTCAAAGACATTATATGGGCAAGTCTAGCCTTCACTCCATTCTTTTTCTTCTCTTGGACTTTGACTAGATGTATATTAAACTCTCCCACTCTATTCTCAGTGTTCTTACACCTCTTTGGTGTTTTCCATCTATGTCTTTCTGGGCTCCCTTCTGAATATAGGTGTGATACATTAATTCTTTCCTAAACTAGATCACATCTGATGTGAAACTCGTCCATACAGTTTTTTAAGGTTGTGTTATATTCTTCATTTCTAGAAGTTCCACTTAGTTATTCTTCAAAACTTATTATTATTTATAGTTTCTTGTTCTCTGCACATACCTTCCAGTTTGTGGTTTATTCCTTTACGCATATTATAACCAATTATACTGTCATCTCTGGCTAATAATTTTATTACCTAAAGAAATTGAATGACAGTTTCCACATGCACATCCCAAATCTCATTTATTCATGATGCCTCATTATTTAGGTATTTGTTTTACTGCAACTCTTAGACACTTTTGATGGGGTGCTTTAAGACCTGGGATGCAGGCTGGTTTCTTCAAAGAGTATTTGCATTTATTTCTGTAAGACACCTTGTAGGACTGCTCTAAATTAAATTCTCAGCTGGAAATAACTAAGTAGTGTGAATTCTAGCTAAAATTCTGTGTGAGCCCCACTTCGGGGGTCCAAATTCTCAGCATCAGTTTCCCCTCCTCTGCCTGGTATCTGACACCAGACATTTAATTTTCATGGCATTTTCCTGCATTTATTTCTGGTTTGTCCTTACGTGAAAGTTATGGCTCTTTAGGATCTAGTCTTAAAAGGGGGAGAGATTCCTCTTAGATCTTCTACCTTAGACGGCCCTGAGATATGTTTCCTGTTCTCCATACCTCATGAGACCATTAAAATCTATGCCAGATTCTTTCAGTTTTGCAAAGGTCTTCGGTGGAAAAGCTAGCTTCAACAATCTGCTTATATATCTGAATTCCCATATTTATCTAGTTTTTGGCTGAAGAACCTACTTACTTTATTGATAGATCATCAGTGCGCCTTAGAGGTTATTATCCAGCATTTTTAGTAACTTTTTAATGGAAAGGTGAACCCAAGGGGGACCCAGTATACTCTGCCATATTACCCTGTCTGCCGATATTTGCCACAAGGCCTATTTCATCACCAGGGGTTAACCTCCCTTGTAGAAGACAGACTTTCCTTTAGACTTACTTTTCATTCTGTTCTAAAAGTAAAGCATCCTCATTAAAGTAAGTTGGAAATATATAGACAAGTTTAACCCTGAGACTCAAAATACTGGGATGTATTTCCATACAAATATGCCCATGTTACCAACTTGGTTTGTTTCCGTCCAGTTTTTCCCTCCAATTAGAAGTTTTTATATTAATTATGAGATTAACTAGAGAAATGGCTAATTAAATGTGAAGTAATATTTAGCAGCACATCAAAGAAACAGTTTATAAATATTATGTGATATTATAAAGAAATTATTTTTGATATATTGCTAATCTGGCCAAAGTGTGCAGAAAGCAACTACATGGGGGTAGAGGTGAGGGTCACGGGAATCATGGATGCAAGTTGGGCTGCTCTCCTGGACCACTTGTTCTAAGAACCAGCAAGAGCCAGCCAACACGTTCTGGGGCTCTACAGCAGACACTCTGTAAATGTGTTTTGACTGATAGCTAACGCTAGGGGCCCCCAAGCCCAAATATCTCTGGAAAAGCAAGTAAAAATATCTTGTTTTCTTGCCCTCTATAAAGACTACAAAAGCATTCATAGAGGACCACTCGATTTGTGCCCTGTAATGACAATTACACACAATTTGCTTACAGTTTAATATAAGCTTAATGGTGGACAAAAACTGCTACATAACTGGACTCTAATATTAATTTCTAAACTCTCCACCCCCACGCCAACTAACTAAGGAACCAGTGGAAACTTAGTCAGATTCAATTAATGCAAGAGTCAACACCTGGTCCTTTTGCTTATGTGCCAGTGAGCACACCCATATGTCCCTCGCTGTCCCCATTCGTGCCCCATAAGGCTCTGTGGTATGGTGAGTGGTGTTAGGGCCCCACTGCAGTCTTTGCCTTATCCTTTACACTTATCCAGAGTTTACTGTGAGAGTGGAAACCTGTAGCAATCGTGTTGCCAGGGAAACTTGGCGTTCTCCCAATACCCTCCGCAAAAGGGCTCCATCTAGTTTCCAATGCTCAGTGTTTATTTGCACTTACTTCCTGCCTCTATGTTTAGTCAAGAGAACTGGTGTTTTAAGCTCTGCTTCCAGTATGAGGAGAATAACTACCAGGTTAGGCCTAAGGTGAACATAGGCCATCACAACACCCCCCCCACCCCCTGCCCCTCATCACTTAGGGAAGTGGGTATGGAACTTCCTGTATAAGAAGATCAAACCTTCCTTGGGGCTTACTGCTGTGTGGCTGATAAAATTATTGCACTGTTCTGTTCAGCATTGCATTTTAACCCCTAAGTCAGAGCCAGGCTCGTAATAGATGCTTCATAAGTACCCATGACAGCTAAACCCAGATATTTCTTTCCAACATGATTAGAGAACCACACAAATGTATTTTTTAAATGTTTAGACATCTTTTTTTTTAATGTTTATTTATTTTTGAGAGAGAGAACAGGGGAGGAGCAGAGAAAGAAAGGAATCAAGGATCTGAAGCAGGGTCCACACTGACAGCAGAGACCCCAATGCAGGGCTCAAATTCACAAACCATGAGATCATGAGATCATGAGATCATGACCTGAGCTGAAGTCCAACACTAAACTGACTAAGCCACCCAGGCACCCCTAAATGTTTAGATATCTTTATGCATAGTGTTAATGCTCTCTTCTAGGACTTAGCATGTTTGGGCTTACAATGAAGGCTTTTTGCATCTTTGCTTAGTCTTTGTAACTAAGCCATTAGTTTCATGAGGGAAGGAGGCCGCATATCTCTGTCCATACACCCAGAGGTTCACACAGTGCCATGCACATGTGTGGCTGGCATTCAACGGCCTGAGAGGTTTGGTTGGTCAACTAAATAAATATATGAATGCTGGGTCTGTGAAATCATATATTTGAGTTGCAGACTAGTAGGGGCAACTGTCTGTGGCCAGTTGTCCATGGCCCCAGGATGAGAAAGGACCTAAGATACGGTTCACCAATACCTCTCGGATGCAGTGGGTCCTGACCTACCTGCGGAAGGCTAACATTTCTTCAGGTCAAAAGTGGGCCATCCTCACTTATTTGTGAGCTCCATCATACCCCGCCACACCCCCCAAAGAATAAGCCAACATCCAGGAAGCCCATGGCTACAGAATAGAGTATGTATGGCAAGACCACCACCCCAAGTATAAAACTTGCTGAAGCATGTTGACTATATATATAAAGATCGTAGAAGGGTATTCATATTTTTGAGTGATGACAGAAAGAAAAGTCTCTAAAAGCAGCATCCTGGAAACATCCCATACCAATGAAATAAGCTGCCTTGTGGTTTTCCCATATCAAGACTTGAGATGGCAGGTGATGAGAACAGCAGCCGGGACCCGACACAGTCTCTGTCTCTCTGCAGCTGCGGGTCTTCAAGCTTGCCAAGTCCTGGCCAACCTTAAACACGCTCATCAAGATCATTGGGAACTCAGTGGGGGCGCTGGGGAACCTCACCATCATCCTGGCCATCATTGTCTTTGTCTTCGCTCTGGTTGGCAAGCAGCTCCTGGGGGATAACTACCGTGACAACCGGCACAATATCTCTGCGCCCAACGAAGAATGGCCACGCTGGCACATGCACGACTTCTTCCACTCCTTCCTCATCGTCTTCCGGATCCTGTGTGGAGAGTGGATTGAGAATATGTGGGCCTGCATGGAAGTTGGCCAGAAATCCATATGCCTCATCCTTTTCTTAACAGTGATGGTGCTCGGGAACCTGGTGGTGAGTGCTGAGCCCCTCTGGGGGCGCTGTTTCCGGGGCGATGGAGGAGACTTCCGGGTTACCCTAAAAAGCTTTGACATGGCACATTTTATTCCGCCATCACACCTCCCTGACCGTAAAGCCTTCAAACTTTGCAAAGTCACGTGGGGCACGTTTTCAGAACTGTCCCTTGGCCGGCTGCCTGACTTGTTTGAGTGAGCACATAGGATAGGGATGGAAGAACCTGTTTAGAACTCCCCAGCTCCACCACTAGTAAGGCTGGACGACCCAGCACAAGCTTGAGACAGTCTCCTCAAGCTTCAATTTCCTTAAAATCAAGAAAATAGTGCTTACTCATAGGCTTACCAGGGGAATTAAACTACAGGAGATGACATATGAAAATTGCCTAGTGCAGTGTCTGGGCCACAACAGGAACTCAGCAAATGTTAGCTGTTAGTTATTGAAGAAAAATTTCCTTCTCCACTCTAGGGTGTCTCAGAAGATAATTTTCTCCAAGGGAGGAAGAGCTGACTGATTTCTCTAAGCTACACAGGTCCCAGCTAGGAGCAGGGGGGCCGGCGTGGTGAGGCAAGATGAAAGAGAGAAGCTGGGTCCTGGACAATATCCAATGCCACAGTGTCAATAACAAAATCCACTCCCACATTTGGGGGAGCCCCCCTGGCGGCTTTCCTGCCAATTGGCCCCAGCACCCCTTCTCTGTCCCAGCCTGGCTCCTCGCTCCCAGCCTTCCCCCACCCACTGTGGTCCTGGGCACTCTTGTTGCCCAGTGCTGGCTGTAGGGGAGGATGTGGACTCCCAGAAGCCTTTCTTACAGCCCTGGAAGTCAACCAGTTTGGATGCTTTTCCCGTAAGAGTTTTACAGACACAAGAAAGCTAAACCAAGAGAGACAAAACAACAAATCCAGGCTCTTCAAAGTCTTTCCCACTCGGGTTGTGGAGGCAGAGATGCCTTTCCCCTCCATTCCCAAGTTGGAGGCTGGCTGAAGATCCTTTCTTCCAGGCTGAGCTCACCATCCCTGCAGAGCCACAGGGGCCCCTAACCTTCAGGCAGGAAGTTTGCCTCCCTGAGCACTTTTACAGCCCTCAGATCATTTCCTCTTCACATCCACTCCCTGCTCACACTCACACTTACAGGTGAAGAACATGAAGTTGGAAGCAGTGAGGAGATGACCCAGGATCCCCGAGTGAGGATCCCAAAACCCAGTGGTCCCAGGGCAGACCCGTACATGCTCCTCTCCGTTGTCCCTGAATGTCCCTTGGGTCGGTAGGGGTGATCCTCCTCTGTGGTGGAGAATGTGCTTCTACGCCTTGTCCACGTGAGGCAAGTCACTTGGGACACCCCAAAGGCTCCCATTGGTGGCTCTCAAAATGTCCATTCCCCTAAGAGGGGAAGCATGAGGTAGGGAGAGGCCCAGTTGTGGCCACCCTGCCGTCCGGCTGCCGAGCTGGTGGGCCATGTAGGTGCTCAGTTCTTTGGTTGGACCATCTCTGCTTCCGCTCCTTCCCTCCAGGTGCTCAATCTGTTCATTGCCCTGCTGTTGAACTCCTTCAGCGCTGACAACCTCACAGCTCCAGATGAAGACGGGGAAGTGAACAACCTGCAGATGGCCCTGGCACGGATCCAGGCATTTGGCCATCGTACCCGGAAAGCCCTTTGCAGCTTCTTCAGCAGGCCCCGCCTGCTACCCTGGCCCAAGGCAGAGCCCCAGCTGGCGGTGAAACTCCCACTGTCTAGTGCCAAAGCTGAGAACCACATTGCTCCCGATGTAGCCACGGGGAGCCCCGAAGGGCTCCCAGAGCCCCGAGGCCCCAGGGTCAACCACAGCGACTTCATCACCAATCCCAGCATATGGGTCTCTGTGCCCATTGCTGAGGCTGAATCTGACCTTGATGACTTGGAGGAAGATGGTGAGGAGGATGGTGAAGAGGATGGTGAGGAGGATGGTGCTCAGGGCTCCCAGCAGGAAATGACCCCTCAAGAGCAGGTGAGAGTTCTCCCCTAGGAAAGCCACAGGAAGTAAAGAGGGGCCTCAGGGATGGAGGGACAGGGGCAGGAGGGAAAGTATAATATGGAGGTTTTCCAACATCGTGAATGGCACAGCCTTGATAAGCGCCGGGCAAGCCAAGCATAGAAGCACTTGACGTCAGGAAGCAAAAGTCATGCCAAGCTTTCTGGGGAAGGTGGTATTTGAGCAGGGCCTGGAAAAAAGGATCGGAGTTCCCCAGGCAAGCATCAGGCAGCACTTTAGTCCCAGGCCACTTCGTGGTGCTTGGGATTGTCTTTCACACGATTGCCCCATTCGCTTTGCCCAACCCAGGCTCTGTGCCTAAGGCACTAATGAGACTCCTCTAAGAACAGATGTCGTCCAAGAGCAATACTCCTCTGATCTTCGGTAGAAGCCTAGGGATCATTGTGTGACTCATGTATCCAGCTTTTCCCAACAAAAGATGTCACGGGGAAATGACACTTGTTCCTTTTGGCACCAAAGAATTTAAAGCACATTTAAGCCTTTTGGCAATATATATATATATTTTTAAATACTTTGCACAATTCTCTACTACCTTTAGCTGACATATCAACTCTGTTAGCCTCTTAGTGAGTCAGGGCATGCACTTCTGACAATGTGGGAAGCCAGGGATCCATATGGGGCCTGGGGACATGCAGGGCTGCCAGCCAGGCCACTGAGTGGCCTCAGACAGCTGTGCTTTGAGTCCGTAGCTCTTCCATTGCCTTCTTCCCCTGCAGCTGTCACTTCTCTTGTGTTCCAGCAGCTGCTATTATCAGCTGCCATATTTTACATGCCTTTGTGTGGGTGACAGCCGAGGGCAGGGTGTCACCATCCCCAGAATAAAGGCCATGAACTCTGACGGTTGTCTCCACTCAGAGACATTTTCAGTTACTTTGGGTCCTTGGGAGACTTCAGATGGCCACGTTCACTACCACTCTGACCTCTGGACCAGAAAGAATGGTTATGGCTAACATCTATCGAGCCAAGCACTTCATGCAAAGTGTTTTACAAGCATTCGCGTATTTAGTCATCAGAATCACGGAATAAAGTCGATCTTGCCTTCTCAGTTTTGCAGGTGGGAAAAATGAAGATCAGACAGGTTAAATTCACTTGCCTAAGGTCACATAGCTTGTAAGTAATGGAGCCAAGAGTTAAACAGATCTGGATATAGAGACTCCACGCCCGCTTCACGCAAGTGTGTATGTATGCATGTTGTGCATATCAGGTCCTTAGCGCTGGCAGGCTACGACGAGGCCCAAGATGTCTTCAAATTGAGAAGTGTTCAGCTGAGGGCGGGAACAGGTACCCAGATGGGGCTGTCTCTCGCCAGCAGGAGCAGCCACAGCAAGTTGGGAGATATGAGGACCACATGGCACCCAGGAGCCCAGGCTCTGGAATGTCCTCTGAGGACCTGGCTCCACACGTGGGTGAGAAGTGGAAAGATGAGTCTCCCGCCCGGGGCCCCGCAGAGGTAGGTATGTGAGCTTCCGGGAGACGCTGAACAGCCTGCCGGACACCGACCGGTGGGATGATAGGGGATGGGGCGGCGGGGGAGGTGGTATTCCAGACTGCACTCAACCACGGAAGCTCACGTCTCAACCTGAGAATTGTTACGGTTTGTCCTAGCCTCCGGGCTGGTCAGCACTATTTTCAGAGTGAGGTTCCACAAGTTGGGGGGTGGGGGGGGTGACAAGGACCAGATCCCCAACTTCCCTGCGTCTCCTCGTCTTCATCTATGAAACTGAATCCTAATGCCTCCCCGCTAGGATTCGTCTGAAGCTTAAATGAGATGCTGCTTGTCAAGTGTCTAGCTCCTGCCTGAAATGGAGTAAGTGCCCAGAAAATGACAGCCAGGAAAAAAGGGAACAAAAGACAAGACACAGAGAAAGTGCCTTTCTGAGCCAGCAGACAGAAAGTCAGAGTTGCTCGTGGGTGAGGAAGTCTTCCCTGTGACTCCCCCCACCCCCACTTTCTTTTGTCCACATCATGTTTTCCAGCCAAAAACAATTCTGGTGCTCTGGAGAGGCTGTCTGTATGAGTAGGGTACTGACAGCCTTATGTAGACTGAGCAGGAAGCAAAAGTGGGGTTTGGGAATGTATTATAAGAGGCAAAAAGAAACTTGGTGGTTTCATCACAAATCTTTGACGGAATCAAGCTACAGGGCAGAGGTATCTAGAAAGATTTAGCATCTTTAATACCGCCGCATTGAGTTTAGGAATTTAACTTGACATCCAGCCACCGAGAGCTGAGGTCATGACAGGCACCGGGCTGGGCAAAGATAAGGAAGGCATCATTCATGCCCAAAGTTGCCAAGCCCTTCAGCTTGAGGAATGTCAAGCCACTGGCTGTGTGCCCCTGGGCAAGGCTGAGCACGGCAGGGAAAGCTAAGAGGGTGGGCTGAGTTGGGGTTGGGGGGTCCTGGGTGAACATAAGCCACTTGGTTCCTTGCCGGGTGAGGGCTGCTGCCTTCCACGCGTGGACATCCTGCTTCCTCCAGAGCATTCTAAGAATCCCCCTGGCTAGTTTTCTCTACTCAGTGTTTTCACTACACAGCTGCTGGGTATCGGTTTTGGTTTCGGTTTTGGTGTTTTTGTCCATGACCCTGGCCAGGCAGAGAAGGGCCTGACGGTGACAGATGGGGACCCGCCCCACCATTTGGGCCCATTAGCCAAGCTATCGGGTTTACTAATATGAGAGCAGCTTCCACTCCTAATTGAATTCATCTGGAGACATTATAAGGCAGGAGCTGCTGGGAGGGCAGCAGGGCCCCTGCAGGATCACTCCGTGATTAAATATTCAAGCCCAGTGAATGCCGAGAGTCTGTATGGGTGTAATCACCATGTCTCGGGCCCTCGCCAGCACTCCATCAGCGGCCTGGAGGTTTAAAGCCTCACAGAGCTGACCTCTGGGGCTCCACAGACAGCACCCCTGTTCTGGGCCTCAGCCGGCAAGGCACCAAACACACAAGGGCCGCTGTGGTGGGTCCAGCCCTGAGGGGCTCTCCCTGCATCTGGGAGCCCGGGCCGGGCAGACCTGCAACGACCATGTGCAGACTCACCGGGCCCCTCAGAGGGCCGAGTTCACTGCCCCCAGGCTTCTGCCCTGCAGGGGGTGGACGACACGAGCTCCTCAGAGGGCAGCACAGTGGACTGCCTGGATCCGGAGGAGATCCTGAAGAAGATCCCCGAGCTGGCGGATGACCTCGAAGAGCCGGATGACTGCTTCACGGAAGGTAAAGCGGCCGCTGCCCGCTTCCTCGCGTTGCCATTAATTCGGGCCAGAATCCAGTGCAGCACACTCTCATCCGGGCACCTGCGTGCCCAACGCCCCGGCCCGGGGTCCGCAGGAGACAGACAGACAGACAGGACCCCTCGCTGCCTCATCCCCCAGTTTGAGGGGCCAGCGCCAGACACGAACGCCACAGCTCACAGCAGCCCAGCGGTGCCACGTCAGATATGGCCACTGACGCCAGGCCTCCCTCCTCACCTTTGAAACACCTCACCGAGTTATAAACCAGCGCTCTCGAGGTGGAAAGGGAAAAAGGCAAACACTCTTGTTTGGGGACATAAACGACCCAGAGGAGGGCCATGCCACATCTGTGTCCCTCTACCTTTCGTGTGACTCTTAAAGGGAGAAAAAATGTCTACAGCTGTAGCACCCTGAACACGCCCCGTGTTGTCCGGAAGGCAGAAAATGCATCTTACTCTCCTTTTCCCTCAGTGTTGAGAACAGGGAAGGCACGCTGTGTTCTCGATAGATACACGTGCAGTAAGTGAACATATATGCATAGCTCATACTGTGAGAGTAATTGTGGCTTCAATAATAAAAACTCTGTAAATTCAGAAACGACAACACTTGGTTGAGTTTCCAGTTCCACAGGACGCTGGGCTGGACTGGACCCCGGCCCATGTGCTGGCCCCTCGGGTGAGCACAGGCTCAGGGCATAGCCCCTCAGCACCAGGCCCGGGCCCCGTGGCTCATCAGCCTTCCAGAAGTGGGTGGGTGTAGGACAGGGGTCACCAGTATCCTCTCCAAGAAGGACAACAGTTGGGGAGGGGTTGAGAGTGGGTGAGGCCAATGGCGGGGAAGAACCCCCAAAGGGCAGGATCGGGAGGCCGCCCGAGAGGGCCGCCGCATCTCTCTTATTCCAGAGAAGAATTCCTTCCTAAGGAGTGGCAGACGGGTTCCCCTGCAGAGCGGTGTCTCAGCGGGGCTAGAGCAAAAATGCTCCTCCCGCCCCAGGTGGACACCATTCGTCATCAGTCACCTCTCCCCACAGGCTGCATTCGCCACTGTCCCTGCTGCAAAGTGGACGCCAGCAAGTTTCCATGGGCCGTGGGCTGGCAGGTGCGCAAGGCCTGCTATCGCATCGTGGAGCACAGCTGGTTCGAGAGCTTCATCATCTTCATGATCCTGCTGAGCAGCGGGTCTCTGGTAAGGGGAGGCAGGGTCCCTGCCCCCGAGCCCTCCAGATGGCGTCTCCCACAATCCCAAGGTCCTAGAGCCGCAGTAGTGAGCTCCCCCGGTTCCTAGCCTGGAAGCCCCCAAGCTTGGCTGGCGGGAGAGCTGCAGCCCAGCATGCGGCTCCTCTAGCAACAGGGCAGGGTGGGTACTCGCGGTGCCCACGTCACGGCCTGCTGAACCCGGCGGCTGGTATTTCAAGCAGCAAGGGCACGCGTCCCACTTTATAGACGGGGCAACTGACGCTCAAAGGGCTTGAGGCACTTGTCCCGGGTCCCCCAGCTTGTCAGTAGCAAAACCTACCTTTGCCCTCATTGGACCCCCAAGCCCCTGGCTTTCTACCCCCCGAGCCTCCCAAACACTGGCCTTCTCTGAAGGCCCGGGACCAAGACGGCCATCCTTCTTCATCTTGCAAGTTGAAGCCCCTTGCAAATACTATTACCTGTTCAAAGCTCACAGCAAATGATCACATCGGCCCTTGTCAAGATGTAATTGCCTGGGGAGCTGGTCTGAAGGCGGATTCCGAATCGGAGCTCGGGTGAGGCCTGAGAATTTGCATTTCCAGCAAGTTCCAGGAGATGCTGATGCTGCACACCGCACTTTGAATAACAAGGCCTGACAGGCACAGAGCTTCTGAGGAATTCCTAAGTCAGGGATTTTGAGTTAGGCCTCTGAAGCCCCTTGCTGAAAGCCCAGCTTTGAGGGACGAGGAAGGATGCTTCTGACAGTGCCTTGGTCTCACGCTCCCTGCACAACCTCAGCTAATCTTCCTGATGGACCAACGTAGATGTAGACACAGGAAGGGACTCATCGTCCCCAGGTGTCTGCACCTTATGGATGAGGAAGTCACAGCCCAAAGACACAAAGGGGCCTAGCTAATTAGTTAAAGGTAGGACGAGAGGCCCTCTCTCTTGACTCGTGGCTCTAAGCGTTTTCACTTGTTTTGCCCTTTGGGTGTCACTTACTCCCTAAAAAGAATCTACTGGATATCTGGGCACCTACTTAAATGCCAGATTTCCCGGGAAGGGTGCCAAAACCGCTGAGTGTGTGTCCTCAGCCTTAGGGGGGGGAGCAAAGGCAGGTGAGAAGACACGATGACTAGAAGACAGGTGACTAGGCAGGCAATGGCACCAGTCCCCCAGAACAGGACTGCTCTGCCACCGCGGGGGAGGGAGTGGCAGCATCGGAAGGTGCCACTGGTGGTGAGGGTCCACTGCTGTCGCCGGCTCTGCAGAGCATTGGGGCACAGGCCACGTTGCAGGGCCAGAGGGGGCTGAGCAGTGATTTCCCCTACCCTTCCCTCTTTCCTGTCCTCCCTGAAGAGGACAACAGTCACATTTGCTGTTGACAAGGTACTTTCCTTATTACCTCATTGGCTCCTGTCTTTCCCCATGGGCCTTCTCTCCTCATTTCTCTTCTCCACGCTCCTCTGCTCCTTCCCTTCTTTCTGTTCTCCTCCACTCACCCCAGCTGCTCCCCTCTCCCCCAGCAGGGAGCGCGGATCCTGCACCAGCTGCTGGGCCCTCACCTCCCCATCTTCTTCCCCCAACGGACTGAACAGGCTGGCACCAAATTTAGTCTTCCTTATGCTTTTACTTTGAGTACTTAAAAAAAAAAAAAAATAACACAAGTTTTCATCTGACAAAGTAAAGTGCAAAAAAAAAAAAAACTTGGAAATTATGGCAAAATGTAAAGAAAAAATATCACCCATTTTCCTATCACTCAAAGAGAATCTCACTTTGAAAACATTTTGGTATACTTCCTTCCCATCTTTCTTATGCATATAATACATAAATATTACAAAACTGAAACCACATTTATGCATTCTGTAATTTCTCAGTAAATTCTCACAGTAAATACACTCCTACTATCTGATTTAGTGGCTACAGTGCATTCCATTACGGACGGTGCCACCGTTTATTTAAATAATCCCTGGGTTCACTTCTAATAAGCATTGAATAGTCTATGTAGCCTCCTTTGAAGACACTGGCTTCTTTGCTGTCTTAGGTCCGGTCAGAAGCAGAACCAGAAGCAGGGCTTCTTGTACAAGCAGTTTGTGGAGGGCACACTCCGGGATGGAGCCCAGGAGGGAGGCAGGACGGGGAGAGGAGCTGCAAGGCTCCCATGAGGTCCAGCCTCTGTCTGATCCCACGGGAGCGACGAAGCATTAAGGGTGTCACGGAGCTGTCCCACCTTGATGCAAAGGGGACAGTCACTGGCTGCGGCTGTCTGCAGATGTCCCAGGCATTTCTGCAGGTGCAGGCAGTTCCCCTCAGGCCAAGGAGGTCCTCAGGAAAGGGGGCATCCACCAGCCGTTAGTAGCCGACCTCACAGCAGCTGGGGGACGGGTGCACTGGCCCCTTGGACCAATAACGTCTAGTGTCCTTCGGCTAAATTCTTGAAGGCAGCATTGCTGGGTCTCTTTGATTCCCTTTGCCAAATTGGCCTCCCAAAAGGCGGAACCAGATTTCAGCCCCCAGGCAGGTATGAGAGGAGCCACTTCCCCACAGCCACGGCAACACTGGCCTCACCCTCGTCCTTTTTTTATCTTCACCAGTCTGATAAGAGAAAAACGACATCTCTTCCTTTGAAAATCCTTAATTACCAGTGAGATAGAACATTCTTTTTCAGAGGTTCATCGGCGATTCTTACTTTCATTTTTTGTGAACTGCCTGTGAACATCCTTTGATGCTTTTATTTTTAAACCGAGTTGCTGTTAGGTTCCCTTTGGTTCACTTCCAAGCCCCAATTTGAGAAGGTTTCCTTTCTCCTTTGCTCTCAGCATCCCTGCAAAGACTAAGCCAGGCTGCGTGCCCCGTCGGTTCTAGGGGGTCCTGGTTTATCTGTCACAGTGCCTCCTCCCCTATGGCACCAAACCCCCCGCACCCACGCCAAGCAGAGAAAACAAAACGATATGGGCAAGCCGGTTCCCAAAGCCCTCCTAGGGGCTGAGGGCAGGGCTGGCTGGGTCCTTCCCTGTCACTGGGCTCCAGTGCTGTGGGTCCAGGAAGCCTGCCATTCTGCCCCCTTTCATTCTTCCTTCCAGGCCTTTGAAGACTATTACCTTGACCAGAAGCCCACGGTGAAGGCCTTGCTGGAATATACTGACAGGGTGTTCACATTTATCTTTGTGTTCGAAATGCTGCTCAAGTGGGTGGCCTACGGCTTCAAGAAGTACTTCACCAACGCCTGGTGCTGGCTGGACTTCCTCATTGTGAACGTGAGTGGCTCATTGGCACATGTGGGGACCGGGGCCCCGACTTGTGACGATGGATGGCTGCAGCTAACGCAAAGAAAGCTTGAGGCCTCGCTTCACGGGCCACTCCAAAGAAAAGTCTCGAGCACTTAGCAAGGCATCTGAGAATAACCCTGCACACCTGTGAATGGTTAGATCAGGCAGTAGATGATTCTGGCACAGTGGTGGTGCTCAGGTGAGTCGTCAGTTCCTAGGTCTCCATCCAGAAAGACCACTTGCTGCCCTCTGTCTTCTATGTCTAAAGCAAGAGGACACATGTGGCTCTCAAGGGTCTTATGCCCTTGCATCCCTTGACAGGACTTTTGGACCTAGGGGAGCCGAGGACTGCACAGCACAGGGAATCTTCCCACCTGCTGACTCAGTGGTCCTCAGCCCTGGCTATACTTTAGAATCGCCCGGGGAACTCTTAAAAATACAATGAACAAATGCCACTACTCCCAGAGATTCCGATCTCTCTGGTCCTGGGTGGAGTCCAGGCATCGGTGTCTTATCAAAGCTCCCGGACGTGTCCAATGTGTGCACAGCCAGACCGAGAATCACCGTGCTTGCCCCACCGGCTTCTCCCCATTGGCGCTAAAAGAGACAAAGAGTCCCTTTGGAGAGGCGCTGAGCAGGAAGCTCATGTGTTCAGATTCATACTAACCTTTGGCCACCAATCCCTGCATCAGAGGGCTTACCAAGTGCCTCCCATCTGATAGACTTATGTCTCCTCACAGCTGTGAAGAGACCGTCTTCAGTGAAATCCCCTAAGAGCCTTCTTAGCCCCCAAGAGCAGGAGTGGTCTGTCCCTCGTCCTAACCACCACAGTCCTCCATCTCTGTCCAGGCCCTTGCCCTCTCGGCTTTGCAGGATGGCTGCCTGAGTTGCCTGCTCACTGCAGCACAGCTACAGGTCCCCGCAGGCGGGGGGAGGCACGTGCTGTGTATGTCTCTGCCTCCCACACTCCAGCAGCCACCAGCACCAAGGGCTGCACATCAGAGGTGTCAGGAACTGTGTCTGTATTTGGTGCTTGCCTCCTGAAGCTGGATGGGGTCCAGTACAGAACATTCCGTCCAGCCTCCTGTGCTGGCAGGTCCCCCACAGCAGGTCTGTGCACTCAATTCTCATCTTTTCCTGATACCAACGTACTGGAAGCAGCAAGACACAGCACTGCAGGGATTAGCTAGGAGGCCTGAAATCCGAGTCATGGGTGATAGCTTTGTGCATATAAAATTATTATTCGTAAGTGAAGGAAACGTGTTTTATTCTGGCTTCCCACCTCTGTTAGGGACACAGTCGCTCTGATCTACACTAGTTTAAGCCCCCACCACCTTCAATGGTCACCCACTCATTCCATCCATCCTCTTCCTAATTCTTCCTTATGACCATCCATCCTTCCTTCCATACATCCCTCCTTCCATCTATCCAGCCATTTGCTCTTCCTTTTTCCATTCTTCCAAACACCCATTCACCTTTATTTCTTCCATTTATCTTCTCTGTCAGTCCTCTCCCTCTTTCCATCTATTCTCATACTTCTTTCTTTCTTCTCTTCTGCCCATGCATTCATCCTAACCTTTCTTTCATTTATCAACTGGCCCTTAATCCTTCTATCTTTCTACCTTTTGATTCACTTTTCTATCTGACTGTTCAACCATCTAGCCATTCTCCAATCTCTTTCGTTGATTTATTCTATCCAACTCTCTCTTCCCATTCATCCATCAATTTACCTAGCCATCCACTCTTCTCCCTTTCATCTATCTCATCCACCCACTATTCTATACTTCCATATTTTATCCTTTCTTCTTTCTTCCATCCTTCCCTTCAACTATCTATTCTATCCATCTTTGATCCTTTTTTTTTTAATTTTTTTTTAATGTTTATTTATTTTTGAGACAGAGAGAGACAGAGCATGAATGGGGGAGGGTCAGAGAGAGAGGGAGACACAGAATCCAAAGCAGGCTCCAGGCTCTGAGCCATCAGCACAGAGCCCGATGCGGGGCTCGAACTCACGGACTGTGAGATCATGACCTGAGCCGAAGTTGGACTCTTAACCGACTGAGCCACCCAGGCGCCCCCAATCTTTGATCCTTTAATTCATTCGTCATATCCAAACATCCTTCCATCTTCCATCCATCTTCCTTCTTTCTCTCCTTCCTCTCATCCATCCCAACATGTTTCTATCTCTTCTTCAATTTATCAAATGTTTGTTTATGACTACTGAATATAGTATTGTCTTATGAAGTGCTCTGGGAGAGACAGAGGCCAAGAAATAAGAACTCCCTATCTCCAGGAGTTTAGGCTATAATCTTCCAGCAGATAAGACACACAGAGAGAAATAAACCTATTATGGGGCAGGGGGGAGAGGTGAGGAGGTGAGCACTGCTGGAAATAATTAGTGTCTTTGGGACAGAGAGACATGAGCCTGTGGGGGTGGGGTAGTTGGGAAGGCTTCATGTAGGAAGTGACATTAGACGTAGGGCTTAAAATGAACAGGAGCATTGAGGTGCAAAGAGGACTGGGGGGGTGCAATCTTAATTAAAGGGTGACTGAGCAAAGGCACAGACACAGGCACATTTAAGGAACAATCTTATTTGGGTAGAATATATAGGTGAAACATGACTGAAAAAGGAGTCTGCAGCTATGGAGTCTGGAACCTAACCCGAGGGTGATAAAGTACCAGTAAATGTTGGGAGTAAGAGACACACACGATTATAATAAAATTTGCAGTGGAGAATGGATGGAATGGACACAATCCTAGAGACCAGTTGGGAGGCTAGTGGCCTGAGCAGTGGGAGTGGTGGTGGGCTTGGATAGAGTGACCCCAGATCTTGAATCTCCAACTATAGATTTTGCACGTGAGGCAGCCCTCCCAGGGGGCTGAGAAAAAAAACTGAATAGGGCCCAGCATGAAACTCCCTACCCTTTGTCAGCCAGACAGCTGGGTGCCATCTGCTGGTGTTTGGAGCCTTGCATGGAAGAAGAAAGGGGGTTCTTTCCATTCCAGCTTTCTGTGCTGGTGGAATAAGCTACTTATTTCGAGAATAGACATTGCTTGAGGCTCTATGTAATTCATATGTAAACCCCTTCCTTTCTGAAGGTCTGGTGTACATCCCCACCTAGCTTCCAGGATAAGCCAAGCCTGAATTCAGCCCACCAATCATAGTGCAGTTGGGGTCTTCCAAGATTGGGTCACAGTCTCTGGCAAGCTCAAGCCTATGCATATGGTACCACCCTGGCAACTTCAAAGTTTCTACAAGGTGTGACCATTTGTCCACATCAATTTGTGTCCTTTGTAGCCCTTGGTCAACACTTAAAAAAAAGTGAAAAGCTGGCAGACCAATAGGGAGTCACAACCCAGTCATTATATCTCAGCCCTCTGTCAAACCTGGATTTCATGGACCATGCCACACTCTTACTCGGACTCTAATTTTACACAGGGTGAAGGTATGACCTGGACTGGCAAGGCACTGACCCAAGGCCACAAAAAGAATCAGGGGATGAGAGGGAATTAGACCCCACCCAGAGCAGGACTCTTTCCACTCTACTTTTCTGAGAAAATACAGCCGGGGCTCACTTTGTATTCTTCAAAACAGACTTTCAGCATAGCCCCCATGAAGGGATGTCATCTCTCCAAGTCTCTGAAAGTTGAGTTTCAAGGCTATTGGAGCCTGGCTGGTGCCTCAAGGGAAAGGGAAGGTAATATACAGGGAGCTTGACCACCTACACACCATAGGGTCATGGTGTGCAAGACTGTTTTTCTTTCTCAGAAGTTCAGAGAAGTGATGAATGAAATCTTTAATAAAGGGGAAGAGATTGAATTCTCTCTAGACCTTTCACTGGAGTTCGGAATAAGATGGAAGTCAGGATGATGACTTGGACAGAGACAGGGATTTCCTGTCTCCTTTTACCAGGACCTTCTAGAACCTAGAGTAATACTTTTGCTCTCTGCCTGCACTCAGATCTCCCTGACAAGTCTTATAGCGAAGATCCTGCAGTATTCTGATGTGGCATCCATCAAAGCCCTTCGAACCCTCCGTGCCCTGCGGCCCCTGCGGGCTCTGTCTCGATTTGAAGGCATGCGGGTAAGATCTACCTCCAAAGTGCTCTGGTCTGCAGCGTTTAGTACCCCCTTGTCCCCACCATGCCCTCCATGCCCCTGACCCAACTCTGGGCCCACCCCCACAGGTGGACTCTGGGTCCTCACCTCCTGCCGGGACTTTGGTGGCACTGCCATGTCCTAATGCTCTGGTTCTCCTTCACATCCCTTTATGAGCTCTCTTTCCTTCCCACCTCAAATATCACATCGAGCAGCACTCAGACTGACCCCTTCCTGCTCTTAGTGAAGTGATCCTGCCTCAACATCGTTTGCCTCCCATCTCTCCATCCTGCCTCTTGTCCTTATTGCCAAAATTTTGGAGCACTCCAAACTCTTCATCTTTCCAAGGCAAATGAGCCTTCCCTCTGACACTCCATTTAAATGTGGTGGCACCATCAGTTCAGCACCATGGCCACCACCCGCCAGAAGGCATCCTGTCCCACCCAGGGCAGCCATGGGGTCCTATGGATTCTTCCCTTTCATCCATTCCTTTCTTCACCTATTGCTGTCACCTCCACCTTGCCCTGTCTTCCTCACAATGGAATACTCATAAGCCAGACCCTTGAATTACGGGGAGGTACAAGGGACCTTAATTTGTCCTCCTCCTCTTCCTCATAATTACAAAAGTCTCCAGGTACTGAAAGTGAGGTTTTGCTTTCTTCCAACACTGACTCAAAGAAGACATTCTGTCTTCAAAAACAAAAGTAGACTTTATTTTTTTAAAATCATTTCTTCTACATTTTTTAGCATGGAATCTTCTGTTTAAAAAAAAAGTAGACTTTAAAAATTCATTTGCACCTTCAGAAACACTAGCTTATGATTGAAATAGTTTGAAATTTATTTTATTTTATTTTATTTTATTTTATTTTATTTTATTTTATTCTATTCTATTCTATTTTATGTTTATGTATTTTTGAGAGAGTGAGCACAAGTGGGGGAGGGGCAGAGAGAGAGGGAGACACAGAATCCAAAGAAGGCTCCAAGCTCTGAGCTGTCAGCACAGAGCCCGACGTGGGGCTCAAACCCATGAACCAGGAGATCATGGCCTGAGCTGCAGTCGGACGCTTTACCAACTGAGCCACCCAGGTGTCCCTGAAGTTTATGTTACCTCTAGGTTGCTGCTTTACAAATAAGCAAGTTCGTGAATATGGTTTTCAATGATTCTTGACCGAAGCACACCTTAAACTGTATTTGTTAAAGCTCCTTTAAAATTGCATTTAAGAATACAGCAAGGTCCTAGAAGTCTGTATGTGTAAGTACAACACACACACTCACACTCTTACATGAACATGTGTGTATTTCTAAGTTCACCTGTCTTCTCAGTCCTGGAGAAAGATCCTAAAACCTGCTTGGAATGAAGTTTAGGGAGAAGATCTAAGTCCATCTTCAGCTACCAAGAGTCTCTCAGTCTTCTGAGTCTGAATTATTGCCCTAATTAACCCACTTCTCTTTCTGCTCCCAAAAGCCACTGGTCTTGAAGCAGGCTGAGTGAGTGTAACAGAAGTAGGATCCAGCAAGAAGGGTTCCATATCCTTTTACATTTCCCCCCAGGTGGTGGTAGATGCCCTGGTGGGCGCCATCCCCTCCATCATGAACGTCCTCCTCGTCTGCCTCATCTTCTGGCTCATCTTCAGCATCATGGGCGTGAACTTCTTTGCTGGGAAGTTTGGGCGGTGCGTCAACAAAACCAATGAGAACCTTTCTCTTGTGCCTTTATCTATCGTGAATAACATGTCTGACTGTAAAGATCAGAACCACACTGGCAGCTTCTTCTGGGTCAACATGAAGGTCAACTTCGATAATGTTGCAATGGGTTACCTCGCCCTTCTGCAGGTGGTGAGTCCTGAGATCAACCATGTTTCTTCCTTTGGCTGCTTGATAATGTGGAAGGTCTGGGGTCTTCCACAAAATGCTATGTAGAGACTTTGCAAGGGGTAGCACTCAGTGTGAGCTGAAGTCACTCTCCATTCCTATGGACTAGCATGAGGCCAAAGAGCCTCACCAATTGATTCAATGTCACAGTGGTGCACAGTGGTGCAATTAGACAAGTGTGGGATGGTAGAATAGAATGGAGGGATGAACCTTCAATGGGATTGTATCAGGTGATGACTTAGAATTCACTACTTATACAAAATAGACATGATACAGCCCCCTGTTCAGTCTTCTACTGCATATCCTCTCCTAGATGGTAATACTCCAGTCTATTGTAAGGATAGAAAGTGCTGGTGGTGATGAC